>NC_045427.1:483481164-484681164 GCF_902635505.1 Sarcophilus harrisii | reverse complement strand
CATTGTTTTCTCGTTATTTTTATTCTCAAAAGATTTTATTGTGTTATTGCCTGAAGAGTACTTCTTAGTGATAATATGGACCACAAATACATACAGACTTGAAAAGATTTTCATTTTCATTCATAGTTTTCAAAAAATTGACCCAAATGTATGTTGCTTTGTCCCAACTCCCAGGAGACTTTGATTTGTGTCTCTTGCCTAGCCAGTCATTGGCAGTATAAACTTGAATAAATCCCAGTTTCTTCATTTACAAGATAAAAGGGTAGAACTAGATGGTCTCTAAAGTCTTTTCTGGTTCTACCATCTTGTCTTTTTAAACTCTTGAATGTTAACAGAACAATACAGAACATTTCTATATACAAAGAAAACCAGAAAAAAGAGGGTTATATTTGAAATTATGAATTTGTGACATATCAACCTGTCCTTTAAAATCATTTCCTGGCTTGTCTATACCCCTTTCTTCCTTTTATTCTTTGTATTTTTAGATGTTTTATTTACGATGTTCTTTTTTTTTTTGTGGGGAGAGGTAATTTTCCCCTCATCTCAAATAAAAAGCCTCCTTTGTAACAAATAAGTGTAAATTTGTGTTGTACTATTCATGGGCAAAAATGTGTCTTATTCTATATTGTTAGTTGAATGATCAGAATTTGATTTCCTTTTTTAAAATTCAATTGTCTTTTTTAAAATAAGCATTTTGTATATCTTTCCCAAACCCCTCCCATGTATTACTGAACAATTTTTTAAAATGAAAAATGAGACCCCTCATTCTGAATATTTATACTATACCAAAATAAATCCCATATTGGTCATGTCCAAGATGTATGTCTTATTCATTTTTAAGTTCATCATCTTTCTGACAGGAGGTGGATGGCTTATTTCATCTTTAATCTTTTGAATTTGCAATGGTTTAGTTTTGCCTTGATTAGAGTTTCCAAAGTTGTTTTCCTCTGTGTTGTTTTCCTTATGAAATTTTTTCTCTTGATTCTGCTTTTTCATTTTGTATCAGTTCATAGACATCATCTTAGTCTCCTCTGAAACTGTCTAGTTAGTTGTTTCTCATAGCACATTATTATTGTATTATGTTCATATGTCATAATTTGTGTTGTGATCTCCCAATAGATCGGTGCTTTGTTAGATTTCCAGCTTCGGACTGTTATGAAAATAAATGTTATATATATATATATGTATATATATATATATATACACACACACACACACACACACACATATATATATATATATATATATATATATATATATATATATAATTGTATGTATAGGTCCTTTACTCTTTGATCTCTGGAGTACAGGGCTAGGAATTGTATATAGTTGGGTCAAAAGATGAGTACATTTTGGTAACTTTTGAAAGTTTAGTTCCAAATTGTTTTCCAGAATTGCTTGACTAATTCACAGCTCCACCCATAATACATACATGTGCCTATTTTCCTGTAGTCCTTCCCACTTCAGTCATTTTCCTTTTATATCATCCATACTTGTCTGATAGATATGAGATGGAAGGTTTGAGCTTTAAACAGAAAATTGTAGCTCTAAAAGGACTTGAATCTGATAATTTATCAGATCTCCCTGCCAGTTAATATGTATGGTTTCTAGAATCTTGTGGTTCTATGATTCTATTTTAAGGCAACAGATGAAGAGAGGTTTTTGTTTTTTTTTAAGAAAGCATTGCATCAATATAGTTTTCCCCTTAGAAAAGACAATTGTCACCATTGTGTTTGGAAGAGCATTTTCACACGTAGTTGAGTTCATCTTTAACCTGTTTCTTTATAAAAATCATAAAATATCAGAGCTAGGACTTTAGAAACTTGAATTCAACACCTCATTTTAAATATGAGGAAGGAAACAGAGACTAAGACTGGTCTAAGATTCATCTATTTAGTTACTTGCAGAGCTGGTGTTAAAACGAAATTCAGTTTTCAATAAGCATTTGGTAAGTGCCAAATGTGTACTGAACATGGTGGGCTATAAGTTTTTAAAGTGAATGAAAGGTGATGTCAAATCCTAAAAAAACTGTAAGTGATCACAATTCAACATTTGTGGATTGGTACTAGGTTTAGACCCTTTCCAGAATTTATATGTAAGCTCCTAGATGGCTGGGACTTTGATTTTCTCTTTGTATCCAAAGCACCTACTAGTACATTTGATGAAGTGCCAGGTATTATAATCACAAGGGCCCTTTATTGTCATGAAAAGGCTCCCAGTCTAATCAAAATGATAAAACAGAGGGCTGTGAGTGAAGAGGGCTATTTAAAGTTAAAGAGAAGATGATGAGGGGAAATAAGGGTGGGGTGTAGAGAGTTAGGGAGGAATGAGGGAGGTCCTAGTTGAGGGTAAACTCACATTTTCATTATGTCTACTTTAGCAACTGGGACTGGAGAAAATGAGGTATGCTAATACAGGATAATGAGGCTACTTCCAAAGGTTATTTATAGGGCAAGAATGTGTCTAGTGCACCTGTTCAGGCAAGAGGGGTCCCTTATCTGATTTGGTTAATTGAGTATGCCTTAGTCAGGCTGACAATTTGGCCTCCCTTTGTGTGTGACAAGGTTGACAGTGGGAACAGGGTGGACTCGGTTAGGGTTCACATCAGTCCTGACAACGACTGTACTACATCACATTGACTGGTACAGAGAACTTAATTGAATTTAGTGTGACCCAGTTCTTTCTAGAGTTTAAAGAATCTTCAGTATGAAGATGGCCATATTTAATCAAGCAGATAGTGACTCAGTGGATAAACATTGGGCTTGGAATCAGGAAGATTCATTCTTTTGCGTTCAAATCCAGCCTCAGACATTTCCTAGCTGTGTAAGTCACTTACCCCTCCTACCTCATTTTCTTCATCTGTAAAACAAGCTAGAGAAGAAAATGGCAAACCCCTCCAGCATCTTTGCCAAGAAAACTCTAAATGGGTTGCGAAGAGGCAGACAGGAGTGAAAAATCACTCAACAATAACATTTAAATCAATAATTTGGATGAAGAATATTGTTTCTTAAAGAAACCTCTTAGTACAATCAGTGAAGGTCATGTCAAATTTTCTGTCATCTTTTTTTTCTTACCCCTATTACCTTTCCCCCATCCCAGGCACTTGGGGTTAAGTGACTTGCCCAGGGTCACACAGCTAAAACGTGTTAAGTGTCTGAGGTTAGATTTGAACTCAGGTCCTCCTGATTTTAGGACTGGTGCTCTATCTACTACACTATCCATCTGCCCCTCCTACTGTCACTTTTATAGTTTGGTCTCCTAACAGGCCTCCCTGCCTCCAATTTAGCTTTTTCACGGAGTCATTGTACATATAATAGACAGTTTGATCTTCTTAGTGCATATTTCTAATCTGTTACTTCTAGATTTATGAACCTTTGGTGGCTCCACCAAAGCCATTGATTATTGGCCTAGAGCTGAACACTCTCATTTTACAACGAAGAAAATAAGATCCAATAAGGGAGGAGTCATACATGGTAGTACACCGAAGATATGGAACTTAAATCCAGGTCATCTATTCAAATGCAGGGCTCTTTCTGCTACTTCTCTCCTGAAAAAAAAAAAAAAAAAAAGTATATACTCCTTACCCTGATATTCGAGGACCTCTATAACTTGGCTCCAGCCTATCTTTCTACCTTTATCTCAGGCTAATTGTGTTTCTGGCAAATAAATTATTCACTATTCCTGTAAATATTTCCCAAACCTTCCCATTTCTGTGCATTTCTGTAGTGTTCCTAATGGATATAATGTCTCTTCCCCCCACCCCCACCCCCCAGCTTTACCTATTGAAACAATAACCAGCATTCAGGCCCAGCACAAAGTATTATTATTATTTTTGCCAGTGCCTTTTGTTTTTATATTAAATGAATTTCCAAATATATCCTTCCCTCTTCTCCCCTATCCATCAAACCTTCCTTTATAACAGAAATTTATAAGAAACCACAATTCAGTGAACATCAATTGTATCTGAAAGTACAAGCAATATTCTACACCCATGGTTCTCCATGTCTCCAAGAATGGGAGGGAGGTACCTCTTCCTAGCCCTTCTCTGGTCAAAGTCTGGTCATGGTAATTACAAAACATTCAGTTTTGTTTTTATTGTTCTTTCTGTTTACATTGTTGTAAATCCCTGATAAGCACTTACTTTGGAGTCTCTTTTATCTGTAGGATTGCATTAGGGAAGCTATGCATCTCTAAAGAAGGTGTGAAACAGTCAGTTATAATAACTATATAGGAACCTATCTTCTCTTGAGAACTAATTTCACAGCAAACAATGGTAATATTTACCAATCATCTCTGAAAAATGAGTGCAAATTGCAGGGAATGCAGTGCAAATTGCTGGAACTCAGAACATCACCACATAGGATATTTAATGAGACTGGGGGAGAAGGTATAAATTTCAGGAAAATGTCAGTTGTGTCAATGTAAATAAGAGCTTTCAGTGTAATATTTCATTTTCTATATACATTTCCTGTAGTCTTCAGTTATCCTTGAACATTGAATCTTGAGAAATAGTTGATTCTAAGTATGAATCAGAAAAGAATGTGAGGTGAAGACTGGAAGAAAAGCAAGTTATAGGAGATCATAGATTGACAAATAACATTTAAGAGACAATTGGAAACTGAGGTTGGTCATCCTGTGTGATGTGTCTCTTTAGAGAAAAACTACAGTGGCGAGCCAGTGCAACCCGACACCCGAAACTGGAGCCAACTTGTTAAATAATTTTATGCCAGTGCAGGGGATCCTTCCCTGTCTCCCCCAGCTAAACAGAAAGCTTGTGGACTCGATCTCATTTGTGGACTTGCTGCAGAACTCCTTGTGCTTCTCTGAACACCATTGAATGGGTCAGGAGGACTTTCATAGTATGACTTCACAGAGTTCCAGTGGGAGGAGAAACAGACTCAACGTTTCTAGTGTTCTGTGATTCATTTTCCCAACCTACCCTCACCTTGCTTCTCGTGGTCTCACCTGGGTGCATCTGGCCATTTGTATGTATCAGTATGCAGAGATTCTGGTTTTAGGCATATGGTATGCTTCTGAATTGAATGCTTGCTTTCTGATTATGAAAACAATTGCCTTCTCTAGATACTAAGCTCATCCTACTTCCATAAATGCTCAGAATTTTTAGAAACATTTTAGTAGTGTGAAAATATAGTGTGGCGGAGAGAAAAAAGCTAAAAAAGCCGAAAGTTAGAGGATTTGGCTTCATGTGCCATCTCTTCTATTTATTAACTGTATGACTCCTCGCAAGTCACAATTTCTTAATCAATAAAATGGAGATAGTAATAACATCAACTTCATAGTGTTCTTCTGAGCATCAAATGAAATGACATATGTAAAGTGCTTTACAAACTTCTAAGAATTATATGAATCTTAGTTATTATTATTGTTGTTGCTATTGCTATTACTTAAACCCTCAGATTAAGTTTCTTCATCTGTAAATTGAGAGACAGTATGGATAAGGTCCTGGGTAACTGGGGGGGGGGGGTGTTGTTAGAGAAAACCTGAAGTACTGCTAAAATTACTCCTTGAGTCAAACAGGGAAGGACACTGATGGGTATCAGCTTAACCCTATAATCCCACCCTCTTTGAAGGTCGTGGTAGCCCCGCCTTGCTGTGTCCAGTCAGAAATCTAAGTTATGTCAAACTCCTGAGGTTAAATTTCCCCATAAATCTGTCCATGGCCCATGCCATCTTTGGTGAACTCCTTTTGGGCTACTTCACTATGTCATTCTGCCTCAGAGTGTCTTTCTCCTTACCCCTCCCCTAGGTTTCATGATGTTTATATGTTCTCCCAACTCTTATTTCATATTTATTACTCTTGGTGAATATTGTACCTCTTCATTTTATCTATACCCTCTTATCACACATAATATACCTTTTCCCAAAGAGATTGGCCATAGTGAATTCTTCACACAACCGAACCCCAACATTTGTTGCCAATTAGTCTCCTCAATCTCAATGTTTGGTTCCTGACACTCAATGCTATTGGTATGTTTTAGTGATTAGAGAGCTAACCTCTGAATTGGGAAGACCTGGTTCAAATTCTGCCTGTGAGACATACTATGAGACTGATTTCACTTAAGTGAAAATAAATCATCAACATGATGAAATAATACTTCAGGTCTTTAAGCATGTGACACTGTACCCGATAGCATTATCTTGTCTCTCAATTAGGGAGCAAGCTATTATCATTTCCCTTATTTGTCTGTAATTAAAAGTTGATAAACATTTACATGATTATACGCTATGCATCATGGTGCTGATGTGGACTTTGAGTTAATTATTCTCCCTTGTCGGGAAGAAGCCCATCTGGCTGTTATAAGACATAACCAAGCCCCAGACTATCCTATTTGTATACAGTGATTTTAAGACTGAAACTCTCTCAGCCTCCATTGTCTATGCCTCCAAACTCAGAGCATCTTTAAACAATCTTTGAAGTATTGATTAGCATATCTTTAGACTGGTCTGGGACCTGGTCTGCCAGGTGCATTCCATCTGGCTCTTCCTTGATCTCTCCCTTTGAGCTACCATATTCTTCCCGGGTACTTCCCCTCCTCCCTTGAAATTATATTTCCCTTATAAATCTGCCCATGGCCACATGTTCCTTTAATGGATTTTTCCAAACTCCTTTTCTTGTTAACCCTATTTGCTCTCCCAAATCTATCTCATATTTACCACTCCCAATGCCTATTACCTCTTCATTTTGTCTAGAACCTCTTCTCCTAAATAAATGTCACTTTGGGCAAAAAGATTGGCCATTGTGAATTTGTCCCTTGTTTATTTCGAACTAGGAATTGCTACCCTGACCTCATGAATGCCATACTGGAAATAATTATTTTTATTTTTTATTTTCAGTTGCAGTTCTTCTTCCACTTTCCCTTCCATTCTCTAAGAAGACAAGAAATGATACCCATTATACACATGAAGTTATATAAAACATTTCCATATTATGCATGTGCCTCCTTTTCCCACCACCAAAGCAAGAAAAACAAAGGGGAAAAATATGCTTCAGTTTTTATCAGTTCTCTATCTGGAAATAATATCATTTTTACTTTATGAATCCTTTGGTAGATCATTGTATCTATCAGAATCTTTCACAGTTGATTATCTTTTCACTATTGCTGTTCCTGTGTAGATTTTTATCCTGATTTTGCTCATTTCACTTTCCATTAGTTCATATTAATCTTCCCAGGTCTTTCTGAAACCATTTCCTTCATCATTTCTGACTATACAGTAGTTAAGTATTTCATCATATTTGCATACCAAAACTTATTCAGCCATTCCGCAATTGATGAGCATCCTTTCAGTTTCTAATTCTTTGCTACCAGAAGAACTGGTATAAATATTTTTGTATATATAGGTCCTCTTCCTTTTTCTTTAATCTCCTTGGGGTCTACAGATCTACAGACTGGAAGTAATTGAAAGTCTTTTAAAAATGGAAGATATATATATATATATATGTATCTTCCTACCTTGAAGAAGGTATATAAACAAGCCAAACATACTGGAAGAAACTTGAAAACCATTACAAAGCAAAATAGATAGTTGAAAATGCTATGAATCAATCAGATCTAAATACGAATCTAAATTTGAAGTACTCTGAGGGAAAAACAAAGTTGTATAAAATACAAACCATCTTCTGAGAGCTGACAGTTTAATTTGGTAGACAAGGTATATTCCTATAAAATCCAACTACCATTTCATAGGAGATTACTATATAGAAATCCTGTGCTATTCACTTTAGGAGGACATAAAGCTTATTAGACATGGCCATTATAATTTCATAGCATTTAATTTTTATTGGGTTTTTTTTTGGTTGTTTTTTTTTCCATTTAAATTGTTGTAATCATTGTATCTAGTGCTTTCCTCATTCTGTTTACTTCACTTTCCGACAGTTCATATAAATCTTACTTTCTGCCAAGAGAGACTTCATAAATTCTATTTTTATGTTAAAATATCTTAAATACAATATATGTATACATATTTATACAGTTATCTTGCTGCACAAGAAAAATTGGATCAAGAAGAAAAAAAAACTGGGAAAGAAGAAAATGCAAGCAAACAACAACAAAGAGTGAGAATGCTATGTTGTGGTCCACACTCAGTTCCCATGGTCTTCTCTCTGGGTATAGATGGCTCTCTTCATCACTGAACAGATGGAATTGATTTGAATCATCTCATTGTTGAAAAGAGCCACATCCATCAGAATTGATCATTGTATAATCTTGTTGTTGCTGTGTATAATGTTCTCATAGTTCTGTTCATTTCACTCAGCATCAGTTCATGTAAGTCTCTCCAGGCCTTTCTGAAATCATCCTGCTCGTCTTTTCTTACAGAACAATAATATTCCATAACATTCACATACCATAAATAAATTCTATTTTTTGCTTTTGTCCAAAACAAGGTTTCATTTTTTTCTTCCTCCTAGTTCCTGATCAAATCATCATAAAAGTTCTGTCAAGCCGTCTGAAAAAACAGGATTGTATTTGCTATGGATGGGTGCTTCATGGTTTCCCTCAAGACTTAGACCAAGCAACTCTCCTGAATAGTGCGGGACTCATGCCCAACAGGTATTTTATTAGTTGTAACAAGAATTTTTTTTGTAAAATTTTATTTTAAACTTAAATGTAAAATGAGAAAAAATTACACATAGTAATGTATACACTACAGGCCATAAGCAAAGATTTAATAGAAAACAAAAAATTTCCATTTCAGGAAAACCTACATAATAAAAACTAAATAATGTTTTCAAAGCTTCCCAACTTTGCCTCCTTTTTGGTTTTCATTTGTACATTGTACATTTTTTATTTTATTTTTTTCTCTTCCCTCCCCATTATAGAAGGCTATAATTAAGCATGAATATATGTTTATATATACACATATACATACATAAACATAGCTACAAACGTACACATATACATAAGATCATACTATGCTTATTTTCACCTTTATTTGTTCTTCTAAAGGTGGATGGCATCTTCCTTCATACTCCAAGTTTCTCCATGTTTTTTTTAAATCACAGCTTATCATTTCCTATATCACAGCAATATTCCAACCCAATCACATCCTGTCTGAGAGATTGTCTATGAAAATTTTTCCTTAATTTTTTGCATTCCTTCTATTCCTTTCTATTATAGGTTTTATTTATATAAGAAAATTTTAATTTAAAATAATCAGATTTATTCTGTTTATGCTCCAACAATGTTCTCCCTCAAATATAGTTTAAGGTCTGATACTGCTGAATTTGCTTTCTTTAAATCTTTTTTCCTGGTTTCTTTGAAGTTCCTGACATTTTGCTCTTTCAAATGAACTTTGTTATTTTTTTATCTAACTCGGCAAAACAATTTTTTTTGTAATTTAATTGGCATGACACTGAATAAATAGATTACATAGGAAGGAGGAAAATACAAAACAAGTAATTGGAGCTTAGAATGTGAATGGGACAAATTTACTCACAAAACAGAAATGGATAACAAATTAAAAATTTGAATTCAACAATATGTTGCTTTCAAGAAACATAAAAATTAGATATATACACAAAAATAAAAGGTAAGGTTCTACCTCTACTTGCCCTCCCCCCTTACTAGTTTGTTCTGTATCAGTTTTTCCTTTTATGATTATTTGTATGAGATAAATTATTTCTTTCTATCTTTCCCAACAGTTTTGTTTTTTTAGCATCACCCTATCATATTCAGCTCAGTCTAAGCCTTTTTTTCAATAACTCAAATAATGATGACAATCTTTATAAGAGTAATGCTAATATTTTCACATATATGAAGTAAACAATTTGACATTAAGTCCCTTGTATTGATCTTTAATGTTTTCCTGTAGCAAAAAATTTTTTTCAATAGTATTTTTTCCCAAAATATGTATAAAATTTTTTTCAACATTCATTTTTGTAAGACTTTGTGTTCCAAATTTTTTTCCCTCTCTCTCTTATCTTCCTCCTCTCTAAGACAACAAATAATCTAATATAGGTTAAATATGTGCAATCCTTTAAAAAATATACCCACATTTGTCATCTTGTACAAGAAAAATTAGACCAAAAAAGAAAAAGCCATGAGAAAGGAAAAGCAAACAAAAAAGTTGAAAATATTATGTTTCGATTCATATTCAATCTCCCTCTGTGGATGTGGATGGCATTTTTCATTCTTAAATCTAATGGAATTGCCTTGAATCACTGCATTGTTGAGAAGAGCCAAGTCCATTACAGTTGATCATTACATACTCTTGCTGTTACAATGTTTTCCTGGCTCTGTTCATTTCACTCAGCATCAGTTAATGTAGGGCTTTCTAGGCTTTTCTGAAATCAGTCTGCTCATCATTTCTTATAGAAGAGTAATATTCCATTACATTCATCTACCATATTGTATTTAGCCATTCCCCAATTGATGAGCATCCACTACAATTCCTTGTGGCAAGAATTTCTGAAGTTTGGTGAGTGTCTCCATTACTAGACTTTTCTGTAGTTTGCATCATAGCATTTTGAGTTAGCAAGGATCTTATAAATGATCAAGTTTAAGTGTTACAATTTTATAGATAAGGAAGCTAAAGTCCAGAGGCAATGACTACCTCAGACAGACAGATTGTAGATGGAGTCAGCCTTTGGACCCAATTCCTCTCATTCTAAAACTAGAACTAATTATAATTTGCAAAGCCCACTGGAGAGCTGTCACAGAACATTTTCATTCATTTCAGATTGTTGAGTTTTCAATGCTTTCTGCATGTTGAGTTCTGCCTTTTCTGGAAGGATGTTGAGAAGGGTATCTTAGCTCTTCTTCCCTTAGTACAGAGCACTGGACTTAGGACTTCAAAAGCCTGGATGAGAAACCTGATTCTTCCACTTACTACCTGTGTGACCTTGAAAGAATCATTAAAACTTTTCAAACCTTAGTTTATTCATTTATAAAATGGATGCCATAGCCTTTGTCTATTTTACAGGATTATTGTTAGGATTCAATAAGATATGTGAAAATTCTGTGGAAAATTGTAAAACACTATCCGAGTATGAAGTATGGTTGGTACTTAGATTGAAAGAATTATAGAACTGGAAAAGACCTTAAAGATGATCTACTCCAGCCCCTTTATTTTACATGCAAATCATAACTCAGAGAGATTGTCATTTCTATGAGTCTTCCATGAGCACAGATTGCAACTCTCCCTTCCCCCTTCACCATGAATGAGTAGGCAATTTCATGAGTTTCTGTAGCCAAAAAAATCATCACAAACTGGCCAGATTGATTAGTCTATTCTTTGAATAATACAGTACCTAGATAGTCCCATCTTCAAAGCCTTCCTGTCTTGCTAAGATGTAAAACCTGCCATAGGTTGTACTCTACTGGCATAATCTGGGAAATACCAGTCACTTCCACCCTCTAGTGAAGTAAGTATTAGTAGAGTAATGAAAATAATGATCATAATGATAACAATCAGGAGAATTCAACCAATAATGTATGCTAAAACAACACAGAATGAACTGTTGCCCCTAATCACCTAGAGATAACAAGGATCTAAAAAACTTGAGAATATCACCTTAAAACTTTCAAAATATAAAGTAATAATTGTAAAACACTTTGCAAAACTTAAAATGCTGTATAAAGGATATCATCAGAGACCTCTCAGAGTGGATCAAAATCATGTAGGAATAGGACGAGGTGGATATCATTGCTCTTGTCTGTCTGCTGGAATTGTATCAGGAAAGCTTTCAGTGAACCTGTAGAGGATGATGTTATATCTTGCTAATTTAATCAATAATAATTTTATACAAAAGGTATCATTTTGTGCATCTGTGCAGTAACTACAGAATATCAAATATAAAAGAAGAATAGCAGGATATCAATTCCCAACCAGGACCATTTTTATATGAACTCCATGGAATAAGACTTAAAAAAAAAACAACAATAATAATGATAATGATAATGGGTAGCTTTAGTTGTTTTTTTCTTTAATATCCTTAAATTTGATTCTCATTCATGTTTTGTGCTTAATCCCTTAGCTTTGACCATATCTCTTCTAAATTTGTTGAGTCGGTGAACAAATTAATGAATGTATTTGTTATGCATTGTTAATCATTGTGCATTTAGTTAATTCAATCTTGCAGGTAAATTCTTAAAATTCATGGTTTATAGAAATGAATAAGCCTATCCTTTGCCTTAATTTGTTAAGCCATAAATTAATCACATCTTTGTTACTGGACCACAGCAAAGGTTACTCTGGGCATGTAGAATCATAGAATTATAGATTGTTAGAGTTGGAAGGGATCCTAAAATACAGAATGCAAGACTTGGAAAGTGACCTTTGAATAAGAATGTTGAAGTTGGAAATGCCTAGAACTTTGAATGTGGGAGCTGCAATGGCCCCTGTAGTCATTCCCTTTTCTTTGGGAAAAGTGAAACAATGATTTGCCTGAGCTTACATATCTGCCTTGCATTAAGGAACTTACTTCCTATAACATCACTTTAAATTTTTTCCTGACATCAGCCTCCATTCACTGAATTCTTTTTTCTATTCAAAAATATTTATTAAGCACTCCTTTGGTTGTGAAACTAAATGAATTAAATAAGCAAGATCCTTGTCCTCTAGGATTATACAACTGAATAAGCAGCATTATCACAGAGAAGATCATGATGGAGACTGAAGGAATATGGAATAAATGTAGTTTGGGATAGCTTGTAGCTATTTTTCTTTTATCTTCCAATATAAGTACAATATTCCTTTCTCTTATTTGAAAACTTCCAGTTAACTACCTTATCCTGGTATTGTAGTAGCCAGAACTAAATTGCAGCTGCTGTCTCATTAGAATTCTGTAGTCTGTCTACCTCATAGTTCTTAAAGTAATTCTCAAGCATAGTATATTCAAACAATATTCTCATTTCTAAAATGGGAAAATTCTGCCTAAGGTTGACTGACTTTTCCAAGATTCTGTGCTCAGGATTGGAGAGCCCAGAATAGAATGCCAAGTTATCATTACTATTAATATTACAATATGCTTGTGTGTGTTTTTAAATATTTTCCTAAGCATTTTCACATGCATCAACTCATTTGATCCTCAAAGCAGCAATTCTGGCAATTACTGGAGTAGGATTCAACTCACCCTGCCTTGTGGCATTTCTAGTATTGTTATTTAACTTTCTGAACAATCTCGTCTCCTCAACTAATTTAGTAAGGTTCTTGAGAGCTGGGCCAATATGTCATACGTTTTTGTATCTTCCATAGTGCTGTGTTTTCACTATTCTTACTCTTTCTTCCCAATAACATTGCCCCCTTTCTCATTCTGGATCACTTTGCCATAGATTACAGTAATTCATGTCAAATATTCTGTTTACCACATAATTATAATTTAAACTTTGCTGGCTCTTTCCTATATTAGTTCTCAGTCCTTTCTGTTTTCCTTAATAACTCCCGAGCAGTATTGTTTTCTGAGCTTTTCTTATTAAAATTGGTCCTCTTATTAACTTTCAACATGATGTGAAATTATGGGGCTATTATTTCAATGAGGTCACAATATCTTTTTTTTTCTACTCCTATGTTGGACAAGTAATCTCATCATGGCTGGACTGCACTTTATTTTAAGCACATGAAATATTTGGGAATGAAATGTGCTTTTGATAAACTCAAGACAATCATACACGTAGGAGAAACAGATGAATCAATGTGGACTAGAGAAGATGTGTGTATTACCAAGTGTTTATTTTTAATCGATCAAGAAAGCACTTCACAAGTATGATCTTGATTTAATTTAGGCTTGCAAAGAGCCCACTCTCCCAGGTAATAATGATTAGTGCTTGGAGAATTAGTAAGGAACAACAACTTAATTTATTTGCCCTCAGATTAGAAGAAAGATGGATTTATTTTAAAATATTCATTTAAATCCTTGATTAATTTGTACATTTAATCATTCTTCTACATTTCCCTTCCATTCCTCACAGGGTTGTTTTCTCTTTCTTTTCTCCTTCTTTCTCCTCTCTCTACCACACCCAAGTATATGCTTTAAAATAAATATTTCTTGATTAATCCTGCAGACAATTTTTGCTATAAAACCTTGAAGTCCAGTTATAGACTGAGAGAAAGAGAGATTCAAAAATCAAACCACCCACCCTGGGAAAGCACATTAGGGCTATAATTCTGGTTGAGGTGTGATGCCAATTATAAAACACTCTAGCTGTGGTGTTACTGTTTTTGACACCAGGAGGAAATCTTGACAGAATTATAGCCTAGAAATCAATCTGGGAATAGGATACAGAAATCTATAACTCAGATATGAAAACAATCTACAAAGACTCATTTTTAGGAGGGTTCAGTTGATGAAATTAGATTAAAATAAATTTACATATATATCAAGTTTATTATTAAAATATACTCACACTAGTAAACAGAGTTATTGGTGAAAGGGTAAGCTACTCTGTGTATTGGATTCAAAAACAGACCTCTTTGGCTTATCAGAAAACAGAATTATTGTCTAGTTGTCACAATATAAATCTCTTTCTTAGAGCTAATAAATGGATAGTGTTCAAATGCTATGTTTTGTCTGACTCCCACCGCATAAACCCAGTGCACATAATACTAAATTATATACCATTGAGTAGTATCAATCTTTTGATTCCAACATCATACAGTGAAGGGAACAAACCAAGTAATTGATGGCAGAAAAGAAGGGGGGAAAAGTTATTTGAGAACAAACAATATGGGCTATAAAGTTTGTTAAAATACAATAATAATGATATAAAAAAATCCACTGCTTCATCCAAACTTCTGCCCTCTGCCTAACAGTAAGATAATTCATTTCATGCTGCAAATTTGAAGCATGGTATTTTCCTTTAGAATTAATATTTACCATAGAAAGAGAATAGAATTCAGATTGATATCAGGAAGTTTGCAGTGAACCAGACAAAAATGTCTTCTTGCCTCCTTCGCATCTGTGGTACAAGGAGGGAAACCTGTTTTGAAAATCTTCCCTGTTATGGAAGTTGCTGGGTATCTGGATGTGATCTTAATTATGTTGAATTATGGAAGCCTTTAAGGTGAATGAGAAGCCCAATTCTCTGATAGTCTTGAGTGATGATAGCACAGGGTGGAGACATTAAAAAAAAAAAAAAGTACCATTAAAATCTCTCATGTCAGGAGTTGCAAGAATTGGATGGTTAAAATAAAAGGCTTTGGTTTACTTATGTCAAGGTTTAATGGAGACTTTCATCGACAGCCGGTACAGAATCCTGTTTATTTTAGTTCAGCAGGGATGGCTGCAAAGTACCTGGGTGAAAAATAGAAAGGAATCATGCAGTACAAGATATGTAAAATGCTAGATGAGTTTATGACAGCAGAGTGCTACCAGGCATTTTATAATTGTTATTTTCCTTAAAATGATTCGTTCCCCCCACTTTTTGTGGGGGTCTAAATAAATCCCTCCAGGATGATCATTTGGACGAGCTAATTTGTGTCTCAAACACCCTGGTACAAGATGGAAATTGCTCTGTGAAAGAGGCTAAGACGAGTTGCTTGTTCCCTAAAAGGACACCCCAAGTAAGATAGACATGCAGCTCCACACCCACATTTTCTGGGGAACTTTATCTTCATTGTCACTGGGAAAACTGTGACAGATCTCTTGTCATTAGGTTTGCCTCTTAGACTATGCCAGGGTTATTTCAGTCCCTGCTAAACAAAAAGACAGTTATCACAAACAGCCTGCTAGAGAGCCAAACTGGTGTCTACACAGAAGGACTGCCTCCAAGGGAAAGATGGTGTTGACAGCAAGTCAAACACGGGCAAATTCCAACCATCTCAAAGATCCTGAGTATTGATTGTTGTCCCACCTCTGGACTGCTGGAGTGGGGAATCTCAGGCCAAAGAGGGCGGTGTCCTGGTGTTGTGCCTCTCACCAGACAAGTAAGTCCGAAGGCTCTTTAGGTATCTGGGGATACGTTCCCCAAATGAACTTTCATTCAGGGTTATAGGATAATAAGGTATCGATCTAGAAGAGCTCATAAAGATCACCTAGTCCATTTCATTTCTTGTTTAAAAACATAGCATAAAAACAAAAACTACAAAAAAGGCACATAATAAAATAAACCACATGAATAATGATCCATTCGTATTTAGCAGAATAGAACCAAATAAATCACTCAACAACAAACCAGTTTTAAAAAATGTTTTCTGTTCTGTGTCTCTCTCCAGGGCCATCTGAAAATCTACTACTTCAGGTTTTCTTCTCTTTCTTTCCTTAAAAAAAAAAAAAAGTATAATTGCAGTCAGTGTACATACAGTTCCCATTCTGCTAATACCTCCTTGCACCACCTTATATAGGTCTTTCCATATTTTCTGGCACTTTCCATATTTATCTTTTTTATGATACCATAATATTCTGTTAAACTCATATACCATAATTTATTCAGCCATTCTCCAATTGTTGGATATATGGTTTCCATTTTTTGCTATTAGAAATATAACAGCAATGAATATTTTTGTATAGATAGGTTCCTTTTCCCTTATTATAATGTTGTAAAACAAAATTCTAGCAATAGGATCACTGGGTTATGAACTGAGTGGTATTCTGACTGTTATTGGCAACCCTATTGCTTTCCAAAGTATTGACACCAACCTAAAGTTTGACTAACAATTTACCAACCTCAACTAATAGGCATGTATTAAGTACTTACTGTATTCCAGGCACTGGGCTAGGTGCTAAGAATACATAGATGAAAATGAAATAGTCCCTGCTCTCAATGAACTTTTCTGGGGATAACAACATGCATATCCATGTAATTTTACACAAAAGGAATGAAAGGTTATTTGGAGGGAGAGGAGACTCTAGGAGTCAGTTCACAAAAGGGCCCTTTTGGTGTTTGAACTGAGTGCTGATGGAAGCTGAAGATTCTAAGAGGCAGAAGTGAGCATTCCAGGTGTGGAGGCAGCCTGGACAAAGGCATAAAGATGGGTGAGGTAGGGTGGTGTGAAAGGAACTAATAAGAAGGCCATTTTGGCTGAACTGAGGGAAGGGGGAATAATAGGGAACAAGGCTAGAAAAGTACAGCAGAGTCACATTGTAAATGTCCAACAGAACAAGTTTATATTTGATGATATGATAATCATGTATAATATATTTATGTAACTATATATGCCATATTGGTTATAATAATCATGTATATAACACAGCGATATATGACGATAGTAATAGGAAGTCATTGGAGCTTGCTGTTTAAGAAAATGATGGTTAGACCAGTGTTTTAGGAACATTATTTTGGCAGCTGTGTGGAGAATAGATCAGAGTGGGAACAGGCTTGAGACAGGGATATCCCTTAAAAAGCTACTGTGAGATAATGAGGGCCAGGATGATGGCTGTATGAGGAGAAAAAAGGAAATAGATGGGAGAGATGTGGTGGAGGTAGAAATAGCAAAATGTGGCAATTGATTGGATATTTTGGGTGAAGGGAGAATGAGATGTTGAGGAGGATGCCAATCCTGAATGAATGAAAGCATGTCAATGCCCCTGACAGAGACAGGGAAATTCAGAAGAAGAGGGCAGGGAGTGAGCTTAGAAAAAAAGAAATAGCTTCTGTTTCAGGATTGTTGGGATGGAGATACCCACAGTCCATTTTGAAAGGTCCAAAATGCATTTGGTGATATGGGACTGAAGTTCACTTCTGATTTATAAGGTATGTTTCTCTGCAGCCCCACTGACACTTAAGTGTTATGATTCTTTGCTATTTTTTAATCCAGTATAATTAGGTACATGATGATACACTGAGGTTATTTTGATTCCATTTATCTGATTTTTAGGGATTGGAGCATTATTTTTTTTATGCTGCTTCCCTTATTTTGTAGATGAGGAAGATCCAAGGTTAGGTCCTTTGAATCCAAATCCAGTGTGACAATGAAATTCACTCCTTTATTCATTCAGCAATCATTTCTTAAGCACTATGTACAGACCATCATGCTACGCTAAAGAAGCAGTATCAATATAACAAATCCTACCCACATAGAACTTACAATTTAGTAGGACACTAACATTTTAAAAAATAGATTAGCATAAAATATAACATTAAATATAGGAGAATAGCAAAACATAGCAATATGTGAAGCCCAAGGGGAAAGACCATTAACAGTCAGAATGGTATTTGAATTTGTCTTTAAAGAATGAATAGGGATCCAACAAGTGAATAGTGGGATAGGAATAAGGAACTGAGTGAACAATGACACAGAAGTGGGAGAGTAAAAGGTTTTGGAGACAAAGAAAGGTCAGCGTAGCCAGTCCTTTGTGGAACTATTTATCTTTGAGAGAGATTAAAAAAAAACAGGGGGAGGGGAGGTTATGGCCACTGATTCATAGAAATTAATTTCAAAACATGATTGCATCTGTTTGTGAAGCAAGTAAACTGAATCACACTGTGTTTTAGGGGATCAGACCTATTGGAAATATATGAATTTATCAAATGATTGCTAGGAAGATTATTGTTAAGAGGCAGCTAGGTGGCTCAATGGATAGAATACTGGGTCTCGAATCAGGATGTCCTGAGTTGAAATACATCATCAGACACTGTCTAGTTGTGTAATCCTGAGCAAGGCACTCATCCTCAGTTTCCTCATCTGTGAAATGGAAATAATAGCACTTATCTCTCAGGTTATTGTGAGAATCAGATCAAGGCTTCTTAAACTTCTTCTATTCACAATCTCTTTGTGTCTGAGAAATTTTTATGTGACCTTCAATATATAGGTATATAAAATAGATACAAAGCACACATTTACTGATAATAAAACATAATCTCACAATTCCGTCATTCAGTTATAAGACAACCATATAGGGTCGTGAATCAAAGTTTAGGAAACTGACAAATAAAAAAAATCATTGTAAAGTTTTTAGCACAGTGCCTGACACACTGTAAGTGCTATCTAAATAATAGTGCTGTTATTATTGTTGTTGTTATTGACCAACATAGACCCCCTTCCCCTTACCAGCCATGAATGCTAAACAACAAGAAAAACTTGGAGGTTAAATATTTTTTCTAGAGGCTTCTAGAGAATTTTAGGCAGTTTTCTATAAACGCACATCTTCCATTATAGTAGCAACTCAAAAGAACAGTGTTTGTTTAATAGAAAGAGAAAACAAATCAAAGATAAATTTGTGATGTTAAGTCATATAACATTAAACTGCCATAAAAGTTCCAGGATTAGATAAAAGTATTACAAGTCAAGGAGAATCAAACAGTTTCAAAATTATTAAAAGAGGATGTCTTTGTATCTGTACTATTATTACTAGAATATTCTAGTGTAGTCATTTGGTACATGGGCAATTAATTTTGATTCTATGTCCAATTGCTTTAGTTATTATTATGTTTTATTTTTTTAAAAATTGGCAAGGCAATTGGGGTTAAGTGACTTGCCCAGGAAGACACAGTTACTAACTATTAGGTGTTTGAGATCAGATTTGAACTAAAATCCTCCTTGTTCTAGGACAGGTACACTATCCCCTACACCACCTAGCTTTCCCTGGCTTAGTTATTTTAATAATATTATGACCTTTTAGAGCAGGAAGATGGCACAGTAGAAAGAAATCCAGGTGTGGAATCAGAAAGACTCATGTTAATGAATTCAAATCTGGTCTCAGATGCTTACTAGTTGTCTCAGTTTTTTCATTTGTAAAATGGGCTGAAGGAAGAAATAAACTATTTTAGTGTCCTTGCCAAGAAAATTTCAAATAGAGGTCATGAAGGGCTGGACATGACTGAAAAATGACTGAACAACATGGGCTTTTAGTTCAATGTCACCTATAATTTTGAGCCATTCTCCTTCCACTTATTCACTATCTTTTCTTGGCCAAATATTACCTTTTCTAAATCTGTTTCTTCTCAAATTTCTTCAGGTCAAATTTATAGAATTTTTTTTCTTTCTTTTTTGTGTCTTAATCTCAAAAGAATTTACTTCTAGCCTAGAGTTTCTGCTCAGCAACATTAGAACTACAAGAATGGGTTTTTACTGGATTGTAAACTCTGAGAACAGAAATTTTTACAGGCCAATTTGAGACAAATTGTTCTTTTTTATTGTGGTGGTCATAGTACATAGTATAGTCTTTTGCATGAGAAGGAATTTAGTAAATGATAACTTGAATTGTGTACAATTCTGTACAATCTGTGTGACTCTGGCCAAGTTGCTTAACCCTGCTTGCCTTAGTTTCCTCATCTGTAAAATGAACTGGAGAAGGAAATGGCAAACCACTCAATTATTTGCCAAGAAAAGCCCAAATGGGGTCAGAGGGAGTTGGATATGACTGAAATGACTGATCAATAAATAAAGCTGGTGAATGTATTGGACCCTATATAACACCCTATTTCTTGGGTGTTATATGTAGATTTGGAATAGAACTCAGAATTCCATCTAGCCTAATCTGCTCATTTTTATAGAGGAGGAAACTGAGGAGGTGATGTGATATGTCCAAAGCCACACAGGTGGTAATTACCAAATGTGGGATTTGAACCCAGCTCCTCTGACCCTAGGGTTAAGTGTTCTTTCTGCAGTTAATTCAACACATATTTACACTTGGTATGTACAAAAAGGAGTATGGAATAGTGAATAGAGAAATTGCCTTGACCACACTTTACAACTCATAAAAAACCATGTATGGTGCATGAAAATGGAAGACAAAACACTACTACCTGGAGGATAGGGCACCTGAACTAAGTGTTGAAGGGGGACAGAATTAGGAGAATATCAACTTGTATTTGTTATATTTATTCCATATGTGATCATATGAATAACACATTCTAAATGTCTGCGTGACTTATTCCTTTAATATCATTTGCTTTGCCTTTCTTGTCTTTTTTTTATTTTAAGGGAGACATTTTCACTCCTACAAGTGGAAATTCCACATAGTGCCATTTTGCTACTCGTAGTTTTTAAATACTCATTTTAAAATCTTAGTTATTGAGGATAAACAAATCCTCATTTACAGTCATACTTTATGAAATCAACAATTAAAATAACCCATGCTGGATTTGACAAAGCCATCTGATTGGATTATTATTTTAGGTACCTGGGATACTTTTCAGTAGCTTTTCAATAGGATGTAGAGCTCTATGTAATTAAAAGTGTAGGTGATGTTACAATCTCCTAAGAGGAAGTTCACAGGACCACAGGGAAAATTAGAATGCAAAGCAGGGAGATTTTGGGTGGGTTGGTGGGGACCATTTATTTGGTCCTTCCAAGAAGCTTTCACATTTCAGCAGCTGATCCTTATGTGGATTAGGGATAATAAACAGCCTATTAATGGAGGCCTGAACTAGGAAATGGAGTTGGAATCAGCAGCAAAATTTACTGGCTGACGCAGGTTAATAACTCCATTACTACCAGCTCTATTCCTTAGCCATCTGAAGAGCTGGGTGTTAGCCTTATCTTACTCCTCATTAATTGAGCTAATAGAACCCCAGTGACCCTAGCATGCTGCTATTATCTGAGAGTTTACCAGACATGGACCAGAATACATATCATTGACTGATGATTCCATAGATGCATCTTTTATATTGGAAGAAAAGATTTTTTTTCCTTTTTTAGGATCAGTTATCTTAGTACCCCTCTTAATATTTGGTTTGCTACCCTTTGGCAGTCATGTACCTATATTTAAAACAATTCTGTAAGCCATTCCAGGTGTAGCATTTATGAATTCTTCTGGAAAAACAGGTGCAGCAAATACTTGGTATGCCCACTTATGTCACCGGACATATATATGGAATACTTCATGTGAATCCTAATTTCTTATACTTCATATTTGAATATGCTTGCTATTTGAAATGGTCATCAGTTCATCAAGCATGTCTGGGTTCAAGAGTTAAATTTAAACTCAGTGAAAAAAAGACAATGAGATCTGTTATGAAAGTTTCACTACAAAAAAGCTACCTAAGACACAACAACCAAAGTGATCTTTTTTTGTATAGAGAAGATCCTTCCATCTGCCCCATAGAGCAACCCTATAAATGATGATGTTTCAGTCATTGTTATATCTGACTCTATTACCCCATGGACTGTATTGTCCATGAAATTCTCTTGGCAAAGACACTGGAATGGTTTACCAATTCCTTCTCTGGTGGATTTAGGTAAACAAAGGTTCAGTAACTTACCCAATATCACATAGTTAGTCAGTGTCTGAGGTTGAATTTGAATTCAGGTTTTCTTGATTTTAGATCCAGCACTTTCATCCACTAAGCCATCTAGTTGTTCCAATTCCACAGATACATGAAACTAAAAAGAGATATTGTAGTCTTCTTTTGTTCTATAAGTTTCTATGCCCACGAGTTCCTTGTAGTCATATCTTTTTATGTCCCTTAAAAGGGAACTAATGTGTTTTCAATTAGGCTGTAATTTGGGTTGGACAGTGAGGGGGCATCTGATTGAACCATTGGATCCATACCTAATTTATTTCCTGTGCCTATTATGTAGGATTCCTCTCCTTGGGTCTTAATGAAAAGAAACCTTTTGACACATAAAAGTTGATCCATCCCAAAATGAAAACAGATATCCACTGTCTGAGGCATAATTTGCAACTACCACGACAAGCCGATCACTCCCAATTAAATCGGCTTTAAGGAAGGCAATGTTTGAAATGTTTGGAATCATCTATCAGGGTTTTCATATGTGCTATGCAGACTATACTTCAAGAAGACAGGAAAAAGTAGCATTTGTGGCAAACTAAAAAATCTGAATTCTAAGAATGCATGTCAGTTTATTTTGGGACAACAATAGCCAGTCTTAAAAATATTTTTTTTCATCTTCTGCCATCTTCTCTGCTCTTGGGCCTTTGCTGAAGAAGCCAGCATTTCCTAATGTGATTTCAGAGCCTGCAAATGAAGATGATTGTGACAGGCAAACAGCGGCTAGGTCAGCAGGCCTGGCATCAAACACTCAGATCCCCTGGCTACCAGTCTCAGAGCTTAGAATCCATGATGGTGATGCAATATGTGTCTCATGAAGTTGTAGCATTTTAATCTTGCAGTAAAGAATTTGAAAGGAAAAAGGAAATCTCTTCCATTATTTTCCTATCTAGGGACTGTTGACATTTTACCACTTACTTCCAATGTTTGTGTAAGAAAAAGTCTGGTGAATATTATTCTGAGCAAATGTGGAAGGTCAGCTTTACTCTCCCTGGGTTAAAACTTAGTTTATGAAAGTCTGTTACTAGGTTTGTTGTCTGTCGTTGAGAGCACAAGAGCAATTACTTCTGAAGCAAAGACAGCCAAAAATGTACATTACCTTTGAACTCCATGGCTGCAGCCTCCAGGATCTTACAGAGTAGAAAAATATAGTGAATTTCATGGAGAGTCCAGATTTCCCCTTGCCATCCAAGATCATCTTGTCCACATTGAGGATCTGGAGAGATACACATCATGCTGTGGGAAAGAAACTTTAGGGAGAAGTAATAAGAATTGTTATCCAGTCATATCCAACTCTCTGAGACCCCATTTGGGGTTTTCTTGGCAAAGATACTGGAATGGTTTGCTATTTCCATTGCCAGCTCATTTTACAGATGAGGAAACTGAGGCAAACAGGGTAAAGTGACTTGCCCAGAGTCACACAGCTGGGAAGTAACTAAGACTAAATTTGAACTTAAGAAGTGGATCTTCTTGACTCCAAGCCTGGCATTCTTTCCACCGTGACACTTAGATGTTTGAGGGTTGATAAGAATAAGAACTCTTAAGTGATGCTACCTATAGAAGGCAGACTGCTTTAACCTGAGAGAAAAAATTAGGAAGCTTAATTTCTATGAAGACATCCATGGATATACAGCTTACTTTATAACAAGATTCAGTCTTTCCTTGCAAAGCAATTTTTAAAAGACTGATGATAGAATCATCATGTTAGATATTAGTGCATACAAAGAATACCTCTAATTTCTATGGTATTATGCTCTTAAGAATTCTGTAACACTCTATTAGGTATAAAATAGGCTTGTTATGGAATTTTAATCTAGTTGTCCTTGTCCCCAAAGCATTAATTTGAGAGACTTCCACAGGTCACTTAGCCTATTCTCTTATCTTCAGGCAGATACATTTCCTTATTAAAAAGAAAAAGATTCTTTTCTTGCCTGAGGTTGATTTTTCATTACCCATAGCCTTGTGATCACTGCTATGATAAATTGAGAGAATGTTCATTAAGGTGCTTTTGCAGAGAGTCTGACACATAGTAGGTACTTAATAAATTTTTGTTCCATTCCATTTTAATCCCTGTAATATAGTTTCTGTTTTGACGTATTTAGTGATGGATGAAGTCACCACTGGAAGTGAGGCTAAATGTGTTTAATACTTGAATTGCTGTATTGATCAATACAATGTTTCCAATTCTTTACCGCTACAAAAAGAGCTGCCATAAAAATTTTGCACATAAAGATCCTTTTCTCTTGTCTTTGATCTCTTTGAGGTATAGACCTAGTATCATTATAGTCAGGTCAAAGGTTTTTTAATAAAAATTCAATAAAATTAATAAAACCCAGTGAAATATATGTGGATTGTATATTAGATCCTGTTGTCACCTTTTTGTGGCATAGAAGTAACATTTACTATCCATTTAGAGAGAATTTTCTGTTAAGTACCAAGGACTGCATGGAAGAGCCTGATCACCCAACCCTTGAAAATTAACTCTTCAAACCTAAAACAGATTTTGTCAATGACTTGTTTCATTATTTTACAACTTTAATATCCAATCAATTTTTCTTTCTTTTCTTCAGGATTCAAAATAGTGATTCATCTAATCTCATACTCATTTATAATCTTAAACAGAGCAATAGGTTATATCCAGCAGTAAAAGTTAAAGACAAACCAATAAGGAGAGAAAATAAACACTTGGTCCCTGGACTTGCTGAATCAGTAAATTCAGAGACTTCTTTATTCCTTGGGTAGAGAATGACAGACTAACCTTTCACAGTGCCAGAGCACAGAATCGTTGGCATTTGATTCAAGCCCTGATGAATAGATGTCACCACTTTTAGCAAGCATGATGCCAGACCATTAACTTAAACTCATTTCCTGGAAAAAGGCAAAAGGACTAAGACACAAAGATGACTTGGAGAAATCATATTTGTTTTTCTTTACCCATAGGAGTCTTGGGGAGACTTCAGACTGTACTTCAATTTTCCATTTTCCTTAGAGGCATAAATAAAGCACTGAACTGCTGAACCTTGCTTTGTGCTTTAAAAGCTTGGAGCTTTTCCAGATGCAGGTTGCAGATGTTTAAAATCTTGAAGAGCCTCTTCCTAAATATCACCAATATTGTGAAAACTTCCTCCCTATACCCTTTCAGAAATATCACTACATCTTACTTTTCCTGGAGCATCCCATGATAGTTTTAGACAGCTCTCCTCTTAGCAAGTTAAGCCATGTTTTCCCTTTTGTAGATACTGCTTTTAGTTCTATCCTCTAGGGCAAGATGGAACAAATCCAGTCCCTTTTTAAAAAACTTGAAATTTGTATAGACACACAAAGACCATTATTATCATGTCCTCCCTCCCTTTAAGTACTTTACACATGAACTGATAATCACATTACCTAGGAGAATCATTTATTGAGAAAACAAAGTCTATTACCTTTTTTGTTTGTTGTTCAGTCATTTCAGTCATGTCCGACTTTTTGTGATCCCCATCTGAGGTTTTCTTGACAAAGATACTGGAGTCGTTTGCCATTTTTCTCCTCTAGCTCATTTTGCAGATGAGGAAACTGAGGCAAACAGAGTTAAGTGACTTGTCCAGGGTTGCACAGCTAGTGTCTATAGCCAAATTTTGAACTCAGAAAGATGAGTCCCTGAACAGAAATTAACTTCCTAGCATTCTATCCATTGTACTACTTAGTTACCTCCTAAAATCCTTTTAAAATCCACAATATGTTGTTATCCTTGGAAGGGATGAATGCTTAAGAGGCTGTTCCTCTCAAATCATTCTAATACCTTTTTAGAAACAGAGCATTTAGCAGCTTTGGGAATAAGATATAAGGCAGAGATTTAGAGAATGTTGGAGAGTGCCCAAGAAAGTAGTTCCAAGATTCTTGGGACAATGGGAAGAAGCATAAAGAGATCTGTTGCTTATAAGTTAGGGTCACTGAAGATAGTTTCTATTCATATCACAATTTTGCCTAAGATGTACTACTACTAAGATGTAAGATGCTTTGTAATGTAGGTTTCAACACAAAGCATTAAAAATGCATATTGGTGCCGGTATATTATAGTATATGTGTTTAAAAAAATGTGTATTAATGCAGTAAAATTAACATCTCAGCAAAGCATCAAAGAAGTATTTTATTCTTTTGAGATAGAATCTTAAATGCTCTATCAAAAGTAACTCAATCCAATTCCACACTTCTTTTTTCTCTTAACAGAATTTTAGTCAAATAAAATTTCAGATCCTGGAACCTTTAAAAAAAAGTATTACTGTGGGTTTTTGTTGTTTTTTTGTTTTCTTTCCAAGCCATCAACAGTCTGTCATTAGTGTTCATGTTTAGAAAATAGTAAGCCTTGGTTAAGATTAGAAAGGTATAGCTTGTTTTATGAAATAAATGAAATTCTATTCTTATAGGACCTAAAGTCACTTAAGTGTTTAATTTAAATTTTTTATTTTCACTTCCAAATTCTCTCCTTCTAATCCTTCCCCCACTCACTGAAAACTTTAGAAATGTTATACTAGTTATATATATGAAGTCATGCAATACATTTCCACATTAGCCATATTGTAAAGTCAACAGTAACAAAAACCAAGAAATTTTTTTTTAAATATGCTTCAATATACACTCAAGAGTCTGATCACTTCTCTCTCTGGAGGATAGTATTTTTGATCATGAGTCTTTTGTAATTGCCATAGATCATTGTATTGATCAAGTAGTAATTGAGTCTTTTATAGTTGATCTTCATTACAATGTTGCTATTACTACATACGATATTCTCCTGGCTCTCCTCACTTCATTCTGCATCAGTTCATACAAGTCTTCCCAGATTTTCTTGTAACCATCCCCTTCATCATTTCTTTAAACACAATAGTATTCCATCACAATCATTTATTACAACTTATTCAGCCATTCCCCAATTGATGAGCATTCCCTCAATTTCTAGTTCTTTACCACCATGAAAAACCCATTATATTTTCGTATATATGTTTTTTCCCTTAAAAATGATCTATTTTACTACAGATCTAGTAGTGGTGATATTTCTGAGTTAGAGAGTATGCACAGTTTTATACAGTCCTTTGGGAATGGTAACAAATGGCTTGCTAGAATGGTTAGATCAGTTCACTGCTTCACCAATTAGTATCTGAATTTTTCCGCATTTGTCCTCCAACATTTGTCATCTTCTTTTTCTGTCATTTTAGCCAATCTAATAGGTGTAAGATGATATCTGTTTTAATTTGCATTTCTCTAATCAGTAGTGATTTAGAAGTTTTTTCAAATGACTATAGATAGCTTTGATTTCTTCTTTTGAAAACTGCCTGTTCATATCCTTTTATCACTTATCAGTTGGGGAATGACTCATATTCCTATAAATTTGACTCAGTTCTCTGTATATTTGAAAAATGAAGTCTTTATCAGAAAAACTTAAGATAATAATATTGCCCATCTCTCTCTCTCTCTCTCTCTCTCTCTCTCTCTCTCTCTCTCTCTCTCTCTTTCTCTTTTTTTAAATAATCTTGGTTGCATTGGTTTTATTTGTCCAAAACCTTTTAAATTAAATGTTACAAAAAATTATCCATTTTACATCTCATAATGCTCTTTATTTTTTGTTTGGTCATAAATTCTTCCCTTATCCATAGATAAGACAGGTAAGATATTCTGTGCTCCCCTAATTTGTTTATGATAAATTCCTTTATGTCTAAGTCATGTATCTACTTTGACCTTATCTTGGTGTGCAGTTTGAGATGTTGGTATATACCTGGTTTCTGTTTATCTTTCAATACCATAAGGTTTTTCATTACTTCAAAAGTCAGAATTCTCATGTTGGTGTTTTTCCCTTTCCTCACTTTTCTTTGAGGTAGTATAGTCAGAGCATTGGACTTAGGAGTCAGAAGACTGGCTATTAGTCTTGACCCCATGCCTTGTTAGTCATGATCAAGTTCCCTGTCTTCTTTGAGCCTCCAGTTTCCTCAGCTATAAAGTGAGCATGATCCCTAGACCAAAAGTTTCTTGCTAGCAAAAATGCCATAAAATGTAAAACATTCTAAAAGTTCTTACTGTTATTGCCATTACCCTTTTGCAGAGTGGTAAGATTTCTTCCTCTTTATTTCCTTTCTTTCTGCCTAGCTTGCCTTGGGTTCTGGTTGTTATTTTACCTTGTCAATGTTTTGTCTATATTTGCTTTGACCAGATGCCCCTCTTTGCACGTAGCCCTGGGACTTGTCCCCTCTCTCCTATCAACAATAATTAGCCTTGTAAGACTAATGGAAGAAATCGTGTCTAATTACCCTGTTGAAGGGCCCAATTATGCTATTAACATTCATGGACTCTAAGCTAATGATGAGGAGAGCCTCTCATTTGCATAGCATTAAGTTAATTGAGCTGGAAGCTATGGGGCAGATAGGGGTGGTGATAGCAGGATCCTGTTACTGAATGGATAATAATGACCAGAGTAGGGCGATTCACCTGACAGCTTTATTAATTAACAGCTATCTGATTACCTCCCAGGAATGGCAAGTGGCATCAGTCGGAACAACCTGGCTTCTTCTTCTTCTTTTTTTTTTTAAATGAGTGATATGAGAACAGGACTAATTTTCTTGATAATTTATGGCCATGTCAGAACTGAGGATCACCTTGAAGTGTCTTTCCTTCCTTTCAAATTTTACTTGAAAGTTTCCGTACCTTAAACACTCTCTCTCTCTCTCTCTCTCTCTCTCTCTCTCTCTCTCTCTCTCTCTCTCTTTCTCAAAAAACAAAAACAAACAAAAAAAAACAACTACCCATTGTGCCCAGATCAGGATGAGAGTATGCTGACTCAGCATTCTTATTGTTGACTATTACATTTGAATTTTACAGCTGTTTGGGGCTTTAGGATTCATCCATTTGATTCCCTTCCCCTATTACAGATGGGAAAACTGAGGTCTAGAGAAGTTCAATGACTTGCCTAAAGACATTCAATTAGCCTGTCACTGAGCTACAACAAGAATCTGAGTCTGCCCACTCCAAGTCCAAAACAGTTTCCATGTGTCAGCCTTGTGCAAAAGGTATGCTCTGGCTTTATTTGATACCTTTCTAAAGCCAGGGCTTGTGTGGGTCACAGGCCATTCCAGCTGTATTCAGTGCATCTAGCTTTGTTAGTTTTTCCCCCTCTAGTGGTAACAGGGCATACCTGTCTTGTGACAGGTATTGATTGAAGCCTACTGCCTTCCCTGCTTTCTCCTTTACAGAACTTGAAGGGGAATTTTGAGAAGTGCTCCTGGTGTTCAGTTTTTGTCCATCATCTTCCTCTGATCCTGCAATGTCTGAATATCTTTGATCCCACTTAGGACATTGACTAAAGGGGAGAAATAAATAGGGAGAATTTTCTCTCCCTCTGTGATCTGCTAGTATAATTTCAATCACTAGTAGTTGAAGGGGAAAGGAAGGAAGGGAGAGATGTATACATGATCCACTTTTAAGTTTTTAACATCTTCTCGATCGGTTTCTTAAGTTTGGCTAGTCAACAGAAGAGTATATCTAGCCCTGATTTGCATTTGCTGATTTCTGGAGATATGAATGCTTATATGGAATTGGGGTTTTGGTATGCTTAGGGACTTGTCCCTTACTATGGGGGGAAAATATATTCAACCAACATTTAGTAAGTGCCCATCAAGTGTAGAGTCTTTGTTGGACACTTGGGAAGAAACGAAGGTTAAAGACTCTGTTCTTTCTGCCCACATAGAGCTAATAGATAAATGACAGAAATACACACAACTATTGAGAACATTATCCAATAAGTGCATTAAGAAGCTCAAAACTAAGGGTTCTGGGAGGGAGGAAAGTCATTCCTGACTTGGGGATATCAGGGAAAGATTCATCAGGGCATTGGGTTTTAAAGACTAGATAAGAATTCTAAAAATGAAAGGAAAGAACACATTCTAGGCATGCAAGTTCAAAGGAGAATAGGTTCAGAGGTGGGAGAATACAAGAGAATGTCTAGAGGGAGGACAAGGGGCCTGGAGAAGAATTAATTTTGACTAAAACATTGAGTATGTGGAGGGGAGTAATATGAAATCATCTTGGAAAGGGTAGAGTGTCAGCTTCTTATTAAGTTTATTGAGTATCAGGCAAAAGAAACTGAATGTTACTTGAGAGGGAGCCATTAAAGATTTTTGAGCAAAGAAGTGATATGTAAGAAACATTATTTTGGCATTTGGCCCATAGATGATGGAAAGTGGGGAGAATGGAGGCAGGAAGATTTGTTAATATGTAGGCTGTTGTTTTTATTATTATTATTATTCCCAATTGGTTTATAAAGGCCCTGGACCTAGGATGGTAGCCCTGGGAATGGGGAGGGAGGAGGAAAACAGTGGTGGGAACGAACACAATATATGTGGCAGAGAAAACCAATCTGTTGTTGTTCAGCCATTTTCCAGTCATGTCCAACATTTCATGACCCCATTTGGGATTTTTTGGGCAAAGACACTAGACTGGTTTGTCATTTACTTCTCTAGCTCATTTTACAGATGAGGAAACTAAGGCAAATAGGGTTAAGTGACTTGTTCAGGGTCACACAGCTAGTAAGAAGCTAATTGAGAATGACAGCTATGGAAGAGAAAAAGTAGCATCACAAACAGAAATAAATGACTTCAACAAAATATTTTATGAGGAGAATTTCAGCCCAGCCACAGTTCTACCACTGTCTGGGTGAGCTTATGCAATTGACTTTGCCTATCTCACAGCTTCCTCATTTATAACATTAGTGGGGGTTAGCCAGATAATCTCTGAGGTTCCTTTCAGCTCTGACCTTTTTATCTTCATCTTTAAAATGAGCTTGCTCTTTGTTTGACATTTTGTTTAAAACTATACTTTTGATTTTATTGGTGTAGGGAAGTCTCAGTGAGGAGATTCTTCTACTAAACCTACATGTAACAACTATTTTGCAACTTAGAGATTTGGAAAATTATGCAGGTGCAATGAGAGGTTGTTGACTTGCTCGAGATTGGTCACAAAGCCAATAGGTGTCAAAGACCAGGACTTGAACCCAGATTTTTCTGACTGGATAGAGATAGACCACCATAATGTACCTCTTTTGATTTTAAACATTTGGTTACAATATAAGGACCCATAAATTAGATGCAAGTGCCTCTCATTTTATTTTCCTGAAATCTTAGCCAATTTTCCTCTTTCGCTGACATTTATAACTCTCTCATTTTTCCTTCCCATTAGCTAGATGACTCTGGGAAAGTCACTTTTCCTTTCTGGGCCTCAGTTTCCTATAAATAAAATGAGAACATTTGACTGATTTCTTTTATAAATATTTTATTGTTATTTGTTGTGTTTTTTTAAATACCTGAATTTACAAAATTTCTCCTGGTCATCCGTTTCTTTTTCCCCTTCAAGAGAGTCATCCCACATTTTTAAAAAAGAGGAGGAAAAAGAGAAAAAAATGTTTTAAAAGAAATCCATAAATCCACAGAAGTCCAAAAAATGTATGCAGTGTGTCATAACTGTAGACTTCTCATCTCTGTAAAGGAGGTATTGGGGTGTTTTCTCATATCACTTCTTTGGGAACTAATTTGTTTTTTCTTCTTTTGAATAGTATTTTATTTTCCAAATACTTGTAAAGATGGATTTTGACATTCAGTTTTTAAATTATTATTAAGTTTTTTATTTACAAGATATATATATAGGTAATTTTTCAGCATTGACAATTGCAAATCCTTTTGTTCCAACTTTTTCCCTCCTTCTCCCCACCCCTTCCCCCAGATGGCAGGTTGACCAATACATGTTAAATATGTTAAGGTATAAGTTAAATACAATATATGTATATATGTCCAGTTATTTTGCTGTATAAAAAGAGTCGGACTTTAAAATAGTGTACTATTAGCCTGTGAAGGAAATAAAAAATGCAGGTGGACAAAAATAGAGGGATTAGGAATTCTTTGTAGTGGTTCATAGTCTTCTCCCAGAGTTCTTTCCCTGGGTGTAGCTGGTTCAGTTCATTACTGCTCTATTGGAACTGATTTGATTCATCTCATTGTTGAAGATGGCCAGGTCCATCAGAATTGATCATCATATAGTATTGTTGTTGAAGTATATAATGATCTCCTGGTTCTGCTCATTTCACTCAACATCAGTTCATATAAGTCTCTCCAGACCTTTCTGAAATCATCCTGCTGGTCATTTCTTACAGAACAATAATATTCCATAATATTCATATACCACAATTTATTCAGCCATTCTCCAATTGATGGGCATCCATTCAGTTTCTAGTTTCTAGCCACTACAAAGAGGGCTGCCACAAACATTCTTGCACATACAGGTCCCTTTCCTTCCTTTCAGATCTCTTTGGGATATAAGCCCATAGAAACACTGCTGGATCAGAAAATATGCACAGTTTGATATATTTTTGAGCATAGTGCCAAATTTCTCTCCAGAATGGCTGGATATATGCACAATTCCACCAACAATGTATCAGTGTCCCAGTTTTCCCACATCCCCTCCAACATTCCACATTATCTTTCCCTGTCATTCTAGTTAATCTTACAGGTCTACATTCACTTTTGTAAGACTTTATGTGCTAAATTTTTCTCCCCTTCTCCTTACCTACCTCCACTCTCAAGACAGCAGGCAATCTGAAATAGGTCAAATATGTGTAATTGTTTTAAATATATTTCCGTATATGTCATATTATGCAAGAAAAATCAGACCAAAGTGGGGAGGGAACCACAAGGAAAAAAATAATTAAAAAATGTGAAAATACTAGGTTTTGATCCACATTCAGATACAAACCTCTCTCTCTGGATGTGATTGGCATTTTCCATCCTAAGTCATTGGAATTGCCTTGAATTACTGAATTGTCAAAAAGAGTCAAGTTGATCACAGATGGTCATCACATAATCTTGTTATTGTGTACAATGTTCTCTTTGTTCTATTCTCTTCACTCAGCATTGGTTCATGTAGATCTTTTTAGGCCTTTCTGAAATTATGGGTACTAATTTTTAAGGTACATTCTTAGTCTTACCAGTCTGTGATTCCATTAAGAGTTAGTAATGTGTAGAAATGGGTAGAAATGTGTCCTTTATCATATTGTTTCTTCCCATGCCATTTTTCTCACTTTGATCCTTCCTAAGATGCTGAAATACAAATTTCTTTTAAGTGCATTAATATTCGTCATTTTTCTTCAAGATGTTTTAAAATGTCTCTTAGAATTCTGGGTTCTATGATGGGCCCAGTGGATTGTGCTAAAGGATGATAGATCATATATGGTTTGGAGATGAATCCATTTGATCAATGGCAGGATTTGAGCACTGAGAAATGTGGGGCTATCCAGAACTTAACCATAGGGTACACATTCTGTAGAAGGAATGAGAATTCCTTTTAAATATATCTTTACTGAAAAATAAAGTTTTAATAAAGAAAAAAGGGGAAAAATGGACAATAAAGAAGGAATAAAATATCATATTCTTTCCACTTAAAAAATATATATCTTTACATACATTGGGGTGATGTAGTGACTCTCAGTTAACTTGTAGTTAGAATTCATCTTAAGAATATTATACAATTTTTAGTGCTCTGAGTAGATAGGTAAAATTAGAAAATAACAATGCTCACTGGTAAGGAAGCAAGTCGTACTTATATCAACCATCTTCTCCAGGAAATGTAAAAGAAAAAAGCTGAAAGTCACTTAGTTTTCCTATTGTTACAGTACTTCTGTTAGGTGAAAATTTGGGATAATCTGCTATGGGGATAGCATTTAGATCAACAGGAAAGGAAATCATTTGCTCTAACTCTTAAAAGAAAATATACTTTATAAAATATTATTTATCTCATTTGATCTTTACTACTCTCCAATAGACCACATTATTTTGTGTAGGAACTGATCTCAAATTCAAATAGAAATGGGGTTACTGAGCCACATAATGACTTAGTTTTATCTATAACTTACTACGATTTTTATTTATTTTATTAAATATTTCTCAATTGCATTTTAATCTGGAGGGTGGACCTCTACTCTAGGGCATTGGAGTTTGGTTGGGGAAAATTGTTCTCATGTCTGACAACATGTAGAAAACCATGGAAATTGTATTTTTGAAAAACAAACAAAAAAACAAAAAAACCAATGGGTGAGATGCACCACTAAAGATGGTTTGGGGAACCCAGGAGAAGCAAAGAAATCTTCAGAGTGAAACCATCATTCTAAATCAGGCTGGCTCATTCCCATAGTGCCAGGTCACCATGGAAATTCCCTGGGCTAGGGACCATTGCTATTGTCATGGGTAAGTTCCTTATCCTCTCTAGGTCAATGAAGTAGATGATTTTTAAGACCTCTTCCAGCTCTAATATTCTAGATTTTGTCATATTATACTTCGGTTTTCTCAAGTTCTTACTAGCTCTAATGTCCCTTCCAGCTCTAATGTTACGTGTTCAAATTCTTCACTCCTGGCTCTAATATTCTATGAATCTCAGCTCCATAGTCTTCAAGCAAAGAGATCTGGTGGCTCTCTGAACATCAGATGGGAAAAACATCTTAGTTATTATTATAGATTCTCTTGTACATTTAAAAGTTGTGACTTTTTCTGATTCCTACAGTTAGGCAGATTCTCCCTTTCCTTTGTAGAAGACTGAGAATTGATGTTAATGTTCTGGTATCTCTCTTCTCTTGCTATTAAGAAACCTTTCCTAGATCTTTAGCTACAGATTCCATCAAAAGGTTTCTTTATATCACATCGTCCCTCTGACAACTCAGTGGGATCCATGAATTTCCTCCTCGTTACCAATTAACAGTGATGACCAATAAGCCCCCTGGCCAGAAATATCAGTTGCTTTGGATATCCAAAATGGTTCTCTTATAATCTGTCTGGAGCCCATTGCAGCTGCTATATAATACAGACAAACAGAGTGCCAAACTGGATTTTGATGGATCAGAAATTATGTATTTAATTCACAGTTGGTATAGAGTGCTCATAAAATCTTGATCATGATAGAGAGGATAATAAACATTTGAGAACATAAATATTTCGGTAGGAAATGACTTTGTGAAACATTTAGTTGTTGAGTAATAAGAACAACAGAGAAAATCAGATGAGCAGAAATCTCTAGGTGCTAATCTGATGAGTTATATATGTTGTGATGATAATGATATTGAGAGAGCCATTTTATGAGCATACTGACTTTAATTTGCCTTACACAGACTTTTGCTTGTGACATTAATAACTTCATTGCCTAAAGCCAAATGCTCATTACTTTCCAAAGACCCAACCATTTGACCTTCAGAGTTCTTTTCAAAACCAAAATATGATTGCACAGCATGGTTCTAAATAAGGACTGGACTGTTTAGAGTAAGGTGTTAGATTCAGTTGATAGTATTTATCAGACACCTAATTGGGCATTGATCTCAAATCATCACATTCTTTTTGGACCAGTTTCATGGGCACGTTAAGTGGGAATTCATTTTTCAGAGAAGCTGTTCAGCAGTTAGGAAATGCAGAGTTAGAAATTGGAAATCAAGAGAGAACCTACTTATGGCTCTTTGATTCTCCCAGAAATAGCCAAAGACAAGTATGGGATTATTTTTGGAAAGTAGTAGTCTTTTTATCACCTATTTATTTCTTTTGTTTGAACCCACAAAGATAGATTGAGTCAGATTTAGCACAGTAAAAGATGCTTTCACTCGAGTAAGAAAATGTACTGTAATATCCCTGTCTCATGAACAATGACCTTTTTTGTGGTCTAACAGCCTTTTGTAGAGAGTATTGGAGAATTCCTCTGTCTGTGCCTTAGCAGGTGAATGTCTGTGTGTGCCCATATACACACACATTTATATACATATGCATATATAATATATAATGTGTACACAGATTCAATATTTTATTAACATGTATTTTATAAAACATTATATATAAGATATATTTTCTGTGGAGTATAAGGAAACTGATGTTTTCTCTTTCCAATGAGAACAGAACAATGGGAAAGAAGCATAAAATGACCCAAAAGGGATTCAGATTAGACATAAAGAAAAAGTTAATGTCTAAAAAGGTTGGGAGACACTGGAGATAACTACCATGGGAACTGGTGGAATGAATCTTCTTTCTTGGAAATCTTTAAGAATAAAAGACAGCTTTCCCTGTGGGATGAATAGAATGCAGTTTGGTCTAAAATTTTAGGTGATTTCTTGGAGACCTTTTTGACTCCCTGAATCCTATTCTGTTGCTGGTCTAGCAAATGATTTATAGTTCTCAATATTCCAGCTGAATACATTTCTTTAAAACCTATGTCGTCTAGTGGGAAAAGGATTAGGAAGTGTTTGGTTAGCAAACTACCTGGCAAGTGTGCAAGCCTGTGCCAAAGGCAAACCTGCAGCAGTCTCTCCTGGGGTAATGCCGACTGTTCCTAGTAGAGCGTTGCCCAAGACCTCAGACTGGCTCCTGGAAGGAACTGTAGGCCAAAGGAACAATTCATGAGATGCCAAAGACATGATGCTGCTCTAGGTCCTTAACATATGGAAAATATGAAAAACCCTTTAAATATTTTAGATGACCAAGTTGTAAAATCCAGATATTCTGGCACTACAGTGAATGCTCCTGTCAGCTGAAAAGGGAAAAGAGATGATAAAAATATCAGCTGGGAATAGCTAATCAGGTTAGAGGTGATGTTTTGGCTGTAAGGCCTTTTTTTATGGGTTGGAGAAAAATAGAATCAGATTGGAAAATGCTGGTCCATTGCATTTGACAGATACAATGATGGTAGTGGTAGTGATGTGTGTGTGCGTGTGTGTGTGTGTGTGTGTGTGTTTGTCTGCATTTTGTTAAATTTTGCCTTTGTGCAACAGCATCAGGAATAAACCAGCAGTCACAGGAAATGCAGTTAGCAAGAGTAATGGGAGTTGAAAGTTTGACCTTTTGTGATGGAAATTTGATACAAAAAAAAGACTCTTTTGATATATTCCACATCCAATCAGATAGAGAGGATGTCTTGATCCTGTTTCCTCATTTGCATGCTGACTGATCTCATTTGAAAACCCAATCATTCAGAAATATTGGTAAGTCAACAAAAAATGTTACAAGCTGGGTTCCGTTTCATCTTAAAGGTCTCCTAGATGTCACCTTGTGGTTTTCACTCCAGTAAGCTGATCTCTTCTTCATGGGTCCCTGTTTGTATTGGCAGTCCTGCTCCAACATATTGAAATGCAAATAGCCATTTCCATACCGAACCGAAATACATCTTTGTGATTGAATATATCCAAGGTGCTTCAAAAGCATCAAAGAACGTAATTCGTGCTGTGCTTCTGATTCTCTGACATTGCCATATTCTGATGTCTCCTGTCAGCTGTTGCCAACAGAGATTTCAATGTGAAATTACCCATCTTCTCTTTTCTTTATTCTACGCAGTTTTCACTGTGCTGAATGGATTCTTCAGGGCCATGAACTAACCTCTCCTGCAGTTTATTTAGCTCTTCTGCTGAGGTCTAGGAGTTCTTCTCTTAAGGTACAGGGCTGGCTTGAAGGAAGGAAAAAATGGGGACACTTCTCTAGGCCTTTCAAAATTCCCTTTCCTCAGGGGAATCTGGACTTGTTGAAGGTCTTCCCTAGTGTTTCTATCACTGTCATGTCTTGAAGTCCTATGTGGTACACATATGTGATTGAGAAACCAGACCAATCTGCTTTGCCAGCCTCCATTAGGTACTTTTTTAAAGTGCTCACAGGATAACCTGAAACAAACATCATTTGGTCTTTGAATAGGTTCCAATATGTATCTAGGGCTGCCCCATAGAAATGGAAGTATGAATTTGTGGACTTGCTGGCACATACCAATGCTAACTGCTGGGAACCTGACATACAAATAGACCCATCTATTCAAAGTATTAAATAGTGAAGGTGCCATGAGAAGATGTAGTCAAAACGTCCTCCAGCTTTGATAGCATTGCAAGACAAGTCACAGTTTGATTTCAATTAACAGTTCTTGGAGACTCTTGTCAGCTTCAGAGCTTGGGTTTTAAATTGCAAGCCTGACTGTCCAGTTGAAAGTTTAGAAAAGCCTTATCTACCAATTCAGGATTCTGATCCTAAGCAGTGTCTGTTTTAGAAATTTAACCTAAGTAAAACCTTGATAAACAGTTTAACCTCAAGTGTTTTTCCCCCCCGTCCATTAATTGAGCTTACATTCAGTACATTGAATTAATCTCAGGTTTAGTATCCAAGAAGTCAGTGTTCTTTATCCTTATAATGGGTTTATTTTGAAGAGCAAGAATGTAGTCCCAAGTTTCAATTTGTATTCCTTTCCATTTGTAATTCAGCACTGACACTAAAGTTTTAGGCATGCTAAATCTCAGAAAAGAGACTGCATAGTGGAACCCAGAAGAAGCTAGTATGGGGACAAGGCTAACAAACTGCCTTGTAGGCTGGCTACATTATAACAAACCTTTGCTTTATGTAGTTGTGTTTTGGGGAGGTGTAATTTGATATCTAACCTTTCTGAATCTATTATAGTAAACCTTATAATAAAAGAGATGTATTGTATTTAGAAAGTTGAGGACAGAGATGATTTCACTTGTGAAATCAAAATTTGGTAATGATTTTTGATATTTTATTAATACATTTTGCTTTTTATACCACCATCACTTCCCAGTAATCTCCATAGCATCTGCTCTCATAACAACAACAAATCCAGTTAAGCAAATTGTTAGTAATTTTTCAAAATGCATGAGACAAGGGAGGTATAGCTTTGACTGATGGTGCTGCTCATTAGCATCTGAGAAAGATGGAAGTTGAGAGGATGAAAGGGGTGGGCAGATGATTGGACTGATGAGAAGATGAACTGGAACAGGAGATATATTGAGAACAGAAGGTAGACTGGGGAAAGAGAAGTTAGAGGGGAGGAAGGAGAGATAAAGGAGATAAAGGAAGGAGAGATGTGCTAAATAGCACATAAATACTGTTGAGAGCCCTACCCTTTGGAAAATCTGCATCAGATATAATTATGATTTTTTTTGTATATTACACACTTAAATAAAATCCCAGGTAAATTAGAAAATTGGTTTTATGTCCTTAGCATCATCCCATTTTTTAAAAAAGCATCTCTTAAAAAGTCACAATTCATCATTAAAAGGACTGTCCTTAAAATTTTGTCTAAAAAGTCACCTTGAGCAAAAGAATTGATCCGTAGAGTGTACCCCAAAGGGAAATTCTGTTGGAGCTGTCGGAGTGACTTAAAAATAGTATTTTTCCAACTTCCCCATTACATAAAAAAATCAAATATCAAATTATTAATACTAGTTAATAAATATGTATCTGTCTTCTCTCTCTCTCTCTCTCTCTTTCTCTCTCTCTCTCTCTCACACACACACATACACACACACACACACACACACACACACACCTGCCTAGTAGCTGCAGCTGTAGTAGCAACCTCAATATCTGCACCTTGACTATTTGGGAATGCTCTATTCATCCTCAATTGAGGGAGGGGAGCTGGGAAAGAAAGGGAGGAAAAAAAGCTCTCTTTCTTCCTTACCCCAAACTAAAAAGATTATAACATTTCTTTTATGGTGCTTACTCATATAGTTAGTCATAAATTGGTCTTTTTAGACATACCTGAGCACATATTGAAATTTCCACCAGGGGTGACAACTTTGAATAAATGACTTTAAGCACAAAGGGCAGTTATTTTCAGCTATCTGATGCTTTTATTACTCTCTGTCTTCTCTCTCTGTCTCTCTATCTACCACATGTAAAATTACATGTAGAGTACAATTAAGGACTAATGAGGGAGGATTAATATCTGAAATGAAAAAGAATAGTTACCCAATTCATGGATCAAGGTTTTGTTCACAGGTTGTTTTTTCTTTTTTTTGAAAAAGCTAATCACTCTTCAAATCTTTTCAAATCACAACCTGATATAAAAATGTTGGTTGAACTAGGATGTCTTTTGTGAATTACAAGTTGAAAAATCAGACATTTGCAGAAATTTCAATACATCATTGCACTTCCTTACCTCAAACTTACTCCTCTCTAGGGTACTAATTAGTGTAACAAAGACAAAATACATGAACATGGATTTAGAGTTGACAATAGAAGCATAAAGAGATTTTTTTGGTAGTTTGGGTTTCACATCAAGTTTAGAACTCACCCATGAAGCTCACACAAAGGGTTAACAACACATTTCATGGGTTTTAAACTTTCATTGGCCTTTAGTTTCATTTTCAGTTTATTTGGTTGCATCATTTTGTTAGTTGAAGTGTTGAATTGCTTGGAGTCATCCTTCCTCATTCATACTACCCTTGGTGACATTGCATGTTACTAGACTGCTAGTTAGGAATTAGTGTTAGGAATGCATTTCTTCAGGCAATTTCTCCGAGGGAAGTAAGACATCTGTTGTGCCCTTGTCTACTTTGTATACCATAGTAGGATGAAGTGTTTATTTTAGCATAATACATTTTCAGGGAACCTTTGATAGTAGGCCAGTAATTGGGGATGATATGAATTCAACTATAATCCCATGCTTAATACAAATGGCCTGGTTCATTGGCCATAACCTTTTCTCATCTGGATAAGAAAAGTTAGAGGCAAGGAATTGGGGTGTGAGGGGAAAGGTATAGGGAGAGTACAAGCAATATAGAGGGCATGGGAAAAAAAGAAATGTTTCTACTATCTCATACATGCATATTATCCCAAAATATCACCAAAAAATACAGTGCTTGGCATAGATGCTAATTCTCACACAAACTTACACTACACAATATGTTCTTATACCATTAGACCAACAAAAGTATATTAAAAATGAATTTAACCCTCACAGTTCAATCTATTTATTACAATCATGGTATAGGTCTGGATTCAGCTATGAGACTATTCAACTTTTGCTCATTGTCAATAAAATTTCCTTTCATGGGCCCTGTCCTTCCCTCTCTCCTCCCATTCATGGACTGGTTGGTTAATACTCAAATCTGTGGTGAAGACTATGATATAGTATTATTTCCATATTATTCTATTCAAGTGGATGATCAACTAAGTGGTTGTAAGTACATATATTTCTCACCATGTAGCAGGAAATCCTTCCAAACTTGATCAAATTTGACAGTATTTTTAAAAAAAAGAATAAGAAAAAAGTTCTAGGCCTTACTACTGTTACACCCCATTAATACATCATTTGAATCATAGATTTAAATACAGAAGGGATCTTTGAGGTTATCTATCTAGCCCCTTTATTTTACTGAAGGAAATCAATGAAGTTTCAAGAGAAGCAGCTCAATCTCTCTTCAGATTAAATGGGATCTGGAGCATATTTTAGTCTAATGTATGTATGAGAAAGGAGAAAAACAGATCCCACCTGCACCCAGGGAATCCATGAGGATGACCACACTTATTTTCTCAGCTGTAACTCCTTCTTGATCTTTTCATATAGAAGAGCATAACCACTTGAAAGGAAGATGCCAGTAAATCAGATGATCAGAGTTAACTGTGTTATTGAAATTAATAGTTTATCGATGCTGTGGTCTGTCAGTCTAGGATGAGCTTGAAAAAAAAAATCCCCAAGCCACCCTGCTGTCGAGTTCCCTGTTCCTTGCAGAATAAACTGAAATTGTTGGTATAAAGAGCGAACATAATGTGGCAGCTCTCTAAATTAGACATCCCACGTTCTCCCAGCTGGGAAATCAGCTGCCTTCATCTCTTATGTACTTCAGCATATGGAGTCATGTAAGTAAAAGCATTATATATTTTCCCTGAGAACCAGGATAATTCAGCTCTCTCTCAGGGCAACTCTTTGTCCTCTCCGATTTTTCCTTCCCTGTCGTAAACCAAGGGAATTGATGATAAATGCACGGGTGCTTGTCATATACATGTCTTTAAAAGTTGTGATTCCTGAAGCACCAAATGACCCTACTTAACAGGTGGGCCAATCGAGGCAAGCAAGAGAGGAAAAGGACATTTTCCTGCTTAGAAGAAAAGATGTCTCGCTTTAGTTGTCTGGGGTTGCTGGAAACTGAGCCTACCGGCCTAAGGAAGTCATGGGCTGAGGTCAGTTAAGGCCTCCAGACTACTGCGCACCCGCCTGAATATTCACCCCTCCCGCTCACCAAATCATGCGGCCGCTTGACTAATATTTTCATTGTTAAGGAGTCTGCATAGGAAATTAGCGTCCTAAAATTGTGAAAGCAAAAGAGGATCGAATGCTCAGACTTCTAATCATGTAATTGCCGAGTGACATTTAAGGCGGCGGGCTCAGGTTAGGTCCTCGCTCCTCCTTCCTTCCCGCCCTCCCTCCTTCCTCCCATCCCCGCCGCCCCCCTCCCATCCGGGTGCCCCAGCCGGTCTGCCTTGGTGGCAAGGTACTTTAACTACACTGAAGTTTGGCTGGGCTTCTACATATTACAGCAGCGACACGAAAGCAAACAATTGAAGTATTTGAGAACAATGAAATATGCATGGCTATCTGTGACAGCCCTATAAAGTAGAGCAATTAGCCGCGTAATCCGAGAGAGCCCGCCCGGCCGATCGGCAGCCCACGGTTCCCTATTAGTTAAATGCATTTTGTTCGTCCTCATCCCATCAAATCAACTAACACTTCCTTTAATTGGTTCATGAATTATACAGCTCCGTGGCATTATAATTTAATCGCCTGTAAACATTCATAGGGCCCCACAGTAAAGCGTATAGCTCTCATTAATTCGTTAATTTCAGCAGATGGAAGGGGAGATCGGATGAACGGTGGCAGTACAGAGCGCCTTGGGCAATGGAAGAAGGGAAAAAAAGGTGGGGGGCCGTTTAGGTTTTTTAAGGCCTGTCAGAAACTCAATCTGTGAGCTGTCAGCAGCTTGGACCCATTTCCCCCCCTTCTTTCCCTTCTCCTCCCCTCCCCTCCCCTTCCACTCCACCTACTGCTGAAAGTGACTGGCGGATTCATATAGAGGCTTGTCAACCCGTCTTTAAACATCAAGCCAGCGGGTAAACCGAGCCCAATGTAAATTAATTCTTGTCTTACGGCCCCCCTTTCTCTGTCCCCATGAATATTTCATGGCTGGCAGCATAAATATTAATTCTAATAGCTCTGCACAGTGGTTATTATTTCTGTTTTATGACAAATATTCATAAAATATTCAGGACCCTTTTTTAGAACATTTACACACTTGATTGTGAAATTTTCCAGCTTCCTGGGGACACTGTAAACATATTGGGGTTCTCTTGATGGGCTTTCCCCCTTAATTAATACCACTATATATTAATATTTAATTGGGTTTAGGTTTTTCCAGAAGTATAGCCTATTAGATTGGAGGGCTGAAGGGCATTTTTTTTCCTTGGGTCTTTTAAAATGGAAAATTTCTGCTATTATGAAACTCTTTTCCTTTGACACTTGGGTGATCCAACAAATGATAACCTGCTTGCTTTTTTAAACATTTAAAAACAATATATATCTTTATGTGTCGTTTTGGCTGTTACTTTATAACCATTTGTTCTTCACTGCAACTCGTCAGTATAATGAAATTCTTCAGAGGACCCTGCTTCAATATTTGCTTCCAGGATTTAACATAATTTTGGAGTAATTAAAGTGTTGGTTTAATAAATGAAGGTGCTGCAGCCGATATAAGAATGATTCCTCAGCAAAGTAGCAGTAAGGGTAGAAAAGATTCTTTGGAATACAGTTTATTCACCTTTAACCCTGGGATTCTGAAGTGTGTATGATTTGTCCCAAGAAAGCAAATTAAAAAGGAACCCAAGCATTAAAGAAATGCAGGCCATTTCAAACAAGATGAAGAACTTGGAACAGGTTGGAGCTTTGACTGAGATTGATTCGTCTACTGTGGGATGGATGAGACATTGGCAGAAGTGAATAATCCAAGCAGAAATGTTCTAAAAGTCACTCTTCATGCCTCCTCCCCCATATTTACAACAGCCTCAGGAGTGTGGTATACAGAGGGGTTGAATTTGGGAAGAAAGAAGGAAGGAAAATGCAAAGAATAAAAAATGAAGCTCAAAATGGACTTCAGTGCAGAGACTCATATGTCAGAATTCTAGCCTATCAGTTGTAGAAAGTGGCAAAGGTAGATAATTGAAGTGTGAGCACCTTGGATATTGGTGAGAGAGTGGGGTGAAAAGGGTGGTGTTGGCCAAGGGTTGGTGGAATGGTCAAATTAACTTATATAACACTTATATCAAGCATAATTGTTTATGCTGCATTTGATATGCTTTGGTGGGGGAACTTCAGAATTGATTCATGTATACATACGTTACTTTTCCCATTTCCAGTTGACTAATCTGAGGACACACTGGTCTATTATGATTTTTAAAACATTCCAGACATACTCTCAAAATTAAGCCCCCTAGTCCTTGAAGTCCTTGTCCTGGAGTGCTTCACTGAAAATGATTGTAGAATCTCACATGGCTGATCCTGCAGAGACTTAGAGCAACCCACCCCAAAAAAACCAGGACATATGTCCAGTGTCCTATGTGCGATCTTTTTTGCGTGGTTTTTAGATGGTATTGATTTCTGCAGACCCTGACCTTGGATTTCAGTTGCATTTTAGCCCTACCAAACTAATGTTTAAACCATGAATTTAGGACTGTTAGCTTAAACTAGGCAATAGAATTACATGAATTTCTCTGTGCAGACAGACATTTTATTTTTGCTGGATTAGAAATACAATCTCTAGGACCTGGAGGGCCCTTGGAAATCATGTAGCACAGCCCTCTCATCTTAAAGATGGAAAAAAATGGAACTTAGAAGGGGTGGATTGGTACTCATCTTGACTATTGACTTGTTTTAATGATAATTTCATACTTCAAAAGGTGAAATAAACAATAGGAAAATGATTTTTTAAATTGGATTTAATTTTTACAGCAAAGTAGAATGGTGGCTGGGATGTGATAAAAGAGAGGGAAGACATGTATGCTAGATTTGGTGGGGAAAAGATTTCAAATAGTTCAAAGGGTGAATAGATAGAATCCCATGGACTAAAATTCTACGAGGGAAGACAGCCTAGAGGGATGGAGGAAATTCTTAAGAATGAAAATCTGAAGATCTAAAAAATACTTATCACAGTATCTGGCACCTAGTAGTTTATTGATGAATTGAGTGAGTGACCTAAAGAGTGAAAAAAAAAGATCTGCACATAAGATGAAATCAAGAACAGACTGTTGCATGACTAGGAATGTGGCAAGATTTCATAAAAATATCATTAGAAGGGCTAAAGCTCAGGACGAACTGGCAAGGGAAGCTAAGGACTTTAAGATGGATGAAATAATGGTAACTGACAATAGAGAGAAGACAAACTTTTGGTTCCATGTTCTTTGGGAAAGATGATAGACTTTATTCTGGAAATGAATGAACCTTCAAAGGCTATTGGGGAGTATATTCCAAGGATCAGCAAGGAAATGGTAAGAGACTTGGTTGCTTAATGAATGTAAGCCACATGGCCCATTTGAATGAATATAACCTTGGATACTGAGAAAACAGGAAAATGTGATTGCTAAGCCACTATTATTAAATATCATGGGAAATAGTAAACTACCTAAGGGAGAAAGGTACATGAAGAACAGTCTGCAAAACTATAAGCCAATATGCTTGACCTTGATTCCTGGGATTCTAGAATGGATCATGAAAGACACGGTGAATGATTACAAAGGATCAACATTAACTCTATCAAGATCAGGTCATTTGAGATCAGCTTTATTTCCTTTATTGACAAGGTTACTTCAACCAACACGTCAGAAGAATGCTATTAGTTAGAGTTTCCCTAATTTCATTAAAGTGTTTGATAAAGCATGGAAAATATGGGGAGATTTATATTACCTGTTAATATAATTAGTTGAATGACTAGACTCAGAATAGTCATTATTGGTTTAATGTCAATTTAGCAAGAGATCTTCAGTGGAGTACCCTAGGGATCTGTGCTTAACCTTGTACTGCTGTAATATATTTATCAGAGATTTGGATAAAGTGTATGTTTATAAGATTTCCAGATAATAATAAGCTGAGAAAGATAGCTAACACATTATATCTTTTTTTTTTTTAATTTAATAGCCTTTTATTTACAGGATATATACATGGGTAACTTTACAGCATTAACAATTGCCAAACCTCTTGTTCCAATTTTTCACCTCTTACCCCCCCCCACCCCCTCCCCTAGATGGCAGGATGACCAGTAGATGTTAAATATATTAAAATATAAATTAGATACACAATAAGTATACCTGACCAAAACGTTATTTTGCTGTAGAAAAAGAATCACACTCTGAAATATTGTACAATTAGCTTGTAACACATTATATCTTGACAAGCTAGATCATTAGGCCAAATCTAATAATAAAATGTTATAATATTTATTATATAATACATATAAGTATAATATTTATAATATAAATAATAAAGTAAAATATGCAATAAAATGTGAAAACCTATAAATATAAATGTAAAGTCTTTCACATGGCTTCAAAGGAGATAGATAGTAAGCACTTTGGGGGTTTTATTAGATTGGAAGATCAACATGAGTTAATGTGAAATAACAATAATGATAATTAGCATTTACATTGTGCTTCGAGTTTTATAAAGCGCATTACAAATATTATTTTATCCTTACAACACCCAATTCTTGGGTGATAGGTGCTATTGTCACTCTTACTTTATAGATGAGGAAACTCATGCAGACATTAAGACTTGCTCAGTTATTAAATGTTTTGAGTCTGAATTTTAAATTCTGGTCTTCCTAACTCCAGATCTGATTCCCTAACCATTCTACCACTTAGCTGCCTGTGACTGACTACCAAAAAGCTGTTTCAATATTCAGTTTCCAGGGAAAAGAAGGCTGTAATGCTCATGTCCTCTTCCCTGGTCAGACCATATCTGAAGTTCTGTGTTTGGTTCTGGGCTTCAGAGCTTGAAAAGGATATTGCTAAATTGGAAAACATCCAGAGAAGGCTAGTAAAGTTATGAAGAGTATTGAGTGCATTTCATATGAGGTTAGGCTGAAGGAAGAAGGAATGTGCAGCCTGGAGAAGAGAAGGCTTAGGGGTAAGAGAAGCAGGACATGATAGCTGACTTGAAGTATTTGAAAAATTGCCATGTGTAAAAAGAAAACATTTGTTTGGGCCCAGAGGGCAGATGCAGGATCAATAAGTATAAACTGAAAAAAGGCATATTTAGACTTCATATCAAGAAAAACCTAAATTCCTAATATTTTGTTGTTGTTTTTAGTCTTGTTGCAATTACTTCCAATTTTTCATGACCCCATTTGGAGTTTTCTTGGCAAAGACACTGTAGTGGTTTGCCATTTCCTTCTCTAACTCATTTTACAGATGAGGAAACTGAATCAAGTGGATTTAAATGACTTGTCCAGGGTCATACAGCTAGTAAGTGACTGAGGCCAGATTTGAACTCAGGAAGATGAGTTGTCCTGATTTCAGGTTAGACATTCTATCCATTGCACTACTTAGCTGTCACCTCCTAATATTTAGAGCTATCCAAAAGTGGAATGGGATATCTCTACTGGTGGTGTATCTGTTCTTCTCCCATCTCCCCCTCCCAGTTAGATAGGCTGAATGCCCATTTGACACATTTGTTTTAATGGGAATTCTTTTAGGATATTATGGGTTGAACCTGAAGGCTGCTCTGGTCCCTTCCAACTCTGGCATTCTATGATTCTGTGAAATAGGTTCTCCTGAGGTTTCTACACTTCTTTCTGATTTATCTTTCACACACCTTCTGAAATGATGTACACACTGTCAGTTCAAATCCTTCAGTAGCTCATAGTTGATCATGGGATAAAACATAATCTCCTTAGCCTGGCATTTGAAGGCCCCTTGTAATCTTATTCCACTTTCCAACCTCCACTCACATTGTTCTCCTTCATGGATTGAGTGTCAAATTGGACAATCAGCTGTTTCTTGAATCTCATCTTGTCTTCTCTTACATCCATGGGGCCCATTTCTGGAACTCCCTCCCTTATTTTTGCCTTTGAATATCCTTCTCTTCTTCAAGACCCAGTGCACCTGCTACAACCTTGTAAATGAAACTCCCTCATCCCCTCAATTGGAAGTATTTTTCTTCCTAAGGTTTTTTTAAGTTACTTTGTCTTTGCTCAGTTAATTTTGTTATTTTCCTTTGCATCTATCACATTTTCCTGTATGTGGCCATATCCTCCTAAGGTACTTGAAGACAGTACCTTAGTACTTAGTACTGTACAAGACAGAAATTATATAATTTTCCTTTTCTTAATTTTTTTTATCTCTCATGTTGAGCTCAGAGCAGGTACTTGGTAAATGTTTACTAAGTCATATTGCCCATAATTGTACAGCCAATGGTGGCATTAGTCCCTGAGCCCAAGTCCTGGCCTCCTACTCTAGTTATCCTTTCTTATATATCTCCTTGGGATAAAACTAGCCTCATAGCAGCTGGGTTCAAACCAGGTGTGATGAACCTCTATTTGCCTAGACTTCTTTTCTTGAGCTGCTGAAAGCTCTTCAACTTTCCCATGATGATGGTAAGTGAAAATAGCTGCCATTTTTATTCACTTATCAAAGACTGGCTGAATACTCCACTGCCTAGGGTAAAATTGGTTATTCTTACAAAAGTTCTGCCCACATAGGGGTAATCCATCAAGGAATATAAGACAATGTCATAACCACACAGTGTCTGATGGCTTTTTCTGGTGGAAACAGCAAGAACTGACATCTAGGCAATGGTTCTAGGGATGAAAAATAGACATGGGGAAGCTCTAGGGTTGGAACTAGTGGCTCTTGGACATCAAGTCTTTTATTTGTTTATTTGGGTATTTATTTTTATTTTTTAATAAGTAGTAATTAAAACCCTTGTTCTTTTACATAAAGGATTCTCTTCAGAATAAAAAAAAAAGGATAAAGGACAGGAATAAAAGACTAAAAAGAATCTAATTGTTCCTGCCCTCCAAAAGCTTCTACTGAAGGGAAAGGGGTTCCTTAAATATACCAATAAGAACAGTAGAAGAAAACTTGATCTAGGAACTTGGATGATGAGGAGAAACTAAATAGAGGAGATGGTATTTTGGTTTTGCTAAAGGGAAACCAGGATTCTGAGAGACAGAGGAGAGGAAAGAGTGTCCCTTTTGTCCCTATTTTCTTTCTCTCCTTTCCATCCAAGTTTTCTTTAGCAGCTTGGCAAGTCATTGATTAAATACTTTTGGTAAGAAGAATAGTTTAGATCATGAACATGATCATTTTCACCCAAATTCTTCAAAGGTAGAAGTTCAGATAGAGTGCCAATCTTCCACCCCATCTGGGACTCCTTAAAGGATTAAAACACTAGAGATGCTACTAGTGAAGGAATATTCAATCTTTATGGGGTATGAAAACCCACTGTCACACCCTCTTCCAAGATGAGCTTCCTCTCCCCCCCACCCCCTGTTTTTTTTTTTTTTGTTTGTTTGTTTTGTTTTTGCTGAGGCAATTGGGGTTAAGTGACTTGCCCAGGGTCACACAGCTAGGACATGTTAAGTGTCTGAGATCAGATTTGAACGAAGGTCCTCTTGATTTCAGGGCTAGTGCTGTATCCACTACGCCACCTAGCTGCCCTGAGCTTCCCCTTTTTGAAGCTTCCATATTTACTTTTAGGGCTCTAATATCTTCCTAGTCTCCTGAGTCTTTCACCATGAAGTCATTCTTGATTCTTCTTCCTCCTTCACCCTTCATTCAATCAAATGCCAACTACTGTCTATTCTATGTTCATAAAACTACTCACATGGCACCCCCATCTTCATTCACATAGCCACTATTCTGCAGCTTTCTGCAATAGCCTCCAAATTGACCTTTTGTTTCTCCAATCTATCCACCACATCAAAATAATTTTGTCAAAAATTATTTAATAACCAAAATATTTTCCTGAAAACACAGGTCTCATCATGACTCTCTTCATTCTAAAACCCTCAGTGGTTCCTCATTACCTACTTTCCCAGCCTTATATGATATTATTACCCTGTACAAATCCTATTTTACAGTCAAAGTTTTCCTACAGTATTCTGCTTGTCCTGCCTTTGTGAATTTATACAAGTTGTTACATTTAACTGTAACATTTCTAGACTGTACTCTCTCCCTCTGCTTCCCAGAGTTCTTGTTTTCTTCAAAGCAAAAAGTCTTTGCTGTACGAAGTCTTCCTTGATCATTTAAACTCTTTCCCACCTCAATTTTTCTTATGATTTATTTATTGGTAAAGTAGGGGAACTCATTTCCCTCCAGAAGAATATAAACTCTTTGAGGGCAGGAACAGTTAATTTTTTTTTTAGTCTTTTTATTCCCAGCCTTAACTCAGAGCCTTGTAGCTACAGGAAAGTAATATTTTACCTGAAGGTTAAGTTCAAACATTAAGGAGTAAGGCAAAAATCTCATATAGGTCAAAATACCCTTAAGAATTCCTTAAGGTACCCATAAAGTATCCAGTACAATAGAGCAGCCAGGTGGCACAGTAGGTGGAGTGCTGAGGCTGACATTTAGGGAGATTCATCTTCCTGAGGTCAAATCTGAACACAGAAACTTAGTAGCTATGTGACCCTCAGAAATAAACGTAACCCTGTTTCCTCATCTGTAAAATGGGCCTGAAGAAGAAAATTGTATCTTTGCCAAAAAAACAAACAAACCCTAGAAAGTGGCTAAAATCTCTTTAAAAAGTAGTCTGTGATGCTAAGTGAAGTGAGTAGAACCAAGAGAACATTGTATACAGCAACAACAAGGTTATTCGATGATCAACTGTGATGGACTTGGCTCTTTTCAACAATGAAGTGATTCAGAGCAATTTCAATAGCCTTGTGATGGAGAGAGCCATCTACTTCCAGAGAGAGGACTATTGGGACTGAATGTAGATCACAATATAGTATTTTCAACTTTGTTGTTGCTATTGTTTGCATGCTTCTTTTTTTTTCTTTCTCATTCCCCCCTCTTAATGTGATTTTTCTTGTGCAGGATGATAAATATAGAAATATATTTTGAAAAATTACATGTTTAACTTATATTGGATCACTTGTCTAGGAGAGAGGGGGAAGGGAGGAAGAAAAATTTGGAACACAAAATTTTGCAAGGGTGAATGTTGAAAACTATCTTTGCATACATTTTGAAAAATAAAAAGATACTATAAAAAAAGAGTCTGTATTAGAAAGCAGATGAATTTGAGATAATTGCTGTGGAAAAAATTAAACGTCCATTTTGTTTGTTTATTTTTCATCATACCCAGCTAAAATATAGATCAGAAGAGAAATGAGAACCAGTATTTTTTTTAATTTTACTATCAGCGAGATTCTAACAAACCACTTCTTAGGGAACAGGTTGCATTTACTTAGGTCAAACAATAAGTTTTCTGTGATTCTCCCCCTGAATTTATCACACATCATTTGTGCTCTAGGAAGATAAGATTACACCCCCACTTAGAATCGGTTCTCTCCCTACCAGAGTTGGTAATGGACCCTAAGAAAACTACTTGTTTCAAGCATATATCTCAGCCATCTATTTCCAAAGGTCTTGTCTAGTGAGGCTACCTGTAAGCTATGAATAGGTCTTTGTAGAATTTTATATTACCTCTTCTTTGTGATATCTCTCTCTTAAGATTTTCCACCAGTCACAAGAGCAAGGATCATGCATCTTCTGGTAATCCAGTTTCCAACAGAATTCCTTTAAATTGGAATATTTATTCAGCCAAACCTTCTAGCAATGTCTCCATCAAAAAGATCTTTCTATAGGAATGAAACATCAGAGGTGCTAACTAGTGAGGAATATGCAGTTTTTTTAAAAAGCAATAGAAGTCATTATCCAAGTTACTTGTCCCATTTGACTCTTAAGTGAATAAGGTTTTGAATAGGGAAACAAATTTTTAGGGAACACTGCTATTTGAATAAATTTTCTCTTCATTCTCATTGATTACATAAAAAAATAGAATGCTTCTGAAGCTACAAGGGAGTGCATTTATTGTGAAACTTGATTGCATTCATTATAGATAACCAAAATAGAATGTGATCTTTACAAAATACAAAATCATCTGACATAAGAGATGTAGAAACTTGGTACTTGAAGTTTAATAATTAGGGGTAGTCCATCAGTGAAAAATGATACTAGATCTTGCATCTTCCTCCTTTGGTGGTGATCTGCACAATATTAAATATCCTGATATTCCTATGGTACATACTTTTTGTGTTTCTAGTCTCATTATAATGTCCCCTCATTTGCAAATGCATATGGTAAATATTATATCACTCCTCCTTCCTTGTGGCTGCTCAGATGATTGAGTGACCTGCTATAACAGGATCCAAAAGGCTTGACACTCACTTTGAATTTGAACCTTTTTCATCTTTTTGTATCCACCATGACCTCGAGCATCTGGAATAGGTCAGAAAGCTCTCCTATGCCTCTGATCATGTAAGAGGAGATTTAGCTCTTTGGTGTTTTCCATTCCCTATTCTCTGTTATTTCTTGCATTTCCCTATCCCTCTGTCATTTCTTCTTTAACCACAATTTTTTTTTTCTCGGAAAGTTTTCAGAACTTTTTAGCTTCCCACAATTTGCATTTCAGATGTTGTCTGGGTGAATGTTTTGATGGTGCTGATCAGGATTATTCCTTTTCTTCCCCGTGGTAGAGGATGCAGTAACTTGAAGATGATTCTAAAATGTCTATAGATTATGCAAGAATTTGATCCCTAGGTCATTCTTCTTAAACCAGATTGATGTGTTTTGTAGGGTGCATTGTAAACTGCCAGTAGTGCTTGCTAATTTAGTAGTTAATGACAGTCATAGAGAGTGTTTTTCTTGCCCCCGGAGAGGTTTTAGACACAGCTGGGGTAGATTTGCTACTATCAATTATGCACAGTTTTAAACAAGAAATGGCCAGCCGGGAGCTTCTCTTTCTAAGGAGTGAAGAGAGGAAAGAATAAGAATAGTACATCTGGTACCTGAGAGTAGGAAGCAAGATACATAAGACATTTAAAAAAGAAGTATGTGATGTATGGCCTTCTAATTTTAAAGTTACAGAATCATCTGGGAATGGGAAAGTCTGCATTCCTTGAACAAACATTCTTTAGACCCCAAATGGAGCAAACATGTGATTCATTCTACCACCACACTTTCGCACATTTCCTAAGTTTCTTCTTTTAAGACCCTCACTTTGGGGAGCTAATAACTCATTGCTCTGCTTTGTAAATGGGACCTATCCACTTCTCCCCTAGAGATCTGGAATGGACTTCCAAAGATCATTAAATTCATCTCTCAACCTGTTTCTCTGCACCTAAGTGAATTGTGATCCTAGGTTTTTAAAAATAAATTTTATTGATATCTTTTGTTTTTAAATCATTTACATTTTCTAATGTATCTCATTGCTTCCTCCTCCCAGAGAGCTAGATCCAAAATATCTTGAAAAAATGAGGGAAGAAAGCTCAGCAAAAGTAACCAATGTATCCAAACAGTCCAAGATTATATGCAGTGCTATACTCACATCCATAATCCCCTGCTTCTTCAAAGACATGGGCACAGGTTCCCTTTCATTTCTTTTCTTTGGGAGCTAGATTGAAATCATTCTAATTTCACAGCATTCAATTTCATTTGTTTGAATGTTGTTGGTTATTTCTTTTACATCGAATTAGTTCATATAAGTCTTTCTATATTTTCCTATATGTATGACAGCTATCATTTCTTGCAGCACAGTGATATTTCATTATATTTGTGTATCACACTTATTTAGCCATTCCTAATCAATGAACACCTACTTTGATTATAGCTCTTTGCTGCTGTAAAAATATTGCTAGAACCAGAACAATTTATACTATGACACCATTGTAAAGATGAACAATTTTCAATGAAATAAGAAGTCTGATAAATGCAATGATCAACCATGTTTCCAGGGGGCTAATGAAGAATGCTAATCATCTTTTGACATAGAGGTGATAGAGTAAATATGCAGAATGAGACACATTTTTGGGAAATGATCAATATGTGAATTTGGTTTTGCTTATTTGTTGCAAGTATTTTGTTTTTCTTTTTGATTAGGGAGTGTAGAGAGAGAGAAAAAAAGATTGCTAATTTTAAAACTTTTTAAGTACCACTATGAATATTATGATGTCTTTCTTCTTGTCAATGAATTCTTTGGGGGCATATAGCTATTTGTAGAATCTCTGGGTCACATTTTAATGATTCTTTTTGAAAAATTCCAAATTGTTTCCTGGAATGGGTATACCAAAACATAACTCCACCAATAATATATGAATGTACCCATCTTTTCAAACCTTTTCAACATTGGCTATCTTTTGTCATCTTAGTTAATTTGTTGGATGTAAAAGTGAAAGCTGAGGGTTGTGTTGGTTTGCATTTTATCTTATTATTAGTGATTCATAGTACTGTTTCATATGATCATTAATAGTCTGCAATTCTTTTTCAAACTGTTCATGTAGTCTAGCTACTTGTCTGTTGGAGAGAAGATTTTGATCTTATATATTTATGTTATCTATATACTTGGATAACAGATCCTGGATCATTTTGATCTCACTATGACTTAAGCCTGAGGAGGGGCAAAGAATACTGATCATAAGATCATAGTTGTAGAGCTGGAAGAAACCTCAATGAGTACTTATTCCAATCCCCTCATTTTATAGAGAAGGGAACTGAAACCCAGGAAGGTTATATGATTTGTCAAGATCACCAGGGTTGCAAACATCAGAGAGAGTATTTGAATCCAGGTCCTCTGATTCCAAAGCCATAGTTTCTTTCATTTATACCATACTGTTTCACTCAGGTTACTTTAGAATCCTTGGATTAAATTATAAAAATCACCTTTGGACTTTATCAGATGTTAAAGTTGTCCCAGAAGAAATATGACTGATTCCTGCATCATTAGGTACACTGGAAGTAGTAGCAGAAAAGAAACTTTGGCTTGAAGTTAGAAAACCTGGATTTGAGTCCCATCTTTGGGATCTTAGTCAGCAAGTATTTTTAGGTACTTACCATGAACTAGACCCTGGAGAAAGACAAAAGGCCCTTGGCCCCAAGGAGATTCAAGGAGGCAAATATGAAAATTACTTGACATACACAGAATGCATATATATATATATATACACTTTATGGATTATATATATCATACACACATACATACTATATAAAGTATACCTACAGATTAGATGAAAGATAATCTCAAAAGGGAAGACATTAACATCTGAGAATAATAAAAAAGGTCTCCTGCAGAAACCTTGGATTTAAACCTTGAAGGAAGCCAGGAAAATTCGAGGTAGAAAAATAGTGCAGGTATGGGAGAAAACCAATGCAAATGAATGGAGATGGGAGATGAAATGTCATTTGAGAAGAACAGCCAGTTAGTTAAGCTTGGTAACTGGGAAAGGAAGAGGAACCAGGTTATAAAGAGCTTTAAATACCAAACAGAAGACTTTACATAATATATTCAAAAATTTGTAGTGCACTAGTGGTAGTAGCTGTTGTTTGTCTTTTGTTCTTGAAGAGCACCACAACATCAGGGAGGTGATGTCATAAACTGGATTTAAGTGAGGAACAACTGTGCAAGCTCACCTGCCTCATTTTCTTCTCCAGAGAGTGGCCAATAAGAGTTTAAAGTTTTACCAAGACATTTGGGACACCCTGTATTTGATGCTGATAGCAACAGGGATTTTCTGGAATGGTGAAAGGGGAAGAGAGTTGGCATGATCAGACCTTCACATTAAGAAAATCATTTTGGCAGCTGAGAAGAAGAAATTACTTTAAACAGATCATAATCTGAGCCTCAGTTTCCTCATCTGTAAAATAGTTTTAATAGGATATGGACTGTGTCTCACAAGACAATTGTCAAGTTTAAGAACTCGATGTATAGGACAATGCTTTGTATATTACAAAAAGTGGCTTAAGTTTTATTTTTGTTAAAGAGATTTAATCTTACAAAAGGTAACCTGATTTTAAAAGTCTGAAGAACTGGGACTTAATTTTAAAAATTCCAACCTCATTAACTTTTTCGTACAGAATAACCCTTTACTAACAACCTGTAGCTTCTTCAAATTCTTTCTCACATGGGTTTTTCCTCCAAATAACAACTGCTAGATACTATGAGATCTCTGCTTTTAGGATGACACTTTATCCTGGAAGTTGGGTAGAAAGTTGTACCTTCTACTTTGTTGTACTTTTGTAATCTTCAGAGGTTGATAGTATAAGAAGGAAAGAAAATTGATAGTAACTTTGTATGTGATATAACCTGTCTTTCCCTGACTTCACTTTACTCACACCTTTAAACAGGCTCTTCAAGATACTACTCTGGTGTGGCCTTTCTCCTTCCCTCCTTCTTTTCCTTCCTCACTCCCTCTTTCCCTCCCTCCCTTCTTTCCTTCCTTCCTTCCTTGCCTTTCTTTTTTTTTCTTTCCATCAAAAGTCCCTTTTCCTTTCTGTCCAACTCCCCTTTTCAGCAGCAGCCACTGAAAAACTCTTTGTCAAAGACAACTCTGACTGCAAATAGCTGGTGTTATGAAGAATAAGTGTGCTGGAGATTTCAACCTCTGAATCTAGCCTTGTGTCAGAGAGGCTAAGGAAAAACTGACAACAAAAGGAGTATTGCCATTAGACTCTAACCAGAACCATATTCCCTCCCTCTCTCTCTCTCTCTCTTTCCTTGCCTTCCTCTCCTTGCTCCTCTCCTTCCCTCCTTTCCTCTCTCTTTTCTCTCTCTCTTGCTGTCTCTGCCTCTCTATTTCTGTCTCTTTCTCTGCTTCTCTCTCTCTCTCTCTCTCTCTCTCTCTCTCTCTCTCTCTCTCTCTCTCTCTCTCTTCTCATACACACACACTACACACACACACACACACACACACACACACACAAAGGACACACAAAGCACATACCCATAGCCTGGCAGAATTTTTTATGTTCTGGAGGAATCAGTCTAGTGAATAGGCTGTTTTCAGGAAACATTTTTCCTAGAGTGAGAAATCATAATTTAATTATCCTGTTATACAAGTACTCACACTCATGTCTACATAGCTGTCACTTGTGTACATGATTCCTATAGTTTTTTAAAAATGTACCTATTTGTATATTTTTAATTGCATCAGATTTTGATTGGATCATTAACTTCCTAATATCAAATAATGTGTTTCCTTCACACTATCAAGTAATGTCTACAGTGACTTTATAATTGCTTATGGTATAAGACCTTAGTGGCCTTGGTACTCTACCTCATCATTAACTTTGTCTCTCTTATTAGAAAATGAGACCATGACTATATATTCTTCCATTTAAGGAGAGAGCTGAACTCAGACATTTCCTCATTTCTCACCTATCTGCCCTACTCTGAGACTTCTCCACAACCCCTCATTGGATACCTTCTCCTCCTCTAACAGTTACTGATGAAATGTAGGATGTTCAAAAGAGAACCAAGAGACTGGTCTAGTCTTAAATTTTTTTATGCTGTCATTTGTTATGGGTTAAGTACTATAGTTATTATTTTCCTCATTTTATAGATGAGGAAACTGAAGATGAGAGGGATAAAGTAACATGTCTAGATTCATAAAGCTAATGAATAGCTAAGACATTTGGGAGCAGAGAGAGGAAGGAGGGAAAAAAGAGAATGGAGACTCGGGGGAAAAAGAATATGAAGATCTTGGTGATGTCAAGTCCAGTATTCTTGTAGCTGTATCATCTAGTATTTTGTCACTCAATGTTACCATTGGCAAATCATTTGTATCCCAGCCATAGGTAGCATTCTCCCCTTTTCGTTCTACCCCTTAGCCTATCCCACTCTCTACGTCATAAACAGATTTCCCTGGATCCAATATGGCTCACTTCAAAGGCGAATGCTTTCCTTGGTTTTCTTTGTGCATTTTTTTTTGTTTTCTTACTGTGAAGGGGGAAATAAGAAAGGGATGCTTCACATCTAAGCAGAGAAGGCTGGTGCCTCCCCCATCTTACACAGACACCTTCCTTTAATGGTGACATGAGTCTGGGTAATCAGAGCCAGCTCATGTAAGAACAGAGCGACTCTCCAACAAGGCTTTCCAAATGCTGTGTTTCAAGTACCAATTTTGTGTCCTTGTACTTCAAATCTCGCCATCCTCCCGGAGCCCAATCACTAGAATGACGACAAGCGATCTTGATATGCTGGGTTAAAACTCTTTCAATGGGGTTTTGTTTGTTTGTGAAATGGCATCAATTATCATGGATTTCCAAACCAGATTCCTTTCTACTAGCATATTCACCTGGAGAGGCTTCATGAGGCGTTAGCTGTTCTGACAGTCACATTTTGGTACAACTGGTAGGCCACACAAATAAAGGGGGGAAACAACATGTTCAGAGTGTAAGGGATGAAAGAATGTTGAGACAACTCAGCTTCCCCTGTCTTTGGAATTTCCCCAATCTGGAATGTTTTATTTGGAGGCTGTTATTTTGCAGCACGTTGTGAATGGAAATCATTATCTGTGAACATTTGAAGCGAGATATCTGATTTTCATAACTTTCAGGCCTGCAAGGATGCCTGGTATACTGTTATATGTGCATGGAGGGAAAACTCAGGCTTTTCATAGGATTAGACCCCACCCGACACCAGAAAAATAGCTCTCTGGTGACTGCATAGGCAAATGTCAGTGAATTACATGCTGGTGGGTGAGAGGGGGAGGCAGGCAGGGAAGAAGGAAAAGAGTAAGAGATAGAGGCAGAAGAGAGGGAAATGAGACAGAGGGAAGGGAGGAGAGAAAAAAAAACTGTTCTTAAAAGAAGATATTTCATTTCATTTAAAAGCCTTGGAATTATATTTTTAAATTTTGACTTTGAACATTTGCTAAAAGAAAGCAGCATTCAACTTTGGGAAGTGATTATAAAGTGGTGGGGAAAGAGAGGCAGGAAGCTTGGGGCCTACAGGCCCTCTTTAAGTTTCATCTAGAAAACAAGGAGATAGGAGTGGGACTAAGGTCTCAAAGGTCCTTTCCAGCCCTGATATTTCATGATTTCAAGCTGTCACTGACATTTATAAAGATCATCTCTTTTGGTTTCTGTGTAAGGAGAATGTCATGTTCTCATGAATTCACTAACATGCTAATGGTGGGCATTTTTCCTTCACAGGGTATTTTTTCTGAATGTACCATATGATTCTGTCATTGAACGGTTAACTCTAAGAAGAACAGATCCAACCACAGGAGAAAGGTCAGTTCTCTCTGTTCTCTGTCTCTCTGTATCCCTCTCTCTGCCCTCACCTCTCCTCTCTCTTTTCCCTCTTTTCTCTCCTCCCCCTTTCTCCCTCTCCCCCTTATCCCCTTTTATTAATCTGAATTCTAAAGAAAGGAAAATAGTTGCTTGATGAAATCTCAGTCGAATGGAAGTCCTGTTAAATGTTGACAGCTGACTTAAAGAAGTGAACTCACAAGACCAACTGCCTTGGAACTATCTGATTTATTGGCCCTCTTTGGCTGAAGCTAAATCCAGGCAGAGAGAAGGTAATTAACTTGCCTAAAATCACACAGTAAAACAATGAGAGCTCTAGGGTGATACATGGCCATACATTACATTCCAGAGGGCAATATTCTTCCCCTGTTTTTCTCATTTTTGTGAAATGTATATACTGTAATGAAGTTAAGAACTGAGGAAAATGCAATTCTCCATTTGGACTTTATTCTTTCAGTGATTAGTAACATCTGTAGCTGCATAGGGGAAACTCCTTTTCTGGAGGAAGTAGTACAATTTTGAACCTTCTTTCCATGCTTATCAGGAACTGAAGGCTGAATTGTCTCCTGCCTTCTAATTTTATAAAATCCCTCATATGATTTTAATTTTCAAGGTGACATATTCCTACAACAAAGTATTGGATTGTCTTACTTCTCTTATAGTCAAAGGCACATTTCCTTGTTTAGGAACTCAGGGTTCTATACTTGGCTTTATAGCAAGCAGTCCAGCATCCCCTTCCTCTTTGGTAATGAATGTTTTTGACAGATAGATGATATGGAGAGGCTGTCCCATCATCAACTTAATTCATCCATTTAGATCCAAATCACCTTGAAGTGGATTCAGATCAAATCCCTTCCACCTTTCCTTTCCCTGAGCTTTCAGCTTACCAGATTCTCTCTTTCCCGAATTTCTGTGATCACTTCTCTTTTTTATGTTCATGTCCTATTTTTCCACTTCGATAATAATAAACTCCTTGAGGGCAGGAGATAATGTCTTGGTCATTCTTGTGACTATAGTGCCTAGCTTCAGTTCTGCATGTCATAAGTACTTAGCAAATGTTTGGTGCTGCTGGTGAGGATGGTTTGGGGTCCTCTAGAAACCCATATACTGCTTTTAGTTCAGTATGCATTTAAAAAATGGATCAAATCTCACAATTCCCCTTGAAATAGTTGATTCTCTGTTTTCTTATGCCATATGTTCTTTTGTAGATATCACTTAATGTACAAGCCACCTCCAACAATGGAGATCCAGGAGCGTCTTATGCAGCACCCAGGGGATACAGAGGAGAAAGTGAAGGTCAAAATTGATTTTTTTTACAGAAATTCTTCTTTGCTGGAAGATTTTTTTGATAATGTCATTTATGTCAATGGGGATCAAGACCCTTACACTGTCTTTGAGTACATAGAGAGTGGGATCATTATGCCTTTGCCCACTAAAGTCTCACAATAAGCAAAAACCCACTGGGTTTTACTTTTATGTAATAATATCCCAAAAGGACATGTATTAATTTTCCTTAGTATTTTAGAGCCATGGCAAATTAAATAAAGAGTGCATATTATCATTTCTTTGGAGAGTAAAATGACTGGAAATGGCCTTGTTTAGGGGATTTGAGAACAATGGAAGGGGAAGACATGTGGATGGGGATATCTTGATTTTACTAAGAACTTAGAAGAAAACCTTACTGTGAACTTAATGAGTGGAAGGAAAGACCTATAGGATGAATATTAATACCTTGATTTTAATCAAGGACTAGCCCTTTCAGAGGGCTTTCAGAGTACTTTCATCCCCAGTATCTATCATATTAGATGTTGATAGTCATGGATCTGTGATTTCATTGATATATATATATATATATATATATATATATATATATATATATTGCTATTTATTTATTTGTTTGTTTTTGCTGAGGCAATTGGCTTAAGTGACTTGCCCAGGGTCATACAGCTAGGAAGTGATAAGTGTCTGAGACTAGATTTGAACTCATGTGCCCCTGACTTCAGGGCTGGTACTCTGTGCTCTATCCACTGCGCCACCTAGTTGCCCTGATTTCATTGATATTGACCTGAGATATTCTCTCTTCCTCAAAGAAAGGCATTTCTTCATTCCTAGTGGCAAAATGCAATATCCCGGGATTAAACTAGTGAGGAATTCCTCTAAATTTAATTAGAGTAGTATTTGTATTAAAATCCATGGTTTGACGCATACTCAAGACTTTTCTGGCTTAGTAGGTCCTACCAGATGCTGTACTTCACCTCAGAACCTTTCAGAACCCCGGATAATCTCCCTTCTATGATGAGAGGCCATAAGAGGACTTTGAAGAATGCACAGCCTAGGGGTGGAAACCCCAGATTTATAATCAGAGGGCTTAGATTCATATCCAAACTGTCACTTACCATCTTTGCAAACTTGGGTAAGCCATTGAAATCTCAATGGGCCTCAGTTTCCTCATCTGGATGATCTCTAAGGTTTACTAAAGTTTTAAATATGTGATTTTATAATCAAATGAGGTAATATAAGTAAAGTGCTACATGTTATTATTATTATCATCTAATTTCATTATCACAATATTTTTCTAAAGCAGGTAGGAAATATAGGTATTAGTATACTGATTTGAAAGGTAAGAAAATCAAGATTATAGAGGTAGGTAAGTAACTTGCCCAAAGTGATATAATTAGTGACTGGCTTCAGACTGTTATCTAGTCACATCCTGACACAATGATATCTCCATCTAAAACCAGACTGCAGAGGGTATGTATCCTGTGTATCTTTAACTCTGACTCTTGAACAATCTAGTCCTAAATAGTCAAAGAGTTTCTGAAGTTTGAGTCCTGAAGTCCTTCCCCAATTAGATGTACAGAATCTTTCCCAAGAGAAACTCAGCCCCTGGATGGGCTTTGAAGCCCCAGAGCCCAGCATTCTCAAGTACTTGAAAAATCCATCCCCCAGCACTGTTAGCAAGCCTTCTACCTACCTCCTACCTCACAAGTCTCATAGATCCAGAGTTGGAAGGGAAAATGGCTTGTGAACTTGAAGAAATTATAAGAATGTAAGCGTATATGTTTATTATTATGGGATGCAGTAGAATACCACTGGGCTTGGAATCAGGAAGACATATCTTCATGAATTCAAATTCAGCCGCAGACACTTACTACCTATATGGCCTTGAACAAGAAACTAAACCCTGTTTGCTTCAGTTTTATCATCTGTAAAGTGAATTGGAGAAGAAAATGGCAAACCATGCCAGCATCTTTGCCAAGAAAATCCCAAATTGGGTTCTAAACAGTCAGCTATGGCTGAAAGCAAATGTACACAATAAGAAGCTATTATCTTTGTTATTATCAATATAGAAGATATTAGCTGCTGTAAGTATACACACACATATCTACATATGCTATAAGTATGCTAGCATGCTCTCTTTGCTTAAGTCTCAGTGTTGGGTTTCCAGGTCCACCTGAGACAAAAGCACCCCACGTCCTACTCTCCCCTCAAAAACCTCTTGCTCTCCTCACTAGGGAGAGAAATCCCACATTGGGCTATGGATTTCCTTAACATTTTTCATAACAGGGGTCATAGGCCCATTCTCAAGAATTCTCACCTTACTGTAGACAGCCCTTATTTTGTGTTCTTGGCGACCGTGGCTGTCCCTCCGTGCCACTTCTGTTATCTAACAGGCTTCTTTCTGACCCTAATCCACAGTCTTCTCACAGCTGCAGACCACTGAATCTTTGTACAAAACAATTTAGCATGAAGAGTTCTGTGCACAAAACCTTCATTTAGTGAGAAAATGGGACTCCCAAATACACATACCTCTCTCATACATATAAATTTTCTAATTTGTTGATTGCTCATCTAATGCTTAAACTCAGGCTGATGGTCTCCCATCAGTGTAGTCAAAATATTTTCAAAGAGGTGAATCACTGGAAATAGGAGGAAATAGGAGGGTAAGGACACTTTTTAAAATATCCCTAACAATTAGCATAGTGCCTGTTGAAGAAATCAACAAACATTTATTGTTTGATTGAAACAAAAAAAAAATAGATAATAAATATTATTTTTAAATTTTAAATTTGTCAAAAATAATCTTTTAAAGATTACATTTCAACTTATTTGTACCACTGTACCATCTGTACCACTATTCCTGTTCATTTATGCAGATAAGAATATAGGAGGAGGAGGAAGAATTTATAAAGTAGATACTCATTGCCAGGCACTGTGCTAAAAATTTACAAAGGTGATCCTCATAACTCTGTGAGAGGTAGCTGCTATTATTACCCCCCCCCATTTAACATTTGAGTAAACTGAGTCAGAGATTGAGTGACTTATACCTAAGATAACAAACACAGCTAGTAAGTATCTGAGACTGAATTCAAGATCAGACTTCTTGCTATGAGAGCCCAGGGCTCTCTTTACTGTGTCACATACCACTGTAGTTGATTATATGAACCCTTATCTTCCCTACCAATGGAGTCGTTATGGTCTGGATATCCTTGGGAGTTCTATACATTCCAGAAGGCTGCCTTTCTGGTGACGAGTTTGTCAGGTGACGGCCAAAAACAGGTTCATAGGGAGGAATAATGGCTACAGGGTTGAGAATCACATCACGTCAGGGCTGGAAGGGAATTAGAAATCATCTGATCAAATTCCCCTCATTTCATAGAGACGGAAGGAAGAGCAAATTGTTCATGATCACACAGCTAGTCGGTGATGGAGCCGATTTGAATTGAGGAATACTAGACAAAGCCAGTGTTCTCTTCCTCATTCCTCAGCTGCAAAAGGGTCTACGCGTTACTCATTAGGCAGGTGTATCTCTTTAACAAACTTAGCTATAAATGCCTTTTCTCCACAACTCCTGCCTCCCAATCCCACCCCACAAGTCCCCTTCCTTCTCTGTTCTTTTCATCTGCATGCAGCCTTGATATTAGTTTCGCTTCATTGGTTCCATAGAAACTAGGGAAAGAGAGTGAAAGGCTGGCTCATTGAGATGCATTTGGCATGGCTGTGTATGGAATCTCAGGTCAATGGTCATCCCCCACGGGTTTGTTGGGGGCTTGGAGTGCAGATCGTCAGGGTTAGCAGAACATGCTAATACTCATGTAGAATGCTCCCTCAGAAACAACTAAAACAATTGACATTCATTTAATTACTGCAAACGAATCAGCTCCTCACAGCACTTTGCATAGTAAAGCCGCCTAATACCAATCAGCTCCTGAGATGGAAGAAAGAATTAGGTTCTTATAATTGGATCCCTCTGCTTCCAACCCAATTTGGAAGCCTTACTGGATTTTATTAGCATCCATTTCTGGACAAAGTACTAGGGAAACGACCAGCTCGTTATAGATGAAAGAGAACTGGAGACCTAGGGAACTTACTGGTTTAGAGACACCAGTAGTCATGATCAAAAGTCTAAAATCTGGCTAAATTCTAGATTATTTGGCTATGGCTAAAATTTAACACAAAAGGTTTGAGTAGCTGTAAATTTTGTTATTTAATAATAAACAGTCAACCTCACTTTAGTTCCGACCATTGTTATCTCTCACCTAAACCATGGCAACCTCAGTTGAACTCCTTTCAAATTTTTCTCTTTTCCAATCATTTTTGTAGTTACCATAGCAATTTTCCTAAAGTAAAGGTTTGATCATATCACACTACTACTCAAAAAAAGGGAGGGGGCATCTTCAATTGTCCCCATCTCTATCTTGCTACTGGGCCCAAATGGTTCCAGGGGAGAGAATAAGATTGATGACTTTGCACATCCCTCTCTCACCTAAATCCAATTCACTTGCAAATTATGACATCACTCTGCTGATATCATAGTCCTTTGAGAATGAAAGATGACAACCTGTGAGTGATGGTAGCTGCCCCACTGGTCAGTTCCAGTTAGATAATGCAGTTAGTTTCTTCTTTCCTCCCTTGCTTTCTTCCTTTCTTTCTTTCTTCCTCCTTTCTTTCCTTCCTTGCTTCCTTCTTTCTTTCCTTCTTCCCTTCTTCTTTCCTTCCTCCCTTTTCCTTTCCTTCCTTCCTCCCTTTTTTCCTTACTTCCTTCTTCTCTCCTATTCTCTTTTCCTTCCTCCTTCCCTCCCTCCTTTCTTTCCTTCCTTCCTTCTTTCCTTCCCAGACTCTACTCCCTCCCTCCCTCTGTTCACATAGGGAATCATATCCTTACCTGTGTGTGCTCTGCCCAGAGAAATATAAATTTTGATACCTGAAACCTTGCAAGATATCTTGGAGTTAAAGAGCTAGATTTCTTTTTTTAAGAACTATTCCTTAGTTCTTGATTAATTTTGGCCATCAATAGGTCTCAGCCCAAATCTCACTTGGTCATTGTTTGGGTGGCTCAGAATGAGAATAAATAGCAAATGTTTCTCTTGTGGCCAGAAAGCCTGAGAGTCTTCCTTTCCCAGACTGATTTTGTTTTTTGATTTTTTTTTTACTTTTGACTACGTAGAAGAGATCATTCTTTGCCTCATTTCTAACCTAACCTCACTGCACTCATTGCCTTAGTCAAACTGAGACCTGGAAAAGACTTTAGCTTAAAAAGGCCAAGGTCTCCTGCTGCATTTAATGTTATCTCCAGTTATCTTGACCTATATCTGGCCACTGGACCCAGATGGTTCTGGAGGAGAAAGTGAGACGGATGATTTTGCCCAGTCCTCCCTCATTTAAATCCAATTCACCATAGCATCACCTTCCCATATCATGATCCTCTTGGAGAATAAAGGACAAACACTTAACTACTCAGTAAACTCCCGTTGGCTCCCTGTTAACTTCTAAGTTCAAAACCAAACAACTCTGTTAGGCATTTGAAGCCCTTCACAACTTAGCTCCCATGGTCCTTTCTAGCCTCATTGTACATTATTCCTTTTTGTGTAGATGGACTGATCTACTTGCTATTCCTTGGCATGCCCTCTCCTATCTCTGTGCTTCCCCACAGGTTGTCCCCTAGGCCTGCAAAGTATTTTTACCTCCAATTCCCTTCAGTCCTCAGGTGTCACAAACTCTGAGAGGCCTTTGCTGGTCCTCCTACTACTTGCTAGTGCCTTTTCCCTAAAATCTTTATGTATTTTACAAATATATTTTGTACTCAAAAGGTTCTTTGATCTCATCAATCCAGGAGCACTTGCTGCAGATGGCAACCCATTCATGCCTGCCCATCTGGTGCTGCAGGTCTATATCTTATCCCAAATTCTCACATATGAAAATGAAAAGTTTTTTGATGATTTAGAAATTGTGATTCTCAGCATTCTCTTCTGCCCTCTTTTTGGGGATGGTGAAGCACAAGGTGAGGGGCACTACAGGTCAAAGTCATGTTAACTGTTATTTCAGAGGTTGCTGTGACCAAAAAAGAATTATCATCAGGTGGTCAGCTTATTAGTTACGTCCCTCTGTGATTAGGTAGACTGGTCACAGGAAACCAGTTTGTTCCTGGAACCATCTGTGAGGCCTTTCTAACGTGGGTTTTTTTTTTTTGGCAAAGAAGAAATTGCTTGCCATTTTTCTAGCTCATTTTATGAGAAGACTGAGGCAATCAGGGGTAAGTGACTTGCCCAGGATTACATAGCCAGAAAATGTCTGAGGCCAGATTTGAACCTGTAAGATGAATCTTGCTGACTCCAGGACCAATATTCTCTCCGCTGTACTACCTAGGTGACTTGGTTTGATTTTTCATTAATCCAGAACAAAGTCCCCATTCTAGTTAATTCAATCACCTTTCTATTCCTCCTCCAAATTTGTGCCATATTCCCTACCTACAATACCTTGCTCACATTTTTCCCCACCAAATGCTTTTTATACTCAAGCTCAGTTCAAGTAGCACTTTTTCCATGTCTTCCCTATTATGTTCCAAGTGATCTCTACTTTTTCTAATTATCTAAGTGCCCTAAGTCTATACCCCCCTAATGTAGCACTCATATGTATGCTTTTTGTGTTGCGTTCTGTGGTTATTTCATTTATATGTAGCTATGTCTGTGTCTCTTTCTGTCTTCCCTGTCTAAATTGTTATTGGTCAGTTGTTTTTTCAGTTATGTTCAATGCTTTGTGACCTAATTTGAGGTTTTCTTGACAAGGATAGAAATGTTACCATTTCCTTTTCAGGAAGATAAATCGTCCTGATTCCAAGTCCAGTGCTCTATTCACTGTAATACCTAAGTGCCCACCTGTCTCTAAGAGTAGGTAGCAAACTTTAACTATATCATCTACTTCGTTTTGTTATTCCTTATAATTCCAGCAATTTAATGAATACTTTTGGCCCAACTAGTATCAATTATGCATTTCTGTCAAAAGTTGTAGACTGTTTACAAAGTTGTAGTATGTCTGGCATATGTGAGGTAGTTGGCAAAGCTTCATGCTGTCCTTGTGGACAGGATGAGAAAGATGTGAGCTAGATAAAACTTGATTGAATACCCATACTTAAAGAACCAATGGACTGAAGTCAACCTCAAAGGAGCTCTCCAGTGGATTGCCCCAAGGATCTGTCCTTGTCTCTGTGACATTTAATATTTTTATCTTTGGTTGGATTGAGGCATAGATGAAATGTTGATAAAATGTGAAGAGAATAATACAGAGAATAAAAAATACGATGCAAAGAAAGATGCAAAGCTAGCTAACAACTTAGATGACAAAGTCATCATTTAAAAAGATCCTAACAGGATATTGGACCAGATAGAAAATATAATAGGGATAAAGATATGGTTCCATAAAATCAAGTGCACAAGTACAGGATGTTGGGGGAATAATATGACTTATGGTTTTAATTATGATTCCTACCAAAAATGTTTTGGAGTTTAAGTGATCTGCAGATATTATGAATCAGAAGTTTGACATGGCTGTTAAAAGAGTTAATTCAATCTTAGATTACATTAATAGATAATGTCTAGAATAAGAGAAATAAAAACGCTGTTATATCTGTACCATGGCCAGACCATGTGTGGTGTATTTTACTTATTTCTGAGTACCACATTATAGAGTAGAGCACTGACAAGATAGACAACTAATCAAGAGGAGAGTAGTTAAGAGAGTAGAGACTGGAGACCATATTATAGAAGTGGTTGATAGGAGGAGAAGCAAAGGCATTAGATTTGGAGTCAGATGTGAGCCAAGTTACTTATTATCCCTGAACCTCAGTTTCCTTCCTCAGTTAGTGAGTCAACATTCTCTTTTATTTTCCATCACAAGATTTAACAATAGCCACTATTAGCATAATTACCTGGATCTGGTTTTTAGTCAAAAGAGCATCACCATCATCAATCCAGGCCATAAAAAATCCAGGACATGAAGCAGCACCAGGACCAATTTGTGAGGCACCTGGCCATTAGTGAGATGACATAGTTAATACCTCACAGGTTGGTTTGATTTTGATGAGGAAGGTCCTTTGAATCATAGAAAATCCATTAGGTTTTTGGGTCAAGATATGTAGTTAAATCAACTGCCACTAAGGGTCTGTCCCCCAGGGGCCATGTTTGGCTTCAGGTCTCTAACTCCATTTTGAGCAATGCACCCCAATGATCTTATAGGATTTTAGAGATGTTTAGTCTGGAAAGAGGGCAGCTGAGTGGCATAGGGGATCCTGGGCTTGAAGTCAGGTGTGTGACCCTGGGCAAGTTTCTTAACCCCATTTGCAAACCACTCCTGTCAACAACTAGTGCATTAGTGTATTTGCTTTCACACAGCACCTCATAATAACAAGTGAGCAATTTATATAATACTCTGAGGTTGGTAAAGCATTTTATACATGGCATCTTATTTGGTCTTCATGACTTTGAGAGAGAGAGGGGTTAATATCTCCACTTTTAAAGTTGAGGAAACTGAGGCAGACAGAGGTTAAATAATTTGCCTAGGGTCACACAGGCAGTAATTGTTCTAGATCAGATTTGATCTCAGGTGGTCCTGACTTCAGGGCCAGCACTCAGTGCCACCTGTCTCACCAGGTTATCCTATAAACAAACTCTAGGATCTCATTAGAGAAGAAAATTTCATGCTTCTCCTTTTTTCCTCCCCAAATGAAATGAAGATTGAAAGCAAATATACTGTTGTTTTGTATAGTGATATGAGACAAGTAGGGAACAATTCTCATGGACCTCAAAGAAGCTTTTAAGCACATGAATGTGTCACCCAGCTACTGTCATCCAGACTATCCAGGGCCAAGCCACAAAACACTGTTTTGATGTTTTATCTTTTAAAGTACAATATTAATGTTCTTAAGTAAATTGAATTCTCCATGTCCAACCCTCCCCCTGCCCAGTCTCTGGAGATGGATGGGATTTTTTTAAAACCAAGAATCCTCTGGAATTATCTTGGATCATTGTATTTAAAAAATGATCATCACCATTACAACATTGCTGTGTACAATGACCTCCTAGTTCTTCTCACTTCATTTTTGCAGTAGTTCATATAGTTCTTGCCATGTTTTGTTTTGTTTTTTCTAAAAGCACCCCATTCATTTTCTTATACCACAACACCACTCCATCACAATCATAGGCCACAACTTGTTCAGCCACTCCCCAACTTGTTCAGGCAACTTCCCTAGATTGCCAATTTTTTGCCAGCACAAAAAACTGCTATTTTTATACATATAAGTTCTTTTCATTTTTTCTTTGATGTCTTTAGGGTGTAGATTTAGTAGTGGCATTTCTGGGTCAGTTTTATAGCTCTTTGGACAGAGCTCCAAAATATTCTGCAAAATTATTGGACCAGTTCATTATCTACCAAAACTTTATTAATCTATCTATTTTCCCTCATTCTCTTCAGCATTTATCATTCAACCTCTGAGTTATTTTAATTTTAATTTTTCTAATCAATGGTGATTTAGATAATTTTTGATACTTTGAATAATTTTAATTTCTTCTCTGAAAACTGCCTGATCATATATTTTGACCATTTATTAACTGGGAAATAGCTCTTATTTTTTAAACATGTGACTCAGTTCCCTACATATTTGAAAAATGAGGTTTTTATCTGAAAAACTTGCTCTTACATTTTTTTTTGCTATAACTACATTAAAATGTAGTTTCCCTGATTATCTCTTTAAGTCTGCTTTTGCTTTGTCTGAGATCATGATTGCAACTCCTGCTTTTTTCACTTCACTCTTGAAGCACAATAAATTCTCCAACTCTTTAATTCTCTCTCTCCTTCCTTCTCCCTCTCTCCCTCTTCCCCTCTCTCTTTATCTCTCTCTGTATCTTTCTTTTTCATGTGTGTTTTCTGTAAATGATATTCTGGATTCTAGGTTCTAATTCATTCTGCTATCCACTTTCATTTTATGGGTGAGCTCATCACATTCACATTCAGCTATGATTAGTATTTATTTTCCTTTATCTTATTTTCTTCTGTTTATTCTTCTCACTCTTTTTATTCTGACTTTCAAGTCTATTTTGCTTCCCTTACCACCATCTCCCTTTTTATAATTCCCTCCCCCCATATCATGTATTTTGCTCCCCTTCTATTTTCCTGCTCATTAAGATATTCAGTTGAGTGTATATTTATATTCCTTCCTCTTTGAACTATTTCCAATGGGAAATTCCTCCACTTTAAAAGTCCTTCCTTGTGTACCTCTTTTATGAGTTACATTTCTCCCATTCTATATCTCCCTTCCCTTTCCCCCATGCATCCCTTTCATAATCCCCCTTTTCTAAGGGATCATCCCACCATAATTGACTAATTATATAGACTCCTTCTAGATGCCCTATTAATGATAGAGTTCTTAAAAATTATAATCTTTCATATTGGAAAGTAAATTGTTTAACTTGATTGAGTTTATATGATTATTCTTTGTTTAACTTTTTGTGCTTCTTAAGTCTTGTCTGTAAAATTTAAAATTTCCTTTTCATCAGGAATGTTTGAAAGTCCTCTATTTCATTAAATACCCTTTTTCCCTCTGAAGGATCATATTCGGTTTTGCTGTTTAGGTTATTCTTGATTATAATCTAGATCCTTTGTTTTCCAGAATATCATAGTCCAAACCCTCTGAGTTTTGAGTATAAAAGCTGCTAAATCATGTATGATCCTGAACATGGCTACATGATCTTTGAATTGTTTTTTTCAGGTTGTTTGCAATATTTTCTCCTTGATGTGAGAGCTCTGAAATTTAGCTATAATATTCTTGGAACTTTTCATTTTTGTACCTCTTTCAGAAGGTGATTGGTGGATTTTTTTCAATTTCTACTTTACTTTTGGTTCTAGGATATCAGGGTAGTTTCCTTTGGTACTTTTTGGAAGTATGATATCTAGGTTCTTTTTGTTTTTTTTTTTTTTATCATGAGTTTCAGGTATATCAATGATTCTTAAACTATCTCTCTAGACTAGTTGCTTTTCTGATAAGGTTTTCTTTTATCACATTTTCTTCTTCTTTTTTTTTTATTATTTTGATTTTTATCATTTTTTTAATGTCCCATAATGTTATTGATGAGATTAGATTCAGGGAACCAAAATGAGATTAGGGTTCCTAGTGGTCAGGGAGTTAAATAATGAGGTTAGTGGCAGGGGTTTAGGAAACCAACTGAAGAGGTTTGGCTCCCCTAAATCCCCTTGGTATTCGGCATATGAGTAGGGAGTTTTGGGGAACCCCCTTCTGGCAGGGCAGAGATCCTTTGTAAAGGAATTTATGAACCCAAAAAGCTAGACTGATAAAAAGAAGTTTATTATAGGCATTAGGGAAGTCAGCCTTTGCTATTCATGAATAGAAAGGCTGAATTCCTTAGTGGCAAAGTTCCAATGGAGAGATATAAAGCAAGGTCCCAAAAGAGAAATATAAAGTCTTATTAGGGAAATAGGTGAGGATAAAGAGAGGGTAATGCTGAAAGAGATATATCCCAGTGGGCAGAGTTTGCTATACTAAGGATGGCACATTAACTCCTCTGCAAAGAGAGGGTTTAAGATTGGCTCTTTTTATAAGTCTTGGCTACAAGCTGTGTGTTGCTCCATGGGGGCTGGGTTTTCAGTTTGAGCTGGAATTGAATAGAAAATCTTCAATTGAATAAGGTGTTTCTCCAATTCAATAGGATTGGTATTTTAATGCCAGAGAAACTGAGGCAAGGTAGAGATTAGAGAGTTTTTAATATTATATTTGAAAGGGAAAGATTTACTGGGACCAAATGGATCCATGGTTTGGTCCCAGGGCTGAATGAGACTATCGTCTCCAAGAAACCAGCACCAATGTGAGTTCTCAATGACATATATACATTGGGCGCCAATGAATGGACAGTTTTGCCACAGGGAATGAAAAACAGCCCTACTGTGTCAAATGTATGTTGCTGCTGCTCTTGCTCCAGTAAGAAAAGCATTTCCAAAAGTGATGTTATCACATTATATGGATGATATATTGGGATGTGCACCTGAGGAACAAATGTTAGAAGCATGTCTACAAAAGACCATAGAAACACTAAGGAATTACAAATTGTACATAGCTCCAGAAAAAATTCAAAGACATGCTCCTTTTCAATATTTAGGATATGAAGTATATCCTGAGGTTATAGTACAAAAACTGTCCTTAAGAACAGAGAAGCAAAACACCTTAAATGATTTTGATAAGAGATATCCAATGGATGCGACCAGTGTTAGGCTTGACTACCTATAAATTGCAACCATTATATGACATTTTAAGAGGAGACAGTGCTTTAAATTCATCACATCAGCTTACAAAAGAAGCTCAAGAGGCTTTGAGAGAAGTTGAACTGGCTTTATCCAATGTGGCTGAAAGTGTCACTCAAAAACCCTTGGAAATATCAGTTTTTGCTGCCCAAGAAGCACCCACAGCAGTCCTTCATCAAGGAGACAGTGTGATAGAGTGGGTGAACCTCCCAGGACAACCAGAACAAAACCTTACTCCTTACCCAGTGCTTGGGGCTAGAATTTTATTAAAGGCCATTAAGCAAGCAGTATAATTATCTGGGACAAGACCTGACAAGATATATTCCTTTTATACTAACACACAAATTAATGTGTGCTGCGAGACCATCCCAGAGTGGCAAATTTTATTAGCCATGGCTCCAAATTTTACACACGGGTCTCCATTAAAGATAACCAGACTATTACATAATTGGCGATGAATTCTTGAAGAAAAAGTTTCTAAAGTTCCTCTTAAAGGACCAAGTATCTTTACAGATGCATCCAAATATATTTGTGCTGTATACGCTCACGACTTAACTATAAAGAGAGTAGTCAGAACTCCTTTTCAGTCCACTCAGCAGAATAAATTGTTATGTAATCATTCTAGCTCTTACTTATTATCCAAAAGATATAAATATAATATCTGATTCAGCCTATTCAGTAGGTGTGGTACAAAGAATTGCCACAGCCCAAATAAACTTTGTAGTCTCTAATATATATCAGCTCTTTAAGAAACTTCAAGAGCAAGTGAGAAAGCTTCTGGGTAAGTTTTATATTTTACATGTCCACTCTCATAGTGGACTTCCAGGTCCTATTTTTGATGGTAATTCAAAGGCAGATAGCCTTCTAACTATGTTGGTCAATACTCCTTTATTCCAAGAAGCACAGGAATCTCATTCTAAATATCATCAGACTGCTTGAGCTTTACATTTACAATTTAGAATAACAAGAGAGGAAGCTAGGAGCATAGTAAAAGCCTATACGGCTTGCTTTCCTTTGCATGCTCCTACACTGCCTCCAGGGAAGAACCCTCGTGGTTTGAGACCCACCGAAATCTGCCAAATGGATGTGACCCATTCTAAGTCTTTTGGTTGCCTGTCTTTTATCCACATTGTGGTAGACACCTTTTCAGGATTCACTTTTGCAATACCAGCAGCAAAAGAGAGCCCGAATGGTCACTGAATTCCTTATCCAAGCATTTGCAATTATGAGTGTGCCACAAGCAATAAAAACAGCCAATGGTCCTGCATATACTTCTAAACATTTTGCACACTTTTGTGCACAGTATAAGATTTTATACACCACTGGCATACCTTTTAATCCTCAAGGACAGGCAATAATAGAGAGGAGAAACAGAGATATTAAGATGCTCCTCCAAAAACAAAAGAAAGGGGGAGCCATAGGTAACCCTAGAGAACTTCTAAATCTAGCCCTTTATACTATTAACTTCTTGATTTTTGACAAAGATGCACTGGCTCCGGCAGACAGGTTTTATAACCCACCGGAAGGGCAATGTCCAGTGCGAGCAGCTCCACTTTCTTTAGATAATCGCCAGGTGATGTGGAGAGATTCAGAAAGTGGTGAATGGAAGGGACCAGATAGCTTAACTGCTTGGGGGAGAGGGTTTGCTTGTATCTCTACAGGTGGAGAAGGGATCAGATGAGTTTTGATGAGCTGTATTTGCCTTGTCCATCGCAGAGACTGCTGGTCCGGTTCGTATTGCAACTGCTCTCACTTCCTATCGCCATCCCCCTTCACCTCAGCAAAGAATAAAGATCGAGGATTTTTCCTTAACCTGAATTGAGAGCAGTAACACGGGAATATCAGTCTGGTTCTGACAGGGTGGGGGGAGACATTCTGATAAATTGGGATTACAGAATGGGGAGAGGCACTGGACCCTCTGATAATGTCTAAGATAGAAGGTCTTTCTCCTTATCTGAATCATCATGATTAGGAGGGAGGAGTGGTTTTGCAGGATTGACCAGAACAATTAGGAACTAAGGCAGAACAGGGAAACTGAGGCAGAACAATTCAGGGAAACTAAGTCAGGACAATTAGGAAAACTGAATCAGGACAATAAAAGAGAATTGTGGCACACTATCTCCAGCTCCGAACTCAACCATCCCCACTCAAACAACAGAATGAAGCTGCTTGTCCTGGGGTGGGGTCCCCCACAGTAGCAGGATTAAAGGAGAATTTGTCCTTCAAGGAGTTTGAGTTTTGGGGTCCCTTCATTCCCTCCTCATTATTAGCTTCCACTTGTCAAATTCTAGTTTTAAGGAATTATTTTGTTCAGTGAGTTATTGTGCCTTTATTCCATTTGGCTAATTCTGGCTTTTTCTATACACATAGGACTGTTTTAAACTGAAAAAAAAAAAAAAAAAAAAAAAAAGGGAGTTTGCTACCCACGATTTATTCCCTCTAATCTCCCTAAGGGCAAACTAGGCTCCATTGATCAAGGTGATAGTATGATGAATTGGGCTGGGGCAATTGGCAGGTATCTTGTCCCACTTTAACTGCTTAAGAGAATCACTCAAAGCTAATTTTTTTTTCTTTTGAAAAACTGTGATTAAACACAATAGGTCATCTAGTCTGATAAAATCTCTGGAAAGTGACAGATCCCACTGAGCCACATATCAGCTCCATCCAGTTTTGGAGCATTTATTCAGGGTTTATAAAAATTTACCTGTCATCTTAAGTTCTTTTGAAAATATTTAAGCTTATATGTGTATATATTTAATATGTATATTAATTTATACAATTTGTATGTGTATACATATATACAAACATACATGATATTTCACTTTGTTTATTGTGATTTTTCTAGCCTATTTTATATCAAATAGTACGCACTTCTCTCATTTTCATTAAAACATGTAAAATACTCAGCTGATATGAAAATAGGTTAATATCAATGTGCTCTTTGTCTATGTACTCTCATTGTCACCTTACATGAACATTCAGTAGAGATATTTTTTGATTTGACGTTTAAAGACAAAAGAATTTCTATTCAAGTTTCTTGTTTATTTTGGCAATGACTGTTTCATGTCCAGAGCTTTATTAGTGATACTTTGCTCTCTTAAAATATTCTCCAAAAAGAAAGGCAGAATAACACCAATCTCACCACCATTTCCCTTTTCTGTATTCTTCTACCATTATTTATGACAAGAGAAAAAGAGGAAGGAGAGAGTGAGAGGAAGAAGGAAGGAGGAGGGAGGAAGAAGAGGAGGAGGAAGGAGGGGGGGAAGGAGGAAGAGGAGGAGGGAGTAAAGAAGAGAAAGAGAAGAAGCAAATTAGATTCTACTGGCTCTATTGTGACAGACCATGTTGTCCTTTCCTTAGGAAATGATGAATTCAGAGATAAGGATTCCTGCCTTGATAAAGGTGAATAATTGGTGGTGTGATATAGTGACACTTAGGTGAAACTGGATGAAGCAAAATGGTTTGCACACATCTGCAGGACCTGATGACAGCGACAGGCAGTTTCTACATGAGAACAGCAAATTATTTGCAGAAATTCTAAGGAAGACACTTCCTTCTCCATAGCGATGGTGCTTCTCTGCACAAATGCAGACATGTTCTATAGCATCTTTACAAATAACAAAGTTCTCTCGTGAGTGCCTCTTTATTATGAAAGAAGCATATTCTCAGCACCCCTAGTGGCAGTGGCAGGATTCAAATTATTCTCTTTAATTCCTCTTAAATTTCTGGGGTAGGCCATCCAGGACAATGATGAGGTTAAGCTGAACTAAGGAAGTTGATGGGGACCCCCTTCTATTATTTACATTCTTTATCGGCCTTTTTTGTTTCCTTTTCTTTTCCCCTACCCATGTTTTAGATATGGCTATAATACTCATGGTGATTGTTTAGCCCCTTCCATCACACTGAGGGTTTAGAATAAAAGCATTAGCTGAAGGCACAGGAAGCCCATAAAACACACACAAACAAAATACAAAGAATTTGGTTGGTTATTTATTTGAATAAAAAAAGAGGGCAGGATAATAATACTACTGGCTCCGTATACAAAACACAACATGAGATATTGCATCACGTTTACAAAAATGCTATTATGTACAGCACCAAATATTCACAGCAACTTTGACTCCAATACCAGAATCATATAGGAAATGGAAGTAAAACCAAGACAGAAAAATAAGTAAACTGACTGGCCCTACTACAATCAGCCAGGCAAAGAAATGCCTGGACATTTTAGGCATAAGAAATTAAAGTTCTATTATCCTTTGCTTGGGTTGTAAGAAACAAGGATTTAAGTTCTGATTCTCTAATTAATGGGGCCTGCTGTTTAAGGAAAACAACAAATATAGAGCCTTACGTAGTTATTCCCTCCACAATCTTCCTGACTCCAATCCTTTCAGGACACTGATGTGTCAAGTGACTCTTTCCAGTAATAAATATGGCCAAATTCACATCTTGGTCAAATGTCATTGTGGTTGTAAATCACAAATGTCTGGCTCAGCCATTTGAAATGTGAGGTTCCTTAGTCCTCTTCCAGTCATTAATTGTAGTGTTGAAAGCACTGAAAAAAAAATTGAATTATGCTTCACCTTGAAGGTGACAAAGACTCATTAATTCATTTATTCAACAAATTATTTAATAAACTCTACTATGTGCAAGGCACTTTGTTAAGTGCTTGGGGGTTTAAAAAAAAATGATGTTCTCTGCCCTCAAGGAGCTTACAATCTAGTAATACACATTTTTTACAAATACACATACAAATTTTTTTCTGGATAAAGGATATTCCCAACATTAGGTGGTGATACTGTTTTTAATAAAGGATTTTTTTTTTTTACAATAATAAAGTTTAGGAAGTGTCAACCTCCTTCCTCCCATCTCCCCCCACCCCAAGTTCTATTATTCAGAAAAATAATATTTATTTAAACCTAACTGTAAGGATTTAAGAACACTTTCTTTCCATATCTTAAGATGTCTGAGAAATCTCCAATTACTTGAAAATTAGTGTAAAAATATTCATAGATACTTTGTACAATTCAAAGCTGAGCACATGGTTAAAGATTAATACAGGTGTTGATTTTGAAATGAAAAATGAAAAATCCATTATATATCTATATACATACAGTCTAGTTTTTCTAAACTGTCATAAATCTTCAAGGATTTTGGTATTTATCTTTCTTGCACGTGAAAGAACATTTGTGTCAAGCACAAATAGATCAAACAGACAAGTGCAACAATTCTTAGAATATTCTTCATGATTACAAATAAGGTGTTTGTGAGAACATAGAATTTCAAGCTTGAAGGGACCTTAGAGGCCATCTAGTTCAATTTCCTCATTTTACAGAGGAAGAATAGATTTATTGAGTTCGGGAAATACTTCCTCCAGGTCACCCAACTCAGTATAAGAGCTGGGATTTGAACCCAAGGTTTCCAATGTCAAAACTAAACTCTTTCCAGTGCCTCTAAAATATAATGACCAAAGATATCTTGGGTGTGCCGACTCTTTCTCTGGCACTATTTATAAGCACCTTGTAAATCAACATAAGAAACATTTACTTGTCCCACTTTCCCTTAACTAATGAATTTGCCCTTTTCCTGCTTCCAGGGGTAAACAGAGTTAGTCTGTCTTTTACAAATTGCATAGGGTGATAAAGTGTGAAACTGCAGTTCCAACTACACTTAGTTGCTGACAAGAACCAAACTCTAGAACTTTTTCCCTTTAAGAAGTTTGCAGTAGTAGCATTCCAACAGAATTAAATAAGCTATTCTGAATCTTAAAATCAACTTAAAATTCAAACCCAATCTCAAAATTTTATTTTCAAACCAATTAGTTATAGCTTTGAGTTTACAAACTTGACAATAGGTCAAGCCATCATTTCCTTATTTCCTTATTTGTTTGGATCTGGTCAACTGTTTCCTTTTCTTTCAAATGAAGGGCCACTGATTGAAACAATCTCTAAGGTTCCTGTCCATCCTCACTTTTTATGAATCTCTCTCCCACCATTAAAATTATGATTAAATAACACTTTATATCAGTATAATAGTCCACAATTTTTAAGAGCTTTATATAATTGATTGTTTTGACCTTTATTTTCACGACAAACTTGGGAGGTGAACATACAGGAACATTCTCTACTTATAAAGAATTGGGGGGGAGGGTGCAGGAAGAGAGTGATTTTATAAAGCAACTGATAGATCTTTCTTTTCTTCCAACTCTATGCAAATAAACCTGTGAAAACTCAGCCTCCAGAAAGTTCCCACAAAAACCTGGAAATGAAAGCTCATACTTGTTATTTTTTACACTGTCAGAAAGTCAAATGGAGGTCTCTTTTCTGAGAAGCAAAAACTATCCTAATGAACCACCAATATCAAGAGGCCTTCCTCTAGATTAAAATGTCAAAAGTATCCCTGAATAATTGAAGAAAACCCAAGATAAAAAAATCTGAATTTAAAAGAGAAAGCAAATAATAATATTCATAATTTAAAAGGCTTAATCACAGGGCTCCTTTACATATCTAGTCCCCCTATAGAACTTAAAATAATTTTTACTTATAAAAATTAAACTGAAACAAAACTTTTCAAGAACATATTATTTAAGGCATGGCCAAATAGAGAGTTGGACTAGGAGTTAAGAAAACCTGGTTTTGAATCCCACCTCAGGAGCTCTGTGTGACTCTTATCTTGTTTAATCTTGTTCTCTAATCTTGTTTCTTCATCTATAAAATGGGGGTAATAATACCACTTGTCACAGGGCTATTATGAGAACCAAATGATTTAAAGTGCTTTGCACTATATAAATGTTATTAATATTTATGATAAGATAAAGATGGCTGTCAGAGGGACATAATGGGCCTAAAGTGTTGACTTTGGATCTGTTCTCCCTAGAAAAGTTAATAATACTCCTGAGAATTTTTTTGTCCTTCCTCAAAATAGACATTTTAGTTCTGCAGAATTCTAAACTCTATCCTAAAGTAGAGCTCTATTGTATATATATGTATGTATGTATTGCTGAGGCAATTGGAGTCAAGTGACTTGTCTAGGGTCACACAGCTAGGAAGTGTTTGGTGTCTGAGGCCAGATTTGAACTCAGGTCCTCCTGACTTCAGAGCTGGTGCTCTATTCACTGCACCACCTAGCTGCCCCACTTTAAATATTTTTTAAGGACGTTCACAATGCACAATCATGGAAAGGGTAAAAGGAAGTAGATGGAAATTGTAAAGTCATCAGCCTTGAAGTAATTCACATTGACCTAAAAAATATTGTTTAGCTTCATGACAAGTCAATTCTGCTTCCATGAAAGTTTAAACTATATTGATATTCTAAACATGAGATTGTTACCTAATAGTGAGTGAATTTAATTGTTTCTGTTATCATTTAGCAGTTATTAGATATCTAATTATTAATCTAGTAATATTGTAGGGGATATGATTAGATTCTTGAGATATTCACCAAGGCAAGCAGGGCACTAAGATAAATATATACTGATTTAAGGAGGTCACACAGTAGACTTTTAAGTGCCAGTTCCTTTTAAAAATTCAAAGCAAGTTAGCTGTAAAAAGTAATTTAAACTGGTTGTCTATTTAGTCTATGCTCTGAATCCATGGTGGAGAGAATGCAACAGACTCTTTTTGGGGGCAGAAGGGACACTACAATGTTAGTTTTAGGACAGGAGCAAAGTTAAGGTGATGCCATGGAAAATATCCCTTTTAGGACTTGATAGTAATTCTTTACTGTCATGAAGTAATGGAGAAGAAAAAAGCATTTTCTATTCAAAGATAGGATCCAGTTTTACAATTTATCAAATACTCTGGCAAGGAGATTATTTCTAAGGTCTTCACAGGTGTTTATGTTATGGTGGCATTTAGAAGCTATCTAATCCAATCCCCTCATTTTACAGATGAAGAAATAAGAGGCCCAGAGAGGTAAAATGAACTACTCAAGATTACACAAAGGACAGAAGCAGGTCCTTGCTTCCAAGTCCAGAGCTCTTTCCTTTATACCTCAATGTTTGTTTCAGAGCCCAATTTAACCCCAAGGTTTGGCTTCTGATTGAAGACAAATGAGTTGGGAAAGATCTTTCTTGTCAACTCAACTGGTGTCCTTCTAGTTTTACTAAAATGTTCTAGTCCTATATTTTTTCTGGCTTTAGTTAGAAAAGGGGTCATTTAAGGCTCCCATCCTTTTGATTTAACATTGTAGTTTTATTTATCCTGTTTCTGCCTATTCTGACTAACTTTTCCCCAATACCCTACACTTCAGATGAATCTTCTTTTTGCTAACAAAGGCAACTTAATTCTTTATAAATCTGCCCCCAGGTGTCACTCTTCATCATGATCATCTATTACTGCACAAAATCTTTATTAAGAGATTTATAATAAACAACTGCATATTTACATTTTCACTCTATCTTTAGCTTCTCCTTTGTTATAGAAGGAGTGGCTCATCCTAAAGCTTAAATCATTCTTTGAAGAGACAGTATTTTAGTACACTGGCTACAGGTAGAAACTGACCTGTCCTGCCACATAGGCAGCTATCTATAGTTTATGATTTGTACCTAAACCAGGAAGAGCTCCCTTCCTGGTCTGGCCCTGATGCCTGCAATTAGCCTGACATTTCATTCTTTTTGATGAAGGTACAGTCCTATAATTAAAATAGAAATACTTCAGGGAAGGATACACATCATAATATACATATAATATACAACATAATAACAACTGTATTTTTAAGAAAAATGGAGTATAAGTTATTAATAATGATTCCTCCCTGCCCAAAAGACTAATTGAACTATCATTTTTAGAAGGAGGGAGAGAGTTTTAATTATGTGATTTAGTTTTTGAAATTCTTTTTGTAATATTAAAAAAAAAAACCTTAAAATCTGTTTAGCTAACTTTATGAATTTGTGTGTTACATTGACTGAAAAACCAAAAAATTTAGAAATTCTTCTTTGGAAGAAAGGAGAAAAGGGTAGGAGGGAATGATCAGAGGCAAGATGGACACACTCCCTTTGGAAAGCAATCAATGCTACTAGTTCAGGGGAAGAAGAATTAATCATCAATTCAACAGATAGTATAACTGCTACAATCTGAACAGATATTCTACAAATCCATCATTTCAGTCTAGGTTTCTTAACAAGCACTAGTGTCATCCTTCCTATAGTCTTATCTGAGGCTATTACAGTTATGATAGAATACAATTTAATATTTAATCATTATCCCTTTACATTGTTTTAACCTAATTAACCTGTTAAGTTTGCTAATATATTCAACCCACATGCTACAACATTAACATTCTGATAAACTACTTAGGGGGAGAGGAAGAAAATGTCACATTCAACCACTAGCATCGTCAATGGTTCTAATAACTTCTGACAATGAAAAATAATTGGTAGTTTTGGCAGATATAATACTAGGTAGAGCTTACTTGAAGTCTGAGTGGTGGACACATGAGGATTTCAGAATGAATATCAAGCATAACAAGCTATCAATTACTTATCTAGGATAATAGGGACAAATTAACCCCAGGCAGAGAAAATGTGATACATACGTGGATATCAGACTCCCAAAATGCAACAGTGTTTCAACTGAAAGGTCTAGTTTTGTGTCATCTTTGCTAGTGCACTTTAAATGCAATGCAGCAGTTATCACCTCCAGTACCTTCAATGCTGAAATACAGTTATTATACAGTCATATTTGAGCCAGATTCTAACACAAGCACAAAGAACAGCTGTTTTATGAATTAGGATTTTGTAAACTTCTCACATTCTCTGTAAACAATTTGACATATGTGATCAATATCGCAGGTCAATATTGGGGTTTCCTAGACATTCATTTTCAAAGGTTTCACTGATTTAAGAATTTGAAAACAACCACAAAGATGTGATAGTAATGAAAGTTTGTCCTTTAGTAGTACTGTGGGAATAAGCTGATTTTCGGAAGAGAACATGGAATCGTTAGGATGCTAAGCAAAGGTAGCCTATCTACTCAAACTTTTCTCTTTACTCTCCACATCTCAACATTCTCTTGAGAAAAGCTTCCCAAATGAGGCAAGATTTTCATTAGAGAAGGCTCCCAGAAGGTGAATGGAGAATGCTATAAACTAGTCACATATGTTAGTTTGTTTGAGGTATGTCCAACCTGGAAGAAAGCTTCCAAAATAGCTTCCTAAAAAGACACACAAAAGAACTTGAGACCCTCTTTCAAATGATTTCTTGTACTCAAAAACAAACAACTCCCCCCTATAATTCATTAAATACAATGACAATAACAGACAAATAAAAATTAAATGTCAAAATTTTAAATGGCACTTAATGTAGTTAAGGACTGTTAAGGACAGTTTGCTTCAAACAAGACTGGAAGGATTTCTGGCTATGGTCTGTCTTAATTCCCTTATTAACATGATTCTAATGGTGGCCAAGTGAAAAAAAAAAATACTGTAGCTTATAGTTATCCAAGTTTTAACTTTTTTTTTTTTGTAAAGAACCATGCTGCTATCCAGTTTTTTTTCCTATGAATCACCACATTGTTTGGGATACTAACAGCAATATTCTTAGGACTGCTCCCAAAATGACAGAGACAAGGAGAAGAGTTCAGGGAGCAAGAGATCAAGGCCAGGAATTAAAATCTAGTTTGCTGGGTAGAAGGATATCATGGGGATCTTTTTGCCTTTGGATAGCGCCTTGGATGCCTCAAGTTCTCTGTTCTTTGACACAAATTAGCCAAGATGGATGCAGAACATTAGTCTATAGTGCTTTATGGCTAAAAATAATATTGCCGAAGTAAATCTAATTACTAAAATTAGATAGTCTACCATGGATCAAACTGGAAGAAGGAAAAAAAATGGGATTTACGATGGAAACAGGTACAATATGGCCAATAGCATATGACTGAAGAAATGTTTACTGTTCCCCCATCTCTGCATACAAATAAGAGCCACTACAAGATAACTGAATTATGGACTAAGTCCAGAGCCAATGATTCAATTCACATATCCAAGCCTATTACAATTCCAGAATGCCTATTTCTAGTTTTAAAAAGGGCAAATATTATTTTGCTACCCTGGTTTATGTTAGAAGGATATAGGAATTTTGCATCTGATACAAGTTACCTGGCTCTGTTCAATTAGACTGAATATACACTTGGCATCAGTGTGATCCAGACAGGGGTTTCTATTTCTTAGCTGCCTTGTCTTTTTGAGGAATTCTCTATGATCGTCTTTATTACACCCCTCCCTTGGATTCTAAAAGTTTGCTAAAAAAAAAAAAAATGCACACAATTAAAAATACTAAAAATAATGTAAATACAATAGTGGTTTTCTTTCCTTTCTTTCAAAAGAAAACAAAGAGCCTAATATATAAGCAATTAAATAGATTTACTTCAAAATCAAAGAGGGATGAAAGAGAAAATCCTGAACACTTGGAATCCTGATATATTTTTAAGAATTGGTTATTGTGATCAGATTATATGGAAGGAATAGCTAATGGAAAAATCTTATATATATATAAGTATTAACCAATAACAGCCCCATTCAATTGATCCTCATTTGGCACAGCAAAACCAATTTTTTAGTTTTTTGGTCTCAATATAGTATTATCACAGAAAGACAAAGGATGGTGTTTTGTTCATTTTTGAGAGAAAACAAGAACTAAAAGACTGGTTTCTGTTTCCTCTGAAGGGCTACAGCAGGCATGTAGGCCGCTTGTTAAGAAAAAGTAAAACTGTACAGAGTTTAGGATACTTCAACATTTAACGGTATTCTAGGTGCTAGGAAAGCAACATAAGCAGACAAAAGCTCTCTCCAGGTCCAGACGACTACTCCAGCCAAAGAAGAAAGAGACCAGTCTGACTTGGCCTAAAAGAGGTGCTTTCCCAAGCTGGTCAGAAAAAGCCACCTGGCTTCCAGAAATGTTAGGGAGACAGTTATTTTCCAGGTTGATATCCTTTAAAAGATGCATGCCAAATAAGGGTGCTCATTAGGGAGGGACTTGCAGTCACCTCAAAAATACTTCAGCAAATCCTCATTATCCAGAAATGTAAAAAAAAATGTACTTCTTCCTCTCAAGACAAGAAGGAACTGAGCCTCTAGGATATGAGTTTCCAATGTCCTATTTATAGGAATAAGGACAGTATTTCTTCTCTTATATAGGCAAAGTTTACTCCTGTGTTTTTTTTTTTCTTCCAGGCAAAGGAAGTTTTCTATAAGCAAAAACAATTGCCTTCTTCATCTTCCCATGACTGTCATTTAGAAAACAGGGGAGTCACAGAATGGGCAAGGGCCTTGCAACAACTTCTTTATCCAGTCAGGATCTGTGAAAAGGAAAACAAGGGGTATCAAATGTGGATTTTATAAATCACGATACCAGAGAAAAGGGAAAAAAAAGAATTAATAATCATTTATGTGACCTCAGACAAACCACTGCTCTTCTCTAATCTTTTAATCCAGAATCGATTCCCAACTGAAAGATTTTATAGACACTTTTATAAGTGGCTCTAAATAAATTAAAATAGTACTTTTTTGTTCGGTTCTTCTATCTCTACAATTATGCTCAAAGAGGCTATGAATTTTTTTATTGTAGTCAATGTTTAAAAAAATTACTCAGCACCACAGTTCTATTTTTTTTTTTAGAGATAAAATTTAGATCAGTTTAACTCAAATCAGAGAAGGTGGTCATAATGATTTGTACTACTTTTGCTAAAGGTTACTGCAGAAGTTGGGTACAACAGTAGACAGCTGTTGAAACTATGAACATAGGTAAGTATCTTATGTCTGATATCATCTTTGTTCTGTGAATACAAAATGTATGCTAATACTGTTGTTGAGTCGTTTCAGTCATGTCTGTTCTTGTGACCCCATTTGGGGTTTTCTTAGCAAAGGTATTGGAGTAGTTTGCCATTTCCTTCTCCAGCTCATTTTAAAGATAAAAAAACTGAGATTAAATGACTTGCCAAGGGTTACATGGTTAGTAAGTGTCTTACGGCCCAATTCGAACTCATAAAATGAATCTTGATTCCAAGCTCAATGTTCTATCTACTGTGCCAATTAGTTGCCCTTTGTATGCCAACACCAATTGGACAAAAAAAGCATGGATATATTGTATCTCACTCCATTTATCAAGAAAAATCTTAAATGTATAAATGATTTAGACATACACATACACGACATCCTCACCAATTTAGAAGAGTAGAAAAAGAATTACCTTTCAGATCTATAGATAAGGGAAGAGTTCAGGACTAAATAAGCAATAAAGAAGGTCACTGAACAGTAAACATAGACCATTTTAGTCTCATAAAATGACAAAGTTTTTACATAAAGAATTTCAATGCAATTAAAATTAGAAAGCAAACAGCTAACTTGGGAAAAACATTTGTAGCAATAAATGTATTTTGTATCTTTATGTCAAATGTATCTGACAAATGTATCAATTCCAAAATATATAGGTAACATTCACTCAGTGGCTGCCAGCAGCACTCTGTAGGCTCCTCTGGATATTTCCCTCCTCTTTTTTTGTCTTCCTCTTTTTCCCACTCCTCCCACTCCCAGCTCTAATTTCTCTAATTAGGACAACGTGCAGCCTCAGATTAAACAAAAACAGAAGAGGAAATTGATGCTCATTATTGACCATGGCTCTGACATGTGCAAAACTAGCTTTGCTGGGGCTGATGTTCTCCAGGCTGTGTTCTGCTCCAGTATTAGATGGCCAAGACATCAGGATGTTATGATGGGAAGGGTATACAGAAGGACTAATTCTGAAATATCTCATCGAGCATGGCACTGTCACCAAATAGGATCACATGGAGAAAATCTGGCACCATACTTTCCACAATGACTTCTTGTAACCTTTGAGGAACACCTTTAAACCCCCAAGACCAACAGAGAGAAAATAACAAATTATGTTTGAGACTTCAATATCACAGCCATGTGTGTTGCTATTTTGTGTGTTGCTATTCAGGAAATGCTATCTCTGTAAGGCTCTCGTTGTACCACTGCCATTATTAGGGACTCTACTGATGGTGTTATCCACAGTGTGCTCCTCTGTAAGGGTTTTGCCCTTTCCCATTCCATGCTTTATTTAAACTCGGCTGACCATGACCTGACAGACTACCTCATGAGATACTGACACAAAAAGGGTCCATTACCATAGACGAAAAGGAAATTATTCATAACACCAAGGAGAAGTTGTACTATGTTGGCCTGGCCTTTGAGAAGGAGATGCCCACTGGTACTTCCTTCTCTTCCCTAGAGAAGAGCTATGAGCTTCCTGAGGCCAAGTGACCAGTGGACTCTCTTCTGGCCATCCCTACCAGATATGGAATTCCATGGCATTCATAAGAATACTTTCAATTTTATCATTAAGTATGATCTTGACATTCAAAAGGATCTATATGGCATCACAGTACTGTATGATGGTACTACTATGTATTCTCATATTGTTAACAATGCAGAAAGCACAGCGCTGCCACACAGCATAATGAAAATGAAGATCATTGCCCCTCTGTATTCCATCTGAATTGGTGGCTCTACTCAGGCCTTTCTCTCCCACCTTCCAGCAGAGGTGGATCAGCAAGCAAGAATATGATGAATCTGGACCATTCACTGTCCATCACAAATGTTTCCAAAAGAATCACTCGCAGGTCCATAGCAAGTGCTGTTTGAGTATTCACAAAGTATAATTTGCCTTGGCAAATATATGTATCTCATGTTATGAAATTAGAATAAAATTTTTTTGAAAAGAAACTTGTTCTTAAGGGAGTTTGTAGCTGATATTAAACAAATATCAGTACTTTTTAGATTAACTGTTACTGATTTGATCTACTCAAGTTAATAGTTGTTCTCTTGGTGTACTTTTTAGCATACCTTAAACATATCTTTGATTTAAATCCTAATACAGGTCACTTCATTTCAACAGATAAGGCTAAGAGTTAACTTTTGTAGAGAATTGAACTCATAATAGTATTTGGCTGGTTGACAATAGTTTAGTTTATAAAGAATCAGATCCATCTAAAAGTCAGATTTTCATCCTCTAAAAGAGCTGACTTAAAGAATTTCTCTCCTAAGGCTGTTTTATTAAGTTAGATCTTGACACCATCCTAGCAGGAATACAAACTGAAACCAAACTTTAAGAGCTAAGTTTTTCCCCCAAACCCACTATTTTCCTCCAATGTTATGGGGTTAAGTTACTCAGCCTTGAGCTGCTAAAAAGTCTGCATTCACAAACTGCAAATTTGTGCATTAAATTAAATTACGTAAGATTTCTGTAGTTGTCTTAATGTTCTCAGATAACAGTAGAATACCAAAATTTTTAAGTAATTTTAAGAGTTGAGAAATGTAGTGCCCAACATTTTATTGTGTTAAGGAAAAATAAAAATACTGCAAGTAAACTAATATATATATATACACACATATGGGAAACTGATTTAAATTTATAAGACTAACAGTTATTTTCCAATTGATAAATGGTCAAAAAATAGGCAATTTTCAAAGAAAGTAATACATGTTATCAATGACCACAAAAAAAATGTTCCAAATTACCAATAATTAGAGAAATACAAATTAAAGCAATTCTCAAGTCCTACTTCACAGCCTTCGAACTGGTAAAGATAACAAAATTAAAAAAAAAAAAGAAGAAAATGTGAAGTGTTAAGGAACTGTGAAAAAAAACAGGTACACTGTTGGTAAAGCTGTGAACTGGTCCAGTCATTTTAGAAAGCAATTTAGAACTATTCCCCAAAAGTTAGTAAAATATCAAAGCAAAGAAATCAAAGAGGAAAAGGAATTAAGTTAAAAATATGTATCTATAACAGCTCTTTTGGTAATAGCCAAAAATAGAAACTAGATATCTATCCATTGGGGAATAGCTAAACAAATTATGGCAACAAATGTAGCAGAATATTACTATGCCATAAAGAACAATGAAATGGACAATTTCAAAGGAAACTAGGAATACTTTTATGAAGGGTTGCAAAGTGAAATGAATGGACTAGAAAACATTAATATAGAGAAAAATAACTTTGAAAAATTTAGAATTCTAGTCAATGATATGATAAACCAGGAGTATTGAAGAATGGTCATCTCCTGATAGAGCAGTGATAAGCTTAAAATGAAAATGAAGCAAATTTTTCTATATCCTCAATATGGGAACTTCTTTTCCCAGACTATGCATCTTAGTTATGAGTTTTATTCCATTTTTCCAAAAAATTGTTCCAATGGGAGAAACAAAGGAAGAAATAATAAATTTTTGTAAAATTTTTTTTAATATATGTATATATTTAAAAAAACTAGAAGCCTTATCTTAAAATATCTTCCCACATAAATGGGGGCAACTAGACATAACGGAACATTAGATCAAGGAAGAGAAGAAAGAAAAAAGAATTAGGGATGGATCAGCACAGATTCTTAATTTCTGGAAAAGCAATTCAAAATAACTATCCCACTGAAAAGTGGTAGTATCATCTTTGTATCCAAGAAACAACATTATTAAGACTATTTGAACTTTTCTTATTTAATCAATGAAATATAATAGTTTGCACACACAAACCAAGTCCTAACCCTGTTACATTTTAGAGTGAGTCCATTATCTATAAACATAGCAGCACTTACCAAACCAAACCACAGAGATACTTGAGTCACATAGTAAATGTAACATATGCTTAGACATGGCATTCACCAATTACCACTTTCTAATTAGAGCTGTGGCTAAACAATAACACCATAAAGAGCAGAATATTGCCCCTGCTTTCATTATCTGTCTGCATAACAGAAAATGATTCTGAGCTTGACCTGAGTTGTTATACTCATAACTGGGAATTTTGCCAGCATTCTTAATCCCTAGCTTCCAAGCTAGGGAAAACACTCACTCACCTCGTGAAGTTGGATGTCGTGCAATGCTGTCATGAAGCAAACACCTTCTGTATATCAAACTCTGGCAAGACTGGTAAGTTAAAAAGCACCTGAAAGAAGACACTGTATCATCAGAGGAAAAAGTTTGCTTAGATTCAAACCAATAAACTCAGAGAAATATGGTATTTGGTTGGAGGTTCACCATGGGCAGTTAATTATTATTAAAAGATATGAAAGAACAAAAATAGTCAAAAGCTCAAAGCAGCACACAGTCATTCATATCATAAAAATCATACTCACTGTGACCCCATCTGATTGGTATATATACCAAAGAAAAGGCTGTTACATATAGGGGATAACATTAATGAGACAAAAGCTTATGAGGATTATGCTCAGGCAACAGTAATAAAAAAAAATGATACAAAAAAAGACAGCAACTTCCAATTTGTCTGTTAATTTAAAGTATCATTCATTGCCTGGTCTGGAAAGAATTCAAAATCTGCCTTACAGATGGCAGGACCATGAAATCCTTCAGTTGATGTTAAAAAAATTTATAGAGCACACAAGATGCATGTGCTAGACATTATTGAAGTTGTGATTCATTAATTAACATCTCTATCCGAAGAAGTTTACAAACTAGTTGCAGGGAGAGGAAGGAAAAAAAGAAGAGGGGGAAAGGCAGAAAGTACACTATAGATAAATTTAAATAATGAAGAACACATAAAAGACATAAAATAGATACAGAAGATCCATTGATTCTAAGTGAAGAAAGGTGAGATGTGATGGGATGGTACAACATAACAGATCATTTCAGATCATTCAGAAAATATTTCCTAGAAAATAAGGAAGGAAACTGTTCCAATATTGAATAAAAGACTGGTGAGAGAAAAAAAATTATTGAAGCTTCTTATTTTCAAAACATATACAAGAATAATTTTTCAACATTGACCCTTGCAAAACCTTGTGTTCCAATTTTCCCTCTCCTTCTCACATTCCCTCCCCTATTTGACAAGTAATCCAATATATTTTAAACATGGTAAAAATATATGTAAATCCCTTATAGGAATACATATTTATACAACTATCTTGCTGCACAAGAAAAATCAGATCAAAAAGGAAAAAAGAAATGAGGAAGAAAATAAAATTCAAGCCAACAACAACAAAAGATGTGAAAATTCTATGTTGTGGTCCACACTCAGTTCCCACAGTCCTCTCTGGGTGTAGATGGCTCTCATCATCACAAGATCATTGAAACTGGCCTGACTCATCTCATTATTGAGAAAAGCCACAGAGGGAGAAAAAAATTACAGTAAAATACCTAGTAAGTACCTAGCACTCATATTTAGAAATTACATTTTGTTATTACCCTTTTCTCATTAGAAAATCAACTGGCTTTGTAAAAAAAAAAAGTCAATCTGTTTAAAATGTGAAATTCACAAAAAGTTTAATTTTCTATAATTTCTAAAAAATTGGTAAGACAAAGTCATTTAGAGCAAATTAATTACAAACAAAAATAATCCTACTCAAATAAATAATAGAAAACTTCATCTGAGATTGAAAATTTATTTATTTTAAACTGTTCCTTCCTTAACCTGTAGATGAAAAGGAGTCAATGCAGGTCCTACCAAAATTATCAAGATTCCCCCATATAAACCTATGAACAAAAGACTCTGTTAGTGAGTAATACTTGAACATATTAGTAGCAGTTGTTTGCAATAGCTAGTCTATAAGGGGAACGAACAATCAATCAATAAAGCCACTTACCGGAGCCAAATGTGCCCATTAGAACAAACTGCCTGCTTACGATCTGTGAATGGCAAAATTTCTTTACATAAACTGCAGTGTTCAGGGAAAGTTTGTTTGTTCATCTTCTTTGAGATGTGCCCAATGAGTACCTAAGAAGACACAGTAGAAGCAATGGTTAGAGGTGAATATAGCATTATGGAAAAGGAAATGACTCAGAAGGAAAAGATCCCCTTAAATGACATTCAATTTTTTTTTTTAAAAAAAAGAAACTTAAAATATGTGATAAAAGAGATAGATAGATTTATAATTCTCTATTAGCTTACCACAGTACCTAAGAAGGAGGAAGTTATATCACTGACCGTACTTAAACTGAAAGAAATATTGAATGAAATAGCAGTCATTCATACATAGTGTATTAATAGCACAGACTAATTCACCAAGACAAAAACTGTTCCTTAAAAGCAAATATATATTATCATCCTCCTTTTCAAATATTTTTGAAATGGGAACCTAAAGTTTTTTTACAGGTTGCAAAAAATGTAATGCAACCATTAAATTATTTGAGGCTGTATGAGGAAGATTATCCCTTCTATGCACAAAATGTCACTTGTAGGAAGTATAGGTCAAACTATCATCTCCTTTATAAAATTAGCTAAATGCCTATGACTAAGAACCTAGAAAAATCTAGTTGGATGTCAGTTTTGTTTAAACAACTAGGAGTCTAAAAATAGTTATTTATTTAACTATCTTGAAATAACTTAGCAGAGTGATAACTATGGAAATATGTATAGAAGAATTGCACATGTTTAACATATATTAGATGACTTGCCATATAGGAGAGAAGATGGGGGGGGGGGGGTGAGAGGGAGAAAAAATTTTTTTGCAGGATTTTGCAAGGGTGAATGTTGAAAAATATCTATGCACATGTTTTGAAAATGAAGAGCTTAAAAAAAAATAACTTAGCAGGGGCAACAAGGTGGCATAGTGGATAGAACACTAGCCCTGAAATCAGGAGGACCTAAGTTCAAATCTGGCCTCAGCCACTTAATACTTCCTAGCTGTGTGACCCTGGGCAAATCATTAATCCCATTGTCTCAGAAAAACAAACAAACAAACAAAAACTTAGCAGAACATACAAATAAAACATGCCACCCTGGGTCAGATCAATAGTACATTATAGATTAGGATTTTGCTGGTTAAAAAAAAAAAGACCTAATAGATGATCTCTAGGACTAAACTGTCCTCCCTGATACATACATACATACATACATACACACACACACACACACACACACACACACAATCTCTAAATAGATATATCTCTAAATTGATAATTATATATATATATATATTTATAACTTATTGTCAACTATGAATGCTTGTGAATCCATTTACATACACACACCCATACACACACCCACACCCACACCCACACACACACATATACTTTTTAACCTCTACTACTTATTCAAATAATGAGTTCCATTAAGTTTTATTCACTCCATGAAATGAAATTTTCATTTGTCCTAAACCTATTTCACAGAGTTGGTTTTGTCTTATTGTTTAGAGACTTGATTAAAAAAATCTGATTTCACTTTTATCCCCATCCTGTTCATAATGTTACAAATTTCAATTACATTTCCTTTTGGTGTGAAGAATCCTCCTCCTCCTTCTAATTTATCCTCACAGTAAAGTCCACACCCTCCTCCCTAGCACTCTCTAGTCTTCTTAAAGTATAGCAACCAGAACAGCATGAATTCTACTAGAGTTTTAATATAAGGGCAGCTTAAAGTTTGGAGAATAGGAATTAGAGCTGGAAAGGGCCTCAGAAGCCTAATTCAACCTTTTCATTTCATGGAAAAGGCTCCTGAGACAAAGAGAAATGAAGGGTTACAGGAATTTCTGTTTTGTTTTGAAATATTCTTGGTGACATGCAGTGTTTTATTGGTCCTTTTTAGCAGCAGCATCGGACCAAAATCATCAGAAATACAAGAACTTTTACGATATTTATACATATTTGGGTTTTTAAAATATTACTACTAACTACCCTTTTATACTTTAAAATCTGTGAACAAAAAAAGATGCAAGATGCGAAGTTTAGCAGAAACTTCTCATTTTTTTGTAATGGCTTTGTGGTAGCTGCCTAATTCATATTAAAAAAAAATTGCAAATTTCTCAAAATCTTGGCAAACAATATCACCTTGAACTTTTATACCACTAGTAACTTTTTCAAAGTGCTTTTGCATGTATTATCTCATTTAATTCATATAACATCTCTGTAACATAGATATAACAGGTGTCAATACTTCCATTTTAGAGAACAGTAGGTTGAGATTAAGGGAGGTTAACAGTAAAGAGATTTCAAAAATTAAATTAGTTGACAGTGTGAGATCTCTTACCTCTTTAGTCCAGAGTTATACCACATTAAGATGAACATAGTGCCAGCACACCAAATTTCATTCAAAAGAGGGTAATAAATTAGTCTATTAAAAATATCTTAAGTTCTAGGGTAGAAAAGTATTTTACTAAGGTTTTGTTATCCAATTCTTTGTGACTCTTTTTGGGGTTTTCTTGGCAGAAATACTGGAATGGTTTACCATTTCCTTCTCCAGCTCATTTTACAGGTGAGAAAACTAAGGTAAATAGCGTTAAATGACTTTGACTGCCACATAAATTCTAGTTATTATTAGTAGTATATTTTTTAAAAAAATAATACAAATAACACTTGCATGCTCCTGTTTTTTTAAATTAGGAAAAGCTCTATTTCGGAATCTATTAAAAAGAAGAAAAAATAACTAAAATATAGCAACTAACATTTGGAGGTGAGAAGGGAAAAGAAAGGCAGGGGTGCAATAATGTTTTTCATCCTCTTTGTTAGAATCACCCCACAACACATACTAAATGGATATACTAAATGCAGCTTCCTTCTACTCATTAGAAAAGCCTTATACTGACACTAGAATCCTTGTTTCAAGAATCCACCTTACATGCATCCAGTCTCATTCATTCATTTTTCTACTACAAAGGTAATAACTTAAAAGACTGTTTTATGAAATACTAAAACAAAAAGTATGTTTTAAAAATCCCATTATGGCTATATCTTTCTCATGCAGGGAAATGTAGACCTTTCACCCAATGTCACTGCTGTCATTAGTTATCACCTACCCGAGCTGTTCTGTCATCATAACCTTCATCAGACATTAAATAGTCACAGAGTCCTTTGGTGGGAATGCCAGTGTTCTCCGTGATCCATGTGTGCAGGTATACTTCCCCCAATACCCTCTTCATATGTTCCCTACTTAAGTGCATTTCAACAGCTTCAATTCTTCCTTGGATTTCTAGGAGTTTCTCTTCCATTGGCTCACGACTTGCATCTCCAGATTGGATGGATGAGCTGTCAGCTAGATCTTCAACATCTCTTTCTTTGTTCTTCTCATGACCACCTGCTTTGCTCATTTGTTTAAAAGATGTTCCTTCTTCTTGTTGCTCCTCATCAGTATGGCCCAGCACAAGAGAGTCAGTTATTAAGATTTTGTTGTCTTCATGGGTAGGCTTCCATAAGACCTCTGAAGGGGTTTTCTGCATTGACTGATATAAAATCCGCAAGAGGAAAAGTTTAAAACGCCAAAAGTAAGTAGACCCAGAACCTTCCATCTTTCTATCCAAAGCTTCTTGTAAAAACTGAGGAATATGTTTATCTTTCAAAATTTTCCAGCGTACCAGGTCTAATAAGTCTACCTGCTTAAAGAGATTTTGAACTGAAGACTCTAGGAGTTGAGCTGCTGCCTCTTCAAATGTTTTGAGAGTGACAAACTGAACCTGGTAGTTTTTGTTCACAGGGTGGAGACCATTGATCATGCCTTCAGTTGTAATGACTGCCAGGTATGCACCACAAGGGCTTACTGCTATCCCATGAGTCCTCACTGAGCCAAATACTTCTGATAGTTTTATCAGTTGGTGCTCAAACTTTAATGCAACATCTGTAAAAATGGGAATCAGTTGCCTCACCTTTCCATCACTTGAACAAGTATATACTGTGCCATTTTGTTTGTCTGCAGTCATGGAAACAATGGGTAGTGTGTGAAGTCCTGTGACATGGGAATTATGGACATTCAAACCTGCTTTGGATATCAGAAGAAGACACCAAAACACATAGGATCCCCTAGCAGCCACCACTAAACTACAACTACATTTTTGGTATGGATGATAAAGAGGAATACATTTAATGCTGTGTACTGGCAACTGGTCCATTTCTTTCCAAAGAATAACAGGTTGTCTTAATGTGAAGTAGCCTTTAACTGCTTTGAGGTTAACGGGAAGAATTTTAACAGGCCCAAATGCACTCCCCACAATGAGCCCGCTCATTTTTCGATTGTTGTGTTCATACTCCCACCAAAACAAAACACTAGGAGAGGTAATCCCTGATTCAATGGTGTTACATGAAGAGATAGATTCCTTGCCAATAAATGGGAGCTCAAACTGCCACACTGCAATGTTTCCATTTTCGAAAAGGACTGCCAGGAGCACACTGCCGACATCATGGCATTCATTATTGTTTTTGACCTGCTGGGTGGTGCAGATGCCTGACCACTCCATCCGTACTGGAGTCTGCATGCTGTGTCTCCTCTGAAACTCAGCAAAGTCCCCAAGATCTCCTTCAGGGGCTTCATTTTTGGTTAGCTTATAGCTGGTTTCGTAAAGGCGCTCTCCATAGATCTCAGTTAGATCAACCAGCTGTACCCACTGCAGTCTGTTGAGGTTAGCCTGAATGGTCAATCGATTGTCCATGGTTAATGCTGACAACAGACATCTCCCATTAGCATCACAGCCCATTGGAGACCAGCTGGTATACTTGAATCCTCTCATTGGTGGCAAAGATTTTCCTTCAGGATTGAATACCCTATCTAGCATGAAGCTTTGACTGACTGTGGGGTCTTTAGAGGTGGCAAATTTCTCCTTACATTCAGCAACCTCCTTTTTTGAACCAACCTGAAGGGGGGAAAAAAAAGAGATTTTTAAAAACTAGATAATTGCTACATCACATTAATATATACAATATCATTTAGTATGAATCAAGGGATTCATATTAAAATTAGAGATAAATGAATACCTTCAATATTGCTTTTATTTTTTTATGACAAACTGAGTACTTCTTTAAATTCTGACATAACTAAAAAACAACTGAAGAGCTAAGAGAACATAAAGTAAAAGATACTATCCTTCTAGCAGAGTTGTGGAGACAGATAATTGTATACAATTATCATATAGTTAATTGAATCAGATATTTTAACTGTCCCTGTTTGTCACATCTCTTAGATTCAATCTATGAGAAGGAAATGCTAACACCCTCCCTATCCCATGTCTATGATGTTAAGCTCAAATGCACCCAAAAGAATATTTAAAAAAAAAAAATCATGTACTTATATTATCCAAGGGCCAACTAAAATTACTTATCCTAAGTTGGCTACTATGATTTTTAAATGAACAGTAAGTACTATTAACAACTTGGCCTCCTCCTTTATCTTGAAAAGGAAAAACCACATGGTTAGCTGGTCCTTAGTTACATAAAATAATAGGTGTCAAATACCAACACAGCATTCAACCAGCCTTAACACAAAACAATAAGTGCATAAAGACATGTTCTTTGAAACACTTAAGTGTTAGATGTTTTACATTCCTTTAACATATCTGACATCAAAGGGTAGTAGCAGAATGAGTATTTTTCAAGGACAAGTAATTAAATATGGCCCCTAAATTGATTATGGAAACTTCATTCAAATTATTCTCAGAGCTAACTTCAATGCCTTGGTTTGATTATTTTTTCTCATGGCCCTCTTATAAGTGACCTCCAATATGAGTTAACTGGGTTGATTTAAATGTCTCCCAAACACATCCAACCCATTCTTGCTGTTCCCCAAATGTGAAAGATCTCACTCACTCTCTTTTGTCTAGCCAGTTCCTAGCCACCTTTGGAGACTCAGTTCAAATCTCATGTCTTTGTACAAAGCCTTCCCTGATCATTCCCATCTTGAATCATCTCTCTAGTTCTCATAGTTCTTACTATCTATATCATTCACTTTCTACTTAATACACTCTGTCCTATGATAAGAAACTCAGAATTGCTCCAAAAAAAATGGAAAGTGAGGTACAGAACAAGTAGAGTGCAATGTAAAGGACTCTTGGCCTAGAGTCGCCCTGGAATGAAATTCAATTTCTGCAACGCACTTCCTCTGTTGTACCCCAACAAGTTACTTATTCTCTTTAGTCCTTAGTTTCCTCAATTATAAAATGAAGGAAATGATCTCTAAGGTTCCATCTAACTCTAAGTCCTATAATTCAGTGGATGTAAGAATGGCACAAACTACTAAAATTAGTGTCAGGAAGATGAGATTAGGCCAAAATGAGTGGAGGTTTGTGAAAAATGGTAGGGACAACAATATCTGAACAATATCTAAATGTGAAACAAGAAAAAGAATAAGAAGGGGAAGGCCCACTGCTTATTAGGAGTAGGTAGGCAATGTAAATGAATGCATTCAAGTCCCAATTTTCCTTTGGTCTTTTTTATCAAGGATCATTCTTTTAATTGAAAAGGGCAAAACAAACACAGTTTAGATGAAGTTAGAACCCCAAATACAAGAGAAGATAAAGTATCTAACAACTATAAATCAATTGACATTTCCAGGCACAAAAGATTTATATTCTAGAATACTGAAAGAAAATATGAATGTAATAATAGAACCACTGTTAATAAGCTTTGATAAATCAGGAAAGCTTCTAGAAGATTGTGGGTATTTTTTAAAAATATCCTCAATTTTAAAAAAAAGGAGAATAAAAGGATTCTGGACATTTTAGCTTGGGTAAGTTCCAGGCTGTTCCCTGACAAAATTCTAAAACACAGAATTAAACAAATGGATTTTAAGCATAAAAAAGTGTGCAGTGATGATGGAAAAGAAATCATGATAAACTATTTTCCTTTATTGAAAGAATTACTGTATTGGAAGAACAGAAGAATGTTGTCATCATATGTTTTGATATCAAGAAAATCTAATGAGTTTGGACTATATCTGTACAAAATAATGGAAAGAACAGTACTTTGGAAAATGGAAAGAATGCTGGAATTGGAGTCAGAGAATTTTGGTGTAATCTCAGTTCTATTCCTTACTTCTTATCTGCAGTAGGTGATCTCTATGATGAACTTGTGACAAAAATATATCATAATATTCTTGTAGAATAGATGTCAATTGAAAGTATAATTAAGTGGAATTGTTGCTGGTTGAACAGCCCCACTCACCAAATGTTGCTTTTACTGGATCAAAAGCAATCCAAAAGCAGATTTTTAGTGCTAAGTCATAGGGTTCTAGGATACTTGGCCCTGGCCTGTTCAACATTTTTCTGACTGACTTGGATGACAAGATACACGTGTTAAATTTACTGGTGATATGAAATTGGAAGGAATAGATAATTCACAGAATGTTAGTATCAAGATGCAAAATTATCTCTACAAGCTGAAAAGGTAAGCTGAATCAGACAAGATGAAATTTAGGATGGATAAATGTCAAGACAACTAATAGACTAGTTAAGTCAACAGGACAACAAGAATTTATTAAGCACATGTTATATGAGGCATTATGCTTACTTTACTAGAGATAACAAAGAAAGGTAAAAGCAGTTCTTGCCCTCAAGGAACTAAAAAAAAAAAAAATAATACAAACAATTTTGCTAACAACAAAATATCTAAGAAAAAATTCAAGAAAATCTCAGAGAGAAGGCATCAGAAATAAGGAGGAATAAAAAGCTTCTTGTAGAAAGTTAGCTGAGACTTAAAAGCCTAGGAAGTCAGGAGATAAAGAAAAGGAAGGAGAACATTGCAAGAATGAGCACAGTCAGTACACATGAAATGAATGCATTTAAATGTACTCTTTTAAGAATGCTGTTCTTAAAGGCCTGGAGAGATTTACATGAACTGATGCTGAGTGAAATGAGCAGGACCAGGAGATCATCATATACTTCAATAACAACACTATATGATGATCAATTCTGATGGACGTGGCCCTCTTCAACAATGAGATGAACCAAATCAGTTCTAATAGAGCAGTAATGAATTGAACCAGCTACACCCAGTGAAAGAATTCTGGGAAATGAGTGTGAACCACTACATAGAATTCCCAATCCCTCTATTTTTGTCCACCTGCATTTTTTATTTCCTTCACAGATTAATTATACATAATTTCAAAGTCTGATTCTTCTTGTGCAGCAAAATGACTGTATGGTCATGTATACATATACTGTATTTAACATATACTTTAACATATTTAACATATATTGGTCTACCTGCCATCTTGGGGAGAAAGTGGGAGGAAGGAGGGGAAAAATCAGAACAAAAGGTTTTGCAATTGTCAATGCTGAAAAATTACCCATGCATATATCTTGTAAATAAAAAGCTATAATAAAAAAAAAAAGAATGCTGTTCTTAGGAAGGAGTTAGGTTATGAAGGACTTTAAAAACCAAACAGGCAAGGGAACAAGCATTTATTTATCCAAACAAAGGATTTAATATTTAATTTTGGAAATAGAGAGTCACTAGATTTTACTGAATGTGAAAGTGAAACAATCAGATCTGCACTTTATAAAAACCACTCTGGCAGAATAAGGCAGAAACTCACCTGAACTCTCATAAATTTTCCTCCAAACTACTATAAAATAATGCCTCAAAATGAATTTGGGAGTGGCATAACCACAAAAGGATGAGGGGAACCAATTTTCCAGTCTAAGACAGCATAGAAGGTTGGCAGGAAAGGTCTGTCTCACTTGGCTAAATGGGTCAGTGCAGGCAGTGTTCAGGTAAGCTGGCAACAGGCTATCCCCCAACCCTAGTGCAGGTCAGGGCAGCAGGCCACCAGTAAGGCCCCATGTTCCTGGTGCAGTAAGCCAATGGTGAAGTCTAGCACTCCTAGCACAGCAGGTCAGTAGGGAGGCCCTGCTGCATTCTCTGTGCAAAAAGACACCCCAAGAGTAAAGCCCAACTTTACATAAAATTTGAAGACATTAGAGAGACTGGAAAAATGAACCAACCCCTTCCCTTCCTTCCTCCCCAACAAAAACCTACAACAACAACAAGAATTTGATCATAGAGAGTTGCTACACTGACAGAAAAGAACAAAACACAAACTCAGAAGAGTACAAAGTCAAAATGCTTACATGTGAAGGCTCAAAGAAAAATTCTAACTTCTAGAAGAGCTCAAAAAGAACAGAGTAAGATAAAATAGGAAAAGAAGAATTGGGAAAATAAATGACAGTGACACAAGAGAATAATGCAAAAATGAGTCAATGGCTTGGTAAAGGAAGCACAACAATGGAAAAGAATTACAAAAATTCACTGAAGATGAATGGCATGATAGCAGTGCTTTAAATAATAGGGACTTTAGGAAGAGGTGTAGTTTGAGGGGAAAAATAATGAGTTTAATTTTAGAAATGTTGGGTTTAAGATTTCTATAGGGCATCTAGTACAAAATGTCCAAGATGCATGACTGGAAGTCAGAAGAGAAGTCTGGGCTGGATAAATAGATCTGAAAATTATCAGGATAGAGATCACAGTTGAGTCCCTTGAAGATAATAAGATCATCAAGCAAAACAGCATGAAAAGAAAAGGTGGCCCAGAACAGAATTTTGGGCGAAACCAATAGTGAGTGGTATCATCTGGATGAAGATGGAGTAAAGGAGACTGAAAAGGAGTAGTCAAACTGGTAGGAGAACCAAGAGCATGTCATCAAAATCCAGAGAGAAGACTGTATCAAGAAGAGGATAGTACTTAAGTCTGAAGAACGGTCAAGAAGAAAAAGGACTGAGAAAAGGCATTAGATTTATGGATGTAGAGATCAGTGTTAAGTTCAACAAGCTTAATTTCAGTTTCAATTAATGAAGTCAGAAACCAGACTACACAGAGTTAAGAAGATATTGAGAGGAAAGAAGTAGAAACACTAATTGTAGATGTCCTTCTCAAAAAGTTTAGGTATAATACAGACATTTTCTATATTATAAAGCAGCGGCCAACTGCTTTATAATATAGCAGTATATAATAATGGCAACCATTTGTTACTGGCTAAGAAACAGAGTAGGTGATCAGTGGAATAGGTTAGGGTTCACAGAACAAAATAGTCAATGACTATAGTAATCTAGTGTTTGACAAACCCAAAGACCCCAGCTTTTGGGATAAAAATTTACTGTTTGACAAAAACTGCTGGGAATATTGGAAACTAGCATGGCAGAAACTAGGCACTGACCCACACCTATACACCATATATATCAAGATAAGATTGAAATGAGTTCATGATTTAGACATAAAGAATGATATTATAAACAAATTAGAAGAACATATAATAGTTTACCTCTCAGACCTGTGAAGAAGGAAGGAATTTGTGATCAAAGAAGAAGTAGAGATCATTATTGATCACAAATAGATAATTTTGATTATATTAAGTTAAAAAAGCTTTTGTACAAACAAAACTAATGCAGATAAGATTAGAAAGGAAACAATAAACTGGGAAAACATATTTACATGCAAAGGTTCTGATAACGGCCTCATTTCTAAAATATATAGAGAATTGGCTTAAATTTATAAGAATTCAAGCCATTTTCCAAATGATAAATGGTCAAAGGTTATGAACAATTTTCAGATGAAGAAATTGAAACTATTTCTAGTCATATGAAAATGTGCCCCAAATCATTATTGATCAGAGAAATGCAAATTAGGACAACTCTGAGATATTGCTACACATCTCTCAGAGTAGCTAAGATGACAAAAAAAGATAATAAATGTTGGAGGAGATGTGGGGAAACTGGGACATGGATATACATTGTTGGTAGCTGTGAATGGATCCAACCAATCTGGAGAGCAATTTGGAACTATGCTCAAAAAGTTATCAAACTGTGCATACCCTTTGACCCAGCAGTGTTTCTACTGGGCTTATATCCCAAAAAGATCCTAAAGGAGAGAAAGGGACCCACATGTGCAAAAATATTTGTGACAGCCCTTTTTGTAATGGCAAGAAACTGGAAAAGGAATGGATACCCATCAATTGGAGAATGGTTGGATAAATTGTGGTATATGAATGTTATGGAATATTATTGTTCTGTAAGAAGCGACTAGCAGGATGATTTCAGAAAGACCTGGAGAGACTTACATGAACTGATGCTGAGTGAAATGAGTAGAACCAGGAGATCATTGATCATTACACACAGCAATAACAAAATTATATGATGATCAATTCTGATGAATGTGGCTCTCTTCGGTAATGGATGATTCAAACCAATTCTAAGAGAATCTACACTAAGAGAGAGGACTGTGGGAACTGAATGTGGTTCACAACATGGGGGAAGGGAGGGAAAATTGGAACACGAGGTTTTGCAAGGGCTAATATTAAAGAATTGTCCACAAATATGTTTTGAAAAATAAAAAGCTTTAATTAAAAAAAAAGAAGAAACTTAGGTACAAAAGGGAAGAAGATACAGAAAGACAGCTAGTGAGGAGTGATAAATCAAATGAGGGTTTTTAAAATATGAGGAAGACAGTCATGCTTGTAGGAAGCTTGACTAGAGGTCAACTTTTGAGATATTAGAAATATAAAAATAAAGCTTCCTGCATTTTAGGTAAATTACTCGAGGAATTTATTAAAAAACATAGATAAAAGTCATATGCTTTAGACATTTAGAGAGGAGAATGGAGAGAAAGAATGGAGGGTCAATGATATGCACTGGTGAAAGGAGCTTCTATATCATGAAATTGCTAGTCTACCCAAGTATCCAATATTTGTATCAAATATAAAATCTACATTTCAGGTTAAAAAAAAATCAACTGCACAAGAATGAGAGTTACAGCCAAACGCAGTTCACATGAAAAAACTGACTTGGAAGTTTTTGTTGATCATAATAAGCTTAATGAGCCAATAGTATGATGGAACTAATTTAAAAGCTAATGAAAATTTTTTTGTCCTGTTAATAAAAAGTGTTCAGATCAAAGGAAATAATAGCTCTGTTCCTATAGTTATCAGGCTACATCTGGATAAGGTGTTCAGTTGTGAATGTCACATTTTAAGGAGAACACTGATAAACTTGAAGGGGTCTAAAGAAGGGGTAACCATGATAGTTAGGGATTTTAAAACTAATTCACCTGAGCAACAATCGAAGAAACTAAAAATGATCAATTTTGACAAGAGAATACTTAAGGCAGATGAGTTAACTTTTTTAAAAATTTATTTTATTATAGCTTTTTATTTACAAAACATGTGCACGGGTAATTTTTCAACATTGACCCTTGCAAAATTTTCTGTTCCAAAATTTTCCCTCCTTCCCCACCTCCCTCCCCTAAATGACAAGTAGTCTAATACATGTTAAATATGTTAAAATATATGTTAAATCCAATATATGTATACATATTTATACAGTTATCTTGCTGCACAAGAAAAATCAGATCTAGAAAGAAAAAAAAACAAACAAACCTGAGAAGGAAAACAAAAATGCAAGCAAAATATAACAAAGAGTGAAAATGCTATGTTGTGGTTCATACTCAGTTCCCATAATCCCCTCTCTGGGTGTAGATGGCTCTCTTCATTACTGAGAAATTGGAACTGGTTTGAATCATCTCATTGTTGAAGAGAGCCAGGTCCATCAGAATTAATAGATAACTTTTGAAAAATCTAAAAGACTTATCATGTAAAAATATTTCTACTTATTCTGTGTAGTTTCTGAAGGTAAAAATAGGAAACAACTGTTGGACATTACCAGAAGGAATATCTTGTCTCAATATGGGATAAATTTACTAACATTTATTGCTATTCATTAATAGAATATACTATCTTACAAAGTAGTGAGGCTCCCTTGTCACTGGGAGCATTCAAGTAATAATTCAGTGACATAACTTTTCCTCAAAAAAATGAACATGTACTTAGCGTTTTAATATCTACAAAACACTTTTAGATACATTACCCCATTTGATCATCACAATAATCTTGCGAGGTAGTCTAAGTGATAACTGTCCCTATTTTATATATGAGGAAACTGAGGCTCAGAAAGGCAAAGACTCTCTTCATAATCTGGTTCCAACCTATCTCATTTCACATTACTATCCTTAATTTTATATTCTGTCAAACTGGACAGTCTCCATCTGAAATCTGTCTCTCTACAACATCCCTCCATTACCAATACTACTCTTTGAGACCAAGAATAACAAGTCTAATCTTTCTTCCACAGGCCAGTCCTTCAAATACTTGAAGAAAATTATTATGATTTCTCTTCTTGAGGCTAAATATCCTCATCTGACATTATCTGAAGACCCTTCACTAGGTTGGCCACTCCTCTTGGAGTTTATCAATGTCTTCCTAAGATAGAACATTTAATATCACAAATATGATTTGACTGGGACAAAGTACAAGTATATATTATTACTTTTGGTTGCTATATCATACTACCAATTCATAGTGAGTTTGAAATTCACTATAATGTAGAGAGTTTTTTAGATTAATTTCTTGCTAGCTATAATGTCTCCTATTTCTATCTGCAAAGTTATTTCTTTGAACCCAAATGCAAAATAAAATTTAACAGGAATAAATACAAAATATTTAGTTTTGGCTCCATATTCTAGACCATTGAGAAGTATTAAGATCTATCATCCAACATGTTATCTGCTCTTTCCAGTTTTGTGGCATTTGTGATTTTATAAGTGTTTGAGCTATGATTAAAATTTTAAATGGCATGGAGCCAAGTGGAGAGTCTATGTCATTCCATTAGAGACATTCTTAGAGGGACATTCTTAGAGGCTGACATCCAGTCATCTGTGATTATTCTTCAGGTCCAACTTTCCCTGGAATCTTTTTTCCTTATATGTAAAATGGGAATAATATCTTTCCATCTTCTCTCACAGGATTATAGATATAAAAGAGCTAATATATGCAAAGCACTTTGCAAACATTAAAGTGTTATTTCTGTGTCATTCTTGGATACTTATTGTTTATGAAAAGGAGATAACTGGTGTTCCTTGCTTTAAAGCTATCAAGTATTAGAAGTGAGATTTGAATCCAATTCTCACCACAAAGTAGGTATAACAATTTGTACTCTACTACAATGCTTCTCAAGAACTGGAAAAAAAAAAAATAACTTTCACCCCATATACTTCCCACAATCTCAAACTCAGTAACTAATCTGCAAACTAATACTCATATACACAAAGAAAACTGCTATTTACTGCCTACTCCCTACAGCTAGATGCCGTAGTGGATAGAGTGCCAAACTATAGTAAGGAAAGACATCTCCCTGAGTTCAAGTCTGCCAATATACTTACTAGCTGTGTGAAAGTCACTTCATTCTTTTGCCTCAGTTTTCTAATCTGTAAAATGAGCCAGAAAAGGAAATGGCAAAACATTCTAGTGTCTTTACTAAGAAAACCCCAAATGGGGTTGAACTTGGCTGAAAACAACTGAACAATACTTCCTGCAAACTTCTCACCAGTTAGTAACTGTATAATGTTCATGATTATGTTTCCTAATATCTGTTTTATGAATCAGATTTTCTTAAAGAAGGTTATATAACTGTGAAATAAAAAGAACACTGTATTAGAACTCTGGAAACCCAGACTCTTTCTCATACTTTGGAACTAACTGGCTGTTGTTAGACAAGTTACTTTATATCTCAAAGCATCAGTTTCTTCAGTACCAAACTGTCTGATTTCTTAGGTCTCTTCCCAATCTAACAGTGACTTTTTTTCTACAGCAAGATTACAACACAAGAGTAAGAACCACAAAAGGTCTATAACTTCACTTTGAAGCAGAGTTCTAAGTGAAAATAGCACTGTTACAAGATCCACTTTTAGGGAACACAGTCAAGCTTGAAATATTTAAGTATTTAAGATTTAAATGCCAAGGACCATCATCAACAGAAAGTATTTAAGATTTAAATGCTAAGGACCATCATCAACAGAAAAACCAAAGGACAAATACAGATTTCTTTGCATTCCCTACCAATATATCATGTTTTAAACTTGCAGGGTCCTCTTTTAAAGCTCCAGACAATTTAGCATTCATATTTCATACAATTATAGTTCTAACAGGGTTATCAATTGAAATGGTGGCTTATATGATGTGCTATTCATGGCAAATTTAATAAGAAATGGAAAATAATTTATCCAGGTTAATACCTATTAAGAATTAAGAATAGCTATTTAAGCAGGATATGAATTTTTTTTTAGTCAAATTCTTGAAATTTCTTTATAAGATTACTATGGGTTTTTAAATTTTCCCTCTTCCTTAAACTACAGTAGCTGTTGCAAACTTTTCCTCCACCTTCAGGTCTTACACATCATTCCCTCTACCTCCTCTTTCTGCTAGGAACTTCAACTCATACTTCACTAAAAACACTAAGGTCATTTGCTGAGAGCTTCTCTGTTTCATCTCATAACTCTATGATGTCATCCTTCCCTACAGTCTTTAATGGTAATGCTGTGGCTCTTTTTGCTTGACAAAACCAACTCCTCAACTTCTATTCTCCAACCTTTCTCTAATTTTCAATCTTTCTTGGTCATTTCCTTCTCTACTTCCTACAAACATGGTTGAGTCACCCTCATCTTTAAAAATCTCTCATCAGATTCTACCATGTTTTCCAGTTATCATCCTATATCCCATCTTCCCTTTTCAGCTATACTCCTTGGAAAAGCCATCTACATATAATCTCTCTCACTTTCTTCTAAACTTTCAGCAATTTGCCATCTGACTATCATTCAACCAAAATTTCTTTCTCCTCTATGGGCTTTTGTTAATATGTTCTCCCATTATTTTCCTCCTACTTGTCTTATTTCTCAGTCTCTTTTTGCTGGATCTTCCTTCCTGCTATGCCTTTTAATTGTTGGTGTCTGAAGGCTCTGCCCTAGGCCCTCCTCTCTTTTTTTTTTTCCAATATGGTTTCATCTTTTTCCAAGAATTCAATTGTTAGTTCTATGCAGATGATTTCCAACCCTAATCTCTCTGAATCTGCTCATTATACATTTTGAACTAAATGTCCCAGACATCTCAAACTCAACAAATCCCAAACAGAACTCATTATCTTCCCTCTATTTTTCAACTTTCCTATTGCTGTTCAAAGTATCACCATACTCCCAGTCACCCCGGCCCACAATCCTTACTGTTTTACTCAATTCTTTACTCTCACTCACCCAATCTATTTAATCCATTGTAAAATTTTGGTTTTTATGAATGAACAACATCTTTCATTTCAGCCTCCTCCCTTCATTCACACAACCATGCTAGTATAGACCTCATTACTTCTTATCTAGATTAGAAATAGCCTTTTTATTAGTATCTATCTCGCTCTATTCTAATCAACTGCCAAAGTAATTTATCTAAGGTTCAGTTAAATCAGTGAGTAAGCATTTATTTATCATCTACTGTGTGCTAGGAGCTAGAAATGCTAGAGATACAAAAGAAAGCAAAAAAATAGTCTCTTTTTGCAAGTATTTTCTAATGGGAAGACATTGAGGAAACAGATATGTACAAACAAGCTAAATATAGCAATGGTATCAAACTGAAATAGAAACAAATCTCTTCTGGCCCCATAATAACCTAGAAAACCACAAATGAACATTAGCTATGTTGTATTATATTTTTATTTATTTTGTGAAACAGTTCTCATTTATACTTTAATCTGGTTCAGGCAACATTCCAAAGTTTTGCAAGTCCGTATTTATTCCTGAGTTTGCTACTTTTGATGTACAGAAAAGGAAACAATTTAAAAGATGAAAATACTAGAATTATGGAAAAATTCCTGTAGAAGATGAGATTTTATTTGGGAGTTGAAGGAAACCAAGGAGTCTGATAAGAAGGGAAAACACTGCTGGCATAGGAAACAAGAGAAAATGTATGGAGCTGAGAGATGGTATGTCTTGTTCCAGGGACATCGAGGTGGTCAGTGTCACTGGACTGAAGAGGATATGAGGGGATAAGATGTAAGAAAAGTGGAATGCTGGGGTAAGGGTTCCAAGGTTATAAAGGGTTTTGAATACCAAATAGAGGGTTTTGCATTTTATTTTTAGAGGTAATAGGAAGCAGTTGGGAGTTTACTGACTAGAAGGGTGACATGATTGATAGATACTTTGGGAAAATCACTTTGGTGGCTGAATGCACGATGGATTGGGATAGGGGAAAGACCTGAGGCAGGCAGACCCATCAGCAAGCTACTGAAATAGTCCAGGCATGAGATAATGAGAGCCTGCACTAGAGCAATGGCAATGTTGGAAAAGAAAAAGGGAAATTCGAGAGATGTTGCAAATGTAAACTTGATAGGTCTTGACAACAGATAGGGAAGGGGTGTGAATGTGAGAGAGTATGAAAGGTTGAACATGGCTCTTGGGTTGTGAATCCAATCGACTAAGTAGACAATGTTGTCCTCTGCAGTAATTGGGGAGGTGGAGGTTGGGAAAGGTTTAGGAGAAAGGATAATGAGATCTGTCTAACATTGTTTAAGATGTCTACCGGACATCTAGTTTGAGATGTCTGAAAGGCAGATGTGAGACTAGAGGTCAACAGAGAAGGTGGGACAGAATAGGTAGAACTGAAAATCATCAGCACAGAGATAATTCAATTCATGGGAGTTGATGAAATGGTATACAGGTAAAAGAAAAAAGAGCCCAGGACAGAAACTTGCAGAATAGGTATAGTTAGAAGGAATGATTTGGATAAGGATCCAGAAAAGAAGTTTGTGAAGGAGCAGTCTGATAGGTAGGAGGAAAATGAGGAGAGAGAGGTATCCCAAAAAGCAAGAGAGATGAGAGTATCAAGGAGGAGAGGGTGAGCAATAATGTCAAAAGCTGCAAGAGAGATAAAGGAGAGTAAGGACTGATAAAATGTCATTGTCTTTGGCAACTCAGAGATTACTAGTGATTTTGCAGAAAGCAGCGTAGTTGGAATGATAAGATCAGAAGACAGATTATAAGGTGTTAAGAAGAGAGTGTACAATGAAGTGGTACAGTAGATGGAGTGCTAGGCCCCCGAGCCTAGCATTTGACATAAGACAGATGAGGTTATGTGACCTACATCTGTAGTGGACCTAGTCTGAAATGGCTGTGTGTTTTTCTCAGTAGTACATGACATGTAAGAGCAAAGGTAGTGGATAAAGTTAGGGCTTGGCAGATGATATGATAAAGTAACTAGGGATTCAAGAGAAGAGGGCAGTGTAGAGTCAAATTGATTCACCAAGAGGTAAAGAAAGAGATGACTAAACTGTAATGACTTGTCTTTTTTCAACAATGAGGTGATTCAGGCCAATTCCAATAGATTTGTGATGGAGAGAACCATCTGTACCCAGAGAGAGAACTGTGGGGACTCAATGTGAATTACAACATAGTATTTTCATCTTTTTGTTTGCTTGTTTGTTTTTTCTTTTTCATTTTTTCCTTTTTGATCTGATTTTTCTTGTGCAGCATGATAAATGTGGAAATATGTTTAGAAGAATTGTATGTTTAACCTATATTGAATTACTTGCTATCTAGAGATAGGGAATGGGGGGAAAGGAGAAAAATTTGGAACACAAGGTTTTGCAAGGGTGGATGGTGAAAACTATTTCTGCGTGTATTTTGAAGATTAAAAAGCTATTATTAATTTTTTTTTTTTTAAAGAAAGAAATGGCTAGGGTAGGGGATATGGTCTGAGAGTGGACTGAGGGGGTGAGAGACTGGAAAGTTGGGTTTGGGAAAGGAAGGCAAAAGGAAAAACGAAATGCCAATAAATTATGGTCAGATAAGGGGATTTAGGCATTTGTGAACACAGAGGTGATACATATGTGGATAATGGCAAAATCAAAGGTATGACCATCTTTGTGGCAGAAGAGTGTGGAGTATAAGTCATGAGAAGTGAGTAGTTCAGGAACTGAGTGGTTCAGGAATTGAGTGATTATGGTGTTTAAGGAAGAATCTGTATGTGTGTAGTAGAGTTGGGAAGAGGAAAACTTGTATGGGAAGAGGTATTAAATTTGTTGAACAAGGAAGGAAAATAACTTTAAGGTCTACAGACAACAGCTATGAGAATTGTAATTGTATAGTAGATACAGATTGCCTGATCCTCAAATACTAAGTGATAGAGGTACAGAGACAAACTGAAAGTAGCAACGGGAAGCAAAGAGCATCCCGTTTTTTAGATTAATATTTTGTTTTCCCCTTAATTACATGTAAAAAAAATTTCAAATATTCATTTAAAAAAGGTTTTTGAGTTCCAAATTTTCTATTTCTTCAATGAGAGGTTATGCATGTGCTACAATGTAAAATATATTTCCATATTGGTCATATTGTAAAAGATAAAAAATAAGAAAATAAAAAATAAAGAAAAAAGTATATTTTGATCTTTACATTTGTAACACTGTCACTTTATAACAGTAAATGGCAATATCTGGAAATAGACTTTTTTAAAAAATCATAGTTAGCAAGGAGTAGTCCAACTCCCTCTTTTTAACCAATGAGTCAAGGGGAATGAATGAGGGTACAATTAACACTGTAACTCTGACCATGATTTATATTTTTACTCAATAAATTCCAATGGCTCTCTATTACCTTCAAAATCAAACAGAAAGTCCTCTATTTGACATTTAAAGTCTTTTACAAGTTTACTATGTAAAGCCCTGGTTCCTTCTTCCCTTTCCATTCTTTATATGAAGGGCACACTGATTTACTACTGTTACTCATACATGACATTCCATCTTTTGCCTCTGGACCTTTGTCCTAACTATCTCTTATAGCATCTCTTAGCTTCCATGACTTCCTTTAACTATCAGCTCAAATTCTATCTTCTGTCACAGGCCTTTCATATTTTCTACTTCTGCTAGTGCTTTCTACTCTATGACTGTAACTTGTAAATACTAAATTATATGTGGTAGCTCTTCCCTCTATTCCTTTAAAATTCATTTCTCATCACCTCACTCATCTCCATCTCAGTTTCATCCAATCTCCCACTAATCTCATGATATGGTGCCGATTCTTTTAAAGAATGGAATGTTCTTGCTTTTTCTTTTGTGTTCACATGCCTGATACATAGTAAGCATCTATTTGATTAATTGATGCTCTAACTTACACGAACTGATGCTGAGTGAAATGAGCAGGACCAGGAGATCATTATATACTTCAACAACAATACTATATGATGCCCAGTTCTGATGGACCTAGCCATCCTCAGCAATGAGATCAACCAAATCATTTCCAATGGAGCAATAATGAACTGAACCAGCTACGCCCAGAGAAAGAACTCTGGGAGATGACTAAAAACCATTACATTGAATTCCCAATCCCTATATTTAGGCCCACCTGCATTTTTGATTTCCTTCACAAGCTAATTGTACAATATTTCAGAGTCTGATTCTTTTTGTACAGCAAAATAACGTTTTGGTCATGTATACTTATTGTGTAACTAATTTATATTTTAATGTACTTAGCATCTACTGGTCATCCTGCCATCTGGGGGAGGGGGTGGGGGGGTAAGAGGTGAAAAATTGGAACAAGAGGTTTTGGCATTTGTTACCCATGCATATATCCTGTAAATAAAAGGCTATCAAATAAAAAAATAAATAAATAAAGCAAAAAAAAAAAAAAAATGATGCTCTCAGTGGACAGAACCAGTGGACAGAATATCTACTTTCAGTAGTAATGCTCTAGTAGGTAAGTCCTATTTCCTATGCCATCCCCAAACCAAAGCCCCAAAGGGCCACAAGCCAATGGACAATTTTAACTTGTTTTTATCATAATTATTGTCTATTTTGTATCTCACTGCCAAACCTGCAGGTGACTGTATATGGTTAACTTAGTTATTGTAGTCAACATCAAAGAGGAGTCATCACTGAAGTCAAGAAAGTTTAAAGGCTCTTCTTGAATGATAATTTTGAAAAGGACACTCATATAATCTGACACAAAATTGTTACTGTTACAAACTGACAAATGTTACAAATATAAATGTAATGGCTTTATTAAGAAAGTTGTAAATCTGGTACTACCTAACAGAAATTATTATGCAGTTCAATTCTTGCTTTGTCAACTTTTGATTCTAATTCAATGGTTAGAAGGCATTAAAACTATCCAAGTAAATTATAGACTTGAAACAAATGTTAATAAAACAATTCAGAAGTCTTCAACCAAGTACTGAAGCAACTGGCAAATGAGAATAAAGATGATAGTGTGGACTAAAGTGAATGAACAAACTACAGTCTTAATTTTTCAAACTCTGATATCAATTCTCTGATAATGACTTGGAGAGAGTCTCACTTTCCCCATTTCAAAGAAATGTGAGGATAACTAAGAAAAAATATCAATCTCATTCATTTTTTAGAAGAAAGCTTCACTATAAATTTAAAATATTATTCTGTAAATAAGAGATGGAAATAGGAACATCACACTTCCAGGAAGGAATTAGTAAAAACAAAATCAGTCAAGAAGCATTTATTAAACATCTACAGACTATATATAAGATAAAATTACACTGATGATTGGGGGATGACACTAAGAAATTGGACAATCAGAAAAGGCTTTCCCGAAGGAGATAGCACTTGAGCTGAGCCTTGAAATGAGGGAGTGGTTCCAAAGCAGATGAGGGTGATCATTCCAGATGCCAGGGACAGCCAGTGCTCACCTATGGGCTTTTCATAAGTGAGGGATGAAATACTGGGTACAGGGAATAGCAAGCAGGCTAGTTGGATTATAAAATATAAGAGGGGGACCAAAGTTTATTCAGCATGGAAAAACAGGAAAGAGCCAAATGGTAAATGTTTTCAAATGAGAGGTTTCTATTTTATCCCAAAGGCAATGAAAGTAATTCTAGTTTGCTGAGTAGAAGAATGACATGGTTACATCTGTGCTTCAGGAATATCACCTTGGGAACCATGTGAAGAATGGATTGGAGACAGACCGGATGCAGGGAGACCAACTTAGAGGCTGCTACAATAGCTCAGATGAACTACTGTCAAAATAGCTATATGTCAAAGGCCTGAACTAGAGTGGGGATGTGAGAAGTGATACTAAGGACTTTCATGATGTTGAAGAGATGGAACAGATGTTGATGGGATATGGGCCAATAGGAGAGAAAAGAATTGAAGATAACTTTTAGGTTGTGAAGCTGGATTACTGGAAGAATAGTGTTGCCCTACTCAGAGATAAAGAAATAAGGAAGAGTAGGTTTAGATGGAATTCCATTTTGAATATGTTGGATTTGAGATGCTCATTGGACATCCAGGGAAGCGAGAAAGTAGAGGAAACAAGTGTAGACAGCTGTCTCTTGAAGTTAGACTAGGTAAAAGAAGGGAGAATATACGTTAATAGTCTGAAGAGATAGTTGGGTGAAAAATTTTTAAAGATGGGGAAGATCTGGACATTTTTGTAAGCATCAAGGAAGAAGCTAGTGGACAAAGGTCGAAAATTAAGGAGAATGGAATGGTGATAGAATGGTGATAAAGAGAATGGAGGGAATGAGGTAAATGGACACAACATACAAATAAAAGGTTTGATGTCAATAAGAAGGATTATTTCATCATCTGAGAAAGAATCAGAGGAGAAGAGAATGGGTAGTGAGGCTGAGGTGATCTGGTCTGAAATTGGGAAAGAAAACTAGATCCAATGTTTTCACTAATCTCAGCAGAAGTCCTCTAGGCTAATCAGAATGATATCCTTACTGTCCCTTATGTCCATGTAACAATAAGTTATTATTGTTGAAAATGATTTTGCATAAAATAATCTTCATTCTTACCACTTCTTTGCTAAGACAATCTACACATTTCCCTAAGATCTAGCACAAAAAAAAAAAAAGGCTTCCCTTGACCAACCTTAAGCATCTTAAATTTTTATATTCCCTTTAAGTATAACTTTGTCATGCTATCATGATTTGATGAAAGACAGAGTATATAATATAAAGAAGACTGAAATCAGGAGATATAGGTTCAAATATCACTTCAGACACTTATCTGCTGTTTGACTATGGACAATTCTCAGTTTCTTTATCTACTATAAATTATGACAACACTTTAAGTTTCTACTTCATAGAGTTGTTGAATGAAAAGCAATTTTCTAGTCCTATAAAAATGGAGTCTAGCATGCAACTTGTTGAAAACTGTTCATTTTAGGCATTTTATCTCCTGACTGTAAGCTCCTTGAGAGGAAGGACAACATCTTTTACCTTCACTTCTCTTGTACAATTTGTAGCACACTGCTGGGTATAGAACATACTTGTTGATTGTACCATCTTATACTTAGATCCAATCAATTTATTTATATCTCTCTTTTAGGACAACCTACAATATGTTCACTGGCATGCCTTTAGCAATTTACAATTTAACATTTTTTTAATTCAATAAACCAACTTAGAAATTAAACTGGAACATTCCTGAGGTTATGTCCACTCAAAATGACTGCTACACACAACAGCTGTAAAATGTTAAATAATTTAAACTTTTATTTTCAAACAGAGTACCTGAACTTTCAAATCTAAAGAGTAGATAAATACTTAACGGGATCTGCAATCTCATATACTTGGGTGCAGACTGCCACTCATTCTTTGTTGCTTGCCCATCCTTTGTTACTCTTGTCCAAGTCCATCTATAAGTTTTTATATGGAATTAATTCATCCACTGTGCTAGTAGCTTTCCTTGATTTGTCCTGATTAACAGGATTTGTTTTTAAATAGGAGAAAAGAGTAAATCTCCTACCTAAAGAAGCACTAAATAAAGAATATGCACCAGAGGATTTACGTTTCTAAAATTTCATAACCATGACCATAAATGCTTGAATTAAGACTAAGAACAGATTGTCTAGAAGGTTAAAATCATAAGTCTACATGGTAACTGCTAAGTGAAATGTGACGACTTCATAAATTTTACTTTTTGGACAGTAGTAGAAATCAATCTGTCTCTGTCGATCATTTGAGTTTTGTTTTTATCTAAAAGTGAAGAGCAGTATCCCGTTTGTGGTCCAAGGTGTTTTACTTATAGATGAGGCATAGAAAACTTTATAACAAAAGTTACTGAGACTATCGAAACGTTTTTTTTTAAAGGGGTAGTGGGATAGGGAGAGAGAGGACGCATATGTCAAAATCCTTCCTCAAACGCAAAAGGAGTAGCTCACTCTGAAGTAAACAAAGCCAGCTTCTGGGCCTGCCTTCCAGGAGCCAGTCCTAGACAATAGGAAGTGGCAGGCAACAGTGGCGGGTCTGGGGTGGGCTCAGCAGGGGTGGGGGGTGGCCAGCAACTGTTCAAGGAACTGCAAGGAGACAAGGCAGGTGGAGTCTGAGCTCTTGGTGGGCCAAAGCGACGACTTGGGGGCAGGTTTCCCGGAGGAGGGCGCGCAGGGCGAGGGAAAACTCGGGCACCTTAAGGGGCGGGGGGAGGGAGGGCAGAAACAGCTGTCGTGCAGTCCTGGAGGGCAGAAACAGCCGGTTCTGTTCCTCAAAACCAGGCCAGTGCCTTCGGCTCAAGCCTTCCGGTACATACTCAACAACAGCTGTGGATTAAGGGAGGGATGGGGGAGCCGGGGCCGGGCTCCTAGAGAACGAGCGTCAGCCCCGCAAATCGGTTCCAAAGTGGAGAGGGAAGGAGGGAGGGAGGCGGAAGCGGAGCAGGAGGCGGCGGCGGGTCCCGGAGGCCGCAGGGAAGGGGGGCCCCGGCTTACCTTGAGCAGGCAGCTGTTGGCCGGAGCAGGCACCGAGGTGCGGTGGATGACCAGGTCCTGGCCCGGGCTGTGCACGTCGCAAATGAGCTCCAGCACCGCGATGCTGCGGGCGGTGGAGACGGAGACCCGGTGGTCCTCGGACCAGGAGAGCGGCTCCAGGCCGCTGACCGGGTGCTGCAGTTTCACCGCCGGCTCCCGCCGCGCCGCCACCAGCCCGAAACTGGCGCTGGGCCCCGCTGCCCCGGGAGCCCCGGGAGCCGCCGCCGCCGCCTCCTTCTCTCTCCTCTTCCCTTCTCCCCCCTCCCCCTCCTCCCCCTCCTCCTCCTCCTGCGGCTCAGCCTCGTCCGCCGCGGACATCACCCGGGGCTCCTCGGACACCGACATCTTCCCGGGAGCGGCAAGGCCCGAGCCGGGGACGCGCTAACTCCCGCCGCCGCCGCCCACTATCACCCCCCCACACACACACCGCTTCCCGGCTCCCTGCGGCCCGGAGCGCCGCCGAGCCAGGGAGGACCCCGCCGTTGCCTAGCAACCAAACCCGGGCCTAGGCGACCGAAGCACTGCCTGCCTGAAATGTGCCCCCTTTCCACCTCCCACAGGCCGAGCACGTCCTCTCTCTCGGGGATGGTTTGTGTCAGGGGATGGAGAGGAGGGGAGAAGGGAATAAGAGGGGTCCGACCTCCGGGAGCATCTCTACAAAGATCAGATGAAATGTTGGATAAATAGCAGTCGTCCCTCCCTCTTCTCTCACCTGGGGATCACTCCTGTAGGCCAGGGTGAGAGCTACTAGTGACCCGAGCGTCTTACTTGGAAAAGTGCAGATCACCCTCTGGGGAGGAGTGCCGTTGATTCTTTGGCACCTCTGATCCTTTGGAGGAAATTAGTCATGATTCTTTAGGGGCTGCACATCAGAGAAATGTCCCTGAAGTGAGTGATCCCCTGGCCTTTCCCATAGGCCGAAGTGTAATGCCGAAGAAACTGAGCAAGACAGAGATTAGGGACCAATTCAATAGTTTATTAAATGGAGAGAAATACCGGGACCAATGGATCCATGTTTGATCCCAGGGCTGGACGAGACTATCATCTCAAAGAGTCCAGCCCCAAGAACCCCCAGTTCTTGTTATAGCATAACAAGAAGGGGGAGGTACCCAGGTGGGGGTAACCTAATGGAGGGAGGTTACTGATATTCTTCTAATGACATCTAAAATGGATAAACCTTTATCTTGTCAAACATTAAGAAGGAATGTCTATCATCTAAAGACATAAAACCTTTATCCCATCAAACATTAAGAGGGAAAGATTATAACCCAAGGCAGAATAACTAAATAGGCCCATAGGGAAACTAGGTCAGGACCTCAAAATGGAACTTTGGCACAATAGTAGAAACGCAAGGCATTTTACTGACATCTTCTCTTATATGGAGTCATTTTTCTTTCCTCTCCTTTTCTTTGATGGGGAGGACTCTTTTTTTGTAAATCATCCCTTTATAACTCCTAACAAACCATAAACAAGACAAATCCATCAGAAACAGAGGAGAAAAAGCTTCAGGAACCCCCAAACTACCTCCCCTCCACTAAAGACGGTTTATAATACACAGCTTGTAACATCAAACAAGGTTAGGTTTCTCTCCTGAACTAAAATATACAACATGCCTGCTCTCCAATGTATAATATTCTCGTGTGTGTGTATTTCACAGGAACACAGCCGCTTCAAAACACTCCGATACATTTTAATTTACTTGTCTGTTTGTTTAGTTCTATTTCTTGAGGAAAGTCTCTGGAGCAAAAGAACTTGGAAGGAGAGGAGAGTGACAGCGCGCATTTAGCCAAGGTCTCAAGGAGTTAGAGACTAAAGGAAGTGTTGGAGGCAGCTATGCCGGGGTCCTTCCTTGTAATTCAGGACTGCACTCACGTGTGCTCTGGAGGAACACTCAAACTGACTACGGTGAAGTTAGTTACGTCCCGCAGCGGCTGAGCTGGATTTTCTTTGAGATTTGCTGCAGAGACCCTTTCTTCCCCCAGCCTGTCCACTCTACCCCGGACGAGTTATGGCAGCAGACGAAGGTTTGCTTCTCAATATTTCAGAGGACTGGAATTTGCCGGGTTTTCCTCACCCAGAGCACAAGAAGTTCCCCAGATCTTTCAGAGTCAAGGAGAGAAGGGTAAGACTGTCCCGAATCGTTACGGTTGTGTTTGTGATGTTGTTTATATTGAGTTGGGGGATCAGAATCAATCTGCGCCATGCCACCCCCGTTTTCTTGTCTGTTAGTGCTTCAACCAAGTAGTACAGGAAAGAACTCTGACTCTGGAGTGAGATGGGAGGATTTATTTCTAAAGCTTACAACCCTTACCACCCTGATAACCGTAGGCAAATCAGTTAACTTCCTTGCGCTTCAGTTTTCTCATCTCAGATGAGAGGTTTGAATTACATAGCCTCTTGAGATCCTTTCAAACTCTAGATGTATTAGAATTCTATAAATTACCTCAAAAGGTTATTTTTTTTTAAAATATCTTAGGCAGGAGCTCAGCTACGTATTTGTAAAACCAAAAATAAGTTTTAAATAGAATGATGAATCTAATCGACTTTCCAATCTTTCTTCCTTGTTGATGAGGAAACTAAGGACTTTTGAGGGGAAAGAACTTGCCCATTGGTCACAGTGTGACTTAGTGGAGGTCAAAACTAAAACCCCCTGCTTTTTAACACTCCATGCTATTTCTCTGACCTGACTTAGAGGAACCTTAATGATGTTAAGGCTTCTGCAGGGTTATATGCAAGATAGCTTGAGATTGATTTACATTTTATCAGAGATAGAAGTTATTTAGTCTATACCTCTTATTTTAGAGATGGGGAATCTTAGGCCAAAGGAGGGATTGTGACTTGACTAAGATCACCTAATGAGAAGTGAGGAAAATAAAGACATGAGACCTTTCTGAATCAAATACAGAATCCTTCCTCCTCTCTGCCTCTCCCATGGAGATAACATAAATAGACCTTCAAAACTAGTCTTTCTATTCTGTTACTGATCTCTGATTTGCTTTTGTTTAAGTAATTTTTAAACCACTTCTGCCTCCATTTGTGAAAACAGAGTGTTTTGTAGAATATCTATTTCTAGTGTGGCCTTGATTTATTAGATGTATTTTTAAAGTGCTTCTGGATGTGGTCAGTTGGTCAACAAGTATGTATTAGTATTTACTCTGGTACCTGGTTTTGTTCTAAGCACTGGGATACAAATATTTGAAAAATGTATGAAGTACCAAGTACTGTTACAGGAACAGAAGATCATCCATTTGAAAGATGGCAAAGTGTTACCAATTTAAAAAGCCTTCTTCCTTGGTGATAAAATGAGCAAAGTATTTTATTCTTGAGAATTCTAAACATGTTAAGGCATCTAAGAGGCACTTAGTCACCTGATCTCAGCTTCCTCACTTAAAAATGAGTTTGGGGCAAAATTTTCAAAGTTGCTTTCAACCCTAAAAATCTATGATTTTAATAAGTTAGTAGATGAGGGGAATGCTAAAGATATAATGAATTTTGATTTTATCAAAGTATTTGAGAGAGCATCCTATAATAAGTTGATGTCAGTAAGATGATAAAATATGTCCTGGACTATTCTGATTAGTGCTTATATTTATGTAGCATTTTACAAAGTGCTTTGTAAACTTTTACTAGGACAGTCAGGTTTTTTGATCCCCAAGTTGTTAGTTCTTTGTGTTTCCCCAGATAATCACATATATATTTTATCTGTTATACCTTCCCTAGTAGAATTGGAACTTCTTGAAAGAAGGGACTATTTTCTTGTCTTTTATTTCAGCAACAGTATCTGTTACATAATTAGTGTTTATTAAATGCTTGTTAAACTGGCAACAGAAGACCTGAGTTCTGGTCCTAATCATACCACTAGCTGACATTGTGACATTGAGCAAATCACTTCTTTTTTGTAGTTATCAATTTTCTGATAAAGTAAAAGCATCAGACTAGATTATCTCTCAGATCCCTTACAGCTCCAACAATCTGTATTTCTCAAATGCTTTGCTAAAATGAAGAAAGTAAGATTGAAAGGTTAAAGGTCTTGCTCAGGGTATATGGTAGTAAGTGATTGAATCGGGATTTGTAATCAAGTCCACTCCAGCAAACCATGCTATTTAATTGTCTCAATGGTTTCTTGCATATGACATCTTAATATTTATAAATCACTTTATATAAATTATCTCACTTGATCCTCACAATAATACTGTGGGGTTTCATTACCATTTACAGATGAAGAAACTGAAGCTATAAGACTATTTTATGAAATAAGAAGTTTGACAATGATTAACTATGAAAGATTTGGTTCTTCTCAGTGTTTAATGAATCAAAGCAATCTCAACAAACTTTGGATAGAAAATGCCATCTGCATCCAGAAAAAGAACTAAGAAGATTGAAAGTAAATCAGCACATGCTGTGTTCATTTTTTTTCTATTTTTTTTTTATTTCTCCCATGACTTTTCCCATTTGCTCTAATTTTCTCTCCCAACATGATTCATGAAGTAATGCATATTAAAAAAAATAAATAAATTTACTAGAAAAAAATAAAGTAAGAAGTTTGTTAAGTAGGTAATGCAAGTATCCATCCATTTATTTATACATTGTACTGGTGCTGTAGGTACAAAGACAAATAAAAAACTGCCCCTTCCCTCAAGGCACTTAAATTCCACTGAAGGGAAGGCTGGAAAAATTATGCATAGAAATAAACGCAGAGTATATACAAAGTAAATCAAAAGTAACATGATAGAAAGGTGCTGATGACTAAGGAGGATGAGAGATCAGGAAAAGCTTCTCAGTAGCAAGGATTAAAAAAAAATTATTGCTATCTTTTTTTTTTACATCACCATCATTTCAAAATATATATATCTTTCCTCAGAAAGTCATTCCTTTTAACAAAAAAGAAAAAAAGAAAAGAAAGGGAGGAAAAAGCTGTAAGGCAAAACTCATCACCATCAGCTAAATTCAACAGGGTGGAAGGGAGGAAGATGCTTGTTCTCTCTTCTTTAGAGCCACACTTGATCACTATAATTACACAAAGGTTCAACCTGATGTAGTCAATCAATCAAACAATGTTTATTAAATACCTACTAAGTGCCAGGCTGAGGTAGCAAGGTGGCTCAAAGGGGTTTCGTCAGATCTGAATTCAAATCTGGCTTTAGATACTAACTGGAAAAGTCACTTAACCTTTCTTTGTCTTAATCCAGTGGAGAAGGAAATGTCAAATCACTCCAGTATCTTTGTCAAGAAAACCGTATGGACAGTATAGTCTCTGGGGTCATTAAGAATCTGAGAAACAACAACAACAACAAATGTCAGGCATTGTGCAAAGCTCAGGAAGGCTTTTCATCTTAAAGAGCTTTCAATCTGATTGGGAGACATCATGCTAACAAATCTATATAAACAAGCTGTAGACAGGATAAATTGGAAATAACAGGGAATCCTCTAGAATTGAAAAGGGTTGGAAAATGTTTCCTATGAAAGATAGAATTTCAGTTGAGATTTCAAGAAACTCAGGAGATGGAGTTGAGGAGAGCTTTCCAAGCAGGAGGGACAATCAGGAAAATGCCCGGGTCTGAGAGATGGTTGTCTTGTTTGGGGAACAGCCAGGAGGCCACTGTCATTGAAGTGAAGTATAACAGAACTGGAAAGGTTAGGAAGTCCTCTGTTACAAGGGTTTGAATGACAAATGGAGCAGCTGAATGAATGGAAAATGGATTTGAACATGGCAGGGGGACCCAGCAGCAAGTTATTGCAGTAGTCCAATGGTAGCAGCATCAGAGGAAGAGAGGGGATATTCAAGAGATCTTGCAAAGGTGAAATTGATGGGGCCTGGCAACAGCGTGTATTTGAAGGATGAGACATAGTGAGGAGCTGAGGATGCCGCCTAGGCTACAAGCCTGAGGAACTGGGAAGATGATGTGGCCATCTACAAGAATAAGAAAAATAAGAGGTGGAGAGGGCTTAGGAGGAAAGAAAATGAGTTCTGTGTTGAATTTAAGATGACTATTTGATATCCAGTTTAAAATGTCTGAAGTACAGTTGGAAATCCAAGATTGGAGGACAGCAGAGAGAGGGGGCAGGATAAGATCTGAGAGTTGTCAGTGTAGAGAGAGTAATTAAATCCACAGGAGTTGGTGAGATCACCAAGTGAAGTAGTATAGAGAAAGAAGAGAAGGAGAAACACTGGATATAGGAAGACCACTGGAGTTATTTCATTAAGAGTTAATAAAGGCATGAATTAGACTAGTGGCCAAGTGAGGAGAGAAAAGGATGAATTGGAAAGATGTCATTGAAGAAAAATAGATCAGACTTGATAACTAATTAGATATTGTAGGATCTGGGAGAGTCAAGAGTAGAGGATGATTCCAAGTCTGTAAATCTGGGTATCTTGAAAGATGGTGGTATCCTTGGCAAAAAAATAAGCAAGTTTGGAAGGAGGAGTGGGTTTGGGGGTAAAATTAATGAGGTCTGTTTTGGGATGTTGGATATTAGAAGCTGTTGGAATCTTTACAAAGCGTAAAGTCATTAGAGTTGATAGAGACAGTAATTATCTAATTTAGCATGGTTCAGTATGATTGATTTGATCTTACAAGGAGATGTTATGGGCCAGAAGAAACAAGGTACTAAGTGTAACTGATAGAGACAATACTTGTGTTCACACCTTTAGAGAGCTCATATAAGCAAGAAGTATTTAAATACTCATTGGAGTTCTCACGTTTGGGAGATTTCAAGGTTTAGCATGAGATATCCGAATTCACACCTCTCTGCCTCCAGAAAGGAGGAGTCAACCTTTGGGACATGATATAAAAGAAGTGGACAGAGACTTGGTCGGCAGTTGAGCTGAATTAGATTGAAGAAGAGAGCGTCAAGTCAGTTCAGGAGAAGCCCACTCTCGGAAGTGCAACGAGATTCACTTCATCTCATACAGCCGGGGTTGCTGGGCTCCTGCACTTCCCCCACTGAGACCAACGCTGGTCTGAAAGGCTCTCCAGAAAGCTGCCCAGCCCCAGGCAAGGAGGTGCTGGACTGGAGGCTGAAGAAAGCAGAGGCAGAAGCAAAGGACAAAGCTGCAAGAGCTCTTGGAACCAAGCAGAGAGATAGGCCTCTAAGAAAACTAACCTGGCTATATTGGAGACAATAAAAGATCTGAACTTTTAGCACCTGGCTGCATTTGGGTGATTATTTACTTGTAACTGAAACTAAGGCTGCCTCCAGAAAACCTCCCTGAGAAACCTGTCCAGAGAGAACCATTATATTCTATTTTAAAGAAAAAGAACATCACAAGAAACCAACAATACATCTTGGTGCTGAAACTCTGGAGCTCCAGGCTAGTGAACTAGGATAGAGATTGGATTTGCATTGAAGTTCTGGGATTGATTTACATAAGGATGATAGTTGAATCCATGAGAATTGATGATATCCCTGATAGAGGGTGTACAGAGAGAAAAGATGAAAACCCAAACAGAGCTAGGGGAATCAAGAGCTGATAAATATAGAGTCCATTGTTGAATATTATTTGCAAAAGGTTCTTTTTTCCCTAATATTGTCACCAAAAATACCCACAATTTATGCATAGAAGCCAGTACACATGGGGAAACTAAACATAAGGCTAGTAGTAGATTTGGGGGGGGAGAGGGTCACCTTCTTTTGTAATCAGTAGGTCCAAGGCCCATATTTTATTACATGATATATTGTGTTATATGTTACACATATATTATATGCCTAAGCTATACGATCATATTTTCTAGACTTTGTTCTCTTTAGTGCCATTTCTTCTTTCTCTGTGAGCACCTGATGTATTGTGAATTTAGGAGTCCAAGTGGTCTGATTATCTTTGATGGAGAAAATGACTTTCATAAGCATTTTTGAAAGTGTTTTCCATTTTTCTTTGGTTTGAAGTCCTTTTCCATATTCATTTCTGAATGGAATAACTTTGCTTAGTTAGAAAAGCTTTATACTGGTTTTACCCTTTACAATCCTGTCTTATGAGATGGTATTGGTCATAATCATCCCTTATTCTATCAAACATTTTTAATTTAATTTAATTTAATTTTTTAAATTAAAACAAGCATTTTTTTTCTTTCCTCTCATTATCTCCCCCCCCCTCCCATCCCGAGAAAAAAAAGAAAAACAAAACCTTTGAAACAAAGATCATATGGAAACAAAATGCAAATCCTACATTGTCAGTATCTGATTGTGTGTGTGTGTGTGTGTGTTTAACCTCTGAGTCAGTCTATCATTCTCTGGGGAGTAGGGGAGGGAAAGAGGTAAATAGATTCATCGATTCTTCTGGAATCTTAGTTTGTCTGAATTGATCAGAGTTCAATGTTATTGTTATAAATAATATAACCATATATTATGTATTTATGACATACATATGTTATAAACAGTAAATTATGCGCTTGGTATTATTCACTTTACTCTGCATCAGTTCATACAGGTCTTTCCAGTTTCTCTGAAACTGTCTCTTGTAATTTCTTATGGCACAATAGTATTCCATTATATTCACATGTCATAATTTGTTCAGCAATTCTCTAATTGATGAGTAAATCCTTAGTTTCCAATTCTTTGTCACTTTACAGTACTTTTCACATGTGACTGTTTCAAATCTTTTCTTTTCAAATCTCCCATACCATCTCCTTTTCCACTCAAAAGAGAGATCATTTCCTTGGGAATACACTTTCCTTTCTATTCTACTTCTCAAAAGCCTTAGACATTACTTGTTGTTCTCCCCTTCTCCTTCCATTTGTAGATAAGGATGTGGCTCTTCTCTAGACCAAGACTTATCTACTCCTTGTATCTTTAAAGCCATTTCTTCCCCAGTATATTCCATAAACATCCCTTCTTTTTCATCTTCAATCTCTTCCTATCTACTGGGTCCTTTACTGATACTTAAAAACATGGTGAGGTCTTCCCCTTAGTTAAAACCAATCCTTTAGATATGAACAGACAATTCTCAGATGAAGAAATTGAAACTATTTCTAGTCATATGAAAATATGCTCTAAATCATTATTAATCAGAGAAATGCAAATTAAGACAACTCTGAGATACCACTACATACCTCTCAGATTGGCTAGGATGACAGGGAAAGATAATGCAGAATGTTGGAGGGGGTGTGGGAAAACAGGGACACTAATACACTGTTGGTGGAATTGTGAATACATCCAACCATTCTGGAGAGCGATTTGGAACTATGCTCAAAAAGTTATCAAACTGTGCATACCCTTTGACCCAGCAGTTTCTACTGGGCTTATACCCCAAAGAGATACTAAAGAAAGGAAAGGGATCTGTGTGTGCCAAAATGTTTGTGGCAGCCCTGTTTGTAGTGGCTAGAAACTGGAAAATGAATGGATGCCCATCAATTGGAGAATGGCTGAATAAATTGTGGTATATGAATGTTATGGAATATTATTATTCTGTAAGAAATGACCAGCAGGATGAATACAGAGAGGCTTGGAGAGACTTATATGAACTGATGCTGAGTGAAATGAGCAGAACCAAGAGATCATTATATACGTCAACAACGATACTGTATAAGGATGTATTCTGATGGAAGTGGATTTCTTCAATAAAGAGATCTAACTCAGTTCCAACTGATCATTGATGGACAGAAGCAGCTACACCCAAAGAAGGAACACTGGGAAATGAATGTAAACTGTTTTTGTTTTTCTTCCCAGATTATTTTTACCTTCTGAATCCAATTCTTCCTGTGCAACAAGAGAACTGTTCGGTTCTGCACATATATATTGTGTCTAGGATATACTGTGACATATTTAACATGTATAGGACTGCTTGCCATCTGGGGGAGGGGGTGGAGAGAGAGAGGGGAAAAGTCAGAACAGAAGTGAGTACAGGGGATAATGTTGTAAAAAATTCCCCAGGCATGGGTTCTGTCAATAAAAAGTTATAATTATGGGGGAAAAAAGAGTCATTTAAGGAAGAATGAAAGGATGATTATTCCTATTTTACAGATGAAGCTAAAGCTCAGAGAACTTGTCATTTGCCCATAGCCCCATGACTAATAAATAGCAATTCAAACCTAATAGATACCCTAAATATAGTATTCTTCATTCATAGCATAATAAATCTTGCTAATAATGCTAGTATATTAGTTACAATTGATTAAGCAATTGTATATTAAAAGAGTTGGGAGACTGATTATTAAGAACTAACATGGTTAATTGTAAGGGATAACAAGCAGTTTTATTCTGGATTTACTTCTGACTTTAGTCACATCATCAAATCTGTCTGGACCCCATGCTTTCTAAAATCTCTTTCAGCTAAAACAAATTTTAAAAGAAATTGATGGCTCTGTATTGATCTATAGGAAGTCTTGCTATGAGTTCTCATTTATGCTTCTCCAATCTGTTGTCATCATGCCTCAAATTCTTGTACTCCAGTTTCTGGCGATGAATTAAGCCTTCTCTTTGCCAAAGCTAGTGTATTATATGTGCTCTTGATTTATCCATTCCCAATTTCTCAAGCAGATTGCTTTATCAGATTGAATGTATAAGCTTCTTGGGAATTTTTTTGGGGGGAGGAGGTCTTTTAATGCAACTGTGCCACATATATGGTAGGTGCATAATACATGCCCTTTGATTTTCATAAGACTATCATAGAATTATCTTTGATCTATTCCTGTACAACACTCTTATTTTTAATTTGTTTATTAACTCAGAAGCAACCTCACCAAGTACTGGATTTGAAGCCAGAGATTCCAGCTCCTGCCTTTGTAGTTTTGTGACTGAGCAATTCACTTCCTACCTTTAAGCCCTAGTTTGCCCATCAATAAAATGTGGATAATATTATTTGCACTACCTCCAAGATAAGACTGGTGTTCAACTTGGTAGGGATTTATTAAGTACCCACAATATAGACAATGCATTGTACATAGCCCTGGATACAACAAATAGTCCTCTGACTTCAAGGAGTTTATGTGGGTGTTTGAAGGTGAGACACAGGGTAAAATATTTATACTATGAGAAAAATCTCATAAGTGTTGTCAGTATTAAGGAATTTCTTATATTTTTGAACTTTTCTATATTCCAGTTTGCATTTTAGTTATGTGTGTACATCTACAAATGTTGCAGTGACTAGAGTGTCATAACTGGAGACTCATGTTCATGAGTTCAAATTCTGCTTCAAACACTTATTGACTATGTAACCTTGGGCAAACCACTTAATCCTCTTTTCCTTAGTTTCCTCATCTGTAATATGATGTGGAGAAGGAAATGGCAAATTATTTCAGGATAAGAAAATCCCCAAATGAAGTCTTAAAGAGTCAAACCCCACTAAAATGACTGAACAATAACAACAACAATAATATACACATGGGCACATGTTTGTTTGTTTTTAAATCTTCCTTACTAGGATGCTAGCTCTTTGAAGGGAAGGATTGTGCACTGTTTCATCTTTGTATCTTTCTTAGTGCCAAAAATATCTTCAATATTTTTGTTATGTTTTTGTTTTGCTTCTATTATCTGTACTTGTACTTTCACTATTGTAGGAAATTCCTTGTAACAGTGGTTCTCAAATTTCTTGTTCTCGGGAGCCCTTTACATTCTTAAAAAATGTTGAGAACCCCAAACAGCTTTTGTTTACATAGGTTATAGCCACTAATGTTTACCAGATTAGAAATTAAAACTGATGATATTTAACAATACTTATGATCTTGTGATGAAAAAAAGCCATCTACAGCCAGAGAGAGGACTGTGAGAACTAAGTGTGGATCACAACATAACATTTTCAATTTTTGTTGTTATTTGCTTGCATCTTATTTTCTTTTTCATTTTTTCCTTCTTGATTTGATTTTTCTTGTGCAGCAAGATCATATTAGATTACTTGTCATCGGGGGAGAGAGTGGGGGAAAAAGGGAAAAATTGGAACACAAGGTTTTGCAAGGGTTAATGTTCAAAAATTATCATGCATGTTTTGAAAATAAAAAGCTTTAATTTAAAAAATGCCCCCCAAACCCAATACTTATCAATTCATTTAAAATAACACTAATAAACCCACTGCATGTTAACATAAATAACATTTCAATGATAACTTTTCTTTTTAAAAATTTGGTCAGAAGAGTGGCATTATTTTACATATTTTTGTAGATCTCTTTAATGGATAACTTAATAAAAAACAAACAGATTCTCATATGTTTCTTCAATCTATTGCAATAAATTTTTTGATGGTAGTATATAAAGAAATTCTGACTTCACACAGATATATAGCTATATAGGGGACCAACAGAGCTTCTTGATCCACATTTTGAGAAATGATTAGTTATTTTTAAATTTGTAGTCTTTTTTATTAAAATTTTTTTATTTTCAAAACATATGCATGGATAATTTTTCAACATTGCCCCTTACAGCACCTTGTTTTATAAATTTTCCTTCCTTCGCCCCACCCTCTCCCCTAGATGACAAGTAATCCAATATATGTTAAACATGTTAAAATATATGTTAAATCCAATATATTCATACATATTTATATAATTATTTTGCTGCACAAGAAAATTAAGATCAAAAAGGGAAAAATGAGAAAGAAAACAAAATGAAAGCAAACACCAAAAAGAGTGAAAATGATATGTTGTGATCCACATTCACTTCCCACAGTCCTCTCTCTAGATGTTGATGGCTCTCTTCATCACAAGATCATTGAAACTAGCCCCAATCATCTAATTGTTGGAAAGAGTCATTTTCATCAGAATTGATCTTCGTATAATCTTGTTATTGCCTTGTATAATGATCTCTTGATTTTGCTCGTTTCACTTATGTAAGTCTCTCCAGGTCTCTCTGAAATCATCCTGCTAATCATTTCTTATAGAACAATAATATTCCATTACATTCATATACCATCACTTATTCAGCCATTCCCCAACTGATGGGCATCCACTCAGTTTCCAGTTTCTAGCCACTACAAAAAGCGCTGCCACAAACATTCTTGCACATGTGGGTCCCTTTTCCTCCTTTAAGATCCTTTTGGGATATAAGCCCAGTAGTAACACTGCTGGGTCAAAGGGTATGTATAGTTTGACAACTTTTTGAGTATAGTTCCAAATTGCTCTCCAGAATAGCTGGATGTATGCACAATTTCGTCAACAATGCATCAGTGTCCCAGCTTTCCCGCATCCCCTCCAACATTTGCCTTATCTTTTCCTGTCATATTAGCCACTCTGAGAGGTGTATAGTGATATCTCAGAGTTATCTTAATTTGCATTTCTCTGATCAATAATAATTTAGAGCATCTTTTCATATGACTAAAAATGGTTTTAATTTCTTCATCTGAAAATTGTTCATATCCTCTGACCATTTGTCAACTGGATAATGGCTTGAAATCTTATAAATTTGACTCAATTCTCTCTATATAATTTTAGAAATGAGGTCTTTATCAGAACCCTTAAATGTAAAAATGTTTTCCCAATTTATTACTTCCTTTTTAATCTTATCTGTATTAGTTGTGTTTGTACAAAGTCTTTTTAATTTTATTATAATCAAAAATTATCTATTTGGTATTCAAAAATGATCTCTAGTTCTTCTTTGGTCACAAATTCTTTCCTTCTCCACAGATCTGAGAGGTAAACTATCCTATGTTCTTCTGATTGCTTTAATATCATTCTTTATGTCTAAATCATGAACCCATTTCAATCTATCTTGATATATATGATGTTAGGTGTGGGTCAGTGCCTAATTTCTGCCATACTAGTTTCCAATTTTCCCAGAAGATTTTGTCAAATAGTGAGTTCTTATCCCAAAAGCTGGGAGTCTTTGGGTTTGTCAAGCACTAGATTACTATAGTCATTGACTATTTTGTCCTGTGAACCTAACCTATTCCACTGATTGACTACCCTATTTCTTAGCCAATACCAAATGGTTTTGATGACCACTGCTTTCTTTATAATATAATTTTAGGTGTAGCACAGCTAGGCCACCTTCATTGGCATTTTTTTTTTCATTAATTCCCTTGAAATTCTTGATCTTTTGTTCTTCCAGATGAACTTTGTTATTATTTTTTCCAAGGAATTTCATTGGTATATGAATATATACCAATATGTGAATATGGTATAGTGCAATTTGTAGATATTTAAAATAAATGAATAAAATAAAGACATTTAAAATATCAAATTGAATGAAGCTGTGGCAAGCATGTGCTTGTTAGTTTTGCCAGTGCCAAAAAGCTGGGAAGGGTAGCCGGTGTGAAAGATGGCATCCTCAAGCTTGATAGTGATCTTTGTGGGCTAGAATATAGGGGCTAGAAACAAGATGACTATGGAGTATCTAGAGCAGAAGGACCAAACCCAGTTTCTCTGAGCACATTTTTCCCACAACACTCCCAGTTGCAACTAGACCCGTATTAAAATGCAATTAGGAAATATTTAAGAAAATAAAAATAAAGTAAAACACAGATAACATAACTTTTAAAAAACTAAGTCAGTATATGGTCTGAGGAGATCCTTATGTTCAGGGTAGTAGCCCCATTTTTAGTTGAGTTTGATTCCACTGATATACAGGAGGGTGACCAGGATGGGGAGGGCTGGAGCAAAGAACTAGTTGTTTAAGCTGGAGAAGAGAAGACTAAAGGCACTCATCATTCAATCAGTCCGTAAGCATCTAAGCACTGACTATGTGCCAGTCATTATAGGGATAGAGCTGGAAGGGACTTTAGATGTCACCTAATTTAATACTCCCATTTATCAGATGAGGAAAGAGAGACCCAGAGGAGTGGGTTGAACAGAAAGTAAGTAGCAAAGTTAAGGTTTGAATCCAGACCTATAATTCCGAAGCACAATATGGCACAATAGTGCCATACATTACTCTGTATTAATTAACACACTTACTTTTTGTTACTATGGAGGCAGAAGTAGGAATTTTGGGTGAAAAGGAGATAAATTTTTGTTTAATATGAGAATAGTTAGTTATCTTTCAAATTTCATTTTTGCCTTTATAAATCGTTTCCCTCTATCCCACTTTCCAATAAACCCTTGTCAGAATGAAAATTCCTTAAACTGGAGACTTTGGTTTCTCTCAAAAAAGCAAATTCCATATTAAAATAATATTACTGGAAACCAGGCATTGGCCCACACTGAACACTGTATAGCAAGATAAGGTCAAAATGGGTTCATGATGTAGGCATAAAGAATGACTTTATAAACAAATTATAAGAACGTAGAATCGTTTACCTCTCAGACCTGTGGAGGAAGAGAGGAATTTGTGACCAAAGAAGAATTAGAGCTCATTACTGATCACAAAATAGAAAATTTTGATTATATCAAGTTAAAAAGCTTTTGTACAAACAAAACTAATGTAAACAAGATTAAAAGGGAAGCAATAAACAGGAAAAACATCTTTATAATTAAAGGTTCTGATAAAGACCTCATTTCCAAAATATATAGAGAACTGACTCAAATTTATAAGAAATCAAGCTATTCTTCAGTTGATAAATGGTCAAAGGATATGAACAATTTTCATCATCTGAAAATTTGCATTTAGACAACTCTGAGATACCACTACATACCTGTCTGGCTAAAATGACAGGAAAAGATAATGATGAATGTTGGAGGGGATGTGGGAAAACAGGGACACTGATGGATTGTTGGTGGAACTGTGAATGGATCCAACCATTCTGGAGAGCTGTTGGAATCTTTACAAAGTGTTAAGACATTGAAGTTGATAGAGACAATAGTTATCTGGTTTGGCATGGTTCAGTGTGATTGATTTGATCTTAGAAAGAGATATTTTGGGCCAGAACTTGAAACAAGGTACTAAGTAGAACTGATAGAACAATGCTTGTGTTCACACCTTTAGAGAGCTCATAAGTATGTAAGTACTCAATGTAGTTCACACGTTTGGGAGAGTTCAGGGTTAGGGTTTTGCACTCTGGGAGATAACCCAGAATCCCGCTCCCTCCAGAAGGTAGAGTTAACCTTTGGGAGATCACATAAATAGAGAGAGCTCTTGGAGCTTGGGAACTGGCTGGAGGTACTTAACTTGAGGTACTTACTTGAGTTAGTTACTTGAGGAGTTACTAGAAACTCTGGGAGCTCGAGAGAGTTTTATTTGGAGTCGGAGAGAGCTCTTGGAACCCACAAGCCCTATCTTCGAGGCAAGAGATTCGTTGCATCTTCTACTTTGGTGCTGGCTGGAGGCTGAAGAAAGCAGAGGCAGAAGCCAAGGACAAAGCTGCAAGATCGCTTGGAGCCAGGCAGAGAGATAGGTCTCAACTAACCATGTTAATTTGGAAGGAGAAATAAACGTTTGCATTTTTACCAGCTGGCTTCGATTTTGGAGTAATTATTTATTTCAACTGAGACTAAGGCTGACTCCAGAAAACCTTCACAGAGAGTGATTTGGAACTATGTTCAAAAAGTTATCAAACTGTGCATACCTTTGATCTAGAAGTGTTACTACTGGGCTTATACCCCAAAGAGATCTTACAGGAGGGAAAGGGACCTGTATGTGCAAAAATATTTGTGGCAGCCCTGTTTGTAGTGGCCAGAAACTGGAAAATGAATGGATGCCCATCAATTGGAGAATGGTTGGGTAAATTGTGGTATATGAATGAATGTTATGGAATATTATTGTTCTAAAAGAACCAATCAGCAAGATGATTTCAGAGAGGCCTGGAGAGAATTACATGATCTGATGCAAAGTGAAATGAGCAGAACCAGGAGATCATTGTACACTGCAACAACAAGACTATATGATGGTCAATTCTGATGAATGTGGCTTTCTGCAACAATGAATTGATTCAGACCAATTCCACTTGTTCAGTAATGAAGAGAGCCATCTACACCAGAGAGAGGACTATGGAAACAGAGTGTGGACGACAACATAGCATTTTCATTCTTTCTGTTATTGTTTGCTTGCATTTTTGTTTTTCTTCTCAGGTTGTTTTTTTTCTTTCTAAATCCAATTTTTCTTGTGCAGCAAGATTACAATATATGTATACATATATTGGATTTAACATATATTGGATTACCTACCATCTAGGGGAGGGGGTGGGGGGAAGGAGGGGAAATTTTGGAACAGAAGGTTTTGCAAGGGTCAATGTTGAAAAAATTACCCATGCACATGTTTTGTAAATAAAAAGCTATAATAAAAAATAAAAATAAATAAAAAACCAGTACTGTATTACTATATACAATGTTCTCTTGGTTCTATTCATTTCACTCATTTCATGCAAGTCTTAGCTTTTTCTAAGATCATCCTACTCATCATTAGCACAATATTGTTCTATAACAATCATATAACACACTTGCTTAGCGATTCCCCAATTGATGGGCATTCCTGCGATTTTCAATTTTGCCACTACAAAGAGAACTGCTATAAACATTTTAAAACATATAGGTCTTTTTCCCCTAATTATTAGAATAGACCTCCTAGAGAGGTATTGTTGGGTCAAGGGGTGTGTGTGTGTATACATATAGTTCTGTTATTCTTTGTGCATAATTCTAGATTGTTCTCTAATATGATTAGATCAATTCACAATTCCACCAATAATGATTAATATCTCAATTTTTCCACATTTCTTCAACATTTGTCACTTTCCCCTTCAATCATTTAGCCAATCTGATAGCTATAAAATGATAGTTCAAGGTTGTTTTAATTTGTGTTTCTCTAATAATTTCAAGCATTTTTTTTCATGTGACCATAAATTGTTTTGATTTCTTCATTGGAAAGCTGTCTGTTCATATCTTTTCACCATTTTTCAATTGAGGAAAATTTTTTTCATGCTACAAATTTAAAATTATATTGAAATTGCTTAGAAAGATCTATAAGAAATAAAAAAGTAAAACAAAGTCAGATACATACATACATCTATTTATATGCATATATGTACATACATATATTGTTTACTTATCAAGGCTAGCAAGAATGAATAAAATAAGCTGATGTTTAACAAAAAGAAAACACATTAAGCAGAAAGGCAACATAGGCCAAAAGAGACTGACACTCCTCACCGTAATAAGGAGACATCACTCACAGAAAGTTTCTGTGTAAAGTATTTGTGTACAAATAGAAGGAAAAGGCCAAAGAAATTAGATCTATCATCTCCTAGCGGGAGTTTGAACAACATGAGTTTAACCAAACCACGTCTGGAAAAATAATCAACTGACAACAAAATATTGAATGTTATTAGCTGTTATAGGAGATCAGGTGGGAATTTGAAAGGCAAAGAATATTGGAAAGAAGTGTAAGGGGAAAATGATGGATGGAGAGAAGTTCTCATTTGGAATTGGAATGAAGAGTAACAATTGTCTCCAACCACCTGAATCTGGAGGAGCAGTGTGAGAGATTGAGGGATGACAGAGCTCCATGCACTTTAGGAAAGAACAGTAATAACGATTTTCCTCCTCCCTGCAAATAATAGGGGTATGACTATCCTGGCCAATTAATTCACTCATGCCTAGGCACAGACTTGTTTCATTACTGTTCTGTTTATCTAGAGAAAATATCTGGGGTTTTATTTCCCCCTTACAGCTTTTTCATGAAAATGATTTCTTTAGCATGTCTACTTTTAAAGGTCAATTCTCTGACTCCCTTTTAAAAAAGGATTCCATTTGTTAAGATTTTGCTGGTTTGGGATATTTTTCTTTCTTTAGATCTATCTCCTGTCGTTAAGAACTTGGCTACTTTATAGGTGATTATGGATACTGAATTTAAGTAAATGACTATCTTGATTTGAATTAGAAGATCTCTAGTTATGTTTCCTTGCCATTTTTGTCTTCTCTTCATTTCTTTTTCTTGGGAAAAAATCTGAGTCAGTGGAGATAATTGCAAACTTAAATATTGCAAGCTTGACATTTGGGCATAATGAGGCAATTCTGTGGATGGTGAGGCTTCACTATATAGCCAGTGTTCATAAACTAACACATCTCCTCTTGGTCTTTTCTTTAGGGAATACCAAAAGAAGGAAAAAGTACAAAAAGAAAATTCCAAGGGGCCAGTGAAGGGCCCCCACCAAAACGAAAGAATGAAATATCTTTACTCCCTGGCAAGAAAACCAATGTTAAAGAGGTCGAAAGGACTGGGAAGGGAAAGCCAGAAGGTCTGATTTCTCCAAAGAAGCACTCAGCTGTCCAAACTAATGAGAGACAAGCAGAAAGGCCGTTCATTAAGACTTCATCATTATTTAAAAACAACCCTGAAATTCCAGAAATCCACAGGTATGTTCTATGGGTTATTCATTGGGGGGAATCAAAGAAAATAAATATAATTCTACTGATTTCATCATTTAACTGAATTGGAGGCTGATTCACAGGTATATTGTTCTTTGTTTGCAGAGCTATGGTGAAGCAGGTACAAGAAAAAGTATTTACTTCAGATTCTTTTCATGAGTTGGGCCTCCATCCACATTTAGTGAGTATCTTCTGAGCTTTCAGAAGATTTTTCTTTTTGCCAAGAAAACTCCTTCCTTTGGAAGACCCTTATTTTATGTTGTTTATCTGTATAGACCTTAGGTGTCTTGGTGGGAAGAGAAACTTGCTGTGGAAAGAAATAGAAATGAGGTTATTTTTGCAGCAGGTCAAGTGAGCTCAGATTAGTTCCATTATACTCTGCTGGTGAAAATTTAATGGCCTCAAGCTGTCATTTATTCAACAACCATTTATTAATTGTCTACCATGTGCATTGCCCTATGGTTTATGCTGGGAGAGAAACAAAGATAAATAAGATAGTCCCTGACCTCAAGGCTTTTTCTCTGCTGCTTTGGTGTAGATCATGTGCAGGGAGAGACTGACAGCTGTTCTCACCCAACTGTGCTTTATTTATGATATGTGAAAGAAATATGTAGTCCCACTTTCCTTTCTCATTACCATATGTGTTTATCAGAGCAGTCACTGGATGTTAGAATCCAGTGGCCATGGGTATGAGAATTGAGAGTATTTGGGCTTTAAATGAAGAGTCTATTTTAGGGGTCCTCAAACTTTTTAAATAGGGGGCCAGTTCACTGTCCCTCAGACTGTTGGAGGGCTGGACTATAGTAAAAACAAAAACTTTGTTTTGTGGACCTTTAAATAAAGAAACTTCATAGCCCTAGGTGAGGGGAATAAACGTCCTCAGCTGCAGCATCTGGCCCGCGGGCCATAGTTTGAGGACCCCTGGTCTATTTCCTGAGGTTTGTATGGTATGGCATCTACCATACTGTGTAGTTTCCCCAAGCAAATGGACACTGTTCCTTATTAATAATAAGCTGTTTAGGCTTACTGTGAAGTGAGGAGCATAGGATATATTCCCTCTTGCATGGTCTTAATTTTAATTTAAGCCCTGCTTGGAGTTTTATCTAAGCCATTTTGCTGTTCCACATTTGAATATCAGAACTTATTATATCAGTATGACTCAGCTTTATCTCAGAATTGGTGCCATCTTCATTTTTCTCTTTTGGTACCTTTACTCCTTTAAATTCTATAATTCCAAGGAAGTGACAGTGAACATGCTTGGTTTTGCTTCTTCTCTTATTAGATTTCAACAATAAACACTGTCCTGAAAATGTCCAGTATGACCAGGTAAGAGTTCCAGACAAAACTCGAAGCTTCCTTAGGATCCAAATGAGTTCCACGAAATAAAATTTAAATGTGGTAAAGAGAACCAAAAGAAAATATTAACTCACACATTATGAAGGAATGTCAGATGGCTAACCAACTTTATGACTAGTTAAGTCACTAGCTTCTAATTTCTTTATCAAATGAGGGGACTAACCTAGATGACATCTAGGCATTATATTAGGTCTTCATTCTGTGAAGACTTTGATACAGTTTATTATTTTGTGAGATTGCTATTTCAATTGGATTTATCGCTGATAAATCCTTTCCTTTAACATAATGTAGTCAGAATAATAGTTTAGAACAGTGCAGCTTCAGTTGTGGAATTATTATGCTGGTAATAATAATAGGAATCAATCAGAAGGAAGAGGAATAAATAGTTGGTTTGGAAGCAAAAAAGATACTGAGATCAAACAAAAAATTTGGTAGGATGATTATTATCCCAATAATATAAATTTCGTCTTCATACTTTTAATTGTCCCAAAAATTGCGTCTAAAAAAGTTTCTTGCTAATATCCCCTGTTCTCAGTTTCTGATTACCCCACCTATACAAAGAAAAAGGGTCTTAGATTTTTAAATTTCTCATTGAGATAGCAGTTTGACATAACTGATTTCATGGAATTCAACTTTTCTGTAGCCCTGAAAGATGAGAAAAATTTTATGGGCATTTGAGCCTGTCAACCCAAAAATTTTCATCTTGTAGTCATATCCTTCTGTTAATATAAGATCAGATTAGCCTATTTATCCTGTAAACATTTCTGAAGTAATTTTTTATAAATAAATGTGTATTTTCTCTATGCACCACAGTGTTCAGAAGCAAAGTATTCCTTCATTGCTAGAAGGCAGAGATGCTCTTGTAAGATCCCAGACAGGATCAGGTCAGCATTAAATTTTTCATCTGTCTTTAACTGCTCAGTATTCCTACAATTATATTGTAAAGGGTGTGTGTGTGTGTGTGTGTGTGTGTGTGTGTGTGTACTCATAACATTAATCCATTTAATAAAAGGAGGGACCTATGGAACTTATCAAAATTAAGTATGTTTAGGAACTAATCTATTTCCACTATTGATTGCTCCAACTTATAATTAGAAAATTACACCATTCTCTTTCTCTCCCTAATACACACTCATTCTGTGTTCAAACACAGATAGCCCCACCATAATGGTTTTCCTTAAAATTATGTGAATGTTGAAAAGAAATTAACTTTTGAGTAGAGAACTTTTCACTAAAACTGATCTTATCACAACACATTATTGGGACAATGTTCATTTTGTTTAGAAATGGGGAATTTTTGGTTGTTGTTTTCAATCCAATTTGCAGTTGTTCTATTGAATTCTCCAGTGGAAACTCATTTGCTCCTCTTTTCCGTTGATATGATTTGAGGGCTGTTCAGGTTGATCAAAATCCAAAGTTTTTGTCATCTAGTTGTTTTTTTCATTGTCCTCTGTAGGCTCTTTGGTGGGGTTCCATTTGATTTTTAGTAGACTCACATATTTTACACATCACAGAAATACCTTCAAAGGGTCACTTAGTGAATCTTTTACCTTTAGCTCATAGATGTTGTTAGTAGAACCTCAGGAAATGAGCTCTCTCCCAGGTTCTCAAGTCAGCCTCCAGACCAAATGTTGCTGGAACAGTTTAGGAAATATTGTTTCTTGTTTAGTGGATAAAGGTCTAAAGGCTTCCTGGCTATTTTAGAAATATAGAATTCACTATAATCAGAAGGAAATTAGAAATTAATTGGATATGGATCTTTTTTCATTCTGGTTTAACATCCTTCTCTTTAAACTGAGGCCATCCATTTGTGAAAGTATGTTGTTTTTTTCTCTCTCCCTCTGGCCTAAAATCACACCACCACCACCAAAAGAATAGCACAACATTTCTCCCTGGTGGCCTTCGATTTTATTTTCTGCAAGAGCTGAAGTCTGTAGCGTCCACTGCTTTTATTACTTTTACATTTATTTATTTCTTTAAAAGGTAAAACACTTGCCTATTGCATCCCTGTGGTTCAGTCTCTTCAAGCAATGAAGTTGAGAGTACAGGTTCGTATAAGTAAAATGTGTTTTTCAGTTATTGTTCACTATGAAAAAGCAGCTATCAAATTGAATCAGAATAGCCATATTGGGACTGATAGAATCTCTTTTCTCTGAGCAGTGTTCTATATGTTAAACCTAAATATTGCTAATCCTCCTGCTCATAGTGGGGAAGAATAATAATAAATCTATGATGCAGTGTTCTGCTTATATTTTTTACTATAAAAGTTAATCACTTCTTAAATTAAGTAAAACATAATATCTTGGTTGCAGAAACCATATCTAGCACTTCTTTATATCCTCAATACAGCTCGCAAAGTGTTTTGCTCTTAGTAGACACTTAATAAATATTTATCTATTTGGTTTCTAGGTTTGAGTAGATGAAAATTAATTGTTAAAAAATATAAGATTGAAATTCCAACATGGGAGTGAACATTCATGCTTGTTTTTTACTCAGAACTCATGATTATGAATAGAACAAACAAATCAATTTGACATCAGTTGTATAAACAAGACTCTAACTAATGGTTTTGCTAATTGATTTTTCCTCTTTTGAACCTTATCTGAAATTGTTCTCTAATCTGTGAAATACAATTGGTCAGGGTACCATACTAATAATCAGTAAATAAATAAGCATTGTAAGTGCCTACTGTGTTTTGCTTTGGGGATACAAAGGCAAAAAAATTAAGCAATCCCACCAAATTTGGATTTCTGTGGAGGGCTGACAGCTTTAGTCTTCATAAAATTCACCCCAGTTCAAGTCGAATATCCCCCAAATATACATCCTTGAAGATGGAGAACAAATGAGTGAATATGGATGAATTCACATAAACTCACCACCTCTAATAGAAAATAATTCAACTTGCACGTTAGAAACAACATCTAAAGTCATTTGTTCATTCAAAAAAAAAAATAGCTAAGGTGTATACTTGAGCAAAAGTCAATAACTACCTGAAGAAGAATATTTCCATTGTAATAGATAGGAAGCAATGAATGATGAGCCATTCTCAGAAACAATAAGATCCAGGTTCAAACCCTTTTCCTGTTACAACCTGGCTGTGTGACTCTAGGCAAGCCTTTCAGAGTCTAGGCAACTCTCTAAGATAATGAATTGCAGAGAAGGTGCTAAGTTGCATTGTTAGAGGGAGTTCCCATCTGAGAGTTATCAATATTGATAAATCACAGATTAAGTTCTTATTTTGTGATTGACTTACATTGGTTTGAATTTCTGAGCTGTTCTATAAATTAGTACTGGAGAAAATGATCAAATTGTTTTATGAAGTTTTTTTTTGTAAAATTTTATTTTATTTTCAGTTCTAAATCTTGTCCCATTGTGAAACCAAGAAAAACAAAACCCATTACAAATATTAGCCATAGGTAATAAAAAAGAAAAGAAAGGGGAAGATATGCATGCAAAGTTTTTTCTTAAGGTCAAGAGAGTTACCCAGTCTTCAAGCCAGAGAAGACCTTAGAGGTCATCTAATCCCAGAATTTTTTTTTACAGAGAAGAATTACTGAAGCCCAGAAAGGGAAATGATTTGGCACATATCTGTGATTTTGTTAATAGGGTGAACTCCTAAGGGACAAATTCTTACTAGTACAGAGAGGCAATGTAGAGGATTCTTAGGGACACTAATGGGTTAAATGTTGAACTAATGGTTACAGTTTGTATATTCTAGTCAGACCTTGAAACCCCAAGTCTCCCAGTTCCAAAGCCAGTCCTTTGTCCATTCACTACATTCCCTTAGTGGACATAGTTTGATTTGTTTTACGTTCAAATCTATTAACAAGTCATATTATAATGGGATTGGAGAAGCCTATTGTAATTGTTCAAATATGTTCTTGTACCAATCAAAATATTATATTTAATGATTTTGCATGAAAATTTCTTTATAGTCATAGTGGTTTGTTTGTTTTTTAAGAGGGTTGACTTGGGGGTAGCTAGATTGCATAGTAGATAGACTCCTAGCCTTTAAGTTGGGAGGATCTGAGTTCAAATTCAGCCTCAGATACTTAATACTTTGTAGCTGCATGGCCCTGGGCAACCCATTTAACTCCAGTTGCCTTACCAAAAAAAAAAAATAAATTAATTTTAGAAAAATATCTTTAAAAAATAAATAAATAAATAAATAAAGAGGGTTGACTTCCTGGGAGAAGCATGTAGGGAAGTAAGCATTAGAAAATGTAGGTAATTACATGAACTGATGCTAAGTGCGATGAGCAGAACCAGGAGATCATTATACACAGCAACAACAAGACTATATGAAGATCAATTCTGATGGAACTGGCTCTCTTCAGTATTGAGATGATTCAAACCAGTTCCAATTGTGTAGTGATGAAGAGAGCCATCTACACCCAAAGAGAGAACTGTGGAAACAGAGTGTGGAACACAACATAGCATTCTCACTCTCTCTGTTGTTATTTGCTTGCATTGTGTTTTCTCTCTCAGTTTTTCTTTTTCTTTCTTCAGATTTTTCTTGCACAACAAGATAATTTTATATGTATACATATATTGAATCTAACATGTATTTCAACATGTTTAACATGTATTAGACTATCTGCCAGCTAGGGGAGGGGGTGGGAAGAAGGAGGGGAAAATTTGCAACAAAAGGTTATGCAAGGGTCAGTGTTGGAAAAAATTGCCCATGCATATGCTTTGTAAATTAAAAGCTTCAATAAAAAAATTAAAATTAAAAAAGAAAATGTAGGTAATATGGAAGAAAAAAAACATCAAAAATTTATTTTAAAAAATTAAATTTCCAAGCCACAATATTATCTTTTTAAAGTTACATTCAATGCAATAAGATTCTAATATAGACAAAATAATTCGAAAGAAGATTTGATTATTAAAGGACTAGACCTATTTTAAAAAAAAAAAAACAGGTTTATGGGAAATGGAAAAATCAAGCTACCAAACAGATTATTAAATTACTTTGGTAATCGAATTAAACCATGTTTCTTTTCTATATTTTTTACTTTTTTTCCAGTGACTTTGATTTTTTTAACTCTGTCTATCCCATCTCCATAAGAAAGTGTTCTCTCCCCCACTTTTTTTTCTTTTTCTCAGTTTGTAAGGAGAAAGTTAGGATTTGAATTTTAAGATTTCCAGTATCATCTAATAGCATGTTTATACTTTCTTATCAGAATATTTAACACTAATGGTATAAATTTCATCATAATCTCATGAAAGTAATATTAAGATAAGAAAAACTGCTTTGAATTCCATCTTTGGGTTTATTTATTTGTCATCAAACATTGAGAACTTACTTTGTACAAAAGAGAGCAGGAACTATTTTTTGTCTTTGTATCTACTATGTTTCGCACAGTACCTGACAAATAGCGGGTATTTAATAAATGCTTGTTGATTTATTTGTTCAAGACACTGGTGATTTGGGGTCTTTTAATTGTGTCATGTTAAGTTCTCTGTGTCTATACTTTTGTGAAAATGCATTCAGTGAACTCATTATTCCTTATTACTTTTTACCTCTTTAACAGCGCAGTGATGGTCCCTATGCTTTGGTATTAGTGCCAACAAGAGAGGTAGGCAGTTTGACTCTCAAGGTTAATCTTAAGTATTTTCAGTGTTATTGAGTTTCAAACTTTAATTTTTTTCTCTTGAATATTTCATCCCCGAAAGCCAGCAGATATGGGTGAACTGTCACACATCACGTTTACCTATTTCTTCCTTTTTTCTGAACTTCTTCCTCTCTCACACTGTTAATCCTTGTAGAAATATAGAAGGAAAATTCAGCAGTCAGATATCCTTTTGTCTGAAAACCAAATGAAATTTCATGAAAGCTTTTTCCCTTAAAATGAAATAGAACCATGTTTATTTTGGCTGTACAACTTAGCACCAAAGTTAAGATTAACATGTCTTTATTTAAAATAATTTTTAAGAAGCTACTTCCACAGAAATCTTACTTATTTCCTAGAAAGTGAATCTCCCAAGATCTTTCTTCCTTGGAAATCTCTTCTATATGATTTATTTGCCTTCAAAGGCAATTTCAGAACAGGGTGTCAGTGTTTTCTATATCAAATGCTAATAACTTTCCATGCGGAGAATTGATCGAAGGTATCTAGTTTGGGGCACAGCCTTTTATACAGCCTGCAGTGCAATATCTCAGCTCAATTTCAGGAAAGGAGAAGGCACTGGAGCTATTTAAATTTTTACAGCAGCAAACTTGCTACTTCCCTACAATGCTTCATGAATATTAAGCATGTGGAAACTGTATATGGTTGGTTAAAGTGATACTGTCAGGACCTTTTGATGGTTGTTAAAAGATGATAATTAATCTCATTTTTATTTTCTATGGCTCCCTGTGCTTTCTTGCAGACTTGAGAAATGAACATCTCTTTGCCTTAAAATGTTAAAATTACCTTACTAGCACACTTAGAAGGCAGTTAGTTGTTAACCCTTTATAGCAAAGTTTCTAAGTGTTAGCCTGTTGCTTCACTGTTCCAGTTCCAGTTCATTTGAAATTGACTTGATGTCATTTCCTTCTCTCTTTGTGCACCAGAGATGTCTAAATGCATGTGTGGTGCTCTGGGAATTTGAGCCAGCAGAGGGAGCACAAAACACTATTTTTGTACAGGTCCAAGAAATAGATGTGATGTGTTTACCCTCTCTCTTCCCCTACACTCTCCTTGGTTTTCAGAACTAGTATATGAGGAGACAGTTAATATAGATACTGTTTTATCTTTTTTCTTGAATTGCATATTATAAGCTTTCAGTTGGCTCAAAGTTGAAATAGTAATCACTTTGTCAATCCCTATTCTCTGAATTTTTGCAGCTGGCTTTACAAAGCTTTGATACTGTCCAGAAACTGCTTAAGGTAAGAAAGCCATGAGCTGGGTTGTATCATTCCATATTTTTCAAAGTTAAAAAAATCACTCACACCCAGGAAAGACCCAGGAAAGACTTTTAGTTTCCTCCATTTCCTTGACCTTCCATAATTGTCCATGGGAGAATTACTTGGTTCTGTTTTGGAATTGGGAATATTTTTGCTATTGTATCCATTGGATATTGGCCACTGCTAGATTTTTGATTCTTACCTAGTTGGTCATTGGTATCCTTCACTGCTTATATTTCCTCAAGGTGTTCACCATGACCAAACGTGCGCACTGAGCACCAGAAGCAACTTTAAGAGCTGCAGGTGGTGCATTTATGGGGCCAGGGAGAAAGGTGCAAAATCTCGATGAATGTCAGCTCTAGGCAGGGCAAAGGATTTTACTTAAGCTTCCATTTCTCCTGTTGCTTGGTATTGGGAAGCACTGTTTTCTACTGTAAGTAACAGAAAGCAATAGACTTGTGAAATGTGTTTTTCCTTTTATTCCATGAGAAAAGCAACACCTATTTGAAGCAGTGGAAAAAGGGATATATTTCTTTCTTCTTATGCAACATGGAAAGCCTGTTGGGGAGTTAAAATTTTAAGTTATTGTCAGTCTCTTAACTGTGAACATTGTGATCTCTATGAGCTGCAGCTCATGCTATTAAGCCTTCCTGATAACCCTGAATTCTTTACCTTGATTTGTTTAAATGATAAAAAAAAAATTTTTTTTAATTAGTTTATGTGCTCTAGGTTTAAAGGGGGAACAAAAGTTTTATATTGATCTTGAACTGTTCCCTCCACTGTAGCCATTTACTTGGATTGTACCTGGAGTGTTAATGGGGGGAGAGAAGAGAAAATCAGAAAAGGCCAGGTAAGAACAGACCGTTTAAATATTCTATTTTTGGGTTCCATTTCTCTCCTACAGTTCTTTTAGAATCACTTTTACCCATGGTTCCTTTAAATCAGGGGACAAGCTTCTCTCAGGCTGCATGTTTCATAGTTCCAACACAGAAGAAGCTATTGGGTCAGCAGGGAACTGTCACATCCAGACAGTTAGTTCTATTTTTAAAATATTGATGAGCCTTCTGATTTAATACTCCCTAGGGAGAGTGGTAGTAGTAGGGAAGTAGCAGGAGCAGGAGTAGTAGCAGGAACAATAGTAGTGATAATAGTAGAAGTGGTAGTGGTGCTGGTGGTAGTAGTAATAGATGATAGTAAAATTTTGAGAAGGCTTTTTTTTTTAAAGTACACCGACACTGATTATTAATTTTATAGATTGCCTTATTTGCTAGAGGACCAGGTGGGAAATAGTGATTAGAAAAAAAGTCAAAATCATCTGTTTGTTTTTTAATCTTTTTATTATTTTGTAGTTGGTAATAAGTCACATGTTGAAATTGAAATGCACTCTTTAACCTGAAATCCAAATATCTGATTGTGTTCAGCAGGATAGGGAGATTGCAAAAGACTTTTAACTCAATTGCATCTTGTTAATCATGTATTTTCATTTCATCTATTGGGCTGAACGGCTTTTCATGATTTTATGGTATCTGGGATTAATACTAGCAAAAAACCCAGATCTACCTGCTACGTTTTGTGCTTTTTTTCTTGAGATTTCTACTGATATAGACACATTTGCTTTATTACATATGTTTCTGTGTATTTTATTTTAAACAGGCTACGCAAAGGGATAAACATCCTAATCTCTACTCCTGGACGTCTGGTAGATCACATTAAATCCACCAAAAACATTCACTTCAGTCGAATACAGTGGTTGATTATTGATGAGGCAGACAGGTGAGCTTCCTTCTGCTAAACCCACAGACTTCATAGGGAAATGTTTGCTTCTGTTTTCTGTTTTAAACTGCAAAGCCTACAACCTGACTCATTTCCCCTGATATAAATATGAATTCCCTCTCTTTTGCAATCTCAGGATCCTGGATCTGGGTTTTGAGAAGGACATTACAGTGATTCTTAATGCCATCAATTCAGAGTGTGAAAAACGTCAGAATGTTCTATTATCGGCCACTCTTACTGAAGGTTCGTTGGATGAATGATGTTTGTGATATCTTCATTTTTATGTAGATAACCTGAATTATTATTTGAAATTGAACATGACATGTCCACATACCCATTTGAGTATTGCTAAAAGTAAATAGTCCCTGAGAAGGAATCACATCATAGAAAGATGAGGCATATAGAGGTAGAATGCAACTATATATACATTGACACAATGGCTCTCTCAGATGGTGTTGTTTAAATGTTTTTCTTTATTCTGCATTGGGTTTCAATGAGTTAATGGGGAGTTTTGTTTTATTTTGTTGAGGCAATTGGAATTAATTGACTTGCCCAGTGTGTCATTAATGCCCAGAGAGTTAATGAGAAAAAAGGGTATGGTTAAAAAAAAAAAAAAAAAAAAAAAAAAAAAAAAAAAAAGCAGCAAAGCCTAAAGAATCCCTTCTAGCAAGAAAGGTTGAGGAGAAGGAAAGAGCTCTGGTTTGGGGGTGCTATGACCCAGGTTCAGATTCAGGATCTGATTTGTACTTCCCTTCACTGAGTCTCAGTTTCCTCATCAGTAAACAAGAGTATTGGACCACATGATCTGCAGCCTCTATGGTTTTAGCTTGTGAGCAGCCCATTGAGAAGAAGCTTTCTCTCTGCTCCAACATCAAGCCTTATCCTCTTCATTCTAAGTGCGTATTTAACATAGCCTTTGAACCTTAAACTCCCATTAGCACCCTCAAAGCATGTTCATCTCTTGAGCTTTCCACCATCACTATGAGGTATATAAGACAGAAATTAGTCATCTCTTTTATAGGTGAAGAAACTGAAGGCACAGAAATCAAATGACATGTTCATCAGGGTCATATAGTCAGTAACTAATGAAATAGGGACTAGAACCAACTTTTCCGGCTCCTCGTTTATTATTCTTACAGTATCACTTTCTGCCTTTTCAGGACCCTCATCTTTGTGTCTGTGTCCCATGGGATACTGGGGGAAAAAGCATAGCTCTATCCCTTTAGGTGGACTGTACTGGCATGGGAAGTGTTCAGGCATTGAAAAGAAGTCCAACTAAAAAGTCCTAATATCCCAGTGAGAAGTTGTGAAATTACCCATTTCACATTGTATATTTAATAATAATAGGAAGAATAGGTAGCATTTTAAAGCTTAGGAAGCATTGTGCATGTTATCTTATTTGATTTATCACCAGTTTCTTCTTTTCTCTTTTATTAAAAGGCGTAGCAAGGTTGGCAGATATCAGTTTGCACAATCCAGTCAGTATTTCTGTATCAGATGAAACCTGTGACCAACACATCAAAGGTTGCAAAGCAGCTAGAGGAGATGGTCACCTACAAACTAGTGCTGAGCCGGACAGCTTTGCTGTGCCCGAGAAACTCCAACAGCATGTGACCCTGGTTCCCAGCAAATTGAAGCTTGTCACACTAGCAGCCTTCATTCTTGGAAAATGTGAGGTAAGCATGGGGACTGGACCTGATCTGCCTTTTATTCTGGTCCTGGAAAGAATAAGCTAGACTTCTACAAGGATCACACTCTGGTTGGAAGCCCTCCAACTATTACACTTGTCTATTTTTTCAGGCTGTAGATCACAGGAGGAATTTTTGCCATCATATTTAGCCATATACAGGAAGGTACTGACAGTCATTATGTACAGAGCAAAGCATCGCCAAAAAATTATCTTTCCTGGGACTGATATTGATAATATAATAGATAGTAGGAATGTTTAGGGGATCAATTCCAGATAAGGGGAACTGAGGCTAGGGGACTTGAGTTTTTTGTGTTTTTTTAAGGATTATGGTTTTTATAGTATTCATTTATTGTATTTATATAATGTCTTTTTCCCCAAGGGACCCTTGAAAGGAAAATTGTAGATGGAGGAACTCAAGAATGAAACCTTTAGAGTTAACTACAGACATAAACTGAAGTAAACAGATGCTTACTGGGCCTTACTATGTCACTGAGCCTCACTAAAAAAAATCTACTCTTCACAGAGACAAACAAACCAATCCTGTGTTAGGATGTAGCCTTCGAATAACCTCTCTCACCTTTGTCTCAAGAACAGAGTGATTCCATTGCCCATGTTTTCAAATCCATGTCAGCATGGCCAGTCATCTTAGCTTCTGATTCATTTTGTATGTTAACCTGATCACAAAATCTCTTGTCTTATTTTGTTTGTTTTGTTTTCCCTGGGATTGAAACAGTTTGAAACAAATCAGAAGCTGATTGTCTTTTTCTCGAGCTGTGAGCTGGTTGAGTTCTACTATCACCTCTTCCTCCAGACCCTGCTGAGCAGCTCTGTGGCCCCAGCATCAGGGCAGTCACCATCTGCCTCCTCCCGATTAAAATTCCTGCGTCTGCATGGCAACATGGAACAGGAGGTAAGCCCTGCCACCTCTCACCATGGGACAGAATCTCCCTGAGATTAGAAACTGGGGAAAGGCCAGCCCAAGTCCCATCTAAACTGTCCTCCAATTTCAGTGTTCAGGTTTGGGGAAGACTTATTGTTTTGCCTAAAATGAGCCTCCCATCAGAGATAGTAAATAGATTGGACTGATTGATTGATCTAGGCAGGGGAGGACTGTGGTTCCCTCATCTGCACCAAGAGCTGTGCTTGGTTGCCCCTTGTTGCTGGCCTCTCCTCCACCTAAGAGATCTAGCAGGCCCTAAGTTTGGCCTGAATCTACCTCAACCAGCTGTTAAGGCAACAGAGCACCACTAAGTAGCTGGCACCAGGGAAGGGTTTTGCCTTTTTAGTACCCAGTGTGTAATTAGTGCTTGATGTCTTCAAATTAAGAGCATTAATGGAGCTAAATTGTGGATCCCATATGGTACTGCTGAGCATGACTGCTGTCATTGTCAACAAGATACAGCGCTCTCTCTTTTTAAAAAATCTTTTTGGGAGTAGGTACAGTGCACCAAAGGGACTTTGGGTCCCATCTCCATTCCTGGCAAAGAATTTCATATCTTGTCTGGGATCAAGTGTGTTAAGTTTTGCTTTTTTAGGCACTTGGACAGCTCTCTCATTCAACCTTGTACTCTAACTAGGTCACACATTTAGGGAAGCTGAGCCAGTTTGGGAAGCAAAGCTTTAGGCAAGCACAGTGGAAGGGTGGAACAATGGATTAGCAGAAAGTGGACCTACGGGATGTTATCTCAGAGAATAGATAAGTAGGCTGGATGAGAAAACTTGTAATGAAATGGTAAAATCAAACCAGCAAGCTGGAAGTAAGATGATTTGGGCAAATGCTGTGTTTTGATTGAAATAGAACGTCAAAGCTTAGCAACTGGATACAACCTCCTCATTTTACAGATGGGGAAACTGAGGCTCAGACAAGGGAAAAAACTCCCCTTAAAGTCACAGAGCAAGTTAATATCAGAACCAGAACTACTAGAATCTTTATATCCTAACTCCCAGTCTCTCTACATCATGTTACCTCTTATACTTTTCTTAATCCCTCAATGGAAGAAACAGTGTAGGGTTTTCTGATTATCCAACCCTCATTGATCTTACCAAGATGGGCATGTTAAAAACCCTTGCTCAATTTGGTCTGCCCCTGGAGCACCAATCAACGTCTATGGTCTTGAGAGACCTAAGACTTGGATAAAGGAACATTTTGGAGGTTAGAGCTCTGTTTACTGGTGGAAGTTTGTCTGAATTCCAAGTTCTGCTAGCCAAAAGGTAGAGACAAGAATAGAATTACAGAATTCTGTAGCTCTATATTTCTGTCCTGTCTTTAGAAAGCAGTCATCTTATTTTCATTTCTGGAATTCGTTGACTAGTAAGTAGTAAATGCAATAATATTGATACCTCATTTTAAAATATTACTTTAAATAAAGGATTGGGCTTCTCAGTGTCTGCAAAGTAGGTATAAGTTGAGTGGTTTTATTTCAATTTTTAGTGGGGAAATTTGCTTGAGGCAAAACTAATAATAGAACCTAGTTTGTTGTTCTGTCCATTGAATTTTATGTATGTTTCCCCAAATGATTCTTATCAATGTGTAATAGGGGGAAAAATATGTTGGAGGGAGACTTTTCATGGTAGATTTGATAGAAACTTAAGAATTTATTAATTTCTCCCTACCCCTCACCTCCAAATCATTTTATTTTATATAAGTCTAGATGACATAGCACCAATTCTTATAAACTCTTTTAGGATTTAAGATTGTGGTTTCAAGTAGAATATAGGATCCACCTGTTTTTGCTTTTCTTCATATCCCCAGTGCTTAGCACAATGTCTGGCAGATAGTAACTGCTTAACAATGCTTGTTGACTATGTGACTGATAGGACTGTGCTCCACTTAATTTTTTAAAAATTTGTCGTGTATGATTTTAGCTGAAAGAGCTAAACTGGAAATCAAGACACTCAAGTTCTAATCCCATTTTCTGTCACTAACTCCCACTGGAAGCTTGGGCAAGTTACTTTTCCTGTTGAGACCTGAGCCTTCCCATCTGTAAAATGAGACGGTTGAGCTGGATGGTCTCCATAGCCCCTTCTAGATCTAAAAATCTCTTTGCCTGGGCAATAAAACATGCTATTTTTTTCTTGTCTAGTTTCTGAATCTTTAACTTTTATACAGTGTATATTAGGGATCTTGGTGAGTGAGTAGGATGGACATTCCTAGTACAGGCTTGAGATTCATTAGTATTTAAGACAGCCGTGGCACAAAGAAAGTCCATGGAGATCAGGCCCAAATCAAAAGGCTGAATAGCTTCTGGATCTCTGTGCATCATGTTCCCTCTCAGGTGTTAGAGAAATGTGTTGCCAGAGATCGTTGCATTCCTGTGGAGCTTAGAAGAGATGCTGCTTTTTACTTAGACCTCCCCCCCACCCTCCATTTTTCCCCCCAGCAAATGGACATGGTCTTGATTGCTCAGAAGTCTGTCTTGAACACCAACAAAAGTCATCCTTCAGGGGAATGAATAAGGGAAACGAAGTGTTCTATACTAATCAAGTAGTCTCTAACTTTTTTTTTTTATTCTGGACCCTTCTTTAAAAAAATCAATCCTTGTTTAATGTTAAAAATATCTGGAAACCCCTCACAAATGGTAGTAGTGTACCATTAAAAAAAAAAAAAGGACAGAATTCAGTAGTGCTTTTAAGTAAATTTCTGTTTTATTAATTCCTATGCCATATAAATATACATTTGAAAAAATAATAATAGTTATATAAAACCTTATTCATTTCAGCCTACAGAAACCATGTTTGCTAAATAAAAATCAGAATGACAATGCTTGGTGCACATGTGGATTTTTCAAATGTCTTACAAATAGTCTAATCTTGCTAGTCCCCACCTACATGTTAGAAGTCACTACATTAGAACCCTTGTGTTTAAACTTATTCAGAGAAATTTCTGAGCTGGTAACTATGCTCATGGATTCATAAACTTCCAGATGAATAGATCTTAGAAAGCATCTAACTCAAAGCCCTTGTGTTGTAGGTAAGGAAACAGGTTAGAGAGATAGGACTTAAGACTATCCAGCTAAATCAGTGGCAGAGCTGGAACAAGAACAGCCCTTCTCTCTGCTAAGTTTTTTGATCTGCACATAAAGTTTCCGATCTTAATTTTGGTTTTGGCCATTTTCAGGAATGTATTTATTAGAGTATATTGCTAGTAAGATCATGCTAATGAGTACCTTTTTTGAGGGAGGGGGCAATGGGGAGAAAAAAATTAATATTCAACCCAAAGCTTGAGAATCTTGTGTTCTCCTTGATTTATAGGCAGATTCTTAAGTGAATGTGTTTTACTTTTTCCACTGATAACTTACTCCCTAATTTTTTTGTTATCTTTTTCCTCTGTAATAAAACTTTAATGGTCTTCCTACTGTGAAATCTTGGAAGTTCTTTCCCTTTTCTCATGGCAGAGGCCCTCTGTGTTTTAAAATGGACAGAAAACTAGAAAGTTGGGAAACATGAGAAAATTTGCACAGCTGAAAATAAGAACCTGTAATTCTGTTTTATAGGAAAGAACAGCAGTTTTTCAGGAATTCTCACAATCCAAATCAGGCATTTTGCTTTGTACGGTATGTATTTTTTGCTATTGCCTGGGGAAGGGAGGAGAGGTTGGGTTTTGGGGACAAGGACAGGGTCTTGACATTTTGTATTTTCATCAGCCCTACTGGGAAAGGGCATACTCCTGCCCCCTCTGTGTTGAAGGCTTTCCTGTAATACTGATTTGTGGCCTGCCAGGGCCTACACATAGCCTGCTACAACAGTGTGGAGGGCCGGGCTATTTGCTCTCTAATAGTGGCAGCTGTTGGTCTGAAAATGTGTGAATCTTGGCGATTTCTACTCACCGAAAACTTGTAAATTATAGCTATCGGGAGTAATTAGAGCTGAGAAACTCTTTCCAGGTCTGAAATTACTCTGCTTGTTTCTGCACATATTTTCCTTAAAGGAAAATAGATGCAGTTGGGCAGATTTGATTTGCTATTTTATTAAACTATCATTTGCCCTGCAATTTTCAGGGCCAGTTCATTCAGCCTTCCAGTATATTATCTGACCTGTTTAATGTGCTAGTCTAAGACTGAAGAACCTATATCTTCAATGCTTCATACTCTCCAGAGATGTACTTATACTCTTCTAAGACCAAAATAGACTTCTCTGATTGTATATTTTGGAGAATACAACTTTAATCCTCAATTGATTATTTGAGTAGTCTCTGTATGCACAGTAATGAAATTCAGTTGTATTGCACAGTATATAGTGAATCTAGTCAACAAATCCTGGGTAGGGACATGGAGAAACTTATCACACTGGATAACTTTCTAGGCTGTGTTCAGTACAATTAATTACATTTTTAAGGGAATTCATTGTTCCCTTAAATTGAATTAGAATTGTCTTCCTTCTCAATTATCTTACTTAAAGTTTGTGAATGAACTTTTGTTTTCTTAGGATGCGCATATAACATGTTTGTCAAATAAAAGACCTGCCTAATGACCCACTAATTCTATTTATCACAGTAAGTAGAGTTGACACTTATAATCAGAGGAACTGTAACCAGATGCCAGTCAGAGTAGCTGTGTCTCTGCTATCCTGGCATGTTGCCGTCACAGATCATAGATCATGGATTTAGAGTTGGAAGGGACCTTAGAGGTCATAGAATCCAACCCCCTCAATCCAACTAAGCCTGAGAGAGTAAGTGCAATCACTTGCCTGTGATTGCACAGCTAATAAGTATCTGGGTCAGGTAGGAAATCCAGGTACTCCTGACTCCAAGTTCAATGCTCTAGCTACTACACTACACAAGCTCTCTAATAGGTTCATGCCCAGTTTTGTAAAAGTAGGGAGTCCATCAAGTCATAATGATAAAGGCTTGTATTTTTTTTAAAAAAATATTCTCACATTGGGGCCTTTTTTGTGATCTGGACTCCTATTGCAACCTGATCAAGTCTTTGAATCCTTTGTCAGGATACTAGGGTGGTGTTTTTTTCTTTCTTTTTAATTCATAAATGAAAGAAATGCAAAATTTCAGTTGGAGGTTAGTGAAAAAAAGCTACAATTTTTTCCCATCCATGTTTTATAGATTTCCTGAAATCTATCCATGGATCCCAGGTTAAGAACCCCTGATCTAGAAGGATAAAGACAGTTCCAAATAATTTAGGGTCTTGACCAAAAAAGAAAACTTATATTCTATGAATAGCATAGACATAATACAAGAAACTCAGTGTTGAGAGGACAAATGCCAAAATCTGTTTTCTGATTTTTTAGTTTCTTTGTTTCAATAGCACTTTCTTCACAGCAATTCTGTGAGATAGGTGACAAGAATTATGTTCATTTTACAGTTGAGAAAACTGAGGCTCAGAGTCTATTGTTATATATCTAGTGTCAGAACTAAGACTTGAAATGAAGTTTCCAGATTCCAAATCTATATTTCTTCCTCTACCCCCACAAATGGTTGTATCAATAGTCATTTGTTCTTATATCATTTGGAAACATTTAAGGACCATATTTCATACAGATATCCTGATTCTAAATTCAACACTTTCCCCCACTACACCAAGATGCTAAAATTGATGTATTTGCTGCTCTTAAGAATATGCTGCTTGCATACACTGAAGTATCTTGGGGAGTGGGCAGTGTTGTGTACTGCCTATATCAAAACTAAAAAGCAGTGGGTTACCTTGTTTTGAAGTTTTAAAGGCTGCAAGTAGGTCAGACCAACTATAGGATATTTCAACTCTGTCTTTAACAGTGCTGGAAGGTTGAATAAGTTGCAAAATCGTTCCTTGGAAATTGTCTCTTTTTTTTAAGTATGCAAATGCTGCTGTGCTTTATGGGTATGAATGAGCAGCAAGTCTCAAAGAAAGCTACAAGTAGCCAAGGTTCAGATAGTTTTTTCAGTAACTCCACATGGAAGGAAAGATCATTGCTTCTGAAATGAAATTCTCAGTTGGGGTCAAGAGCATGTGATGATTTCTCTGGGCTCCCTTGGTTATGAGCAGTACTTGGTGCTTGCTAAAGCAGCTTTGGAAAAGGTTCAAAACTACTGCCAACATCACAAACTTTGTCCTAAGTCACCAAATTTTACTCTGACTTTCTCACTCTTGTCTGTGGTGTAGCAGCGATTGTAGCCAAAAATAGAGAGCATCATTGGTTTAACCAAGCATGGCCCACAGCCCTGGTATTTCTTGTATGTCAATTATACTTCAAGGAGGTGGAATTTTGTAATGATTCAAAATCCCTTTGTAATGTATGGGTTTTAAAAGCTCTTGCGGGTAAAAAATTTAGCCACAAGGGCTTAAAAATCATCAATCTTTGGCCAAGCTGATCATTAATTTCTCCTACCTTAAGTTAAACTGGTCTTTAAACAACAGACATAGAACCTGTTCTAGGACCCCATACCTAAAACCTTTCCTGCTGGGGCTGATTGATCTTTAAGAAACTTGAATCATTTCTATGCCCTATGATGAGGCACCAGAATAGAATTTCATTTGAGTAGTGACGGTACATTAAAAATATTTTTATTGTGGCCTCTCTTATTTCCCTAATATCTAGGGCTTGGGCTAATTTCATGGCTATGTTAATATGTTCTAATTATAGTGTGACCCACATAGTCCTAGAATCACCATCCTGCCACTCTTAACCTTCACTCTGAAATGCAGCCTACTGATGGACACCTTGTCCTGGTTATGGGGAGCTCCCTATTTGTCAGTTGCTATGCCAGGGTTTAAACCCGAGTTCTGCCATAATAAAAGATTGTGCTTTTCTCCAGTGTCCCTGCTGTCTCACCTAACATATTTGTTTGTTTAACCTGAAGCTTATGGTACCCAAGAGCTGCAGGGCACACTTGCCACACTGCCATAGATCATGCCAGGGTTAGGAGGAGGGATTGTCACCCTGCTTCCTTTTAAGCAGCCTGTTGCTTGCCAGGCTATCTGAATGCTCTCCAGGAGCCTCCTTAGTGTTAATGAGGAACGAGAGCCACGTCAGGACAAGGCAGATGGAGAATTGGCTTCTTTTGATAAAGAGGAAGCGTGTCGTTAATTGTTCTTTGTCCTCCTTCTCCTCCCTACACCACTCCCCCATGTTGTGCCTCGTGGCATTTTATTTTATCACCCCAAGAGTCTCAAAATGAGATCTCAAGAATGGGTGACTCTACAAAGAATTTGGGAATTATGTAACCACCAAAGGTTACAGTAGCATCTCCTCTACTGTCAGAAAAGTGTGTGTGTGTGTGTCCGTGTGTGTCTGTGTTATTCATACTGAAAGAATTTGCAGTGTTCTTTGAATGCAGTAATAATTCATTTAGATTCATGCAGCATCCTGTATGCTATGTTCAAGACATTATATAAGATGCTAGGAGTGCAAAGAAGAAAAGCAATGGAGTGTCTTCCCCAAAGGGGTTTACAAACTAATTTAAGTTTCTTAGTGTTTTGTCTGACTCTATGAAATCAGGGACCTTTCTGATATAATTCCATATAATTCTTTTGGAGCCTATTATAGCTCTTTACCCACAGTGGTACTTACTACTTAAAGTTGATATTAATTGAGTTAAATCTAACATATGTTTATTAAGCTTCTACTGGGGGTAGCTAGGTGGTGGTATCTAGAGTTCAAAGTCAAGAAGATCTGAGTTCAAGCCTGGCCTCAGACACTTCCTTGCTGTGTGACCCTAGGCAAGTCACTGAACCTTGTTTGCCTCAGTTTGTCATCTGTAAAACAGGTACATACTAGAGAAGAATGTTGCAAACCACCTCAGTCTCTTTATCAAGAAAACCCCATGGACATGACTGAATAACAACAACATGTGCACTAAGGCATTGCTAGATGCTGTGGATACAGAGATTTAAAAATTATGTGAACCTTGCCCTCAAAGAGCTTGTGATCTAATAAGGTGAAATATGTATGTACATAACTAATGAGAAAACAATGAAGGGCAAACGAAAGGATTGTCTTCCCCTTGATTGGGAAGGAGCTGCCAATCAATAAATAGACTGTCCGTAGGCATTTGGCAAGGTAATTTTCTGTGCTGGACAAGTTAGAACTAGTAGTATTCTATATTCACTGTGTATATAGGGATTGGCAGAAAAGAAGCATTTTTAAGTTCCCACTCTCCAACATGAAATTGAAGAGCTCAAGAGTAAGACAAAGTAATTAGGCATAAGTAAAAAATAATAATAATAAAATGAAAGAGGAAAGCTTTTAAAAAATAAAACTTTCAAGTTTATGAAATGGAAAGATAAAAAAAAGAGAGAAGAGAGAAACAAGATCTTGAGAGAGTGATCCAGAAATGATGTTTCCAAACTCTCTATGTCCTTAAGGCCCACAATTAATTCTGCCTGCTGATATGTGGCTTTCTCTGATTGTCCTTGATGTGCATGAAAAACAGTCACCCTTTTCCCAAAGAACAGAGAGCAACAATCTCATTCTGGCTGATTGGTTATGAATCAATTTTCCTTGCTGCCCAGAGCACATGGTTCTTTTAGGAAGGACAGTCAAATAATCTGCTAATCTGCCCTGTTTTCCTCTAGCTTCATGATTTCCTTTGCCATCATGCACCTTCTTGTGTCTGTTTGATTTTTATTTCCTCTCCTACTGGTATATTTCCGCGATGCCAAATAGTCAGGAAGACAAAGGAGGTGATCATACCGGGTGAAGGGGATGCTGAAGAATGGAAAATTCCTTCCTCCAAACTGCTTTAAGTTTTCCTTCACCCTTCTCAAGGATGTGTCTTTTAAACAAAGTTCATCTTCATGTTATTTTTTTAAATGGAAAGATCACTTGGAGATCGTTTGTTGTTTACTCAGTCACGCTAACTCATGTTGCCAGTTTTTTGGCGGCTCCAGCCAAGAGCTCTCGCCTCTGACAGTTTCTGCACTCTCTCCTTCCTCCTCTGATTACGCAGCCCAATCTGTCACCCGGACAACGGGGGCCTGTACCCTGCTGATGGCTTTCCACACTCGGCAATAATGACTTTTGGCAGGCCTGGAAGGCGTCGGAGGCGAGTTCTCTCCGTCCCTCACTCAGAGAGCCGGCAGGCCCCCTCTCCCTGTTAGTTAAAGCACTTTGTGAGGTTCTTGGGTAAATAAATGAGTCATTTTAATCCAACTGACAGGTTGGCACCTGAGCAAGCTGCCTTCCATCTGTACTCCTAGGTCTCATAGAGGCAGCCAATTGTCAAGCTAGGGCCTTCAAGACCTCACCATTGAGTGTCTTTCAGAACTGACTTGAGCAATTCTTTTGCCCTAATTAGATTGCATGAGTGGAACTGGAGGAGAGGATTCTAAGTTCTAAGGGACAAGCAAGGCACTAAACACCTTTGCTGAGTCACAGGGTTGCATCCATTCAGGCATTTAATAGGCATCGTGACTGCCCCGTTAAACTGGTTGCAGCCTACTTGTAGGCTCTGAAAAGGCAAATATGGTCACTACAGTTCTACAGTATGAGCCAAATACAGAAGGACACGTGTGGGTCCCTCATGTGTGTGAGGTGTGGTTGGTGAGAATGTATTTTGGGGATGGTTTAAGGTAGGGCTTTGTTTTAGTGTACTATATTTGGCTTCACTTGAAATATTGCAACCATCGTTAAAATCATATTTTACATTAATATAGTGCTTTAGGATTTTCAAAAGATTTTTGCATACATTATCTCCTGATCTTTATAACCTTTGTAGGTAGGCAAAGTAAGTGTTCTCCTCCACTTTTTTTTTTTTTTAACAGATCTGAGAAAACTTAAACTTAGAGAGGTTAATTAACTTGCACAGACCTCATGTTTCTTGGTTCCCTTCTCATATACCATGCTATACATTAGCTTCTATGAAGGAGAAACAGTTTGGTCAGGGACCAGAGGAAACACTTGGTATACTTCAAAAAAGTCATTTTCCATTGGCAAAAGATAACATCAGTAGAACATTAGTAGGGTGAGTCTTGTCCAACTGTCCACAGATAAAACTGTGATTGGGTTTTAGAACTTTGAATTACTGTTCTGAAAGACTCCTGGGATGCTTCATAATTTATCATTCCATTTTGTTTGTACTTTGAGTGAGTTTCACGAACATCAGGTGCTATTTTAGAGTTTTATCTATTTCTCAGTGAATTTACTAAAATGATGAGCATTAAATTTTTTACAAAGCTTGTCTGAAAGGAACAGGCAGCCCATTGTCTACACGCATCTCCCGCCGAAGAGCAGTTAAATAAAATAAATCATTTCTTAACAAGAGCTTAGCAGATTTAAGAGCCCGTCAGTTTCTTAAAGACATCAACCATGGTTGGTATAGAAAGCAATTCCTGCTCTTCTTCAGATAGTGCCAAACTCTAAATTGTGCTCTCAAAAGGCCGTCAGCTCAGTAACATCAGCCTTCAGCTCTTTAGCATGTGTGGGAGTTTTATGAAAACACTTCAGTGGGTGGTTGACACACTTTTAGTATATTAGGTTTCTGCTTATTTAATAAATGCAGTTTTGCCACCAACTTAAAAAAAAATCCACATCCTGTCATGTGTTCTGGTGGAAGCTGGTGGAAGGCATCAGGTTCTGATGCCTTGTCAATGGCAATTCTAGGTAAATTCAAGAAAGAGTCTGGGAGTCCATATCCTGGGTTTAGTCCTTTAACCACTTCCAGATACTTAAAGTTTTTAAGTGATGCTCTGAACCTAGCAATACCTGCTAAAAAGTGAGTATTGTAATAGAATTACATAACCCTATATTCTAATCTCCTTAACAAGCTGGCTAAAGATGGAAAGGTACAGAAATTCTTGCTCTCTGGAACCCTTGTAGAAGGCCAGCTGGAAGACAGAATAAGTCTTTTCTCTTCAAAGTTTGAGGGATTCTCCAATAGAACATTTCAAGTGATTAACAGGTTTGGCCTGTATTTTAATTAAGCTGTCAGATGTGGCAGTACATGGCTTGCTGCTTCTCTGCCCTCTGAGGCCAGAGGCTAATCAACTGTGGATTCTCTAAAACATTTCTATAGCTCTCCCCTAAAATCATAGATAAAAAGGAAAATTCTAACCTCAAAAAAAAGAGATCTCTTGTACCTTTGAAGATGGAGCATTTGAGGGGGAATTATAATTATAATATTATAATAGGTTATCATATATTATATATTATAATAGGTTGAGAACAGAATGGAAGAAGGGAGAGTGGAGGCACTTACTGTACATGACCTTTTTTAACGAGTTTATAAGAGGGGGGAATATGAGGAGTGAGGGAGAAAAAATTTGGAACTCAAACTCTTACAAAAATGAATGTTGAAAACTATCTTTACATGTAATTGGAAAAAATAAAATGCTTTTGAGAGGAAAAAAAATAAAATCCTACGAAAGCACTGTGTTGGGTGTTGTTAATGGGCATGTGATGGGCATCATATCCCTATCCTACCTGCCTCACCAACTTGAATGAAAAAATAAATGAGAGAACTCTTTACAAAACATAAAGAGCTATTTATTTAGATGAGATATTGTTATAATATGATGTATCTGATAATTAGTTGGCAGTTTTCTCTTGGGTAGAAGACATTGGAAACTGCATTCTCCACATTGTCTTTGTTCCTTCAGGCAAGTAGTTCCTGGCTGGCCTGCCACTATTTTCTGTAACTATCTTTTCTTTAACTGTGATCTCTTCTATTTTAAAGGACGTTGCAGCTCGGGGCTTAGATCTCCCTCAGGTCACATGGATTGTTCAGGTAATTTTTCAGTTCTTATGGTGTGGGCATGAGGTAATACTGTATAATCACATATAGATCCTTCAGTCCTAAGTAGAATAATTATTATTACCCTCTTGGGTGTTGCCTGGGTAACCAGTCAGTAACCAGACTTATCAACACAGTTCTCTTGACATCTTTCCTTTACTTAGCCTACCTTTTGGCTGCAACAAAACAGACAGAATATACAATCAGGTAAGGGAGGTGGCAGGCTCTCCGGCTTCCAGGCTAATGTGTGTCAGAAACTAAAGTTTCAACAAAGATATAGTCCCTGCAACCTGAAAGAAAGCTACGTGAATTACCCAGGCCCCCGGGAGGCCTCATTGTGTCCACAAGGAGATAGCTCAGCTGTCCTGAGAGCTGTGTCCATGTACATTGACCTGCAGGGAGCAATTAAGTTCCTGACAGCATCTTACAGGTACCTCTAGCTACTAGAAGCTTTGCCAGAGGGTACAGGTGTTAGCACTAGAATATGGTGGCTTTTGTTTTGTTTTGTTTCTTTTCGTTAGGCTGCTGAATGGTATTTTAAAAACCGTTTCTATGTGAGAGCCAGGAGAAATGTGCCTTATTTATGTTAGTCATGGTTTATTCACATTTTAATAGCATTATTTGACTGTGGAAAGAACACTAACCTACTCTTTCCAGATGATCACTTTAAGACTAAATTGATTGTTTCTTTTGTCCAGAAGACAGGGGGCAAAGTTAATTTTAAAGTACACTTGGCCAAATATGTGCAACAAATTGATCAATTCAAGGCTTCTTACACTGCGACAATTGATTAGTTTGAGATGCCTGGCCTTCCATGTATTAGAGTCAGTTTGATATTCTTCTATTTGGTTTCTTATCAAGAAAGGTTTACTCAAGGAATAAAAAGGTAGAAGTAACATACAGTTAACTCTTGATCAGTTTACCCAATAAAAAGGCTCATTGGTAGAGATAATGTAGCATAGTGTAGCAGAGAAAGAGCTGTCCAAAGTCAGGAAAGCCTCAGCTTGGAAGTTCTCCCTTGATCTACCCTGACTTGTGTAGCTCCTGGCAAGCCACTCAATCTTCTGGTGTTCCAGGTAACTCCAAAGGTGCTGACCTACATCAGTGGAATGATTTTGCTCATCAGGGAATTCCTACGTCATTAAAATCTATTCAGAGATCCAGTCCCTATCCCCGATGAAAGTCTTTGCATATAAGTCCAGTATGTTGTATTCTTCCTGTTTTTGCCAGAGGCTTGGGTTCTGACACCAATCTAAATATTCAAATAAAAAGGGGAAATTGCATTTACATAGCTTTATGAGGAAGCATTGTAGAATAGATAGACAATTGGATAAGACTAGGCTTAGAGTCAGGAAAACCAGTGTTCAAGGCCTGCCTTTGACACATACTTACTATGGGCAAGTCACACCAATAGAAGGCTTTAAGTTGCAGATGAGTTGGTTCTCTGCATCTTCAAGGGAATCAGAAGTTCCCTAGACCTGTGAAATCATCAGTCTGGACCAAAATAATGTACTTTAAGACTTGCTAAGCACTTTCCCGACAAACATCCCTGTGATAAGTCACACCAATAGAAGGCTTTAAGTTGCAGATGAGTTGGTTCTCTGCATCTTCAAGGGAATCAGAAGTTCCCTAGACCTGTGAAATCATCAGTCTGGACCAAAATAATGTACTTTAAGACTTGCTAAGCACTTTCCCGACAAACATCCCTGTGATAAGTATGATTCCCATATTATAGCTGAGCAAAGAGACAGAGAGAGGTTAGATAATTTACCTAAGATTCTACAGCTTTTAACTAGTGGCCCCAGAATTCAAACTTTCTTTTCACTGTGACCAGAGCTGCTTTTCTTCAGTTTTATGACCTAGCTAGAAAGGATATAGCTACAATTCTAATCTACCTAGGGAAAATACCCAAATATGGAATACTAATACCTCCAGAGACATCCACATAATCCACATATCCATTATGGGGCATTGTACTTTCTAATGCACTCCTTGGGATTAGGGTACTTTCGGAGCATTCTATTACTAGGCTTTTTCTTCCTCTAGATTGCCCAGTACTCTTTTCTGCCTCTATGCCAAGGAAATAGGCCAAGGTCATGTGACTTGACTGGAGAAATTTATCCTTGTGCTTATTTTCATTCTGGTTGACTATCTCTGTGAAAGGATGTGAATGGGAAAATGATGAGGGAAGCCTGTGGAGAAATAAAATTAAAAGGAAGATATTGGGACAAGAAAATGTCTCGTTTATCTGAAACTTGGCCAGTGTCTGTGTTTGGATGTCAGAACCCTGTTATTTTCAATGAGGCCTGAAGTTTCAGGGTTGAGTGATTTCTTCTTGTGATTGTCTTAGAGTAACCACAGCCCCAGGAGTTAATTCTTGGGATACCTGGAGGCAGGTAAGGGGGATTGCACTTCCAATTAATGCCAATCCCTTGATCTGTGAATTCCCTCATTTTTGTTTCCCTTTTTAGTACAATGCTCCATCTTCACCTGCAGAATACATCCACCGGATTGGGAGAACCGCCCGGATTGGCTGCCATGGGAGCAGCCTGCTCATTTTGGCTCCTTCGGAGGCAGAATATGTCAACTCGTTGGCTTCTCACAAAATCAAGTGAGTCAGAAACCTGAACGAGGTTTCGGCTGATCTCAGCTAATTAACTTTCTGTCGCATTTTCCAGTAGATGGGCCTTGTAAGGCTGACGATGAACCATTAACCCTTGTGATCCCTAAATGAGTCCCAGAATAGCCAGTGGCAAAAACTAAAGCCTGTAATATCTTCACTGTAAGACAGTTTTTATTGAATACAAGGATAGGTGATGGAATGATCTATTGTGCTTAGTTTTCCTCAAGAAACAAAGGTCTGCATTTAGTTTCTTTTACTAGTAAAACAAGTCTCTCATCTCCATCAGATCCATGTCTCCATTGCAGCTTGTTCTATCACCTACTTCACATTTTTCTCTTCTAAAAAGTCCACAGAAGAACCAATGATGTTTTAAATCTGAGTAGCAACATCCAAACAGGATGGGATTAGAGAACTGATCTAGGGTGAGATGTAGGGAATAAGCAATGAAAACCCTCATTTTGAAAGTTTTACCTTGTACCTATTTTTGTACTTTATGCATTTTTATACCAGGCTCTGAAGATAGATAGTTTAGATAGACATGATGTATGTCTTCATGGAGCTCAGTATCTAGTAGGGTACTTTGTGCACCAGACATTATATGCCTTAGAGAGGCACAAAAGAAAATGCTGTATAAAGTCTAATGGGGACTTCTTTACTTGGCATTTGGTCCTACCCTGGTAGAGCTTTCCTATTTACTAGAATTAGATATCAAACTTTTAAAGACAAATTTATATTCAACAAATACTTATTAAGTGCCAGTTGTTTACAGAGCACTGTATTATCTACATACAATGTCTAGGAGACATGCTATCCTCAAGGAGCAGAGAGGTAACTCTTAATTTCGTTTGTGACAGATATAGTTTGTAAAGCAATGCTTTCTTTGTGGTTTTATTTTGATTCCATTTTACTAAAATTCAAAAAAGGTGATAAAATTACAGAATCTCAGAGTGGAAAGGGACCTCATCCAAGAGCATCTAACCCGCACCTGAATAAGAAACCTTTCCATGACATAACCACTCAAGGGTCATATGGCTTTGGCACAGAGATTTCCAGTGAGAGAATAACTGCCACCATCACCAGACAGTCCCTCACACATTGAAATAGCTCACCTTGCTAGGAAGCTTTTCTTTATTCAAGTCAAAATTTGCCTCCCTACAACTCCCATCTGCGCTACTGCTAATTCTTTCCTCTGGGGCCAAGTTGGAAAAGTCTCATCTGTCTTCCAGAAGCTAACTCTTCAAATACTTAAAACAGCTTTTTTATCCTGTCCTCCCCCATCTTCTCCAGGCTGAATATCCCAGTTCCTTCAACTAGTCCTCATATGTCATGAGCCCAAATCTCTTTACCATGCTGTGGCCTTCATGTGCATATCCTCCAGCTTAGCAATGTCCTTCCTAAGGTAGAGTACCTGGAGCTCAATGGAACACAGGGCAGAAGACAGTGGAATTTTTACTATCTAGTCCCAAAAGCTATGCTTGTCATAATATGCATTAAAGTACATTAGCTTTCCTGACAATCATATTAAACCATTGATTCATGTTGAGATTGTAGCCTATTAAAACTCGAAATTGCTTTTTGATGATTGTCTAACCATGCTCCCTTTTGTGAATGACTTGTGAAGTCATTTGTTATAACACAAATGTTTACCACCAGCATTTACATTCATCCCTATTAAATTTTCTTTTTGACCAATAGTTGGATCAACATAATATTAAATATCTCTTGCTATATACCAATCTCTGCACTATTCATAGGAGATAGAAAAACAAAAGTGAAAAGATCCCTACCTTTGCAAAAGTGAAAAGATCACATACAGCCTTTTGGGGGAGATTGGGGGAGATTGGGGGAGATTTAGGCATATGGATAAATATAAACTTGATAGAAGGTGGTTTTGATAGGGGACAATGTGTTGACATCTGGGCTACCAGGATACGTTCCAGGCAGAAGGTAGCATTTAACTTGAGTCATGAAAAAAGCTAGTGATTCCAAGAGATAGAATTGCAGAGGGAGTGTATTCCAAGCAGAGGGAGACAGGCAGTGCAGAGATAGTGGGATGGCAAATAAAGTATCCTGGATAAGGAAGAGTAAGAAGGCTAGTTTGAATGGACCATAGAGTGGAAGAAGATTGGAAACAGTTTGGAGCAGTTAGATGGTGCAATGGATTGAGTATTAGGCCTGGAATTAAGACTCATCTTCCTGAATTCAGCTTTGGCCTCAGATACTAGCTATGTAGCCCTGGGCAAGTCACTTGACCCTGTGTGCCTCAGTTTCCTTGTCTGTAAAGTGACCTGGAGAAGTGAATGATAAACCATTCTGGTATCTTTGCCAGGGGATCATGAGTAGTTGGACATGACTGAAAAACTACCAATCAAGATTGGAAAAGTAGTTTGGAGCAGGTTATAAAGAGCTTTAAATGGTAGTAGTTCATTTAATTTTATCAGTGAGAGAGACTGGACTTTATTGAGTAGGAGGAGGTGACATAACTAGACTTACACTTGAGGAAAATCATTTTGTCAGCTCTATGGATAACTAATTGGAATTGGGAGAGACTTTCAGCAGGGAAACCAATTAGGTGACTATTATTAAATCCAGACTTGAGGTGATGAAAGTCTGAATAAGTATGGTAGCAATGGATAAAGAGCTACAAGGATGGATTCAAGAAATGTTGTGGAGGTAGAAATGACAATATTGGACCACGGACAATGCCTTGAGGTACACCCAAACAGAAGGAACAAGATGTAGATGCTAGTCCTGAAAATGAGAGTGAGCAGGTTGCAGGAGATCAAATGATAAATCAGTGTCATCAAAACCAAAAGGAAAAGAATATCTACAAGGAGGGAAGGGGGTAGTCAATAGTGTCCAGTGTTGGAGCAATCAAGGAGAACAAGAATTAAGAAAAACCATTGGATTGCACAATCAAGAGATTTTTAAAATTAGATTTGGACTGTCAAGATCTTTTTGAATCTTAACTTTTTTGTCAAATGTGCTAGCTATCCTGACTTTGTGTTTCCTATAGATTTGGTAAAGTTGCTCTCTGTGCCTTTGCCCAAGTCATTGGCCATCCCTCTGCCCCCAGGCATCTGAGGTTAAGTGACTTGCCCAGGGTCACACTACTAGGAAGTATTAAGTATCTGAGACTGGATTTGAACTCAGAGTCAAATCCAGAGTCAGTCTCTATCCACTGCTCTATCTAGCAGCCCCTTAAAAAGATGTTAAAAGATATTAAAAGATGTAAAAAGCAAGGGGCCAAGAATACATCTATCTGAGTCTTTATTGGAGATATCCTTCAAAGTGGTTTATCAAACCACTCAGAACTGTACTTTGAGTCCAGCCACTCAACCAGTGCTGAAGCAACTTAATTGTGCTAGCAGAGCCTGAGAGAATCTGTTCTTCCTACTTGCTAATTTTAAAACAAGCTGATAGAAAGCCCAAATCAATGAATTTGGAATGGAAGTTTTTGATGTCCAAGTTACTGTCCCAATTGTTTCTTCTCTTGCTTTGTTAGACTTTTGTAGAAACTTTGGAGTCTCTTCTCTGCTACAGATTTAGGATTACAGGATTTAGAGACGATTTCGTTGTCAACCTTCCTAATTTTATAGATAATAAAGCTGAGGCTTCAGGAGATAGAGTGATCTGCCCACAACCCCTGCAGGTAGTAAGTAACAGAGTCAGGATTAGAACTCAGGTTCCCTAAATCCAAATCTAGTGGGCCTGCTACCCTCACATTGCTGCTGCTTATTTGTAGAGAGGTTCTATATTTACATACACTTTTGTTCTCCTCACCCATAAGCATAAATTAAGTTCTCATTCTTTGGCGATTATTATGTAAGGAGAGACACTTTGATTCCACAATTCTATCCTGACTCTGCAGCCCTGGGGCTGCATATTCATGTTCCTACTCCCTCTTGATGACTCAGTGGACTTCATTTTCTTCCGTGCACTTCACTTTCTGTTTCTCCGTCTCTCTCCCTCTCTCCATGTGTCCCTCTCTGTCTTTCTATCTGTCTCTCTTTCTCCTGCCACTCTCTCATCTTCCTTTGTCATTTTAGAATCAAATTGAAATTGTCTGATGACAGTGTTTTCCACATTCCTTCATTAATCCCGTTTGATGTGGAGTTTTTTGGAAAACAACATAAATATAAAAGAAGGGGGGAAAATCGATAGCAAATGCTAATCTCTTCTTGAGCTATGTCTGATGTAGAATAGTAACTGTCATCCCTGGTAACAGTTTTTTTCCAAAAAACAAACAAACTCCAACACATTTATTTAATTTGTTGCATTTTTAAAGCAGAAAAACTCCTTATACTGTAGTTAATTTGGTTTGTTGGAGAGAGTAAGCATAGGAAATTTTTTTCTCATTACAATTTATTTTAATATTCTTTTTGAGTTTTTATTTTCAGTTCTAAATTCTCTCCTACCTATTGAGAAGGCAAGAAACACTATATCCATTATACTTATGAAGTCATGCAAAATACTTATTTCCACATTAGCTATGTTGTGTGGGAGGGAAAAGCAAGAAAAATAAAGAGAAAAACAAATAAGCAAAATTATGTTTGAATCTGCCCAAAGTCCATCAATTCTCTGTCTAGAGGTAAATAGCATTTTTTATCATCATTCCTTTAGAATTCTTGTATTTATCAGAACTGCTACATCTTTCTTATTGTCATTATTATATTGCTTTTCCTGGATACATTGTTCTCCTGGTTCTGTTTACTTCATTTTGTATCAGATCATGTAAATTTTCCCAGATTTTTCTGAAATTATCCCTGTGTCATTTCTTACAATACAATGTAGTATTCCATCACAATCATATACCATAACTTTTTTAGCCATTCTCAAATAAGGGGTATCCCCTCAGTTTCCAATTCTTTGCAACCACAAAAAGAACTGTTATAAATATTTTTGTACATAAGAATGCATAGAAAATATTACTAGGATAATGGATAAGTTTAATATTTGGTCTCTAAAGGGATATGGAAAGACTTACGACATTTATCTAAGGAGACTTTTCCTGTTATAGATGTTATTGCCCTTACTGGAAAGTCCAGGTACTGGGTAAATGTTATATATAAAATCTAGTACATAAAATAACTATTTATTAAACTTGCTGCCTCCATTTTGGGAGTAAGATAATGTTTCTCTATTGTAAAAATTATTGTAGCTCAAATTTCTGTAGCACTTTAAGGTTTATAAAATTTTTCTCAAAACAACATTCTCACATAGATAGGATAGTATCACCATTTCATTGATGAGTAAACTGATGCTTAGAAAAGATCAGTAACTTGCGGTCACACACCATGTTTAAGCTGGGATTTGAGCCCAGATCTTCTATTGCTTGTCCAGTATCCTTTGTACTACATACCTCTGCCTTTACACATAGGTTCCTTTGACGATCAGCATGAGAAATTTCAACTAAGTAAGAACTAGTTAGTGGATGATGGCAGAAAGGGGACTCTTGCTTTCAGAAATCTTGTACACTCCCAAGTCCATTGAAGAAGTGTGCTTATGTTTGTGTGTACACATGGGAGAGCCAGGCAGCAGGATGCTGGGATGGCTGATGAATCATGGAGAAGATTCAGAAAGGCAGGCTGAGGCTCCCAGCAGCAAGGGCCATCACAACAAATTGCTGCCTGCCTTCATAAACGGAGCATTGTGGAGCTAATCCTGACAATTTAATTTAGCATACAGGGCAAAAGACAGGTGCACTGGGCCTCTCCCTCTTCTGTCTAAATGCTGATAACTTTGCTCCTGCATCCTTTTGACTTCTTTGAATTTGCCAACTTAACTTTTTCCCTCCTCCCCTTTAAATGTGTTTCTAATGAAAGTCATCACTGATTTATTAAAATGTAAATGCTTCATCAAAACGTGTATTTCTTAGATCAGGCACCAGACAGTTCCCTGAATTTATTTATTTATCTCTTTTCATGGGAAGGTGGGGGTGATCCAGCTCTGTGGCTAGAACCATAAATAATCAGAGCAGATTCTCTTTGTTCCTCAGAAGAAAAGATTTCTTAGAAATAGGAAGGAGAGCCCTTTAAACTGTAAATCACTCAGGTTCATTTTCACCTTCCATTCATCTAAAGGCATTTAGACTTTGCCACATTCAAGCCAATGGTCTAGAAGTCCTTTCTTGCTCAGAAAAAATCAGTGGCCCATCAGAGTTAGGAAAACTATACACATCACTCTGTCTATCACTTAGTCACCGTTTGGATGGTTTTGATTGCCTAACTGTCCCTCCACTCCCCATCCCTTCCTCCTTACTCCCATATCCCCTATTCCCAGCTTCCCTTCAATATTTATTTGCTTGCACTTTCTATTTCTGTTACATTTGTGTCTTTCCTCTTTCTTCTGAAGGGGGAAAAAGCCCAGAATGGAAGCATGTGTCAGAGAGGAACTTGGCTTCTGTCTTTTATTTCCACAGCATTCCAAGGGCAATGTGGAGGCAGTCTCGACAGGCTTTGCATCATTTCTTTCTCATATGAAGGTGTCCCTCGTAACTTATTTTTTTTTAAATGGCTTCTCCATGAAGGTATCAGCATCACCCTTGTGTGCCCCGTTTGCCTGTTCTCACTACCTTTGCCTGTTCTCACTACCCTCTCTGACTCTTCCTGCTGTAAACTCTGTCGAGTTGTGAGCTGGCAGGATGCCGAGAGAGACAGAGGAGTGTGTTTAGGAAGGGGGTAGAGGTTGTTGAAGGAAAGAGATGACACATTTCAGGCAAATCACTGTCAAAGACTAGACATTTTCATTCATAGCTGTGTCAGAGTAACCTTTGGGGGGAAGGGGAGACTTGTCTTCTTTCACACAGAGGTTGCCATTCATGTTTTAATTTGCTATTATATTTTTCAAAAACAAAAAACAACACAAAAAATCAGTTGTCCTTTTGTGATCCATTTCCCTCCCCCAGATCCCTTTTTTTTCTTATCTCTTTCTTTCTGGGAAAGGAGTTTTCTCCAATTCTTTATTTTCTGCTTGGTATATGTGTGGAGAAAGAAAGGTTCATAGGATTTAGAGCTGGAAAGGATTTTGGAAATCATTTGGGCCAGCATCATTATGAAGAGAGAGAAACTGAGGCCTGGAGAAGTGAGGGACTTACCCAGCTAATTAGCAGCAACACTGTCTACTCTGCTTGCCTTGTATATTCTGAGTCTGTGACTGAGCTGAAGAGTTGGATGAAATTTCAACTTTCTGAACCAGACTTTGCATTGCTTGGCAAGTCTAACAGTGTTGCCCTTGTTTCTGAAGGAGAGCCCAGCAAAACATCGCTTTTTTGCCCCTAGATAAGGCTCATTTTAGCTATTTGCCCACAACTCCTGCCATTTTTTTCAGTTATACCCAAGGATTGATGAGATAGTTTGACTTTGGTCTGCTTAACAATTGAAAGGACAGGAGCAGTGAATATATTACATGACAGAATAAGGACTTTTTATATAGTTTTATATAGGTGGAGATTTTTTGGATTCTTACAGCATGAAATTTGTTTCTTTCCTCAGTAATTTTCTTTTCCAGAATATTAATGATATAGACAAGCTGTATTAAAATACTTCATTTTGGCATTCTCAGTGAAATATAACCACTTCTGGAGAACAAGGAAGCTTGAACGCTCTCTGTAATATCTCTGTGGTCTCACTTCCTTCCACCTAAAACAATGTGGAGCCAATAAATATTTATTTCATATTAGGAAATAATGAAACAATTCCAAAAGCTTAAATGCTGGGTTTTGGGGTTTTGGGTTTTTTTTTTTTTTTTAGTTTAGCTGAGAAGACATGGTATTTTCCTGTAATTCTGCCTTGGGTATCAAACCACAAACTAATGCAGAGGTCCTTCTTCCTTTGGAATTCTTAAATATGTAGCAAAATATCTGCTTTTCTTTTTTCTTGAGTTCAATTACCTTGAAATAAAATAGGCCATTTTTATTCCATAAGCTGTCTTTTGGGGAAAAAGGAAATTCAGTCTGAGATATTCTTCTTATTTCAGTGTATCCGAGATAAAGATGGAGGATATTTTATCTATTTTGGCAATGGATGATCGTTTTAAGGGAAGACGATGGGGAAACAAGGTGAGTATTCTTGTTGAGATTTGTTGATTTGGGGTAATGTTCTTGATGTTAAGGGTTAACAATTGCCTTTATAAGTTAAATCTATATTCTAAGAGCCATGCAAATTAGATGAAGCCAAATTAGATGGAGCATTGATTTTTCTCTCCTCCTCACTACCCCCTCTTTGGTTCTGGACATGTTTGCTGGTCTTATCCAGCTAATGGGCTACAGTCCATACTGGAAGCATGCCATACAACAGCAGGCAGAGTTACCAGAAAGGAGGTCCAGGCCAGAATGAATTTGGAGGCAGAAGTATATGCTCAACCCTGGTGGTCCCTCTCCAGATTATCAGCAAGGACAACTGACTCCAGTCCTTCATCCAAGACAGCAGGGAAAAAAATATCTCCATGTCTCCTTTCAGACCCACTCATTTCATCCATTTTTTAATGTGTGTGTACTATACACAGAGGAAGAGTAAAGTTGCATTCATTAAGAAGAAAAATCTTTATTATCCGTGCAGCTCCATATGGAAGTACTGAACAGTGGTAGACAGCTCTGAGCATCCTTGCCTCCTCTTTTTATCAGGCTTTTCACCCTTCTGGGCAATAATTTCCACCCCAAACCCCCATACTCTTCAATATGGTATGTATGCACCTATGCATAAGCACATTGAGATGCTATCTGTAGTTTTGTCCATGAAATATTAATTACTTGAATTTTAGTACGCAGGTTTAAATATTTTACGTTTGTTTCCATATGCCTGGGGATAGACTGGAAAATCAGAGCCAAGTAGATCAAGCTTAAAAATCTCTTTATTCTTCTGAGTGTCTTTATTTGGCTCTGTCTAAGGTACTGGGAGGGTTGACTGATCCTGTTGTAAGTTCTCTTGTTAAAAGGGGCAGTTGAGAAATTGTCTCCAATACATGACGAATTAAAAAACAACTACCAACCACATCAACTTTCCTTTTTTGTTTCCAACTAGGCTGGAGCTCTCTAAACATTAACACAGAATTAACTTCCTTTTAGATTAAAAAGAGAGAGAGACACATTTAACTCTATGGAGCTAAAACCTTTCAAAAACAAATATTATTACACCAAAAATATCTATGGAACTAACTCATATTTATATAGTGCTTTGAGATTTGCTTGTAAGGCACTTTGTCATAGTCCTGTGAGGCAGGTATAGTATGAGGAGTTTTGGTCCTCATTAATCGATGAAGAAACTAAGGCTTTAAAAGGTCAGGTAACTTGCTGATGATCACATGTCTGAAGTAGCTCAAACCCAATCTTGTATAATCTCCTAGTAATCACCCCTTATTTCAAACAATATTTCTTTGGGAGAGGGAGGTTGTTTGTTTTTTTAAATTCCAGCACAATAATGAAACTGGGATAATGCTACACAGTTAACCTTAACACACACACACATACACATTTTTGACCTGTTTATGGCCATGCATCTTTGCACACCTTTGAAAAACTCAGCCTGTTTTAAATTGGTCTAAATCTGTGATTTCATCAGTGTAGAGATCTGCAATCTGTTGTCTTAGAGAATTGCCTAGGACCTTGTAGTTCCCACAGCCAGAATGTGACGGTGGCCAGACTTCATCCCAGGTCTTCCTTGTTCTCTATACATTATTTCATATTGCCTGGCTGGAAGATGTGCAAAACACTTTCCTCACAAGTCTTTTGAATTAGATTAGTGCATGGGTTTATTTTTTTTTTAACCCCATTTCACAGGTGAGGAAATTGGGTCAGTAGTCACACAATAAAGCCCTAGAAGCCCTAGAAAGCACAGACATTCTTTTTTTCATCCAGCAAGAGAAGTCATTTGTGTGTCACTCTCAGCTCTTTCCTGGGGAAAATTCACATACATGATCTAAAATGGTTTTAATAATAGTAATAATTATGTACATAAAACACTTTAAAATTTTACTTTTTTTTTTTAAATTCAAGATAATTGGGATTAAATGACTTGCCCAGGCTCATATAACTAGGAAGTATTAAATGTCTGAGGTCAGATTTGAACTCAGGTTCTCTTGCCTCCAAGGTCAGTGCTCTATCCACTGTACCATCTAGCTGCTCTTAAACACCTTAAATTTTAAAAGTACCTTTATATATATGATCTAAGTTAAACTTTACAAGAACCATGGGATTTAGGCAGAGCAAGAATTATTATGCCCATTTTTCATATTTGAAAACTGAGAGTTACAGTAACTTTCTCAAAGAAACCAAACTAGTTGGTCAGAACTGATGAGCTTTCTGATTCTGTTCTAGTGTTTATTCCACTGAGCTGAACCTGAGCTAATAGTACTTTAGCAATGTAGGGATCTCTTTACCAGTATGAGGACTCTCTCATATAGATAGTTCAACCTTTTCCTAACTCAGTAGTTGTAAGCTAGTAGTAGTAAGTGTTGTTGTAGCTAGAATATCCATTGCCTGTGGTGAGCCTGTCGATGAGTTCCTCTGAATGTAGAGATGGGCTGGTCCTTCAACTACAGATATTGCTGTCTTTCCCCAGGTCTATGCTTGAAACCAACCTGCCAGAGCCTGTGCTCTGCTGAGACTAGGAGCATCTCTACACCATGAGAAAGCATTGAGGGAAGGCTTTAATGATCATTATACATTTTATTTGATCCATACTTGTAAGTTCAGTGATGGAAGTAACTCCCTCTCCATAGCAGATGGACCACTTATTCAAAACTTACCATCTTAGAGTGTAGCCTGAGGGATGGAGAAGTAGGACCACATGGCTTGTAGGGTGAGACATAGGACTTTAATCTAACTCTCTCAACTCCATATATAGCATGTAGTCTTTGTGATGTCGATAATAGTGATGATGGTAATGATTGCTGCCTTGCCATTTTCTGTTTCTTTACCTATTAAGATCTGTATGCCCACCCCATGTTATCTTTATGACAGTTTGCGAGGTTGGGTCTATTCCTTTGTAGGGATTAGTATTCCCATTTCAGAGATGAAGAAACTGAAGCACTATATGTGCTGTGGGAAACTTGAATTAATTTAATCATAAGAAAAGTATGAGAATCTGGGCTCAATACTTGGGATTATACTATACTGCTAGCAGTATAGTAGATAGACCTCTGAGGCTGGATTCAAATCCAGTCCCAGGTTCTGAGCCTCTATCTGCTTCAATTTCCTCTGCTATAAAATAGGGATAATAACAGCACCCATCTTACAGGGTTGTTTTGAGAATCAAGTGTGATAATATTTGTAGAAAGAGCTTAGCAGAAATCCTGGTACATAATAGGTGTAAATACTTATTCCCTTTCCCCTTCTTTCCTCCCCCCCACCCATCTTTTTTCATCAGGCTACAATTAAAAAGAAAACAAGCATTTGTCTACTGTCTAGAGACTAGCAAGAGCTTTATTCCCTCCCCCACCCCCCCAAAAAAATAAAACTGACCCAACTTCAGAGGCCATTGGAGGTTGGGTGAAATCAGATGGGTATAGCAAGCTCAGTGCACTTGGATCACAGGTCTGTAGATCAAGAGTTAGAGTGCCATATAAAATAAGCCCCTCTTTGTGTAGAAAAAAGGCTGAGACACTTCCGGGGTTTCATAGAAAGGAAGTATAAGAACTAGGATTTGAACCAAAATCTTGACTCTAGAGTCAGTTTTATACCAATCCTAGAACCGACCTCTTAAGGAGAATAGTCTGTATTCTACTACTGGCTACCAAATAGTTCTTTCTGAAGAGAATGTCTCCATTCTTTGTACCTTTCTTTTAGGCAATCATGATAGAAGGAAGAAAGTTAGATTTATCCTGTTAGTTTTCCTTTTCTTCCAAAAGTGAAAAATAGCATCTGCATTTCACTTTGTAGCCTGAAGAATCTGCAAGAGTAAGAAACACACACACACACACACACACACATATATATTTTTTTTCCTGCCCCTCCCCCCCATCCTGATTTGAGGAGCAATCAGGAAGACTTGCTAGGATTTGGAGGGTTTGTTGGACCTCAATAAGGTTCTCGGTTTTTCTTGTTTAAAAAAAATTTTGATAAAGACTGCACCAAAGTGTCTCCAAATTAATTAGTAGCATCACTGAAATAGAATTCATTCTATCAGATATAGATGTCATATAAACAAAAATTCCAGGTTAACTGATTTGAGATCCCTGTTAAATATGCGTTTTAAAAAATTTAATCTATTTGATCAAAATAATCAAGCTAATCTAAGTTGACTCAGTCTAAGACAATCCTGACACAGATGAATAATGAGAAAAATAGAATAGATGCCATATGCACTTTCTAATCCTACTTTGTGTGAAGGACCGAGTACATACAACTTAACTTGCTTCTCATAATTTACATGGTCTCCTCTGTCTTATGAAGAACTATGCAGATGCATGTAGGTACAATCACTATATATTTTACAGAGACATAGAGAAACCTCATTATAATGCAGCTCTTCTTCACCCAGCTCGATTGAAGTCCATTATAAGTATCCCTTCAGCGCACACCTTTTTGGGCTTCTGTGAGAAATAAGAAAGTGGTGAAGCACCTGTAAAATGTATATTTCATATTTAGGTATATAAAATATATATGGCTACGTCTGGGTGTGTGAATGTTCACCCACCTACAAAGAGAATAAATCTGATCTTTCAACTTTACTGAGAAACACTCAGAAGGTTCTAGGGACCTTGGGGGGGAAAATCAGCCTAGCTATAAGGTGATTAAAGCAAAATCCTTCCATTTTGTTTAAAACCATCTTGGAAGCTGGAAATATTAGGACACGCTCTTTAAAAAACCACCCAAAACAAAACCCACCACCACAAATTTATTACAACCCCCCCCCACACAAAAAAATTATTTGGCCTACTTCTCTTGATCTTTTTCTTAGTCTAATGGGTTGTAAAATTTCCCTCCTTATAAAAATAAGCCCCAAACTTTGCTACAAGTTGCTTGTTACTATGAAATGAGTCTTGAAACTTAGCCTAACTTGAGTTTTCCTTTGGCATTGTAAAATATTAAAATCAGATCACTAGCTTCTTGTTCTCTCCTGTTTGATCTGTGTCTACCCTCCCCAAGATCATTGGGCCCTTCCAAACAGAAAGAGTATTGCATGCTCAAAGAATGATAGCAATTTTTCTACCTTAACAACCATTGTCCTCCACTCCATTGGTTGCAAGTTAGCTTCATTAACCAATACTGAATCTCTGTGCTTTTGAGGGTGGGGGAGCCAATCCTATGGGGTATTCATATGCCTTCAGGGGTTTGACCCATTCTCATTAAGGGAGCATTTTACCTGTCTGGGGTTTGAGATTATGCAGTATAACTCTGGCCCCCTCCATTTTCAGTTTAAATTTAGCCTGTCCTCCCCAGAAGACAACTCAAAAAATGCCTCATTCATTCTCAGGAGGGGCAATTTTAAAATAAAGTATTTCTGGAAGGGGGGTAAGTGGGGATTAGAGAAGGAAAGAAAAGCTTTTTCATAAGCACATTTTATTTTTTTCCATTAACTTTCTTTTGTTTTTCTCAAATTGACCTTACTATTCCAAAACCATCAACCTAGTTTGTTCTCTTATTTTCTACATATTTCACACATACACTCATCTATGTGTATATACATATATATATATACCCATTTGTATATAGACACATAGATATCTGTATGTGTATATACATACATACATATATACATATATATATATGTATACATATATATATATATATAATTTTTTTGGCTAGGAAGAAAAGATGCCTCATTTTGAAACCTAAAGGGGGGAATAAGAAAAGCCCTTTGTAATATATTGCCATATTATCACTAAATCCCCTGACAGTTGTGACACAGAAGCAAGTCACCTGTCACTTAAGCTTGAGGTCTCTTTAATTTTCTCCTGGAATTCGCACCAGGCTGTCTTTAATTTGAGGCCTTTATTGGAATTCTGAAACCTTTCTGCCTCCCTGGCTCTCAGATCTATTCTGAGTGCTGTTACAGAATGTATACAATAACCAACAGAGGGATTCGGAGAGGGCTGAAGCTCTGTTTATTTAACACTCTAGAGGGATTTTTGTGCTTATTCGGTCCTGGCTGCCCGGCTTTCAATATCGCTTTGACAACCGTTCTGCCCTTCTCATTAATTTTAAACAGTTAAAACACAGGAAAAAGAGGAAAAAGTTTTCATTATTAAAGTGCTTTACTTTTTAATAACAGAGGATTCTGTCCGCCAGGGGAAAGGGCATCTTCGCTAATTTCACATTCATATTAAAAAACGCTGGGAAGGTGACAGTTGTGCTGCTGAGATGGCTTAACGAAAAAAGGAGGGGGGAGGGAGTTTGCATTTCACATCAGTTAAGGGGGTAAAAAAAATCCTTGTTAATGACAATAGCAAATGTCCACTTTCGTAACACAGTTCCTGCTGACTTTTCTCTTGACATTTTATCGTAGAAAACCCTTAGGGGGACCATGTACCGTGAAATCAGCTACACTGTCATCAGCTAAACAGGTGGCAAGGGATGATTTGACTAAACTAAAAACATTTTCAGATTGTTAAGTCTCTATTAAGTACAGAGAGGTGCATCGATCAGAGGAATCAAGCCTTTTCTTTTATTCTCCCTGTTCTTCCTCTGGCTGCCATAAGAGTGGAGGGGAATTCACCCGAGTCCAGGCCTGAGAGCAACCAGCCAAGCACAGAGACTTGGGCCAGTGCTCCCCCAAGATGACAAGTGCCGGGGAATGATCCCCTACTCTGGATCTATCTTGTGTGTCTCACAGAGGGCTGAGGGCTTGGTAGCCGATCTCCATTTCCGTGAGCCATGTTCTGCTGGCCCCTCTCCGTTTTGTCCTCTCTAAAAGGCATTCCTGTTTGATTTTGAAAGATCTGGAAAAGAAACCGCCACCCCCAGACTGAGGGCATAAAGGAAGGGTGGTTCTTCAAATGAACTGTTCAGGGATGAGAGGGATCAATTTCAGGTCTATAAAATTTTGTAGATTTCATACCATTTTAACGGTATTTGTTATTAGCTGCAGAGTTCTTTGAAAGGTCCTCATGCCTTCCTTTAGACCAGATTTGCTGCAGCAACTTAAGACACTTCATTGCAAACCGTAGAGTAACAAGTGTGAGTTGCCCAGGGAATTACAGACTTGCTATGAACTTACCCTTCATAAAAGTAACTTATGAAGCCAAATTATAGACCAACCATTATGGAAGACTTCCCCCCAGAGAAATTGTGTAGAAGTCTGATTGATAGTTGGAGAGGGAAAAGAAATTATAAGACAGAAAGGCACAAAATGCAAGATTCCCTTGAAAACACAATTTATTTTCAGTGACACTTTCAAACATCCAAACTGGACTTAGTAAATCCCAAAGTGTCACCGATGATCTCTCATTCTGAACGAGAGTTGATAAGGGGTCAGAGACACAAAAAATTAAAACCGATTTGCTCTCTGCACAAAGCCATTCTCATCTTTGCTTGACTTTAACATCTTTATATTCCTTTTTTTTTTTCCTCACTAGTAATATTGAAGGGATTACCCCTTTTGGCCCCTAGGTGGTTACTGTGTGATTTTACTGTTATTAAATCTATTATAAACTGCTTCATTATTCCTGACTCCGATTCTGTCTTTCCTTTAATCCTTCCGCCACCCTCCCAGAAATCCCGCAGTGTTGGCCCCCAGGAAATCCGCGAGCGAGCCACTGTCTTGCAGACAGCATTTGAAGATTACGTGCATGCCAGTGCGGAGAAGGTCTCCTGGGCAAAGAAAGGTCAGTGGATTTCTTAGGCGATTACTGAATGGATAGGTCAGCGGAGCTCCCACTCCACTCCCCCCCCCCTGAGGTGGGGGGTAAGGGGTGGGAGGTGGGTAAGAGGCCAACCCGGGGTCTCTGCTCACTGGTGAAAGCCTTCAAGCCCAATAATTCTACTGGGTTTGGAAACAGACGCAGGAGGCTTTAAAATGATATTAAATGTTAATTCATCCTTTCACATGTTTTGCACAAATGAGGATTTATCTTGGCTTACATTAGAAATAGAGCTTTGACCCAATGACTGGGATCTTAGGGTTAAGTTTTTTTTTTTTCCATTTTATATGCCTGTTTTTGTAAAAAAGATATGACAAAGGAAACAATTATAGGATAGATAAGTGATATCTACCTTGTAAGATCAATGGGTAAAAATGTTGGACCTACGCAACTTTAAAATGAGAACACTTTAAAAGTTCTGGGGAAACGAGAGCAATACCAGCAACTCTTATTGGGAAGACTAAAGGTTCTATGCCCAACTCTAGAAAGTTTTATGCAGGGCTGGACATTAATTCAACACAAGGACCCTTGAATAGAATTTTCAGAGGCTAAAATTTAGACTGCTAGGTGGCACAGTGTATAGTGTGCTGGGCCTGGGGTCAGGAAAACTTAAAGTGTCATGGCTTCAGACACTAACTGTGTGACCCTGGGAAAGTCATATAATCTTAACTATAAAGCAAAGATAATAACACACCTGCTGCACATGACTATTATGGGAATCAGATGAGATAACATTTGTGAAACGCTTAGCATTGTTATTATTATTGTTGTTGTTATTATGGCTTCTTGGATCACCCAGTTGTCAGTTTGACCTTTTTATGTTGTCTTGAGCAAGAGGGAAAATGTGGTTGGGAAATCAAAACTCTGTTTTTGTTATTGAATCCCTCTGTTGTCACCCAGTGTGACATGGCATGGCTGATGTGCAGATAGCATTTGTTCTTTGGGGTCTGATTCAAAGGATCCTTGGCCTGAGAGCTGAAAGTGCTTTTTAAAATCATAGTCAGTTGCTATCTTGAGAGCCAACAGATTCATCGAAATGGAAATTATTTCACCAGAAAGCCTAGAGATGAACCAAGACATTCCCTTTCTGGTATCTTTGCTCAGATCCTCAGTTTCTTCTTCCATAAAATTAGGACCCAAGGCCAAATGAAATCCCTTCCAGCTTTAAATTCTGTGATTCCTGTCATATCACACTGAGATTACTCATTTACAAAATGATTGCTACACAGCCCTCTAAAGCTCACCAAAAACTTTTCTTACAGCTACCCCATGAGGAAGGTAATGCAAGTATAATGTTGTTTCTAAAAGACATGAGTCCATGTATTTCCCAACTCCAGAGCCGGTGTATTTCCCAACTCTAGAGCCGGTGTTCTTGGCACTGCACCATGCAGCCACTTCAGAATCATTGTGCTTCTTAGCATTTTCTTCAGCTGAATTGAGTGGCTTTGGGATCCTTAATGCTCTACCTTCAGATGATGATTGATTCTATTCTTAAGGAAATAAAATCACTTTCTAATAAATGACTTCATTAGGTAACTTTGTGGAATATTGGTTTGATCGTGCCTATTTGTTTGATATAAGATGAGCCTTTTGCAATAAGTACCTGGGTCCATGCTTCTGTGATGCAATGTTAATAATGAAGGTGCTACTAACATAAACTAATGTATTCCATATTCTTGCCTCTTGTCTTTGGTTGTATGTAGAATAGATCATAACTGCTACTTTTACACCTTTCACAATCTTTTTCTTCCATCAAGCCTACTTTGAGGCCATTTCCTATATGGAAACTTCCCTTATGTATCCCTAGCTGAAAGTGACTTCTCCTTCTAAGATTGTCTGGAAGGATTTTGTCTTTCTCTTATCTTTTCTCTTAGCCCATTATATTTTGCTTATTTGGAGCTAGGAGCACTTTGGAACTGATAGGACAAAAGGAGGCACAGATGTGTCTCATCATGGAAGAATTCCTTATCGAAGAGATGGCTGCAAATGGAAGCCAGTGTTTGGAACATCAGGAAATGTTCTTGTGGCTATTGTATATTTATTGGTTGTTTGAGAGAGCAGCCAGGAAGTTCTGACCTGGAGAGTAAGAGAATGATTGTGGGGAAATTGTGTTTGGGGTGTGACCATGAGAGGGCCATAGTAAGCAAGTCTACTGATGCCTTGGATTGAATCTGAAGAGTAGGTGGGACAGTTCTGCCTTGGCATTGAGATTTGTTTTTAGTGGGTGTGTGTATGTTTGGGGGTGGATTGGGAGTGACTAGGTTTGATGTGCCTTTGTCAATGAAGATGAAATCAAGTATGCGGGTTGAGGGACCTTTAATGCTATAGGAATCTCTTTGCTCATAGTGTGCACTGGGTTGAGGGACCTTTAATGCTATAGGAATCTCTTTGCTCATAGTGTGCACTTGTCTAGGACTATGACCTGGTTGCTTTTTTTCCCCACATCCAGCACACACTGGAATAAGGTGAATAATGTTTAAAAGATGTAATATCAGAATGAGGCAATATCTGAATCCTGTGCTTCTGGGCCTCTTGTGGTTTCTGTTTTGGATAGTACATACTAGGAGGCAGAAGTGAAACTAGGTGACCTAGACATTGAGGAGGAAGCACGCAGGACTTAATAAGCTAAGTTTGAGGACTTGGATTTATTTGTTTTTCATTTTTCTATCTCTCACCCCCAAAAAAATGTGTTGCACAGATCATAGTGATGGGGTGTGAAACTATGTTCCCTTTAATCTGTAAAATTAACACTCTAAAACTGTGTTCCCTTTGATCTGTAAAGAAGGGAGATAGGAATCTCAAGCCATCCTGAGAAGCATCTCTCTCCAGACTCCAGAGTCTATGAGACAGAGCATATCCTCCTGACTAGCTTTTTCTAAGGCAAATCACCCCACTGATACCCTTTTCAGGAAATTCTGAATCCCAGAAGCCTTCAAAAGTGATTTCCCATTCAATTGGAGATCTAGGCCTGGGGATTTTGGCTTTCTTTTCAACCTGAAAGCAGAGCCTCAAGATTCCTTATTAAAGGGCAATTTTAAACTCATTTCTTTGCAGAATGTCCAAAACAGGACTATGCCTTGTCCCTTGGTATAGCTGCCAGGATCCTGCCTGCTGAGAAGACATTTTCTTCTTAGTGCCAGCCTCCATTTCCCTAATAGGACTTTGCCACTTTGAAGTCAGTCTCTTACAAAGGTGACTTCTCATCCAATAATAAACTTCCATTTTTTTGCCACCTAAAATTCTTCAGGTTCATGAATTCTTTCACCAAGAACCTGCGACCAAAAGAGGATTTTCACAACTCTCTGACTGCCATTAGAACCCCATCAATAGTAGGCATTGCATAGATATGTGTTGAGTTGGAGTGAAAGCTGTGACAAATGAAACTTCAACCCCAATTCTAGTAGCGTATGTGATATGAAATATTCTGTTTTTGAGTTTATTTTCTTCCTCATGATCATTAAACTCAAAAGCATTAAACTCAAAAGCTAAACTGCAGATAATTATTTTTCTTATTTTGAGTAAGAATAGGAGTCACATTCCAAAATGTGACTCTTGGAGTCATCTCTTGGAGCTGAGCACTACAATATTAAATTATTTGCTGATTGATCAGATTTTCACTAATCTGTGTCTAAAAACTTCCTTTGGTGGATCTCAGTCTACCAAATTGCATACCCCTTTAAAAAGGCAGAAACTTAGGTACATCTATACTTGTCTCCTTCAAGTCTATGAATTGATGTTTTGGGAAAACATACATACCTTTTGCACCCAAAGGGTATTGTATTCATGACATAACTACCATCATCAAAAGGACTGCAAGTATGATCCTTTCTCTTGAATTGCAATCTGCATATGCAAATTTCCCTATTGACTTGCTTCCATAAACTCCCTTCTTGGTCATGAATAATTAACAAAGCAGCTGGCTTTTGCCTTCATGGCAGAAAATCTGATGGAGATTGTGCCAGAGATGCATTTGTTTTCCTTTTGCATTTTTTGACCCAGTCAGTGTTAATAACCAACATTTAATTGCAGTCACTTTCCAGGAAGTTGCCTCTTTTTCCCACTTCCCACAGCACCTTTGCATTGAGTTGGGGAGAGAGACCAAGCAGCTCCATCCTGTGAGTTCTGGAGAACATTATTCCCCAAGGAAATTTTTAGAAAATGTTGTTCTTTGTTCACAGCAAAATGTTCCAATGGATTGGGGCCTCCACGTTTTTGTTTGAGCAAATACTTATCCCCCCTTAGCCAAATATCCTAGAGAGCAGTAGGATAGAATAATTGTGGCATTTATATTTTTTTGCCCCTTCCCCTGTGTAAACATATTGTTCACTCAAATTCTCTTCCAGTGCCCTATTGTGGTGTGAAGATGGCCCTTCTACCTGGGAGCATCAAGAGTATTCATCCCCACTGAGGTAGAAAGTCTTTGTTGTCCTAGTTCTGCCTTCAGAGCTGCTCACTATCACTAGTCTGGCTTCCAGATGAGGAATTTTTTTTTAGCCACACCAGCACTTGAAGATGGTCTACTAGGGCATGAAGAGGCTATAATCTTCTTTGGCCATGGAGAATATGCAGATCATTAGAATCACCAATCCTTGAATTATAGTTCTTTAAGGTACCATTATTCCTGTTCTCAAATAATAGCAATAATAGCAAATTTGCAGAGCACTTTTAGGCCTAGAGAATGCTCACAGTAGCCTTGTGAAGTTGGTACAGAGAAGACTGAAACTCAGAGGGCTATAACTTGTCTGGAACACACAGCAAAGTAAGAACTGGCATCTGCCTCCCTTTCACCTCTCTTCAAGTCAACACTTCATTACACCACCAAAAGGACTTCTCCAACCAAAAGGGGCTTGGTGAAGCCAGAATGTAAAAAAGGATTTTTATCAAAAAGAACAAATATTCATGGGAAGAATTTTTTTTAAGTTTTTTTTTTTTTTCCTAAGATTATTTGCCCCAAAAAGTGATTATTAAGAATCAGGACCTACAAAGAGGCTTTTTGCTTTTTGCCCAGACTTCTCCCCAGCCTGCCTTCTCCAAAATAACAATTTTACTGCTCTTCTACTTTCCTCTTGTGTTTGCCCTCCAGGCCCCAATCCTTCTGCATATCACAGTCACTGCCAAAGTGAACCATTTCCTGACCCTTGGAAGGTCATGCAAACATCTGCCGCTGCCTCTGAAGCTCATGCCCCTCCGAATTAGCTGAACATGGGTGTCCATGCAAGTATGTGAGGATGACCAACTGTCGCTGTCCCCAGTGGAACAGGAGCCTTGAGAACAAGGAGTTTCCATAGTAAAAATATGCAGTGTGAAATGCTGTCTGACCAGTTGTCTAGAGGGAAAACACTTTCTGCCATTTCCTGGCAAACTCATTATCCCTGTAAAGCTGTGAGTTGGGCACTTGACTCTCCTGGGACCAAGGCTCTCAATCTCAAGCTATTTTGATTGGGGGTAAAAAAGGGAGAAGAATAAGTATATCGACATTGGTGGAAGTCAAATAACTAATGCTTTTCTCAAGAAGCATGATGCCAGATGTATATTTTGCAGGGGGCCCACATATACAGAATTATATGCAGACCTGAGGCAAGAGTGTAGAAAATTTGGAGTAAGAGACAAAAGGATAATGTCTCTTTGCTGAAGGTGGGTCAAAACAAGAGTTGTTTTGTTTTGTTTTGTTTTTGTTTTTGCCTGTATTACATGAATAATATTGGTTTTTGTCACATTGGCCTTCTGGAAGAGAGGCTATATGGTATGGTGCAAGGAGATTGGGTCTGGTCTTCAGGGGATCTACAACTAGAGCTCAGACCAGCCCTGCCATTAGCCAGTTGTGTAAATGTGACATGAGCCACAAAATTAGGGAATTGGATTAGTTGCTCTCTAAAGTCCTTTCTAGCCCTAAGGACTTATGTTATGGTTTTAATATATGGCTGTGTGTCCAAGGCCCAAGTAATACTGGTATTGTTCCCTATATTCATAACCCCTTGAGTGGATAGGTCATTTGAAATGTTAAAGGTTTTCTTTAGAAATAGTAGTCCCCAGTTATTAAAAAAGGCAGTGACACAGAATTGAGAGGGAGGTGCAGAAGAGTTGCCTTGGTTATGTCTCATCGATTGGGAAAAGGAGTTCACTTTACTCAGTAAATAGAGCTTTGATGGATTCCCAGGATTCTTCCCAGAGCTGATCTGCTAAAATGACACTTTTTATTACTGTTCATAAACGCCAATCTCCTGATGCTGCTGGGAGATTACAGTTAAGCTGTGGGCAAACTTGCTGGTCCAGTGGCTCAACAAGCCAGGGCAAGAGAGGTTAGTGTTTAGTGCTTCTTTCCATTGGAGATTGCAGGGTTGGCAGTGGTTGGCAGAAAGAGTAAAGCTTGGGGGCAAAAGTGAATAGGTATAGAAATGGGAATGGTCTCTTACCAGAGAGCTACTTTCCAGAACAATTCCCTCCTTCCCTCTTGTAGTGAGACTAGGGCAGACATTTAATCTTAACTGTTATTGCTAGGTAAAAAGAGGGGAACTGGGTATAAAGCTATGTTTTCTTGAAGAGACAAGGCCTAGTGATCAGGACCAAGGCTTGACTTTCTTGGGTTCTTTGTCCAGTTTTGTTTCTGGTTTACTGTGTGATCTGGAACAAAGTTCTCATTTTTCCTGTCTTTAAAGGAGCTAAAATTATATTCCTGGTGCAGCTTCCCTCTTGACATGACATTAGATGAAACAGCCACAGGGTATTTCTCAGGGAATGTGGCTTGACCCAGACTCTTTTAGTTTCGTTGTATGTTGTCTCTTTCCTTTCTCCCTTCTTTTTGTCCTGAACACAGTAATCAAAAATGTTGAAAAATCCAATGAGAAAAAGAGTTTGATTGTACACATTTTATATAGGGTGAATCTGGGGGGTATTCTTTCCCATTTTCTTGTTTACCATAAGTGATTTTTAAGTGAATTCTCAAAAACTCTATGCTTAATTCAAGGAAAATTCTCATTCTGCAAGTACTAGTAATTAGTGTTAGTAACTGTGTTTATTCACATCATTACTTCAAGCAGGTATCAGAATTGGCAAAAATAAACTTTTGTTTTGTAACTTTTGCACAAATAAATAATGGTCTAGGAATCTGAATCACTTTTTTTCCCTCTTTTCTCAGCTTTGCAATCTTTCATTCGTGCCTATGCAACCTACCCCAAGGATCTGAAGCACATTTTTCATGTCCGGTCCCTCCATCTTGGTCATGTGGCCAAAAGCTTTGGACTGAGAGATGCTCCCCAGAATCTGAGTGCCTCTTTAGGAAGCAAAAAGAAATCAAAACTGAAAAGGTAAGATGAACTATTTCCTTTCTCTCTAACAAATGTACAAATAAACATAGGAAAACAGAAATGCCCACCCAAAAAGCCAGAGATGAATATAAATATATTGTCCTTTCTAGTCAAAGTATAAGAATCAGGATGTGCATTCTTCTCAATATGAAGCCTTTCTTCTTTTATTCTGGAGGCAAATGATTGCCAAAGTATCTTCCAGTGAATATAATAGGTATCCACCACAGAAGAAAAAAATAACTACTCTTAGATCTTTAAGTCTTCTTTAGAAATTGAGACCTGTTGGGCCTGACACTATAAGAGACTATTGCAACAAGATTTTGGTAATCAAATTTGTTCTCAGCCCTCAGAAGGACAGGAGCCTGCCTAATATGATCATTGTCTCCCTATTGCATTTGTTCTGTTTTGTCACTATTTTGGCTTCATTCTACCTGTGTTATAGGCCACACATAGTAACCACATAGTGTTTTACATTTAATGCCTCCAACCCTCCCAGTCCTACCCACCATTTTTGGGAGGTTTTTTAGGGTAATTAAGACTGGATTAAAATCCTATCCTATCATCACATTGATTTTTTGTTTTTGAAAACTAAGTAGGTTTTTAAACCTTACTTTCAAAAATAGATTTGTTGATAGCTTTTGTTTTTATATCACTGACATTTTCCCTTATCCCTGCATATATTTTGCCCTATACTCTTCCAGAGAACCATCCCTTATAACAAAAAATTTTTAAAGTGTAATAAAAAAAAATCAAAACCAATAAATCGAAAAAGTGTATGTTATATGCAGTGTTCTGTATCAATGAACTCCTTCTGCAAAATTGTAGGGAGGGGAAATGTCTTCTTATATATCTTCTTTAAAACTAAACTTTGTCATTCTGTTTTTACAACATGCTATTGTTTTTATTTTCTTTGCATGTACAACATAGTTGTAGTCATTTATATATATTGTTTTCTTGACTCTGCTTATTTCACTTTGCATAGTCATGTAGATCTTTCCATAATTTTCCATTTATTCATGGACCACAATTTGTTTAGCTGTTCCCCAATTATCTCTTTTGTTTTCAGATCTTTGCTATCATGAAAAATGTTGCTGTAGATATTCTGTTGTGTGTAGGATCTTTCTTTTTTGTTATTGACCCTCTTTGGGCATATGCTTAGCAGTACCCCACTAAGAGAGCAGGGTTTATAGCAATCATGGCTTTGTTTGATGACTAATAGATCTCTATTATGTTATCAGAAGAGACAACATTTATAAAGTTTTTAGCACTGTGCTTGACATGTAATGGTTCCTTAGTAAATAAATGCTTGTTCCCCTTCCTCTTTCCCTTCCCTGTAAATACGTGAGTCCTTTTATAAAGTATTTTTCAAATGTTGGGTGCTAGATTGTTTAATGTTATTGACATGAAAATATAAATGACCTCCAATTAGATCCAACTTATTTAAGGAACTGAGTGGATGCCAAGGAAAGGAGTTGTATAGGAGTGCTAGAGATGTGTTTGGGTAAGAACTTTTGTTCCATTTATCCATAGAAAGGGAATAAGCAATTATAGAACACCTATTATATGCCAGGCACTCGGCTAAGCTTTTTTTTTTTTTGAACACAAATATCTCTTTTTATCTTCACAATAACACTGCAAAGTAGGTGCTATTATTATCCCTATTTTACAGATAAGGAAACTGAGGCAGGCAGCAGTTAAGTGACTTGCCCAGTCACTTAACTTACACACAAGCTGGAAAGTGTCCAAGGTGGGATTTGATCTTTGATCTTCTTCACTCCCGGCCCAGTGCTCTGTTCGCTATACTACAAACTGCTATAGAAAGCTCTGGTCTCCATGGCTCTGAGATAGATTAACCCTGACAGACTCAAGAAATCAGTGGGCTGTATCCACTTCGAAGGAAATGAGAGCTTAAGAGTAAAGGAGTCCTTAGACTCCTTAGAAACTAAGACCCAAGAAGGCCTTCAAAGACTTAGAGATTTTGCCTTGTTTCCTCCCTTGTAGAATTGAGAGGTAGACTAGGTGTTCTCCAAAGTCTCTTCTGGCTTGACCAGAGGCCATCTTTAGGTTGTCATGTTGTCCAGAAATTTGCATTCAACAGACATGTCCCTACTACCAACCTTAATTTTCCTCCAAAACACACAGAGGCCAGGGAATCTTTGATAAGTTAATTAAAACCACATCTCCCTGAAAACTACAGTGGCGGAAGTATGGCTAGATTTTCTGGTTTAGCTATTCTTAGATTGTCCCCTAATCTGTGTGTAGGCAGGATTACATTCTAACAACAAGAAGCATCTACGGATAGGTGCCAGGGATACAGAAACAAAAGTGAAACTGTTTCCACCCTCAAGGAGTTTATGTTCTGTTAGGAGAATCAACATACATAAGTAGATACATAGAGATTTAAAACAAACAAACAAACACTATTGGATAATCTTATGATATGGGAGTGGGGCAGGGAAAGCAATCAATCAGCAGAAAAGGACTCTTGGAGGAAAATAGTGTTTAAGTGCTCTTGAATTATGCAGGGGCAAAAAAGACTTTTCATTGGCTCTGGAGCCAAAGGGGGATCTTCAAATAGTTCAAAACAATTGCTTTTTGCTTAGCATGCTACTCTTTTTGCATTGTAATAATGAATACTACAGTACACTTTTCCCAGCTGCCTCTCTGGGCATACCTAAGCAAAGGCCATGATTTCCCACGTTTTGCAGCATAAATTTATTTTTTGTGTGTATGTCTTATAAAACATTATTTGTGTATTGTACACTCAACAAAAAGTTTTGACCTAGTTTTCTTTAGCCTGTTTTTGTTGCCTCATCAACCTTGACAATGCCTAGTTTTTCTGTGATACAAAATGGCAAAAGGATTTGAAAAATCAGACACACTAGGGTTCATTAAACTTAACTTGAACAGGATCTGAATTTTGGATGCCTGGGTGTTTTATAAAATTTCTACTTTTTGTTAAGTTAAAAATGAAAAATTCTTGAACATTTTATTTTAAGTAATATTAACATTTCCTCAGGAATATTAATATATTACATATTCATTTATGTTATTATAGTAACGTATTCAAAACTTAATTCAGATCCTTTTTATATTAATGATTACCTCATGACCTTAGGAAATTACTTAATCTTTCTGACAGCCCTTAGTTTCCTCACCTGTAAAATAAAAGGATTATGATCCTGTGAAGAAGATCCTGTAAATCTTCAGCACAGATACTTCATAGACGTTTTCTCTGTCAGTCGGCTTCTGCATTCCAGTGCCATAGTGGGAATAGGGACCATGCTGTGGCAGCTCTGCTTCTCTCAAAGTAGCCATGAAGGCCAGAGATACGGAGGGAGAGGGCACCTGCTGCCACTCACCAATTGTCCTGGTCAGGTCTGACAATTTGCATTAATATATGATTGCCTTGCAAGAGAACTAAGACCTCTCCTAAGGGAGAAAAGGTGAACCCCCTCAGGTTTCCCCAACCCAGATGTTCATTTGTGTGCCAGGGATACTAAACTGCCACATATTGGAGTTAGAGCTGGGGATTTTTGAGTTTGGTTCATTTTAGATCTACAGAAATGTCTCCAGCTTCATTGATTTTGTATATGTGATTAAGCATCTGAGTTCAAAGGAGAAACATACCCCCAAGCTGGGTGGCTTTTGGATAGACATTTACAACTCTGAGCTCCATTTTTCCATCTTTAAAATGGGGACACTTGGACATATCCTAGCAGAAGAAAGGGGGGAAATGTACACACACACACACACACAGAAATTATAACTGTTAATAAACTACAGTTTTGTTTCCAATTCTCACCTTCTTCACTCCTCCCCACACCTACCTCCAACTTAAGTATTTTTAGTAAATATAAATTCTGGCAGCTGGCATGCATTATTACTGGAAATTTTGTTAGTGAGCATCGCCCAAATAGCTGTGTTTCAGGTTTTGATGTCTTCAACTCCTCCCCAGATTCTGGAGAATAGGAGGGTTGGAGGAGAAGGGGAGGTCGGAGGGGGAATTGGAGACTGCATTGTCCTTACCTTGAGAAGCCACCAGGGAGAGAACAATCCGCTGCCTCCTGCTTCAGTTGACCCTCGCAAGCAGATGGGCAACAGGACTGGTATACCCCTGTGAGCAGGGGATTTAAGAGGGCTTTATTTAGGAAAGAATAGGCTGATTAGCTGATAAAGAGCATGTAAGATGGTATGGGGCGGTCTTTGATGTCTAGCGGGCTCAGCAGGGAGCCTCGTGGTGAGTGACAGCAGTGTGTCATAGGATTACTCAGCTCGTGACAATGCAGCTCTCTGTTACTGCCTTGTCGCCACTCTGTTTCGGCTACTTTTTCCGTTGTTATGTGCATCTTTTGAAGGCATTTCCCCCCCCCTACGACCCCCTCCCTGACTTTGTACCACAGACGGCCACTCTAGGATACAGTAGGTAACTTTTTATTTGGGGGAAATGTTGTCACTCCTGGGGTAAGAGTGACTTTGCAGCTAATCTGCGCGTGGACCGTATAATTGTGGTCAGGGTGAGAGGCAGAGAAAACTTGACAGATTTTCCACACCTCAGTCAGAGCTCAAACAAATGCCAGTTTGCTGCTTTCTGAGGACTGGGCAGGAAAAAAAAAAGTCTGCTAAACCCCACAAAGTAAGAAGAGTTACACTGTGGCAACAATTATTGTGCAGAGCTGAACCCTCCCTTCTGAAATCCATCTGTCGAGAAAGAGAATAGGGTCCTTATTTTAAATGGAAGAATAAAATAATAGCACTAAATACTCCAAACTATTCAGCTTTCCTCCTTATGGCTGTTTACTGCCAGCACCAGTTGTCCTGGAGTAATTATATATTATGTACAAACATCTGATATCTGTTCGCCAGGCTGCAAACCAAATCCTCTCCTACTTCACCTGCCACACAGCAGACAAGGGAGCCCAAACCTATAGGGAAGAGGGGTGGAGCTATGCTGGGGAAAAGGAGATATGAATCAGGGACAGGTTAGGAGGCCGTTAAGTGTTTCACCAAATGACAAAGGGAATCTTTGTTTTTTGGCACCTTTCTTCTACGCTTCTCTCATTTCATTTTCCAAAATGAGAGCAACCATGTCCCCCAAAGGATATCTTACCAGCCAGGTGTCTGTCTGCTTTTTGGATCCCAGATTCTGCAAGGAAACATGAAATGCCTCCCTCTTCTCTCTCTGCTCCCCACCCCCATTGCACGTAGTACCACAGTCATAGTCACAGAAACTCTTGACACCTGACACACAAACCTGCCAAAACTCCAACCCCCTACTTTATCAGGTAGTCGATAATATCTGGAATATAGTGTCTGTATGGCCCTTCAGTGACAGTCACCACTAACTACCATCTCTCTTGGTGAAATGTACCTGTTATTTTATTCTGTGTAGATTCAGCAGTTCCTAAGATACAAAATCAACACATACCTCTGACATCCTGCATTTTTACTTGAGACACCAGCACCAGAAACTGGGGCCTTGGTTTTTGTGGGACAGAAAATAGAAAAATACTTATTTCCCAAGTATACAGTCAGGGGCAGCTAGGGGGCGCAGTGGATAGAGCACAGCCCTGAAGTCAGAAGGACCGAAGTTTAAATCTGGTCTCAGACACTTAAACTTCTGCTGTGTGACCCTGGGTGAGTCCCTTAACCCCAATTGCTTCAGAAAAAAAACCAAGTATACAGTCAGTAAGAAACATTTGAGTTGGATGTGCCTAAGAAAATTAACATTGCACTACAAGGGATGTTATCTCTGTCAATAAACAGTGTCTAAGAAGAGCACTTTAACCAGTGTTTTTTTTTAATTTTGGTGTTGCCATCACAGCCTAACAGAACAAACTTGCTGCTTCTTAGAACTCTTTATATCATGTAGGTTGCTTCCTTGGCTTAAGTATGTTAATTTTTCCCCAGGGAGGTAGGAGCCATATAGCAGCCAAAAATTATTCTTTGAGATGCTTAGCTTCTTAAAACTATTTATCCTGTGACCACCCTAGATGTGATTTCACCCTTGACTCTTATTTTCATTGTCCTTGAATGAGTTGGGTGCTAAAATATGTGTGGTGCATTTGGCCAATAAATCAATCAGAATCGTGAATTTAGAGTTGGAAAAGACCTTCAAGGTTAACTAGTCCAGCTCCCTCATTTTATAGATGAAACAACTGAGGCCCAAGGAGATTGTATCTTTCCTGGTTAGGGTCACATACTAACATAGACTTATTGTTCATTTCTGTAATTCTTCCAAACTTCACTTGTTTGTACTTAGTGTCTGAATGATGTGGCTTTCTTATGGATGTGAAATTTTATTATTTTAAAGCTATTACATATAAAAGTCAAGTCAAATCACAGACATAAAGTCAGCACCCAAAAAGCTTTAAAAAGAAATCTTCCTGGGTATTTTGCTCCCAATTATAATATGCTGACACTGAGGATAAAGTCAAGAGTTGGAGGATGCAAAGAGGTTATTGTCTTGATTATTTTCACTATGTTCAAACAGCCTTGAGAAGAGTATGCTTGAAAAGAGCATCAAAGCAGTCTCTAGAGTATTTGTGTTTCTCAAATATTTTAAAATTAGTTTGGTTTGTAATGTAACTGTTAATCTGGAAATCTTTCATGCACTTCAGGTTCTATAATTTGTTCATAGACTAATTTTTTCATAGAAAGCTTACCTTCAAAAAATTTAGTCAGATCCTTCCATAGACTATAATAATTATAAATTAATGAATTCCAAATTAATGAGATTTTGATACATTAGAAAACTTCAAAATCTAAAATTTTACCTTCTCACCCCCACCCCCCAAAAAAGACTTGGATGTGAATGTAATTCTTTGATCCATTTGACAAGTATTTCATGGGAGCTTACTTGAACCTTCCTTGGAAGAATTATATCCCATTGTCCACTCCTTCCAACCCTATATAAACTCTGCCATTTTGAGGAAATTTTTGTTCCTTATGGTTTTTTTTAATTGACTACTAAAGAATTGCAGTTTTTGCATTGTTTACAAGAGTCAACAAAAAAGGATTGAGCTGAAGGATTGAACTGGCAACCTTTTAACACCTTTGAACTTTACTTATTAGTAACAACCTTGAAAACATCAAACCAGCTCTCAAAAAAACTAGCATTGAGAAGCTGCAGCTGTAGCTCCCTGTAAAGCAATAATCTAATCATTGGGAGCAGCTTGCCTGCCAATTTTTATGTGGCATTTACAACCTCCTTAATATCACTTAATTAGCTGAAGGAAAACTTGGAATCTTGCCCATTGAGAAATTTTTCTCGGTTTAGTTGATCTACTCATCATTCCATAAAAAGACAAATTGGGCCAAATGTGATATCGGAAAATGAACAAAGCCCCAATCTCTGAGATCCCCATATATGTGGGTGGAATGGTGGCAGAATTAGGATGGAGGCTATTCCCAATGACCTAATAGTAATTTAGGGAAACCGTGTAAGCCAATGGAATAATGAAGAGTCAAAACAATAATCCAGAACTCCAAAGACATATAGAAAGAGAGACAGAGATAGAGACAGCCATACCACCTGCTGTTTAGCAAGTTAAGTTATAGTTCATTATCTGTTCTTTTCTACTCAAAGGACTTAAAGACAAACAATTATGAATATGTGGTTTTAATCTGAGAAAACTTAGGCTAAGAAAAAGCAAGTTGCTTCTCTAGATGAATCAGAGAAAAGGGACTTGAATCTTCCTCATCTTCTACTTTAATGATCATGAATCTAGTCACAATCACATTAGAAATCCACATCAACTGTCATATTCTTTATTCTAAGCCCTGTAGTCTCTAATTACTTGGAAGTTATAGATTCTTTGGACTAGAAAGAAATCATTTAGTTCATCCCCAAGCCCCTAGATAGAATAACTTAATTTTTTTTAAGTTTTCAGAATGCAAAATTCTGGAAACTCAATTTTTTCCACTGGGCATACACCAACCCAAATTCCCATTTAGAGATGATAACACTGCTCCTTACATACTTCACACAGTTATTGTGAGGATAAACCTAAACCATGTAAATGTGCTTTGAGCTCTGAGGGGGAAAGTTGCCACATACTTTCTAATTATCATTATTTACAAGATTGCCTGGTTTCATGAAATGTTGCACGTAATTAGGCCACATATAATTTCATTCTAATAAGGGAAGGCCATAGTTCTCAGTTTTTTAAAGATGCACAGAATGTCTGAGTTGAAAGAGTCTTTTAAATCAACCTCTTCTTTAGTTGAGAAACTTAGACCCAGAGGAGTTCACCGAAAGTCCTTAAGATAATGGAGCTAATTAGCAGCTGAGCTAGGACTAGAACTCTGCCCATTCCAGTGTTACTTCTCTTATGCCACAGTGCCAAATCAAAAAAAAAATTATTAAGCACCTACTATGTGCCAAGAACAGTGCTAAGTGTGAGGATTCAAAGAGGCAAAAAGACATTTTCTGCCTTTAGGAAGGTCAAAATCTAATGGGGAGAGAGAGAGAAAAGCAAACAAATACATGCAATCAAGCTATATAGCAAGATAAATAGGATATAGCAAAGGGAAGGCACTAGAAATAAAAGAGGTTGGGGAAAGCTTCCTATGGAACATAGATGGGATAAGCTGAGACTTAAAGGAAGCTAGGAAATTCAGTAGGTGAAATTGAGGGAAAAGACCATTCCAAGCAGGGGAGACACGAGAAAAGTGGCATTTATGTGGCATTTACAATCAGAGATAGAGATCTCCTATTTGTGGATCAACAAATATCATTTGGAAACGTAAGAGAGAGTGATGTCCCAAAAAACTAGAGAGAAGAGAGTATCAAGGAGAGAATAATCAGCAGTGTCAAATGTTGCAGAGAGGTTGAAGAGACTGACGATTGAAAAAACACCATTGGATTTGGTAATTAAGAAATCATTATTGATGACAGGAAAAGACAATGATATATGTTGGAGGAAATGTGGTAATACTATAACACTACTTTGGAGTTATGAAATGACCCAACCATTCTGGAGAGCAATTTGGAAAAAAGGACTATCAAACTGTGGATATTCTTTGATCCAGCAATGCCACTACTGGGTCTGTATCCCAAGGAAATCTTAAAAGAGGGGAAAAGAGCTTCATGTGCAAAAATGTTTGTGGCAGCTTTTTTGGGGGTGACAAAATTTAAAAATGAGTAGACACCCATCATTTGGGGAATGGCTGAATAAATTGTTATATGTGAAGAAAAAGGAATACATATTGTTCTATAAAAATAATGAATAAACTTATTTTAGAAAGTCCTGGAAAGCTTTACATGAACTGATGCTGAGCAAAACAAGCACAACCAGGAATACATTATATACAATAACAGCAAACTTGTGCTATGATCAACTATGAAAGACTTGGTTCTTTTCAGTGGTTCAGTGATCCAAGGCAATCCCAATAAACTCTGGATAGAAAACACCATCTGCATCCAGAAAGAGAACTATAGAGACTGAAAATAAATCAGTACATGCTATGTTCACTTTTGCTTTTGCTTTTTCTTCTATTTTTCTTTCTCTTAGGGTTTTTCCCTTTTGTTCTGATTTTTCTCTCCTAACATGATTCATAAAGAAATGTGTGTTAAAAAAAGAAGAAGAAGAATATATATGTATAGCCAGAAAAAAAGTAAAACAATAAAGAAGAGAGAAATCATTAATTTTTGGAGAGCAGTTTTGGTGGAATGATGAAATTGGAAGTTGGATTATAAGTGATTAAGAGAATGAGAAAAGAGAAAGTGGAGTCTTCTATTGTAAATAGCCTTTTTGAGGAGTTTAGCAACAACTAGTAGAGTGATAGTGAGGATGAAACAATCAAGTCAGTTTTTCAGGATGGGAAAGACATAAGCATGTTTGTAGGCAGTAGGGGTGCACCAGTTGGCAGGGAGAGATGGAAAATAAGTGATAGAGTAAAAATAACAGATGGAGAAATCTGTTGGAGATGGAATGAGAATAAGATCACTTGTGCAGGTAGAGGGGTTAGCCTTGGTAAGAAGTAATGCTACCTCTTCATATGAAGTAGGGGTGTTTCAGAAGATAGTGGCAGGAGGCATTTGAATGATATGAAATGAGGAAGAGGAGAAAAGAGGAAGTTTGCAGTAAATGGTCTCAGTTTTCTTCGGTAAATTATAAGGCAAGTGAGAGGAGGAATCATTATGGGTATCATGGAAGTTTGAAGAAGGATGAAAAAGTTTGGACCAGCCAGTATAAAGTGTGGGATAATGGATTGATATAGGAAATGTAGAAGGAATATCTAGGAGCAGAGGAGTCCTAGAGGAGGCTGTGTAAGATAAATTTGTGGTCAACTCAATTAGAATGGTTGAATGGTCTTCTCCACCCTTGTTCAGCAGCATGTGAAGAGGGCAAAGGCAGAGGATGGTGAAAGTCATCCAGAGTTGAAGTTTGGCTGGATGCAATTGATGATATAGTAAAATAACTTTGAACTCAAGAAACAATGACAGTGGTAAGAAGGCCAGGGTAAAGTTGAACTAGTTCACCAAGGAGTCAAGATGAACAAAAGAGATGAAAAAGCAAGGGAGATGACCTAGGAGAAAACTAGAAGTTGAGGAACAGAGAGTGATGCAATGAAAGAAAAGTAGGATGTACTGTGGGAAGATGGGAAGAGAGGTGGAAAGCCAATGGATTATGATCAGACAGGAATTCTTTTAGGACTTAGGAATTCTTTTTTTTCCCCTCAATGATGTTTTATTTTCCAAATACATGTAAAGATAGTTTTCAGCATTCACTTTTGTAAGACTTTGTGTTCCAGATTTTTCTCCTTCCCTCCCTTCTGTTCCCCTTTCCCAAGGCAGCAAGCAAACTGATATAGATTAAATATGTGTAATCCTTTAAAACATATTTCCATATTTGTCATGTTGGGCAAGAAAAATCAGACTAAAAGGAAAAAAATCACAAGAAAGAAACAAACAAACAAATAAAAAGGTGAAAATACTATACTTTGATCTATATTCAGTCTCCATAGTTCTCTCTCTGGATATGGATGGCATTTTCTATCCCAGGACTTAGGAATTCTTGAATGTGATGAAGGTGCATTTGTGTGTGATGGCAAGACCAAGGCTTTGACCATCTTTATATGTGGATGAGGTGGGGTGAAAAAGTAGATGAAGTTAACTTTGAGAACAGAGATATTCAACCATTCATAATCTTGATAGTTGTAGACAAGCTAAGCAATGTCAATGCTTGGTTGCCACTTACAGACCTAAGACAGAGGCAAAAAAAGAAGGAAGGAGGAAAGGATTGGGAAGAAGTGTGGAAACTATAAGAAGAGACTGAACGAAAAAGGAAAGAATGGGTACAAAGGATGGAAAGTGCTAATAGATACTATGTAAAAGGATGAAACACATACTGATAATTATACATAAATATTATATAAAGGTATTAAAATAGTGTATAACAAAGTACCAGGCAAGGTTTTTTGGGGGGGAAGGACTTTATTTATACAGGAGATAATTTAGGAATGGATGCAGGCTAACAAGGGCTGGAAAAAGGTGAACATTTCACTCAGAGGCAGGGGTATAAGCCAAAGGCAAGAAGGCAGGAAAGCACAGGACATGTTTGGGGGACAAAGAGTATTTCAATTTGGTTCATAAAATACATGGAATAGACGTAAGTAAAAGTTGGAAAAGTAAGGAGATGCCGGATTGTGGACGACCTTGAATACTATGCCAAAAAAAGAGTTTGGATTTTATTTGATAGGCAATAGGCAGCCACTGGTGATTCTTTTAATAGAATGCAATGACCAGATTGATGGATAAATATTATTCTAGTAGCAGTATGGAGAATGAGCTGGAGAAGGAAGACTAGAGGGAAAGGTACCATGGACTCCTTCCCTCCCAATAACTTTTGTTTTCTTTTTGTTGTGAGAAGGTCTGGTACCCATCCCAGTAGGTAGCTGTAGTCATTATTTCAAGTCTCTTGTGTGAATTTCAGTGATGCATTTCCCAGGAGTGTTTAATGAGGAGCAAAATGGGCAATAGGGAACATAAACAGGCTTGAGATTCCATTGCTCAGCACAGGAGAGGAAGATCACTCAGAAGGGCATCCATACCCCCTGCCGACATACCAGCTTGTCAAAGCAGCTGGTTCTGTTTCTCTGACCTCCTAAATGGAGGCAGTAAACCAGACCCTAGTAATTAGGCATGGGAATGCTCTGGCACATCCTCATCCCCCTTACTAGGACAGGAGCAAGCCCCCAGATGGAAGGTCAGAACATTTGACCTTAGTGACAAGGCCTAAAAGAAGCAAGGAGAGTCCACTGGAAGCTATAAGATCAGACATAACTGTGGCATGAGTATAGGATTGTGAGTGTTGTTATATAGAGCTTACCACTTTCCTTTAACTTTTGTCATTATCATCATTATTTGCACTTTGAGCTCTTATGTAAGAATCAAAATGTGACATTCTATGTTTTGAAATCCCCTACAAATTATGTCTTCTGAAACATCTATATTGAGGATAGGATCTCTGTTGTCTAAACTAGAACTACATATGAGAAGGTACCCTTTGTTTTTGTTTTGGGGGGTTTGGGGTTTTTTTTCCTAGCATTACTTTATCTGTAGCTGGTTCAATCCAAAGTTTCATCTCTCAGGGCATTTTAAAACTCTAGTGGTAGGACCTGAGTATTTCTCCCTTTGCAAGGCTTGATGCAAATCCAGTTTCCTTTTTCTTGCGCTCTCTATAGTCAGGTGCTGCTAGGTCCCTGTTCTTTAGAGCAGTGGTTTAATTATAGGTGTGCTCTATGTAGCCTTTTACATTTGGCCTCTTGCTCCTATCACTTGTTTTTTTCCAGCTGACACCAAGCAATTACCAGCTTTCTGCCTTCTCATGGAACAAACACACCTTCATCCCCACCCTGCTAATGAGGCGATTAGAGGGATTTCACAGTGACCCTTAGCTTCCTCCACACCTGGGTCACCTGCAGACTGCAGGAACCACATGGTGTGCTTTCAGACAAGCAGCCAGAGCTGACAACAAAGAACAGGAACCCAACCAGCCTCTCTTGGGGGTGATGCCAGACTGTCAAATACACTGTTGCAGCCTCCAAAACTTTGGCCTTCTGCTGCATTGAAACCCTGGAATTGGAAGAAGGAAAAGTACAATTTGAATCAGTGACAGATACCAGTTGAGAATAGATGCAACAGGAGATTATTCAGCTTTTCATCAAATCATCTATTTGTTTAGTTCTTGAATTATGGGAACGGAACACGAGGCAATGTATATTCACACACACACACACACACACACACACACACGTGTGTGTGTGCACGTACCCCAAACCACGCATCTAGTGATCTTTTTCTTTCCCAATCAACAAGCCATCCTTAATTCCTTTTCTGCTGTGGGATATGTATATCCTTAGCTACTCTGCAATTTCTTCACTTGGTATAGTGACAGAAAGCTTTCTCTCTGTTACTACCCACCTCCCAGAGTTGCTGGAAAGAAAGCACTTTGTAAGCTATAAAGTACTCTAGAAATGAAAGCTTTGATTGTTATTTGTTATGACCTGTGCACTTCCAGTTAGTTTATGTCAGCCTCTTGTCATATCTTATTCTGAAGCATTCGAGTTCCTTTGCATTTTGTTCTCATCCTGGAACTGATGCTGCCATGTTTCAACCCAATGCATTGGACCTGACAGTCCAAGATATGAGATGGTGTCTTAACCATTTATAGGTGCTAGATTGTAAGTTCCCCGGCAGAAGGAACCATATCTTATTTATCTTTGTCTCCTGATTCTTAGAACAAAGCTTTGTACAGAGTAGGCACATCATAAATATTATTTGAATTTACTGCTCCACAGAAAGGATGTCATTTGGGAGTGCCAACCTTTGCAGCTTTTCAGGCCTTTTTGTATACTGGATATAGGTTTCCTGGATTCTTTTTAGAAGCTACTTCAAAATAAGCATTAAGGGAAAAAATAGGTTTATAAAATGTGAAATGTTTATATAATAAGACATGCTGATCACTTATTTTCCATATCCAGAAAGGACTGAAAAAGAGTTAGATTTTATAAAGCATTTCAGTTGGCTACAGGGAAAGACTTGAATTTGATTGTCAGGGTCAACAAATACTAGAATGGACTATGAAGAGAGGTTGTGGAATATTTCTGAAGTTTTCCGTCACAACTGTATGACAGTTTTCACCATTGGATTATATAGCTACTGACTTGCCTAAAGGTAGAGGGTAGAGGTAGAAATTAATTAATTTCTCTTTGCTACTTTTATTCTAGATTCTATGAGCTAGAAGCTGAGAATGAAGCTTGAATATTATGGTATGAATCTTCTGCTTCTAATTAGGTTAGAACTCATTAGGCAATTGCATTATAAGTTATTTAAAGCATAGTAAAAATATCTTTGACCACGTTAACATTAAACTCACTCGTAGAATACAAAACTGAGATCAGTGTCTAGTCAGTGTAAAGAGAGGATGATTTCAGTTCAATAGAACAATTAAACCAGACTAACAATGGAATGGGCAGAATACATGGTGAATTCCATATTAAAGAAGATCTTAAAACAGAAGTAGAATGACCACTTACTTAGGGGATTTTTGAAGAAGAGGATTCTTGAGAATCAGAGAATGGTGGAAATTGGAATACGTGATCTTTGAGGACCTTTCCAGCTTTATGATTCTATAATGATAGAAGGGATCTCGCTACTAAACTAATCAGTTCTACCCAATTCAACATGTGGGAGATGAAGAAGCTTGTAATATGGGCCTCAGCAAAATAATAGTCTCGTTGTCCACAAAGAATCAGTTAAACATCGTGTATGAATTGAATTTGTTGACATTTAGCTATTAAAACATACTCATTTAGCAAATACATGTTGGGTGCATTTTATGTACATAGGTTGTTATTGTTGTTCAGTCAGTGTCCAATTCTTCATGACCCCATGAACCACAGCACGTTGATACTGTCCATAGGATTTTTTTTGGCAAAGATACTGCAGTAGTTTGCCATTTCCTTCTCCAGTGGATTGAGGTTAACTGACTAGTCTAGGCTGACATAGCTAGTAAGTGTCTGAGGCCAGATTTGAGGTCCGTCTTCCTGACTCCAGAACTCTATCCATTGAGCCACCTAGTCTCCATATGCTGATAGCGAGGAAGAAAGGAAATTAGCATTTGTTAAGCTCCTACTGGGAGGGGCTTTACAAATATTATCTCATTTTATCTGATGCTGGTGAACAAAAGGCCCTTGTGTCCCTAAACATAGAAAGAGCTCTGGACCATTGCCACACCCTCATCATCCACTTCTGCTCCCTTCCCAAATCTAGTGGCAGTTTCTAAGCATTTGCACACCTATATGGTGCTAACATAGGCATTAAAATGCATAGGAATCTGCTTAATGATAAGAATTAGGAAAAGATCCAGTGTCTCAGACTGAGACTTAAACATTTATACAAATTGTAAATGACAGAGCTGAGACTAGAATCTGGTTCTCCTACTTCTCAGTTACCTTTTCTTGCCATTATACCTCTTTACCCAAACTTGAATAGGGTTATCCAGTTCTCCTCTAGAAGAATCATCTTCATTCAATTAAATAAGTATTTACTGAATACTTGCTAGGTGTTTTATACTGTGTTTTTGAACCAGATCTTAGAATTTTCCTCCATTCCTTCACAGCTCTTTATGCTATGCTATGCTATGCTACGCTAGGGTAATGTCCATTTTTTATGTCTGTTCTTGGGTCTACAGAAGTAGGCCTCTTAAGATTTAGTAGGGGTGTCTAGTATTTGTGCAGGGCATACCAACAAAACAGGGACTTTTCTGAAACACCAGTCTTTTTTTTTTTTTTTTTTTTTTGGTATTTCCCCCTCCCCCCCCCAGAAAAAAGCAGGTTTTATTTAGTCCAGGGTGATCAAAGAGGCAGCCTACTGGTGTGCCAAGAACTCATATCCATGCCAAAATAGAACCCGAAGGTTAAGAGGCTTCTATAGCTAACCTCCTTCCTTCAATCTCTATAAAGATCTGATAATATGATCTACTTCAGGAGGCTAAATTATCATCCATCCCACACTGGCAGAATCTTTACCTGAACTACTTTGTTGTACCAGAGGGACCACTTGTCAAATTCTCCCTGGAGTTGTTTGTTGCTCTTCCTGTCATTGGAGAGCCACCAGAATTCTGTTCAAACGTTGCTGCCTTTTCTTCTTCCCTAAGAGCTAGGGAGGGCAGAGAAATTTCTCAATCATTGCCATCTTATCTAAAGTCATTGCCACTTCTCCCCTGATCACACTTGAAACCAGAGTTTTTCCATCCTGTTTTGGGGTATATTTTCACTTGGAATTCCTTTGGGCCTATCTGTGGCCCTAGATAGTTTGTTTACAAGGTAGATCTTTCAGACTTGAGAGAATGCATTTTACCAGACTTCAGTAGACTTTGAGGCATCCAAAGGGGTGTGTGTGTGTGTGTGTGTGGGTGTGGGTGTGGGTGTGGGTGTGTGTGTGTGTGTTGCAAAGAGGAGACAAGAAATTTTTTAAAAGGAACAACACACCAAAATACATGTCAGTTCAATAAGAATCAATTAAAGTAGTTCTCTTGTGTTTTCAGCATCAGATTTAGTTTGAAGTTCAAAATATTAAGCGCCTAATGTCTGCAGAGTTGTACTAGCCATGGGGATGGGTGAGAATACAAAGTTTACATAAGATATGGTATTACCCTCAGACAGCTGATAGTCTAATAGGGCAACAAAAGTATTTATGTAAAATACTTTGTAAATTTTAAAGCACTTTGTATAGTTTAGTTATTAATTTTGCTCAGTCATTTTCAACTGTGAAAAAATTAATCACTTCATTATATACTATCTAGTGATGAAACTCCATAAACTTACTTAGGCTGATCCTTAAATGAGAGATGTACAGTCCAATACCATGCCCATATCTGAAATCTTTTAATAAATCTTTTGGTAATTTCTGCCAGAGCTAACATACCATCAACAGTGCTTTTAAGAATTTGTTCTCAACCCCTGTTCCCAGATAAAGCACTGAAGAATATCTCGGAGGGAAGAAGCAAGACAACAATCAGGAGAGCCGAATTCAAGGTCTGGCTGCCAACTTATCATACAGGTGGCTTTTTGTTATTCATTCCTTTTCAGTTGGATCGACTTTTTATGACCCCATTTAGGGCTTTCTTGGAAAGGTTCTGGAGTGGTTTCTCCAGCACATTTTACAGATGAGGAAACTGAGGCAAACAGGTTTAAGTGACTTGTGGGGTTCACACAGCCAGTAAGTATCTGAGGCTAGGTTTGAACTCATTAAGAAGAATCTAAGAGAGCCACGCTTGATACTCTTATTTGCTTTGACACCCAGCTGCTCCATAATTATTATTAGAGGCAAATATTTTATGTACAAATTGAGCTGAGATTTTATTTTATCAGAGGTTCAAATAACATCTGTCCCTCTTAGTAAACTCCAATTCAACCAATAACTTTGGGTAGATTTACTCATCTTTCATTATAGATGAGTGAATTTTGTTTGCTGGTAACTATAGGATTATTCTTTTGGTAACTAGAGGTCCAGCACTGTAGTGAGAGGGGAACTTTGGCAAAAACCAGGAAGACTACAGGTTGGCACTGGGGAAGATCAAGATCTTTAGTTGCCAGGGTGTGTTTAGATTTAGAATTTCCCATTTTCCTATCTGCCAATTGCTTTATGATTCAGGCTGGGCCTCGATCAGAGAAAAAGCAGAAAACTAACTTGATCACTAAATGAGGGCCCCATTAAGACTTCTTGAATGGTTTGGGAAAAAAAATCAAAATCAAAATCCCCTTCAGCGCTTCTCTTCACCAAAGGCAGAGAAACCAAAGCCATAGGCTGAAAAACTGAACACCTGCTCACTCTGTGGAGCATAAGGATCCTCAGAGTAGTGACCTGGCACATTTTTCTACCAGGTCTGTGGAGAAATTAGGATTTGCTGGTGGTGGACTATGCCTTGGCTGGAAATAAAATTGTAAAATGCCTGGAAAATGTTTCAGTTGTCAACTTAAGTAGAGCAGGACCATCTCCAAGACCTGATTTCTATAGCATCTCATTTTCTGTATTGTGGACTTGGGAATGTTGAGCAAATATCCTTTGATAGCAGTTTTGTGTATCTTCTGTCAGTTAGCATCTAGTGCCTCAGAACCTTCCCATATAGCATTCATCTTTGTTATTATTGATAAATTAATATATGTTAGATACTGATAAGATAGGAATGCATTATAGGATCACAGATTTTGAGCTGAAAGGGACAGTTGAGATTATCTTGTCCAATTTCATTTTACAGATGAGGAAAACTAAAGGTAAAATAGATTAAGCTATTTCCCTGAAGTTACAGGAGGGGGTAGCTAAATGGTTCAATAAATAGAGTTCAAGCCTAGAGTCAAGAAAAACTCATCCTTATGAATTCAAATCCAGTCTTGGACACTTAACCCTTTTCATCTCAGTTTCCTCATCTGTAAAATGAGATGGAGAAGGAAATGGTAAATCATTCCAGAGTGTTTGCCAAGAAAACTCTAAACAGGGTCAGAAAGAGTCGCTTCAACTAAAAAGAACTGAACAGCAAAAAGTCACACATGAGTGGCAGCTAGATCTTGAACTCGGCTCTCCTGACTCCATTCCAGACCCTATTCTGCTTCTGCCCTGCTACTGAGATATCCTCCACTGCTTTATCTGGTCATAGAGGTTGACAGCAGGTTCTTGAAAGCACTGTTAATGGTATGTTAGCGCTGACAGAAATTATCAAAAGATTTTAGCTATGGCCCTGGTGTTGGACTGGATATCTCTTATCCAAAAACCAACCTAAGCAAGTTTATGTAACTTCATTACTAGAGAGTAGATAATGAAGTGATTATTTTTTTTTAGTCATAGAAACTTGAAACTATCTCCAAAGGTATGAGGTACTTTGTTCTTCATTGGTGGCGATATGCCCACAGTGATGACATTTATTTATTATTTATATTATGTGTGTGTATATATATGTACACATATCTTTTGGTGTGTTTGTGTACATGTGTACATATTGTGTACATGTTATCTTTTTAAAATAGGTTAAATTTCATCTATTTTTAAGCAAGGATAATCTTTCTCTCTCCTTTACTTTCCTGCCACTCCTTCATTCCCCATCAAGAAAGGAACAAACCTCTGAAATAGGAATGCATAGTCAAATAAAACAGAATTTCTTATTGTCCATATATTTTTCTTTTTTTTTTTAATTGTTGCAATATGCACTCTGAGTCCATCACTTCTCTGTCAGAAGAGTGGGCAACATGGGTCATCACAAAGCCTCAAGAATTCTCAAGTTTTCTAAGGAAACAAGAATTTCTTGGGAAATATACATTACACACACACACACACACACACACATTTATCATCAAGATTCATCACATATATATATAGTCAATCAAAATAAATTTCCACATTGGCATACATATGTATTCTCCATTTTATATTCACATTTATATAGACTCCTTTTTTTAAATATATGTGCTCAGGTAGATTAAAACCTATAGGCTCTTGGCTAGGAATACAAGTTTGCCAGCCTGCTTGTCTTTGGCTGAAAGTTTTGGTGGTGACACAGCCTGTGCCATTTTTGTAGGCAATTAGTGTATCAATCAGCCAAGTAATATACTATTTACTTATTTTGCTTTAGCAGTGGCAGGAGAGATCTTTGAAGTACAGGAGCTTATGTTGGGGAGGATATTTTGACTGATACTTAGCATATTTTGAAACCCAGGTTGTTACATTTAAAATTATACACATTGTGAACACCCGGCTTCAAACGAGGGGGAAGAAACAGCATTTCTTCCTGTCAGAACCTTTTCACTCTGTCTGTCATATAACCCAACTAAAAATAAACTGCAGGCACATAGAACTGGCAGCCATCAGTTTGGAACAAGTTAAGTTCTCTTAACTGCCGGGCCTGTCTCCTGCCTTTTCCAAATCACAAATCAACCCCCTTGCAACTTGGACCTCAATCAGGTACAGAGAGGGTACATGAGCATGGGAGCTGCCGAATGAGAAATAGCATCCCACAGAAGGAGCCCAGTGGAGTAGCAAGAGCGCTAAATCAGGGATGGGAAGACCTGCTTCTTAGTCCCTACTCCTCCATGAATTTGCTATGTTAATCTTCAGCAACTCACTTGACCCTTGTGGGGCTTAGTTTGTTCGTCTACTAAAGGGAACTGAGACTTGCTGTATGTACTTGACAGGATTGTGATGGAAGGATAAGGGAATAAGCATTTATATACTACCTGCCATAAGCCAGGAAAGGTGTGAAGTGCTTTAGAAATGTCTCATTTGATCCCTAAAACAAAACTCATAGTTAGGTGCTGTTACCACCACTGTGGCCCTTTTAGTTGATGAAACTAAATTAAATGGAGGTAGGTAACGTGCCCATGGTCAAGGAACTAGAAAGGGTCTGAGGCTAGATTTCCTGGCTCCAGGTCCTGTAAACTATCCACTATGTCAGTTACACTTGCTTTTGTAAACCTAAAAGCACAATATAAATGTGAATTCATTATCATCATAAAGTCACTTCCACTCCTTAATATATATATTTTCCATTGTAGGAGTTGCCATGAATAGCTCAGTCTGGAATATAAATAGTGCTCAAAAGGGCTACTCTCCATTTGTCAAAACATTTTACTACACTTGGTTATCTCTAAAAAGCTTAAGATAAGCAGGTTTAGTTTTTTGTTTTGATGCGGCTTTTCATTGCATCATTGCATTTTACTGTTAAGGAAATTGAGATCATCTGATTTGCTGAAGGTCATATAGAAAGTATAAAATCCGAGCTGGCATTTAAATTAAGATCTTCTGACTCCTGGCCAGTGATTTTTTTCCCTGTCATAGAGTGCCTTTGGTTTGGTTTGGTATTTTTGGTGGAGGACAAAAGGCAAGAAGCTGTGACCACTGAGGGTGGTGACTACATTGAAGATTTATAATCGTCTTAAATGAAATGCTATTCAGTAATATCCACAGATATGGTCTCTACTGCCATAATGAAATGAGTAACAGAAGTTATCATTTGAAATTTTCTTCTTAATTCTCTCCATTCTCCTGTCCCACACAAATAAACTTAAAATATAATATAATTGCTTCAGATTTTCATTCTGGCAGTCAAGACATGCCTTCTCATACTACCTAATTTGTACTTCTATACAAAAAAGAATTCTATCAGAACATAGATCAATATCATATAAATTTCTTCATACCATAATTGAGTCAAGTTCTCTGGAACATAACTGCATAAAGTAATAGTCTGGTAGAATCTGGTCTCACAACCCTTTATAACTTATATTGCAAAACAGGTGTTAGCCGTCTCTTCTGATCCCTGTCTTACAAAGGGTTTTCACTTATTTAGATTCTAAGTCCAAGCATTTGCCCACTATTGTCTTCATCCTAGATTGAAAAGGAAAAACAAAGATGAGGGCATACTCTATCTTCCTAAAAACATATCATATTCCCTTAATGCCTAGGGAATTTTTGCAAAACCTGGGCACTAACAGGTGCCCATGACGGCCTTTCCATAATGTGTTGTGTATCATTAGTGGTCACTGCTGCTTTTGAAAACAAATTTGAAACCCATCCGTGTGTCTTAAGAAACATTAAATATTTCACTCGGCAGTTTATGTAATCATTTTCCCTATGTCTGATTGAACTTCTACAAATTTCCCTCTCTGATCTTCTGATCAAATGGCAAGGCTACCGTCTTTTGAAAACAGTTACTGCAGTTCAGCAGCTGAAATTGATTTTAAACCTTTGGCATTTTTCAGTGTGGATTACTGCAGTAGAGAGACCTCCCTCCAGTACCCAAGGCTTGTGTGCAGTGTTAGGAGGGCTGCAGTTGTAGCCAATATTTGAGACATAAACCAAGCTTCCCAATTGTACCCTGGGACTTGATTTTGAAGGGACCAAAAGATTAAAAAGCCCTCCCAGTCCAATGAAGAAATGCCTATTAACTAATCTATTCAGCCGTCTAGACCACAGAAAGGTCTGTTGGAAACACCAGTCAGCCGTCTTCCCTGTCTCAGGAGAACTGGAGTCCTCCTTATTGCTATCTGCGGATCGCTACTGTGAGGGACGATTATTTTTTAACCAAGTTGGGGTTACTGTAGTTGCTATTAAAGTGGTCTTATTACTGAATGTTGCTGAGTTTTTAGGGTGGGCTTTTTTTTTTCCTTTGGCAAACTGATGTATCATACACCTCATTTGCCATCAGCCTGTGTTCCTTTTTTTCCATGAAAACAACAGTACAGAACAAAGCTTCACTTTTAAAAATGCCATGATATTTTGCCACCGTTACGAAAATCTGTCAGCACCATATCTAATCTTCTGGTAACCGAGAATATCAAAACAAGCACAATTGAAGGGATTGTGCTTCTGTTAATACAAAAATGTCAGTTTCACAGTCTCAGAACCAGCCGCCACCAGCCTATGTTGGATTGAAAAAAATATATAAAGTTTCTTTTCTCCCCCTTCCCTGTTTTTATTCTTTCCTAGGCCTAACCCTCATAAGAAGACCCAGAGTAAACACTGTCTTGCTGAAATCTTGCGTTCAGAATACTCAAGTGGAATGGAAGCTGTCGACGCCAAGGTCAAAAAGCAAAACAAACATCGAAAACCCAGAAACCACACACTGCAGAACTGAATTGGAGCTCCCAACCTTTGCGGTGTGGGGAAGGAAAAGAAAATCTCTCTCCATGAAACATTAGAAAAGCCCACAAAGATGTTCTGTAGGGCAGTGAGACTTAATTAAGATTTCTTAAAAACTGCCTCTGTACACAGCACTGAGCCTCAAAGTGGATCCTGGAAGTTCTGAATTAGTAGATGTCTTATTTTTGTCAGAGGAACCTTACTGAAAATAAGCATATTTCTATTTTCCTGCATACTAAATTTCAAAACATTACAATTGAACCCACAGCTATCCTTCTTTGTGAGTGGAGCAAAAATAGAAACCAAGAGGAGTAAAATCACAGAAACAATGAGCTAATTAGCCAGTATCTATATTCATTCCATTGACTCTGGAAACTGATCAATTTTTTAAGTGAGCAATAGTTAAAAAAAAAAAAAAAAAAGACAAAAAAACTCCATCCTAAGTCATTGAACAACCCTGTTGTCATTTCCAGCATTTTAACAGTTCCACTGTTTTGTTTTTGTGCTATTTGGTACCTTTGGTATTATTTGTAAAGTGCAATTTGTGACTTGATGAGGCGCTATTGGACAGATCCCCATCCATAAAGTGAGGGGGCAAGACTTGTTGATTTCTAAGGTCTCTTCCAATTCTCAAAGCATGAGTCTGTGAAATGGGTATGTTTAAGAGAGAAATTTTATTTCTCAAAATTCCCTTTCCCAATGCATGCATGAAATGTCCGTGAGAAGGACCAAGAATCATTTTGTAGAAGTGATCAGGAATACCAGTGTTGTGGCATACTCCCCAGCCTCCTTATTTTCTCCAAAAATGTTGCTGTAAATAAATATGATGTCACTTTTCTATTATTTCTTGCATTGTTCCCTTTTCAGTGTTCCACAGAAAAGATATTTTTCAGGGCTAATTGATTTGCTGTTGTAATTTTATTATTTGCCTTTGAAGTCAAAAGGCACCAAAACTCCTGTGTTTTTCTTCCTGATGAAACCCAACAGGGTTCCACTAGAGGCCTGGACTTCTTTGTGTTGTGAGCCAGAGCATAGATCCTCCATTGGGTCTGACTACAAGACTAGAGAGAGCCCCTTTCCCCCCTTGAGAAGTATCAATTTCCCAATAAATGTAATATTTACATAAAGGAAATGCTAGAGAGGCCACAAGAAAAAGGACTAAAAATCTCAGCGGTTTCCTTCATGTTGAAGAGCCCTTTGCAACAGCTTCATTTAGGCATTTTGTGGCCATCTTCCTTTGTGGTTATTAAGTGACTGTGTCTAGATGTTCTGTGACAAAGTTCTGAGATATTCCCAAGGAAATACCAGATTGGAATTAGCCAATTGACCAGTAAAATAATATAAGCTTTGGGAAGACTCACATTTACCAAGTGATAAAAGGGGCCAATGTCAAGTCTTCCTTTTTTGATAACAGGCAATCAGATTCAAACCAAATGTCATCTAGAACACTACAATAGAAGTGACTCAGAGTGTGTGAGGTAGACTGTGAGCCTAGTAAAAAGTGATCTGCATGAGAAATATGACCTTCTCAAGAGTCAACTGTCATATGTGAATTAATAGGAACCGTTGGTGAAATTTATAACAATAATAATAATAAAAAAAACTGCAGTACATGTCAAAAATGACTGAGCAAATCTGTCATACACTCTTATTTTGATGCATAATAATTCAAATGATTTGGATGAGAAAAGACGGGATCAAACTTTTTATAGGCAAAACCCAATAGTTTGACAAATAGGATTAAAGCAAGCAATTGGGGGGGGTGGGGATCAAAGGCAAAAACCTACATATTTTTTCAAATATTCATTCTATTAAAAGGATGAATAATCGTAAAGTTATTTCACATTCCTGAAGTAAAAAATGCTATAACTATGCAAAAGATATATGTGTATATCATTGTGTATGTGTGTGTATCTGCAAGCTACGAACCCCAACTTACTTTGCTAATAATGACCTAAACATTTCATCACACATTAAGATGATGCCTGGATATATTTCTAAGCAGAATCAATATCTCCTTTCCCTCCTTCCCCCCCCCCCCCCCCCCAGTTAATAAAGAAACAAGGATTTAGCAGATTTAAGGTTAATATTATCTGAGTTGGAATAACCTTAAAAATAAATCTTTCTCTTATTATAGCTCATGAAAGATTATACATTTCAGGCATCAATTAGGTAAAGCCTTTGCCTAATTCCACTGTACATATACTAATTTTGTGTGCATTTTTAATCATCTATTTTCTCATTTCCCAAACTTGTCTCTCATTTTCTACTGTGCTCCTGTTTTTCATGTTTAAAGACTCACAGAAGTTGAGCATTTAAGGAACTGTTACAACCTACAGTTCTTTTCCCTAGTGGATTGTATAGAATTCCTTTTCTGGTTCCCAAACATCTTAGTATTTGCAACCCCTAATGGTTGCAAATCTTCAGAAGGGACCCTCATTTCTCATGCAGTGAAGGGCAAAGAACCTTTGGCAAAATGGGTGCCTGTGTGTGATCTAATTAAGTCAGTGTTGATGTAATGCAAACAGCGACTTCCATTCCTATAGAACTAAGTTCAGATTAAACCTCAGCAAAAGAAAAATTTCTACAAAGCCCAGTGGGTTCTTTTGAATTTTTAAAAAAACTAATGGAATGGTGGAGAGCCATTTAGTCAGGTAATTGGAAAATGACAATTGTTCCAGATTTCTGGATTTTAGTTTCTTTATTAGTCAATAAAAATCACTTAAGTCCCAGTGTTTGTTTCTCAAAGATAGAAAAATGAGTTTCTCTCTCCCTCTACTAAAATGATTATTTGTTTTCCAATTGTTCTGGAATTATTACATCATATTCTTTCTTGGAAAGGAGCTTTACTGTATTTAATAAAAGTTCCTCTTAAGAGCCTTGCACCTTTTCTACTATTGCTGTTGAATTGTACGGAAGAATTTAGGGAAAGGCCATTTAAAGTCAATTTGCCTGGTGACAGTTTGGAGTAACTTTAAAGTTCATTTAACTTTCTCCAAAATGTCCACAGGAGCTTTTCTATCGTAGACCTTATAACAGAGGATTCAAACTTACTTTAAATTTCACATCTTCCATGTAAGGGACCACAAGGCACCTGTCTCTGGGAGTGTCTGTGTTGTAAGGAAGGAACTGAAGAAAAGGTGGAGCTATGCTTTTTCAGGAGCCCTTCCAGAGGCCTCTTCAGCCTCCTCCCTCTGAAATCACCCAGCATAGAAACCAAGGTGAGCTTTTTTTTTTTTTAATAGATGAAAGTTAAAAATACACATACACACATACACACACACACAAACCTGCTTTACCATAAAGGTTGTAAAGTTATTGCAGATGAGAACTGGCAGGACAATTTTAAATATTGTAATTATAAACTTGTCGGGAAGCCTTGTTCTTCATTAATGTAAGATATGAAATCGCCTCTAAGGTACAAGGACAATTAAATAGTTGAGAATATGTCTGTGATTTACACTGCTGCTGTGTAAATGTAAAGATGGTTGCTCTATTCTATCTCCTTCACTTTCACAAAATGAAAAGCACACCAGTGCAAGTTGTCCTTTGATAGATTTTTAATATGATTTTAAAGAGTTTTGTTTGGTCTCATTCTTATTCAATGAGATTAATTTAAAGCACTTATCCCCTGGGTTTAAGTCAATCCATGTAGGATTTGGACAGGGTTTGTTGCATGGGGGGGGTTTGTTTGCAGGAGGCTATGAGAGACTCCTTTCCCACTTCATTAACCCTGAGTTGGGGACAATCCCCCCATCACCCCCACCACATCCAGAGCCGGGGATTTACCAACCCCCATTCACATGCAAAAGAAGCCGAATGCAAAGGGGCTGTCTTGACTTAATTAGCTGCTGTGCATTTTGCAAAATTATAATAATACCCTCACCATCCCAGGGAAGAAAGAGAGGGGTGTGTGTGTATATGTGTGTGTGCGTGTTGGATAGAGTGGGGGTAGGAAACAGTTGCAGACCAGGAGCTGGCTCTGCTTTTAATGAGGGCCTGTATACTACAGTTTTCCCCCACCCCTCTCTCCCCTCCAAAGCAGTTTTTCATCTCCCAGATCTTTCCTGTCAACAAAACTGGAAGGGTCTCTGGTTATTGTTCCACTGAAAGGCGATTCCCAGCCCTGGATGTTTCTCCTTTCTTAGAGTCTGGTGCCTCCCCCATCCTTAGCATTTTGAGGGTCAGAGCCGCTGCAGGTTGAATGCTGGACAGTGGATGGGGAGAAGGAAGGGGGGGAAGGGGTTGGTCCACTAAGAGCACCTGCTACCTCCCCTGAGATGGGAATGGTTTTCCCCCTGAATGTGGGCACAGCCTGGAGTCTGGCTCAGGGTTTAAATCCAGCCCCCTTGGGATCCTGGCGTTGGGGTGAAGCAGAAGCTAGTAGGGAGGGCAAGAAAAGAATTGCCACCCCTCCCTCTTATCCCAAAACTGACCCCAAGGGTAAATAGGAAGTGAGAAAGGAACGGGATCTGCAAAGTAATGCTAAGGTGCCTCAGGTTTAGCGGAAGGTAGCTAGAATCTGATAGTCTGAATTCCCCAGGGCAGCTGAAAGGTGCAAGACTGAACCGAGGCTAGGAATGAATAGTTTAGCCTCCTTAGTCCCCGCTCCACTGCTCCATCCTGGGGCTGACAGTTAGTCCAGGACCAAGAAGGGAGTGACCCGGACGAGGAGGGGTTGATAGTGGGCAACGGGTTCCGTATGGGGGGAGAGTGGGCTCCGCCTCGGCGCCCATCTGTCGTTCCCCGCACCCGTCGGGTCCCGGTCACCAGCTGCCGGTGCATGGGCCCGGACAGATGAGCTCATCTTGGGGAGGGTGAATGGCAACCCAGCCCGCTGCAAAGCAAGCGCCCGGAGAGTGACCCCCATCTCTACGCGACCCTCCCCCCCTCCCACCTCTTTTTACCTCCTTTCCCAGCCCAGGCCCGCTGGAACTCTACCTTCTTGAGACTAAGGGCCTAAGTGCCAGCGGTGTAGGAAAGGAAAACAGTCTAGGACTGGCGACGGAAGGGCTATAAGGGGAAGAAATCCGTTGAATGGATCGAAGCGGGGGAATAAAAGAAGGAAAGAACAAGGGAGGAGAGGGGGCAGAAAAGAAAGAGAAACAGAAAGCCAAGAAAACAGAGAAATGGAAATCGAATAAAGAAAGGGAAAAGGAGAGGGGGAGAAAATTGAGAAGTGAAAAAGTGAGAGTAAGTAAGATGGCATCAGTGTAGGATCAGAAGAAGGGAGAGGCCAAATTGTAAGGGGTGGAAGACCCAAGGGCTGGAGGAGCAGAGTACTAGGCGAAAGGCAGCGTGCACATGAGCAGGCGTATGGATTTGTAAGAAGTTTATTTCGACATTTAAAAAAGAGAGCGCGAGCCCAAGGGACCTGGCTGGCCCAGGGGTCCGGGCTGGAGGTTGGGGGCTGCATAAGCAAGTCTCCTTGGCCCCTTCCTGCCACGCCCGGGAGCGGGGAAGGCGCAGGCTACAGACTCACAAATTCACGGACACGGTCACGGGCTCATGGGTCACGAATAAATAACTTCATATACACTTTACACGCGGTATGTACAGCTCGGCCCGGCCCGGTCAGACTCTCCTCTGGGTCCGGCCGGGGCTCCCGCTGGGGGAGAGGAAGAGGAGAGGGAAAGGGGAGGGCGTCACAGTACAAGCAGCTGTCCGCGTTTTCCACCCTGCCCTCCCCATTCTGTAGGATATGGGGAGGAAGGGACAAATATACAGCAAGAGACCTGGAGCAAAGGGACTAGGGACTGAGCGAGCAGCTCGTGGTTCCTTCATCCACCCACCCACCCACACAGACTGGGGGAAAAGCAGGGAGAGGAGGCGCCTTACGGGTCAAATTCCTCGGTGATTAAGAAGCAAATTGGGCGGGGGCAGGATGAAGAGCTGTAGGGATAAATGTATGCCCAGAGTCAGATATAACCCGGTTAGGGCAAACTGACCCCATCCTCGGCTGGTTTGAGTGAAGCGCGGCGACTGAGAGTTGGGGATGAAGTGGGAATCAGCCGCTGGCCAGCTCTTGGAGTTTTGACCTTTGGCCCCTTGTGGGAAGCTGTTCTGGAGCGATGAGGGGATTGGGAGAGTTTATACTCGGCAGGGAGGATTTTCAATTCCCATTCCTCCAAGAGAGGACTCTAGGTGAAGGATGTCTCCCCTCCGGGCGCGCAGCGGATTCTGCTCTCCCTTGTCTCCTCACTCTTGGTATCAATGAACTAGGGTGAGGGTGGGGGCTGCGCGGCCCGCGCGGAGAGGGAGAACTAGCGCCCGGGGTGGCTAAGGCTGGGGACTGAGGCTCACCGGGGCTGTGCCGCTCGCGGGAGAACGCCCGCGAGCGGAGGCAGGGGAGGGGGCGGCTCGCTGGCTCCCTGGAGTCCGTGGATAAGGATGCGGGGTACCAGAGGTCTCTGAAGTGCGGGCGGAGGAGCGCTGGGGCCCCGGTACAAGTAGAGGGCTGCGCCAGGGTCCAGATTGGAAACCAAGCTCTGCGGGTAGAAATAAGGCGACGGGAACATCCGTTGCAGCGCTGAGTAATTGCCTGCCTCTGCCAACAGCTCCAAACCCACAGCCGTCTGACGCTTCCATTTGGTTCTGGGGATGGAAACACATACAGCGTCGGATAAGGGAATTGGGCGCCTAGAGGCTAACTCCTGGATCTGGCTCAATCAACCCTGCTATCATCCCCGTCCAAATTCGGAAGTGTTAGTGGAGATGGAGCGAGATATAAGCCCACTGAGCTCATCTGACCTCTCACCGAGAGAGGAGCTGGACTGAGGGAACATGCAAGGGCATGAAAAAAAAAAAAAAAAAAAAAAGAGCGGAAACAACGAAAAGAGAGGTGAGATAGGGACTGAGAGAACAGAGGACAGGAAAAGATCAAGAGAGCAAGAGAAATTCCGAGGCTGGTAATGGAATACCCCAATCTCAGTTGCTTGAACCGAGAGACAGAGGAAGAACAGGAGGGAGAGCGGGGAGAGGTGAGAGTTAAGCAAAAGGTTATTATGCCTTCTTGGTCTGGTGGTCTTACTCCCAAACAGCAGAGCAGGCATATTTACAAGAATAATGATAATGATGATAGCGATGGTGATGATGCAAACAATCATATAGGATCCAAATGAACATAAAAGCAAAACTAACTCCCAGAAGCCTCCTGCTCCAGCGGAATTCCATCCGAGACTCACGATTACTTTGGGGAGAGGAGCCATGAGGAATGAGGAACATGTCAGTTAGATGGCCTGATTTCCAAGTCTCCCCAAACCAGAATTTTGGAGTCGCAATCCCAGTCTGTCGCCCTTGTGACCAGAGTGAGGCAGACTGGAAGAAGGGGACAGAAGCCGGGAGCCCAGTATTTTCACTTTCAAATAGGATATACATGGAAGTATGAATGAGGTTTGGGGCAAATTTGGAGTTTGCAGGATGATGTGATAGTTCGCTAGCCAAAGAGTTAGAGGCGCTCAGAGCCTACTGGTACCTTAGCTCCTTGATAAAGGAAAGTAAAAAGGAAGTGGGAAAAGGAAATCCGCTAACCCCAAGCCTCCTTACAAAGTGAAAGACTTCTTGAGGTCTGAATTTCTGCTTAGGCAATAATGGGAGCTTGGGGGCTCGTGAGATTGGGAGTGCCCTCTGTGACACACTGTCGAATCTTGGAGTCTTCAGCCAGAGCCTCCATATCATTTTGAGATATGTTCTTGAGCCCTCATGGTCTTGGGCTCAAGGAGCACCAACCCATTTCCCTCCCTGAATTATTTATCATCATCATAATTGTGTAATTACTGTAACCGCCCTTAATTATTGATGCTCAGAGCAGTAATCAGTATTTATTATTAATAGGTCTATGTGTTATTCGACTTGTTTAGGGAAAGCGCTTTTCGGCTGAGACTGACAGTGACACTAGGTACATCTTCCACTTTTAGATCACCTGTAACACTCCTAAAAGAAAGTATCAATTTTTTGCACCTTTTCCACAGGAGCTCCAAGTGTTTCTTTGCTAATTAACCCTCACAATGTAGTTGGTAGGTGCTTAAAGATAGTGTTGAATTCTCCTTCTCTCTGCGGAAACAGACCGGTGATTTGCAGTTCACCAGAGTATATAGGAAAGCTAGGATTTGAGCCCAGGCCTTGGGAACCAGACTAAAACTCCTTCTCTTCCTAGGCCCTTATAAAAGATCGATTTCGGACAAGCACGCTTTTACTTCACCCTGTGTTGCGCTCAGTCTTGATTCCTGATCTGACCTCTGCTTTTCTCTCCTCTCTAATCCTGGTTTACTCTCTGTCCCTATTACGGGACAGGCATCTCACTAATTTTCACTCCAGGATCGAGAGCAAAGGTCAGAGAGGTCAACCTACAGACCCTCCCAACAGTGGCAAAGTCCAATTCCCCAGTGACATAGGGAGAGATGCAGGTGCCTTGGCACAGCAGAGTAGGCTGCTGAGTGCAAGGCCATCTAAAGAGCCTGGGGGGATCAGATTGAGGGGAAGGAGAAGAATAAGGGAAAGAGGGGATGGGACTAGTGGAAGCACACATGGGTATGTCTGGAAGCCCACTTTGTACTGTGTATGTCTTACCTTTCTTTGTGGTGTCGGTTCAACTCTGTAATTGTATTGTGTTAGAGTTTGTGTGTTGTGTATGTCTAATTTGGAATACCCCAATGCTTTCATTCAGATCCTAGCTTTTGGGGATAACATAGAATCACAATTTGTGCTGAAAATTGCGTATTGCATTATTGTGTTCGTGGACTTTGTCTGCATGTAGTGTGAGTATTGAGCCTGTGTTGTCTAAATTTTGTCTCTGGGATGAAGATCGGATTGATGAGGGATGGGTTTCAGGCAAGTGTTGGCTTTCAAAGCACCCTCCCCATCCCAGATCCCGGAGGTCTTCTGTCCAACTCCCCTTTGGGGTCTCCCAGGCGCCTCACCTGCGATTCTGATACCAGGTCTTGACCTGCGTGTCAGTGAGGTTGAGCGAGGCGGCTAACTCCATGCGATCCTGCACGCTCAAGTATTTCTGTCGCTCGAAGCTGCGTTCCAGCTGCGCCAACTGATGGTCCGTAAAGGCAGTGCGAGCTTTACGCGGCTTCTTCAGGCGCACTGGGGGACTGTCCCGGGAGCTGGAGATTTCTCGGTCACCTTCTTCTTTCACTGGGGAAGACAATCAAGAGGGTCAAAGCCAGCTCTACAAAATCTAACTAGTTAGTTTTCAGCCCCTTTCCTAGAAACTCAGTTTCTCTATAACTGCGTGAAAATTTAACCCCGGATAAGAAGTCCAAATTTCGCCTCCGAGCTGCCTTTGTGCTTCCGAGGATAATTTCACAAGTTGTTGATGTTTCGAGATTGTTACTTCAAAAGCCGGTTTCTCTTCCCCCCACCTCTCCTCCTTGCCGCGCTTGCCTGCCACTCCCCCTATTAAAAAATTCTTCCCCAGCCTGGGTTGGCGCTTTATTCTTCTAGCTAGGTTTATCTGAGTTACGATTTCCATAATAAAGATAGAAAAAGACAATGCTGAATCTATAGGAAAGAAAGGGAAACGAAACCTTGGGGAAAGTTCTTTATAACTTTCTACTTTCAACGACCTCAACGTCCTTCTTTTCTTCCCATTGACCTAGGAAGTGTATGTACGTGTGTGAGTAGAAGGGGATGGAGGTGGTGTTTTCAGAATATGATCCACTCTGTTCCCCTGTTCCTCAAGCTCTGGAGTGGGGGTAAATTAAGCCAAAAAGACTTCAAGGGGAAAGTTTAAGGGAGGGGAAGTCTGGAATGAAACAGATGCCCACAGCGCGAATGTTCTTTCCAACCAAGCCTTTGGCCGCACAGGATCTGCTGTGCCTCAGAGGCTCAGGAAAGCACCGCATTCTCCCTCCTTCCCATCCACCCCCCCGTGGGGAAAAGGATCATAAGATCATAGGATCATGTGCATAAGGGGCAGTGTAAAGCCAAATTAAAAAGTGAATCAGAAAACGGCTGAAACCTTATCCTTAAGGATAAATTTCTACGTCTTTGTAAGATCATATCTTGCTCAGAATTTGTATCTTAAAGCACATACACAGAGGTCTCTAATTTTGGCGATCACTTATTAATACGTAAAATGCAAGTGATATGTTAAAAATAGAATGTACTCTGAGGTTTGAGTTAAAAAAAATAAACACTTATATTAAAGAATAGATCGATGATCATTCACAATATGCACATTTTCGGAATGTATGTATTAGAACAATATGTATGTAAGCTCTGGAAAGGACCCTAAAGACTATCTAGTTAGACCTCATTCTATAGATGAGGAAACTGAGGTCCGACATAGATAAGTAATTATTTGTATTATTTTAATATATGTATATAATGTCTATTGTAGAAACATTTTAGCTATAAATAGGCATTATATTTTATATGTAAATATTTGTATTTATATTTAAATGTTATATGTAATAAAACACACCACTGTATATAAGTACATAACGTATATGTAATATACCAGAAAAAATGAGTAATGTTTATGGATTTGGTAGGTATATTAAAATGCGATTTATGGAATACCTATTTTATACTGTCTCCCAATACTTGTCTCTTTCCTCTCTAACACAAATATATTCTCAGATATTTCATTGGTTTACAACGGGATATTCTATATCCTAAAACTGAATTCATTCTCTCTCTCTCTCTCTCTCTCTCTCTCTCTCTCTCTCTCTTCTCTCTCTCTCTCTCCTTTCTCCTCTTTCTCTCTCTCTCTCTCTCTTCTCTCTCTCTCTCTCTCTCTCTCTCTCTCTCTCTCTCTCTCTCTCTCTCTCTCCTTTCTCCTCTTTTTCTCTCTCTTTGTCTCTTATTTCCCTCTCTCCTCCCCTAAAGCGATTAAGTAGCCAAAACAGCCACTTTCCATAAATTGGCGGAGAAGGTAGAGGAGCAACATCCCTGTGTTCAGTCCTTTACGGTGAATTTCACTGTGAGCTGCTTTAGTGTTGACAGGGCTTGAGTGGAATACGAGTTGATTTCTCTCTGTAGGGAACAATAATCCGGTTAATTGAGCCGCTAGGGAGCAAAACTCCTCAACTGGAACGGCAGTGGCTCTCAGCCCCGAAGAGGGCCGTGGCTCAACGCGGAACTGAGGAAAGAGAACGCCGGGGAAAGCTAGCTGAGTTCCTGAGAATGAGAGGCTGAAAGCTGGTGAGAGAATTCAGGAAGAAAGAGGGCAAGTAAGCTATGTCTATTTGAGCGAAGGGAAATGGAGAACTGAGGCAATTTTCCGGATACTTTCAGAAACAAACTTAATATTCCGGAGGAAGCGGGTGATTTCCACTCGATCCAGATTGGCTGTCGAATCATACGGCTGGTTGCTTCAGTTCTCCAGTGAGCTTCTCACTCAGGCGTTAGGCGAGTATATGTATAGTGTTAGGAGGAAAGGCCGGGTGAAGTTTATGGTGGCACTTCACGTCTTCCTGTCCGCTTGTCGGCCTGCGACCAGACTTGGGGAGCAGGAGAGTTGGCTGCGAAAAGGGATTCAAACTGCAGGAAATATTCTCTCATTAGTTGCTTTCCCTTTCCATTTCATTTTCAAGGAATTCATATCAAGGCTCTAGCCTAGCCCAACCTGGGGCTGGCCTATTGTTCCGAGACCCGAGAACAGAGTATGCCTCAGCCGAAAAGCTCAGTACAGCTGCTCATGTAGAATTTCCCGGCAGCTTCACACAAATATCCATACCCTCGAGATCTATTTTTCTCTCCTTAAAATATTGCCGTTAGTTACACAGCAAGAGGAATTTGTATAGGAAGACTTCGGGAACCTCGTGATTTTTCCCCCCTACCAGCTGGTCTACAAAGGAAACTTCTCTTAACTATATAGACTAATTTTGTCCCTTTCGTAGACTGGGATATATACATTTTAAAATTTGTCTTTCTATCGGTCTGCCCTTCGTCTGTCTCTGTAATCAGAAATTCCCTTTATAGTTCCCTATATAGTTCTTGCAACCGAGTTGTGATCACTGTCTGTTCCCTGTTCCTTTTGGTGTTTCAGTCCCTGGTATTCTCCATCTGAGCATTATGGGTTGAAGGACAAAACTTCTGGACAAAACTCAATACATTTTTGGAATTGAGTGTCCATATATCTACTATATATTTGGAATAAGCTCGGCGTCATCATTCTTACTGAAGAGAGTGAAATGACATGGCTATTATAATTTTCAGAATCAATTCTCATCTAAATTCGACAAGAATGCTCGAAAAAAGAATAGGATGGGCTACATAAGGCTTCGTATTTTGACTCTTCTCCACATACTCTCACACACATAAAGGAAACGGGTTTTATTCTCATCTTGAAACCTAGAGTTGGATATAAACAGCTGCATCAGGCCAGTCCTCTTCCTCCAAGGCCAGTCTTACTCGATCTGAAAACAGTCCTTTAACAAGAGTAAAACTGGGCAGAGGGAAAAATACGGAAGCTTTTCCCGCTGGTTACTCACATTCCTTGAGACTCCCTGCCTAGTTAGTAGCTCTTGCCCAACTCACTTTCTTTTTTGCTCCTCCAAACCCCTGTTTACATATCTCAGTACTGGAGAAACTTCCTGGTAGCTCTTTTTTAGGAAAGGATTTAGGGATAGGGTTGATTGAGGAATTTATCTTCCTAGAGGGTTCTGGATCGTTTAGCCTAATTCCTTAATAAATAAAAAAAAATTAAAAAACCTATTTTTCTTCTCCCAAACTCTGGCTCCACACATCTTTATGGATTCATCTCTAATAGAGATTTAGGATAGGAGAACAAATACGTGGACTTCAGAGAAAATAAAAGGAACTTTATAAGAAAATTCCATCCCGAAGAAAGGGATTTTGAAATTAATTCTGAAGTGAAAAGGGAACTCCTTGCTATCCACACCTTTAGCACAGTTAACCAGCGAGAAGGGAACATAAGCCTTTCTCCGAAGTAGACTCCTGAGGCTCCTCTTGCCATTTTCCAGGGTCTTGTAAAAAGAAACCACTGCCTCTTGCTGGAGCCCATGTAGTTGAAGGGTAATAAGGATGAAGAGGGGAAACCACTCATAAAGAACTTTCCCTTCTTCCTTTCTTGTTGCCCTTATCTTCCTTTTTCTTCCCACTCAGCTCCCCGTGAACGAAAGTTAGGAGACTGACTCGAGAGAGTAAGGAAGACAGGTGAAATAGACAAAAACTGAAAAACCACGAGTCTCTTCCAGGCTCCTGAATTCAATGTTCAAGTCCATTTACAATCAAATTCAGTAAGAAAAGCTAGTATGTCCTCTTAGAATTCCCGTTTTCCAGGTCCTCTGGCTCCTACCCCAGTATCAAGGTTTTCTAACCACATCACCCTGCTGCTGGCACGTCTCTTTAAACTTAGTATTTCTACTTAAGTCCCTCTGGCCCCTAATGGGCAGGGACTAGGCAAGAAAGAAACTCAATGCCTATTCTTTGATGGAAATGTAGAGCAAAGGCAGAGAAGTTCTGGCCTTACCTGGCCTCAGTGAAAATTCTGGTGTGGACACAGCCTACAGAACTTCGTTTCTAGCTTCAGGTTGGGGGCATTCAAATCAAACCCATAGATCCCCGAATTGTCTCATCGAGGACACTATCCTTTTTTTTCCTTTCTCTTTTTTTTAATCCTGGGAAGGGACCAAAAAAGTGTATCAGTGGGTCAAATGTCCCAGAGGAGTACTTCTGTTTTTTGTTTATTTGGTTTTGTTTAATAAAATAATAAGTTTATCTCCTGCCGGACTGAGAGATGTTATTCCGCTCCCTACTACTCATTTCCCCTCATTCAAATTTTCTCGATGGAACAGGTAAACAGCCAGAAAGATGCTACCCAGATGATCAGGTGTCTAGACTCGTCTTTTAGGGAGCTTGGAGAAGGTGTCCAGTTTGAGAATGATTGTTTACAAGACTTTATGACTCCAGTTCCCTCCTCCCTCTTATCTTAACGTCCTCACCTCCAGACTTCTTACCTTTATACTCTGAATCAGAAGAAGAGTTGCTGCTGCCTTTGTCCAGTTTGTCTCTAAAGTCCTCTCCAGGCTTAGCCGAAAGACGGCCCCCCGGCTCCTGGGCTGCGGGTTGCCCGTTGCTGGAGTAGGGTGCGCAGGCGGCCAACGGTTTGCAGTCGGCAAGTATGTCCCTGATCAGGAAAGAGGAGGTCACGGAGCGGGATTGGGATGGAGCTGACAGCTGCCCGGGCTGCAGGTGGGAATCTAAACCCTGGCCAGACCCTCCGCCTGGCCGTGGTGCTCCAGTGTCCAGACAGTCCCTTCTTGGCGAAGCAGGAGATGAGCATCCGCTGCTGCCTTCCGATCGGGGGCTCAGCTCCAGGGGTGAGCGGCAGTCCCCGATCAGGGGGTCCCCCTTGGGAAGGGCGGGGCTGCCTGCTCTGTGCGAGAGGATGGAGTCGATCCCAAATCCATTGGAGCCTTCCATAGCCAAGCCGCTTCCTTTTCTCCCCAGAACCTCCCCACCCACCCACCAACCCCAGCAGCCACCGCCCCTGCCCCTAGCTGAGGGCTGGCATGGGGCAGGCGGGCAGGGAGCTGGCGGGCACCTTGGACCGAGTTCAGCCTTGGGGGAGCCGGGGAGCTCTGGGCCAAACGCCTTTGCGCATCAGATCCACAAGGGCTCAGCGCTTCTGCAGCATCTCGAAGAGCTGCGGTGCCTGAGGGGGGGTGGTGGGAGTGTCGGGGAGGAAGAACTGGGGAAAGGGAGGGAGAAAGCTTCAAGTTTGGGGGGATAGACGGGAAAGTTTCCGGTCTAGTTTTCCCTTTGGAAAAGAGAAAAATGAGTTAAAAATCTAAATAAAATAAAGATTTGCAAAAGAAGGGAAAAAAGAAAAGAATGATGACAACTAAAAAGTAGTATAATCAAAGCCTTCTTCCTGATGAGCAGTGCACAGTGAGCGACTAGTCAGCACCACGGACAGCAGTATGTCCCCGGAGCCCGGGCTTCCAGCCGGTGAGGCGGAGCGCACCTGACGGCATCAGAACCTTGGACAGCAACAGAGCTCAAGACGCAAGTTGCTCCACCTGGCTCACGGGCTTCTACTTCCTCCGCTTCCGCAGCCTTGGGCGAACGTTTCAGCACCTTGGACAGAGGTTCTGGCAAATCCGGGCCTCGCTACAGCTCTCCCAGTTCCTTCCTGTGCGGTATGCCTCCCCCCCTTCTTTTGAAAAATGAACTTGAGTCACTTTTTCTTTGGCGTTCGGTTTTTTGGGTGTAGTTTTTTTTTCGATTTGTTTTTTTTTTTGTGTTTTTTTTTAAAGGGGGGGACTCGTCCACGTGTCCCTGGAGCGGTGGCGCTGATTGGTTCCGGGTGATTTTGGGGGTGATGTCACAGTTTCGCAAGAAGGAGCCTGATCCCCTTTCAGCTTGATTAAAAGAGACACTGAATTAATTACAGTCCAGACCCAACTGTTTACCGGCGATTTCCACACGGTTTGCTTTCATTAGGCCGCTGATGAAGCTTTTAATGAGGGGTGATTAGCCAAGGGGGGTAAGGGCTGGTGTGTGAGGGAATATGAGGCTGCCGCCGGTGGGCTTGGGTTGTGTTTTTTTTTCGGGTAAGTTTTCTCCAATCCTCTCAGTTAGCCAAACCATCAGTCCACTGAGCGCTCTCTCTCTCTCTCTCTCTCTCTCTCTCTCTCTCTCTCGACATAGGACTCGGAGGTACCGTTGAGCTATCGGGAATCAAATTCCCCAGTAAGAGGGAAAAAAGTTCTTAAAAGGAAAAAAGTTTGTGTTCTTTACCCGTTCCCCTATTCAGCCCATAGCTGATTTTAATCGTTTCTTGTTCTTTGCATCATGCCTCAGCTCTTTCTATTCTTTGCTGCCAGTGATAGAAGTTCAGTCTTAACAAAAGCTCAATTTCTTCTGTTCTGAATGGTGGCAGAAAGGGGTCTTCTTCTAGGAGTGGGATTATGGGGTGGAGGGATGTGGGTGCTTCGAGGCTCCAGAGACACTCTTGGCTGAAGAAAGGAGAAAAGTTAAGTAGACAAAAGAGGCAGATCCCCTTCCCTAGCTAAGCCACGCTCCCCAGAGGCCGCTCAAGCTTTTGTCCCTTCGAATATAAGAAACTAGAAGAGGAGGCGTGTATGAAGCTTGGTTATAAGGGCCAGAGTCGTAGCTCAACCGAAGAACGTCCTTCGTATCATCGTAGAAAACGGGGTCTTTCCGATGTGTTCCAATCTTCTTGTCATATGCTTTTCAGTGGTTGGTTGGGGGGTGGGAAGGGGAAGAGGAGGCGGAATGCCAGTTAGAAACACGAAGTGAGAGTCCCAGACCTTTTGTCTCCTTCCTGAAGGCAATGTGACCTGAGTTCGGAGCAGTGCCGAAGACAGAAGATTAATTTGTGGCGTCTAGGTCCCCAGGGCAGTCCCGTGGTCTGATATCTGAAAAACTGGCAGTGTCCGAGGTTTGGGCTGGGTGGAGCTCACCAGAGAATTTCCTCTTAGTTGGTGATGAAAAGGAAAAAAGTTCTCTCTGAAGTGCGCTTCCCTCTAGGCGCTGAGAGAAAATCCGCACTTATTTACACTGGGGCTGGAAGCCAGACTTTTGGAATGGGGGTTTAGCGCAACATGGCTGAATAGAAGCTTCCCCCTCTCAGCCCCCCCGCCTTTTCTCTTCAAGTCAGTTTCGTTAGATAGGCTTCAGCTTCTGTTGTCCAGCTATTTTTTCCTCCGTCACCCTCCCCCCCCCCCCCCCAGCAGATTGGAAGCGGCCACTCCTGTCTGGCGGAGGGCTGTGAGGCTGGGGGCGGCTCCCGGGCGGGGGCAGAGAGGAGTAGACCGCCCGACTGCAAGCTGTCGGAAGAGGGAGGGGGTGGGTAGAAGAGGAGGACACAGTGAGCCGGAGGACTGCTGTGGGCTGCTCTCGGACTTGGTCAGCCGCTTCTGTTATGAATGCCCGTTGCAGAGCTAACATGAGTTTTGGTAGTTGTTTTTGATGAGGAAAGATAAAGTGGCGTCTGGAGAAGCTTGTTCGGCCTATTTGCTCCCAGTTTGCTATTGATCCCAGCCCACACGTCCTACCTAGCCTCATTGGAGTTGTTCCCTTGTGATGTTAAGATCCAAATTATAAAACTTGTTACAAATGAGCCACCTGTGTTGGTCCGGGGAGACTGTCAAGCTTTTGACATCTGTCTCCCCCCCCATCTGTCCCCCTCCCTCGGTCTTTTTTTCTCTATCCTTTTATTCTGGGAGCCCCCTCGTCCAGCAGGTCGCATGGTTTAGGAGATTTTCCTCTCTTTTTGCCTTACCTTTCCAGCCCTAGCCCCAGGGCAAGTCAGAACATAAGAAAGGCAAAGGCAAATGTAGTTTCAGAGGAGCCCAGAAGCCAAAAGATGAGATTCTGAGAACGGCTACCAGTGAGCTGATATTTGTATTGTGAAATAGTAACCTAGAGAGATCGTAAAACTTTTCCCAGCTTTCTAGGTTCTTCTGAATAAGAATGTCTACCTTATAAATACTGGATTATTACAAATAATTTTTTCTTGGTTTGGTTATGATATAAGATATAATCTCCACTTAAATTTCACACTGTCCAACAGTCTTCACATTCAGCACCCCAGCTTCTTTCATTGTTTCTGCTTAGCAATAGTTGTCCCCTTCTTTTTCTCTCAGATGTATCTGAGACTGGGGAAGCTCAGAGAATTGTCTCTTTGGAATGGGTAGAAATCTAGAGTAAAAGAGGTATCTTTTCTTCTTTGACATTCCCTCACAGCTAAAGCACCAGTTCCCTAACAATTTCCAGCATATTTCACTTCGTATCGAACCTATCTTTCCTCCAATTAAATTAAATCCATTTTTAACAAGCAAGTATATCTAGTAAAGTACTAGATACCTCTTATGGGCAAAACACTGGGCTAGGCTCTGAGAATACAAAAACAAAAATGAAAACAGTGCTTGTACTGAAGGAAATTATTGTTATAAAAACAGTAAGCAACTGGAGAATTTAGGGAAAGTGTTAACAACTAGGGGAATCAGGAAATCCCATTATAAAATTTAAGTAACAAAATGTCCATCATTCCTGGCAAAAGCCTAATTAGCAATTATTAACTGTGTTAATGACCAAAGAATTCACCCATGGTAGCGAATCTATTAGTGATGAGTCTCTCCTCTCTGGACCCATACTTGGATGTCAGTGCTGCTGGTAATATTTAATAGAGAAGAAATGAAAATAAGTTAATATCCTTTATTTCATATTCTTCAAATAATATTTTAAAACTCTACAATAATAATATTGTGCTAATCTAAATATAGATGGCACCCCTAAAGTGAGATCCTTTTGAAAGATGTGAACATATACACTAATAATTATGCATTATCAAATAAATGTAAATGTTCTCAGTTTAAAAACATTTAACTCAAATATTACTTATTTTTATAATTGCTACTTTTGATCTCCATTTTCATTTTCCTTTTTACAATCTTCACAGAATTGTTATTAAAATTGCAATTAAGGGCTACATTCCAGTTTCATACAAACCAGATAGGGGGGATAAATGTGGTCTATATTTAGAACAATATAGTAGCTGACTTATAATTTACAGAGTATTTTCCTTACAACTTTGTACCATCTTCATTTTATAGGAGAGGAAGATTAGGTTCATAGAACTGAAGTTAGCCCTAGGTAACAAAGCTACTGTAAGCAACAGAATCAGGATTTGAACCCAGGACTTCTGACCAGAGTCCAATTTCTCTGCAACAGACTGAAATTCCAGTAAATCTCCTTTTGCTTATAATGAACAGTTTATCTCTAATGCTCCTCAAAGATTAGGTCTTAGGTCTGTCACTAGCAAAGCTAAACCAGAGCTCGTTCAGAATTACAGAATCAGAACTGCAGAATCTCAAAAATGTAAGGGACTTCAAAGATCATCTAATTGATATCTGAATTCCCCACAAAGTTATTCACTTCCTACTCACAGATCTACAAAGAAGGGGAATCCCTAACTTTTGGGGACTACTGTTCCATTTCTATTTTAATGAGGGAAGTGCCCGAAATTCACAGATTTATAGAATACCAAAGAAGTAAACAAGAGCTCACATTTATATAGTGTTTTTAAAGCCTGGTTGCCAGCTCTGTATCCCACTTCAGTAAGATGAGGGCCTGAAGGGATTGTAGTTAACACTAATGATAATAACTCCCATTTACATGGTACTTTACAGCATAGAGTGCTTTAAATATATTATCAGATTTAATCCTCACAACCACCCTGTGAGATTATCATTTTACATATAAGAAACTGAGGCAATGAGATATTGATTTATCCAAGGTCATAAAACTAGAGCTTGAGGTAGTATATGAACTCAATTCTTCATGGCTCTTGAGTTTAACACTCTATTCATTATGCCATCCTGTCCCTCATGATGTACTAAGTGTGTGGGTAAAATTCTGTGTGTCTTGGTGATGGAATCCTAGGAACCAACCACTGATAGCAAGGCCTTTCTTATGGCTCCATGAATAGCCAAATTAGCAAGAAGTGAAAAGAAGAAGCTAGACAACTAATTTCACGTCTGTATTCCACAAAATGCAGAATTGGGCAAGAAGCAAGGTCATTCATCTCTCAAATTTCTATTATGTCTTGTTTCTTTGGCTCAAATCCTTCAATAGATGAAGTCTGCACAATGCCTGGTATATAGATGATGCTTAATGTATACTGAGTGTTCTCTAGCCTGCCATCACCAAACAGAAGAGGTAGGAAACCCTTGACTTTGGACTCATGGATATTTTGTACTCCTCTTAAATACTTATATTTCTTTTTTATTTCCAACATACCTTCAATGCAATTCAACACAAATTTATTAAGTATTCACAATATGCAACTTCAAGGAAATATCCCTCTTACTATCCTATCTCTCCTACTATCATTAACCACTAAGCCCTTATGAAGTCTTTAACACAGAAGATTCACACTTTTGATTATTTTGGCATCTAGAGCTATGATTTCATTGATGTGATGATGTGGAAATATCCCATAACCAAGTCTGACCAACAGTTAATCAGGTTTTATTCTTTCCAAAGTAAATCTGCAAAATTTTAATTGATTATCTTGTGACCCAAGAAAAATCTATTAACTTTTCCCCTAGTTTTTTGATGAAGAAGGGTCTACGAGCCTTACTCATACTTTGTATGAGTATATGTCTGAATATCTTGATCCATTGTTAACCATTTTGCCAAGCAAAAAGAGTATATGTTAAGACAGTCAATGCAAAGGTGTTAATTGTTCTAAATGTGTTCTTTTGATAAAGTTTTGATTCAAGGATTCTTAATACATAGGAGTTTCTTAATACATAGCCGTAACTTTCTCCTTATTAATAGTTTCATACCCAATGTGTCTTGCCTAAAGTAAACCACAGTGTTTTTAAGTATAGCTTTTCGCCCACTGATTCAGTTTGATTTCTGGCTTCAAGTACAAAGTCTTCAGTTTATATTGGTGTACTTTAAGAATTTTATTGAGTGTCCATGACATTTGGAAATCATTGTGGAAAGTTTCCATAAAATAAAATAGGTGCTTCATGTATTTTTCAGTGACAACATTAAACTCAATGTTATCCAAATTCATCAAATGATTTTGATACCATTTTTCTCTTTGACTTGACTGCCATTCTTAGTTCTCTTCAGAAGTGACAACAATGGATTTAGGATGAGGGAGGATTATAGTAGGATTAAACTGTCTCCCTGCCACAATTTATATCAATTGTTAATAACATTATTGTGTTGATACAGTGTTTTAAATAGAGAACTGTTTTGTGTATTAACACAAAGTACCCTAGCTTGGAACCATCTTACATTTACACCATGTGAATCCATAAGTGTGGAATTAAGTCAAAAGTCTTGGTACAATTAATAAAGGTGATAAATGTTAGAGTACATGTGTGTGGCTTTCAAAATCATGATCAAATTGATAATGAATTGCTCTTTATATCTCTGAGACTTTTTGGCTCCTCTTCCAATGATATATGGTTTTCTTGTCTACATTTTTTAAGCAATGAAAGTTGTAAATGTTTTGTATAAAGGACATCAATATGCCATTGCTATGGTCACTGGTGTTCTCATCTATTGGCCATAAATATGTGATAACATCTACTAAAAAAAAACTAAGATCAGGCTTGCTTCAGAGAGGAAAGCTAGTAAAATACTGAACTAGTTATTCATGCACTATTTTGAAAGGTTCCAACTAATAATTATGAATCTTATCTTGATGGACCACTTTCTGGCTTTGTAGAGAAATTAAGAGTTTCAATCACCTCATTTGAAGTAAATAGCCATTCTATATTCTTTATATTAATGGCATGAAAGGTTTTTTAATTTCATATTTAATCTAACTTGGGTTCTCATTATGTGGGGCTCCTTTCAACACTACATTATGTGAATGAGAGGATTGGGTTAGATGATCCATAAGGTATATTCTAGCTCTGACATTGTGTTCTAAGATCTGTCCCAGCTCTAACATTGTATGGTTCTAAGGTTCTACAAGCTATCATTGGGTAACCTACAAATTGTAATCCATATGTATCATCATTTTATTCCCCAGCCTCTAGATGCAAATTAAGCATAGATACTTTTTAAATGTTACTTCTTGTTGACTCCAGAGAAGACTTAAAAATTCCAGGCTTATTAATTGAAGATTGGAAGGAGCTGGGATAAAGGGGATACCTTAAATGTTTACTGCTATTATTATGAGTAATTTTTGTTACCAGGTTGAATATTTCATAGACTGATACCAAATTATCTAACTATATGCTCAAATTTTCCCATATAACTACCTGCTGGAAAAAAACACATAAATTTGCAAGCCTATGATTTCTGTTTCCTTAGAGATCACATTGTTTTTGTATTTATTTAGGAAGTGATGAGAAGTTGGGTCAGGAGGCCCATTTCAAACTACTGCATGAAATAAGTTTATTCAATTAAATTCATCAAGCATTTTAAGTGCAAAACCTTGTTCTGATTTGGAGATACAGAGGTTTAAAATAGCATAGCTCCTGCTCTCAAAAAGAGGATACTCTATTAAAGGGGATATAGCATATAAACCAATAGGGGTATGGTATGAGCAGAGAAAATGGAGAAGGAAATAAAGAAGCATGTCTATAATACCATATACCAGGTATTATCCTAAGTGCTCTACAAATATTATTTCATATGACCCAGCAAAAGTGCTCCAGGAAAATTTTAGGAGGAAAAATATTTGTTTTTGAAGAGGTAAGAGAAGACTTCATGAATAGGTAACACTATCTTTGTCTTGAAGAGAAGAAATTTAAAAAAAAAAAAAAAAAAAAGGAAATTTCAGTGGACAAAGATAGGGAAATAGATTCCAAGTTGTGGAGCAGAGAGGGTCAAAGAATGACCTATATGAATAATTGGAGAGAGAAAAGAGGCAGGATAAAATCAAATTACATCCAGGGTTCAGTTTGGAGGATATATAGAGTGTGTGAGAGACAAATAAGATTGGAAAGGTAGATTGGATCTAGGCTGTGGCGGGTTTTAAATGTTAGGCTAATTGTGCATTTTATCCCATAGACAATTGTAAGCCACTGAAGACTTTTTAATAGGGCGAATAACTTAATCCAGCCTGAAAATTAGGGAGATTATTTTGACAGTAGTGTGAAGATAAGTCAGAGCTGGGAAATATTGGAGATAGAGAAACCAGTTAGTAATTATTAGAACAGTCTACATGAGAAGGAAGGATTGTTCTGCTAAAGAGTAAAGTCAGATTCCATAACTTGTTCTCAGACCCATCTGGAAATAGAGTGAAAAATAAAAGGGAGTCTTGACAGGAAGGAAGAAAACCTAAGAAGATCCATTAAATCCGCCTGTAAACTGTGAAACCTCACCAATAATAAATGCTTGGTAGGGTCAGAGGAAGAGGTCTGGCTGGGTGGAAACTACACCAAATCTTAGAGTGACCATTGGGTGGCACTGTAGGACAAGGAGAGGCAGATATGGGGTTGCTTAGGATTTTGGGGAGCTGTATCTAGGAACATAAAGAAGGATTTTGTATTTAGAAAATACTGTTCGAAGATGGACTTAGCAGCTTACAGAGCCACAGCTTCCTTCCCTATCAGCATTTTACTTTTCTGTTGTTTGGACAAGAAATGATTTGATAGTTTATTGCTTTAGAGAGGAAGACCTAAGCTCATACACTTTCCTCTATCACTGTCTCTTCTTGGGATGATGATTTTCATCATTCTTTATTTGGGGGAGTGGTAAATTTCTGGACCCACATAGTACTCTTTTACCATTTTCCCCATCTTTTTTGTCTACTATGACTTGTAGATTTCAAATAAACATTATAAAATATTATTTAGATTTAAAAGTGTTTTTTTTCCTTTTTTGTCCACCTATTTAGACATAAGACTTTTCATTCCTTTAGCATATCTAAATAAAATTAAGTTATTTAAGTCATCCCTAAGATTCCAAGTGGTATTTTTTGATTGCTATTCTTAAGTCTATTAATGTAGTAACTAGGTACCTAAGAACTGGTTAATCTTCTCAGCCATTCCATTATTTTTGGTCCATTACAATGTCTTCAGTTTAATTTTAGTTTCTCTTGTCCTCCCTAGATGCACAGCACTACCTGGGAGCTAATGAATATTTCTACAACTGCCTTCCTTCAAGGGAAAGTGTCATCCAAAAGATAAGCAAATTCCATTTTGGTATCAATTTAGTTGCCTTAAATAACACTGTATATGGTACAGTGACCCTGACTTTCAAAGCCTGAACCATAGAACAATATCGAAGTTTCTGTGACTGATGAAGCCATTCCTAGGGCCAGTTTGCCCATCATGGAGCAGGTAGGTTATGAAGAGATATCACCAATCTGCTGTTATTTCCTCTTATGGCATCTATCCCCTGAGCGAGGATCGTCTGACTTTTGAGGAGTCATTGTAATATTTTTGAAGAATATGATTCCAGGAGGAGGGGACATTGTTATTGTGAGATGAACTTTTAAAAGATCATGGACTTTGCTGTTCAATTTAGAATCTACAGATATGTTATATAAGAGTTAGGAGAACTAGCCTAAGTATCCTACCTACAGTAGTCATAGACTAATCAACTCATAAAGTAGGTGTGAAAGGAAGGCAATACCTGTTAGTCCACAGAGGCTAATCCAGCCAAGCCAGCACTAGAAGCCATGTGGCACAATGGACAGAGAACTGGACTTGGTGGCAGAAGCCATAAGGTCCACACATATCTCCACTACCTACTAATCATTGGCAAATCATTTCATTTCTCTGAGACTCATTTTCCTCATCTATAAAACACGTACAATAATACTTACTTTACAAACTTCACAGGGTTTGTTGTGAAGATCAAATAAGATAGTAGATGGAAAACAAAGTGCTTTGTAGCCCTTACCTACCATTTTGAGCATGGATGGGAAAAGGGGGAGGGTAGATATACAAAGTTTAGAAAGGAAGGACATTGGAGCTTAAGAGCCTAGAGTCTAGTATTTTTTGGCATTCATGGTGCGAAGGAAGAGTAAGAGATAGAACAGTGGGGGCCCAACTACTTTGATCTACACATTTGAAATCTGTCCAGTTTGCTGAGAGAAACTTCCATTAATCTTTCAATCCCATTTGGTTCCATTATTAGAATTATAGAGATACTGTTAAGTTATTCAAATACGGACATGAGACAAGAATGGCAAATCAAAGTATTTAATTAAAATACAGAATTGTGGAATCTCTATATATTATTTCTGACAAAAGGTACTGGAGAATAGAAGGGGACTTCCACAAGGAGGTCAGTCAAAACAGTTATATATTGAGAAAACATTCCTGTGGCCCTTTCTCTTCCTTTGAACTCTCTCTCTCTTTAGAAAGGGATCTAAATAATGCTAACCCTAGCAACCTTCCCATAGATTAGGAATGACTTGATAGATTGAGAAATAGTACATCATTGGAAAGCTGAAATAGTCCAGATCATAAAGGTTCCAGTTACTTCTTAGGAGGATTCATGGTAGACTGGAACCCAGAGAACTAGCATTCACATGCATGTGGTCATAAGCCCAAAGAGAAGAATTAAGATTCAGGAGACAAAAGCAAGGGATCTCAGAGTATGTTGATATTATAATAAGCAGGAAAGCCAGTATGTTTTTTGTTCATAGCCTTGAGTGTAGCAGGGCTGTGAGATCTGACCTTCACAATGTTCCTTGGATAAAAGCCTTGAAACTCAGGATCTTCACATCAGAAGAGAGTATTGGAAGAAAGGATAAGCTCCTTTATTGATTTAGAATGCTAAGGGAAATTGTTTCTCCAGTGAGGAAGTGGAAAGGAGTTACTAAGCACTTTGACCTAAAAAAATAGGAAGTCATCAAATATCATTGACTTGAGGGCTGATTCTTAGGTCCTTACAGAGGCAGAATCCCCATCAAATGACATGGGGTTTTTGCCTCAATAAGGGCAGAAAAGGGAGGTTCACTATACTCTTAAATCTATCCAGGGAATTTCCTATCACACTAAAAGGGTTTCTTATATAAGTCAAGTGTCTAGAGATGGGTATAGTTGCCCCTACGCAGGGTTCCTTGACGTACTGAGAACTCCTCATAGTGGGCTTTGTATGCCCTCTGGCGAGCTTTCTCAGACGGGAATGTATCAAGATGGCGGCTCACCTGTAGAAATAAAGGAAAAATAAGTTGGTGAAAATGAAGATCACTTCATCCTTGAAAACCACTTTCCTGCCCTCTACTGTTCTGCTTCTTTAGGAGGAATAATATACTTTTCTACTATGTGCTTTGCAATGTGTTAAGCACTTTTCACAAATATTATTTTATTTGATCCCCACAACAGTCCCATTTTATAGTTGAGGAAACTGAAGCAGATAGGTTAAATCATTTATTCAGGATCACATAGCTAGTAGTTGAGGCTGGATTTAAACTCCAAAACTAATTTCAAACCCAGTGCTGCCTCATCAGCTGCCTGTTTGACATTTAAAACTTATCACCTAATACTAAGCTAATACTTGTTCTTCATATAATTACATCTTTCCATCTTTTTTTCTTTCCTTCTTTCCTTCCTTCTAATTTTCCTTTCTTTTCCCCTTTCTTCCTTTTCTTCTTTTCTTCTTCCTCCTTTTCTCCCTACCTTTTTAATTTCCTTGTTTGTGAAGACTGTGTATTTTAAAATCAGCCGGAGTCAGGAATTCAGGTTAGGGGAAAATCGTCACTCTTTATTCTCAGTGAAGAAAGATCAGAGGTGGAAGAGAATGGGCGATAGCAATGTGTGTAGCTGAGTCAAGAAGCTAGCTAGACCAACAGCCACAAGACCAGCAGCTACGAGCATGGAACCTAGGCTTAATCTCTCCCAGCTTCTCTTCCTGTCTCTCTCTCTCTCTGCCTCCACCCACCAAAATCGTCATTTCCTATAAAACACATCAGGACTTGCACAGAGAGTGGGCGGGGCCATTCTTTATCCAATCATGTATATTAATAGAGTATAGTCCCATTACTATTTAGCCTCAAGTACTTGGGACCTCAGTGCATCAACTGAAGCCTCAGCCCATTACACTTGTTTCTTTATTTTTTATATGCATTATCAACATATTTGTCCACTGGAAATTGTGAACCCTACTAAAGATTAGGTGGCTCCTACGTTAAGATGCAGTGTAATACTAGAGGTTGTAGCCTAAAGTAAACCATCACAAAATGACTGCCCATGTGCTACTGCATTCATCTTTTCAGCATCCTTTGCAAAAAGTGACAAATGATTGAGGAAAGGCATCAAGAAGGAAAGTATATATGTGGAATTGTGAAATGAGAAATGTCATTAAGTGGCAGTTCCTATAAGTTCAATTTACATTTTACAATGTGTTAAATGTAGTTCCACATATAGACAGTTGCTTAATAAATATCATTTCATAATGAGCTGGAATCCTATTAAAATAGAATCTAATACTCAACATCAAGCCCTTACTATACTGTTTTCTCATGATTCAAAGAACAAACTAACTTCCATGCAAAGGGAGATTTCCTGATGGGCTGTCACTATTTCTCAGGGTTCTATGTAGAAAATCTGTACTAATTGGGCCCCCCAAATTGTAATAGAACATATAAAATATAATAAGAGGAAGGGATGCTTCCAACTAGAGTTCAGAACCCCAAAATGAGCATCCCTCAAAATTCCAGTGTGGAGATGATCCTGTCAGGTGCTCCTTGTTGTCTGTAAGTTTAAAGTTTATGTTTTAATAGCAAATATAAGATTTCATACAAATGCACAGCATCACCTTCGAAGTTTATAGTCTTAAAGAGATCCTTGTGGTGTAAAATACAAAGTTTCTTGTACTTGTACCTTCCTTTCTCTCTCTCTCTCTCTCTCTCTCTCTCTCTCTCTCTCTCTCTCTCTCTTTCTCTCTCTCTCTCTCTCTTTCCCTGGCCTTTCCCTTTTGCTCCCCACCTTGAGGGCAGAATTTGTGCTTTGTTTTCATCCTTGAATGTTCAGCAAAGTATTTTGCCCAAAACTGGTACTAAATGAAAAGTTGTTGGATGGCATCAAACTGAATTAGAAATAATCTGATTAGCAGCAATAATAACTCACACTCATATGGTGCTTTAAAATGTTCAAAGCTGATGAGACTGAAGTATTTTGTATGCTATGTTGTCTTAGTCAAAATCCAAAAAGAAAAAAAAAACACTTCTTTACTACTCTTAGGAGTTAAACATGTAAGAAAGACAAATCCAAGAAAAAATATAAGATTTTTTAGTTTAAATTTTATGTAATCAATATTTGAGCATTTCCATCTTTCTCAAAAAAAAAATGATGGAACACATTTTTCCATCTGTTACCATCATCTCAGAAATATCTGACTCCAGAGAGAGGGAAGCACTATCTAATAACTGTACAATTCTTTCCCCTAAAAATAATTTTTTTTCTGGCAGTGATGGCTCCTTTAAAATTACTTAGGAAGGCAGGAAATGGTGGCATATGCATGTAATCCCAGCTACTGAGAAGCCCAAGGATGACAAATCCCTTGAGCCCTATAATTCTGAGCTGCAGTGAGTTGCTGGGCACCAATATGAAGAGATCTAACTAGTGGGGAACCAGCAGGTTGTCTAAGGATGTAAGATAGAAATGGATCAACAAAAGTTTTGTGCTGATCAAAAACTGGACCCGTGAGTAGCTCTTGAACTTCCAAGTTGAGAGAGGTTGAGAGATTCTGTCTTAAAAACAAAAATAAAATTATCTAGGAAGGAATTAAAGATAATCTGGTTAAGAGCACAATTATATAGTGCTTTAAAGTTTTCAAAGCACTTCTTAAGAGCTGATGAGATTGAAATATCTAGTATATTTATATTATCTTAGTTAAAATCCAAAAAAACACTTCTTTACTACTCTTAGGAAGAAAATAAATAAGAAAGACAGAGGACACTCTATTTGGAAGGGCATGGGGTAAGAAATCTTTAAGTTACCTTTGGATTTGGAAGGAATAGCTGGAGAATTCACACTTCAGGAAAAAGAAGTGTCCCCTGAGGTGGCTGCTTCTCCCACAGTGTAAGCTAGGAGAAGTTAGCCACCTGAATGTCACTAAAGGATTCAGTCAAGTTTATGGGTGTCTAAGGCATAAGTAGAAGATAAAGAAAAGGGGAAGAAGAAGAATATGGAGAGAAAGAGGGAAAGGATGGAGGGAGAGTGGCTTTAGAAAGGTTAAAATATGTATAATGGAAAGAGGGCTGGGTTCTAAGCTAGAAGAACTCTGTTCAAACTCTGATATCATAATAGTTGCTTGACCTTGAGCATCACCTTCCTTCTGTGGATTGCCAAAGCTGGCTACCTCTAGCTGTTAGATGAGGATTATCATCATTATGATGGTAAATCATATCAGTGCATACCTAATGGGAAGTAATCTTAGGAAATACTCAGGGGAACCTATGGTCAAATCATAACTTAAGGAATGGTTTCCTTCTGCCTTATCCCTGACAAATAATTAATCAATATTTATTAAGCACCAACTATGTGCCAGGCAGTGTGCAGAACACTGATGATACAAAGAAAATACTAAAAAATAGTTCCTGACTTCAAAAAAAGAGAGAAAAGGACCTTACAGATACAAAAATATTTGTTACAGCTCTTTTTTGGGTGGCAAAGAATTGAAAGTTGAGGATATGTCCGTCAATTGACGAATAGATGAATAAGGTGTGGTAGATGATTGCCATAGAATAATATTGTGCTATAAGAAATGATGAGTGATTGGCTTCAGAAAAACCTAGGAAGACATTATATGAACTAATGCAAGGTACAGTGAGCAGAATCAGGAACATATTATACACACTGATGGCAATACTATGAGGATAATCAACTATGAAAGAACTTCTCTGATCAAGACAATGATCCAAAATTGAAGGGATGCTCATCAATTAGGAGATGGCTGGACAAGACGTGGCAAAAGATTGTAATGGAGTCCAATTGTCCTTTAGGAAGTAATAAGGGGGGTGGTTTCAGAAAAACATGGCAAAACTTAACTAAATTGGTACAAAGTGATGTGAGGATAACTGGAAGATCCTTGTGCACAGTAGCAGCAGTGTTGTAATGATGATCAGCTGTGAAAGACTTGGCTACTCTTATCTAAGACATTTCCAAAGAATTCATAATAAAAAAAATGCTATGCACCTCCAGAGAGAACTGATGAATTCTGAGAGCAAATTAAAGCATACTTTTAAACTTTATTTTTCATGTGGCTTTGTTTTGTGTGTATGTATATGTTTTCTTTTACAACACAACTAATATGGAATCATGTTTTGCATGACTTCACATGTACATTTGATATAATATTGCTTATTTTCTCAAGGAGGGATGGGAGAGATGGGGAAATTTGGAACTCAAATTTTAAAAAAAAATGAATGTAAAAAAGCTTTTTAAATGTTATTTGGAAATATTTAAAGAAATAAATTAAAATATCAAAAAAAAATCCCTGCCTTCAAAGAGTTTGCATTCTAACAAGGAAGAATATATGAAATATGGTTTAAATAAACAGTACAGATGAAAGTGGTTGTGGGTATGAAGTGGGGGGGAGACCTCTGTTTTGTCTTAATGCTGATGGGGAGAAGAAAGGAGTTTACATGATGCTATTTTTGTCCTTCTGGTACTGCCACCTTCTGTTCTGGGTCTCTAGGCTGCCTGGTCACCTCAAAATCATCAGACCCCTCAAAACAAAAAGCTTTGGATCTAAAACCAACTTAGTCATGTTGGACAGAGCCTGTGGACAACTCCACCCCTGCAATGAACGGGTTGCCACCCTTACACAGAATTAAGGTTGTTAAGGAGATGTGCTAACTCCATCAAGATAGCAAGATAGACTTTCAGACTTAACTTCTGTTTAGGGATCCAAGGATCTGGCTGATTAGGTTCAGGGGATCCTGAAAAAATTTAACCACTGAAGTAAAATGAGTGAGAACACTTCTGAGAAGACATTGGACATGAAAAGATTTGACTGTGCATAGACATAATGTGTATCTTTAAGAAATGCTCAACACAAGTGGTCATGAAGCCAAGATTTTGTTCTTGTTTTTGTGAGAAGCAACATATTGTAATAATAGCTGGCATTTAAATACACTTTAATGTTTTGAAATAATAATTATAACTGATATTTAGATAGCAAACATGTAGTTCCTGCAAATTATTTTTTGTCTGTTATCTTACTTGACCTTCACAATAAATATGTAGTTAAGGAAAATATATATTCTCGCTATTTTATGATGCTTGGAATAGTGGAGTGATTTGTCCACCACCAAAAAGCTAGAGTGACTAGTGTCAGTGAATCCAGGTGATCCCCTGAAAAGTCCTGTGATCTTTCTGCTACAAAAGACTGCATTTATGAGCTTTGTGACCTTGGGTAGCTGGGAGCCAGTAACCTCTCCAGATATCACTTTCCTGATATGGAAAATGGGAACAATAATAGTCGTACTGCCTATCTCACAAAATTTTTTTATGGTTTTTAGAAAGTGTTTTTTAAACCTCAAGTGAGCATAAATCTAAAAGTAGTATTATTCAAACCTTCACTTTCAGAAAACAACTCTTACTATTTCTATGTGCCAAAAATGAGAGCAAAAGACAGCAAGAGAGAAATAGCAAAAATTGAGACAGCACTTAACAAGAGAATAAAAGATTGAGACAGAAAGTGAGCAAGAGTAAAAGAGAATGAAATAATGGGGAGTGGATATGGGGAGAGTAATAGATCAAACTTCTCACCTTTATGCATTTGGAAACACTTTATCTTGTAAAAGACACACAGTGACCAGAGATGGCCCTCTTGAATTTTATAGGACATATGACTTACTCCTTTCTTAGCCCATACCCATCTTCAACATTGACATTAATTACACAGCTATTACTCAGCCTTCAGGCAGTATAAACAGGTGTAACAGATCATTAGCAAACTGCTTTAAATCACAGCATTCAATCATCCACAGTTGCTAACTGAGGAAAACTGAAGCTCTGACCATATCCTACTCATCCACACACATGCCTCCTAAAGCTAAAAGAGGTAATGTGGTGCACTAGAAATAGAATACAATTTGAAGTCCAAATTAGGACTAGGAATCCTTTGGTATTTCCTAGAAGTGCAATGCTAAGCAACTCAATCTCTCTGTATCTCAGTTTCTTCATCTGTAAAATGAAGATAATGAAATGTATACTACCTGCCTCAGAAAACTGTTTTGAGGAAACACTTGTGAATGCCTCAAAGTACTCTGCTAATGTGAATTGCTAGTATGAATACGATGCTCTGGACCTATTGGGCATACAAAGATGAATGAAAAATGGTCTCTGACCCTCAAGGGGTGAATGGGGAGACACAAAAAGTCAAATAATGGTATAGCAGATGTTATGAGATAGTATATGAATGAGTAAATGCTCTGTGAGTATACAGATAAGTTTTGTGAAGTCAAAGGGGAGAGAGAAGGAGAGAGGAAGAGAGGGACACGAGAGAGAAAGGAGGAAATGGGGGTGAGAGAGAGACAGAGAGACAAAAAGAGGGGAATGTGTGTGTGTGAGAGAGAGAGAGAGAGAGAGAGAGAGAGAGAGAGAGAGAGAGAGAGAGAGATTATAGTAGTGTATTCAAGAAAAGTTTTATAGGGAAAGCAGAATTTGAGCTGGACTTTAAATGGACTTGTAGAGAGGAGCAGGAAAGACATTCAGATGTGTATAGGGGGAGGGGAGGGGAGGGGAGGGAGCTAGCTTGAATAAAAGCACCAAAAGTAAGAATTCGAAGAGTTTATTCTGGACTCAGACTGAGTTGTTTCAAAGGAAATGTATCAGTGATTAGATCAGTTTAATATCTTTCAGAAGGCCTAAGGCACACAGGAAGCGTTCTATCCAAAGCCTAACTGCTGTCTGGGAAACCCCTGTAGGGCCTCAGAAAAGAATGGACCACCCCAGGGCATTGATTAGGCAGACCAGAGAGGGCTAAACTCCTAGGGGCCCCAATGCAAAACACTGAATAGGGCAGAATTTGAATAATCTCTAATGGCCTGAGAGACGGCAGTTTTGGTTCTGTTACTAACTAGTTAGATAACCTTGAATAAATCCCTTGGCCATACTGGGCCTCAATTTCCCCATCTGTAAAATAAGAAGATTGGATTGAATGGTTTTAAGACCTCTTACAGTTTTGACAATCTTGTTCTATGAGCTGAGTGAAGGTTACTGCTCAGTAAAGAAGCTCTCTGTTATGCTCTCTACCCAATTTCTCCCAGAAATAGTCAGTTTAAGTGGGAAAGAGAAGGCTAATTAAATCTCTAGCTTAAATCACCTGTGTAGTCATGACCCCAAAGCCCTTGAATTTGAGGACAAAGGCTACTTGGGAACAAGGAATTCCTTTTGAGCTGCTTCTAAATTAAGCCATGCAGAGTCTGTATCTGCCTGAAGCTAAGAAAATGTACCAGCTTTGGCAGGAGGCAGCTTCACAAAAAGGAACTCTGAGGTGATAGAAGGTCAATGTAAGTAAATAAGGCAAGATCCCCTCTGACTATTAAGAGAGATCAAAGACGAGGGCTTCCCCATGGACTGGCAAAATGAAATTAGTCCTAATAAACTTGATCTGATTGAACTTGAATGGAGGCATCTACATTACCACATTGCTTATTTCTGAAACAGATTTGCATTTGGATGTTTTTTGGAAGAACAGAGATTTTTGTTTACTCTCTGATCTGCTCAATTTCCAAACTATTATTTTGTCCCCTCTAAAAAGAATTCCAATCTGAGTCTTACTCCCTGATTGGTTAGTCCCTGCTTGGAACTGCCCTATCCTGAAAAGTCTAAGGCACACTGCTCACTCTTGGGATTGTATCACCTCCATATCAGTACTCCCTTCCCTTCTTTTCTCATCCTGTTCTCCTTCCCTATCCCTTTCCAACTCTTCTTAATGTTTTGTCTTCCTCAATTAGAATATAAACTCCTTGAAAATAGGAACTGTCCATTTCTTGATTTTACATCCCTAGCACCGAGAGAACAGTGCCTGGTGTTCAGTAAATATTTAATAAATATTTTATTCATCTGTATCCAAAAGAGTACTTATCGTTTACATTATCACTGTACTACTATTTGAAATCATAGTCATAGTATTTGGGACCTGGAAGGCATTCCTAGACCATGGAATGTCAGGACACAGAATGTAAAATATTAGAGTTGGGAGGGAAGAACATATATGTTATGTGATGTCAAGACTGGAAGGGAACTAATAATACTTAGAAAGGAGCATTAGAACCTAGATTGCCACCTGCAAAGGGTTTTGGAAATGGAATTTTAGAACTAGAAGGGCTCTTAGAACATGGAAAATTAGAAAAATAAGGGTTTTTAGAACTAGCAATGTTAGAGTTGGAAGTAATCCTAAATATAATCTAGTATGATTTCCTAATAACAAAGATGATGAATACTAAGGTGCAGAGAAAGGTCACATATATGGCTATTAGAGGCATCTAGGTGATGAAATAGGGTTTGAAGTAGGGAAAAATCTAAGTTCAAACCTGTCCTTAGTTACTAGCTATGTGAACATGTCACTTAACCTCAGTCTCTTCAACTGCAATATGTGTATAATAATAGCATTTAATTCCCAGTATTGTTGTGAAGCTCAAATGAAATATTGTATTCAGCAGAATGTCTGGTACTTAATGTTTGTTTCCTTCTTTTCCTTTCCCATCACCCATGTTAGCACTAGAATCTAGTTTTCCTGATGCTCAACTCATAATTTTTACCACCACACTAAGCTGAAATTATTTATGTCTAACTCCTCATTAAGTACCAACTTGTGAGCTCTATTTCTTAACACTCTTGAAATTATTAACTCCATTTTGATCCATTACCTGAGAAAAGATATTAAAGTTCATGAGCAAACTGGATTCATTATGGAAATGGTGATCATGTGATCTGGAGTAAGAGATAGAGGGAGTGGTGAGGAGGAATGTAGGATTAACTTGCTGGATCCTACTTTATAAATGGTAATTATAATTTATAATTATGACTTCTATAAAATCAGAAATAGACAAGACCAGAAGACAACAAACTGGATTCTAGAATCTTGATTTACACTGGTAATTTTTCATTTATGCTTTCACATTTGGCCTGGGCAAGTCTCCTTAGTCTACCTTGTCAAAGGAGAATATAGTATTTCCTTTCTACTCATTGATTTCTTTAGAATGAAGAAAAGAAACAATGTGACTTGGTAGAAAGAGCATGAAATAGGGGAATTGATTCCTAGTCATGGTACTGATTGGGTACCTTGGATTGCTCACTTAATTCTCTGGGCCTTAGCTCTTTATTTGTCAAATGTGAATTTAGACTCGATGACCTCTAAGGTCCTTCCTAATGCTAGTATTCTATCATGTATATTTTTTAAGAGCAGAGACACTGAGGTCAATACCTAGTTACCCCTTTGGGGGAGTAGGATTTTCTTGCTTAGACTATTACCTAGGGATTATGATAACACTTAATATGTCTTTTTAGTCTTTGCAAAATAGTGTCCAGAAATTCCAAGGGAATAAAAGAAAGAAAGAGAACAAAACCAGTGTTACACTTATCCATAAGCCTTACAGTTAACAGTCCAATATGTGAGTTTATTTTTCTGGGCCAATTTGTTTTTTCTTAAAGTTCAACAGTATTCCCTCAAATCCAGAAAATTACTAGGCTCTGAAGAACACCTAAAATATGGGGAATCAATGCTCTATGCTCTCGGTATTTTAAATGTAGTCCTTCCTGGTGTTAGGGATTTAAACAAGGTGACTTCTTTTAGTTCATGCTCACTGTCAACAAGGTGATTCTGTCATGATGCTTCTAATCTTCCCAGATGGACGGTTGTTCACCATAGGGAGAAATGGAAGAGGAGAATAAAAACTACTGACCAGGTTAATTTAAAAAACATTTCCCTTAAGAATTTATTTTTAAAATCCTCTATATTTGGGGGATAGGGAAGGGAAAGGAGGAGGAGAGAATAAAGAGAGGGAGTTTTGAGTTTTGCTCCTCACATTGGGAGGTTGTCTATTCTAATGAGGGCACTTGAAAATTATAGTTCCAAATCACTGATCAAGTCATGTTTGGAGTGGCTTAAGCTCATAGGCATTTGTAGAAACCAGTTTAAGACATGATTATGTAATAGACTGTCTAAATTCTACTTCATGATTTTCCAATTTTTATTTTAAGTAATTGACTGGGGTGACATTATCTGCAGGGACAGTTGGTCATTTAAATGGTTTGTTCTCCTGCTAGCTTAAATTTTTCTATAGTCCTAAAATATTTGGCCATTCTCATCTTCACTCTTCTTCAAATGAATATTTCTCTCATTTGCATGCTGCTCTGGCTCCGTGGCCTAGTTAATCTCTCACTCTCTTCATCAAAAACTATGGTCTCTTTGAATCTTTAAGACCTGAGCAGTTTTATATCAGGAAAGAAAATTTCTCTACTTCCCTGATAAGGTCTCACTTATAGTTTCAGTCATGTGGACAGGTCATAACTAAGAATGATCTACCTCTGGGCGTACTCTGTAATGGTGATCAAAGGATCATCTTTGACATGTGTCATATGTGCCATGAGCTTCCTGGGGGTGCCTAGGAAATTAGATCTTTTTAATACTATAAGTAGCAGAGAACATGCTAACTTTCATTCATAGAAGAAGTTACTTACACTTGCAATCACATATATATATGTGCTTAAGTGTCCCCAAATTGTATGAAATGTATGCTTGCTATTGCATGTGCATGCACAAAATCTCTCTACGTTCCCCTGTAATTCCTCATCACAAAAGATCATATTGTGTCACAAGGAAAAGAAAGTTTGAGAATCCCTGACTTACAAGTCAGAAAAAGAGCCCTTTTGAGAAATTATAGTTCAGAAATCTAAAGACTGTGGAATTTTCTGTTTCCAGGATGAACCAGATGCTTTTCCTTCCCATTTTGCTTCATACTACTAATAATAGGATATGGACTGGACTGGTGATTTCACTGAGCAAAGTGAGGAAATTACCTTTGCCAATGAAGATCAGGACCTTCTCGTATGTCATAATTTTAGAGAAGGGGTTTATAACTTTTTGTCTGTGCTCCAGATCCCTTTAGAAGTCTAGTAAAGAAAGTGCATGGATCCTTTAGAATAATAGTTTTAAATGAATAATAAGAAATAAATTAAGTTTACAAAGGAAATCGATTATGCCAAAATATAGTTATCTAAAAAATAATGTAAGTTAATACATCTTTAACCCTGTAATACTGCAGCTCTTTTTGTGATAGAATGACTTGGAAAGTGGGGGGATGCCTATCAATTGGGGAATGACTGAACAAGTTATAATATCATTATGATGCTATACTGTTGTACTACAGGAAATTATGAAGGGGATGGTTTCCTGAAAACCTAAAAAGATAGATAAGAATTATTAAAAGTGAAGTGAGTAGAACTAGGAGAACCTTGTTTAAAGTAACAGCAATATTGTAACCATAATCAACTGTAAAAGACTTAACTACTCTGATCAATACAATGGTCTATGACAATTCCAAAGCACTCATGATATTATCTGCCTCCAGAGAAAGAACTGGTGAGGACTAAGTGTAGTTTGAAGCATATTTTTTAAAAGTTGCTTTTCTTTTTTTTCTTGTCTCCCACCCCTAATCTCTTTCCCCTCCAAGATGGCCAAAATGGAAGTTTTTGTGTGACTTCATATGTATATTTGCCTTATCAGTGGGTCAAGGTAAGGGGCTGGAGAATCTGGAACTGAAATTTTTTTTTAAATTCATGAACTCCTGTGAATTTCTCTCTTACAGAGTTGCCTTGAGCACAGTAATTAAGCACAGTGGCTTGCCCAGAAGCATAAATTATATGTCAGAGGGAAAACTTGAACTCGTATCTTCCTGTTTCAAGGTCAGCTCCCTGTCCATTCTGCCTCTCAATCGTAATAATAAACAATATTTATTATGTATCTATAACATAATATTTATAATAAATAATAATAAATACAGTGTTTTAAAGTTTGCAAAGTGTTTTGAGGCATTGAGGCAACTATTTGTCCCCACCCATCACTCTCCCCAATCTTTTCTAGATAAACTGCTATCTAGCCATGTCTTCTCCCATCTTATACTTGTAAAAAGTGATTTATTTTAATTTAAGTATTTAACTTTAGAATTATCTCTTCCTATTAAATTACATCCCATTCTCTATTCAAAAGATGTCAAGATATTTTTGGTTCTGGATTTTTTTCATTTAAGTTTCCTACCTTTGAGTTACCTGAAAGTTTGATAAACCTGCCATTCGTGGTTTTATCCAAGTTTTTTTTTTATTAAAACATTAAGTAGCACCAGTCCTGAAGTCAGGAAGATCTGAGTTCAAATCTGATCTCACTTAATACTTCCTAGATTTTTGGCCCTGGGCAAATCACTTAACTCCAATTTTCTCAGCAAAAACAAAACAAAACAAAAACATTAAGTAACTTAGAGCCAAGCATAGATCCCTGAAGCACCCCATTAGAGACCTTCTTCCAATTGAATGATTCAGTACTAATATTTGAATCCAGTCAATCAATTCTGAATCCATCTAACTAGTGTCTAACTCATGGTTCTCCATCTTTACCATAAGAATAACTACAGACTTTATCAAACATTTTGCTTCCCACTTCTCAATCAATCTCTCCTCCTAGATACTCTCTTGTCTCTAGGTTTTGGGGACACTGTTTTCTCTTGGTTCTTCTCCTACCTATCTAACTGCTCCCTCTCAATATTATTTAGTAGGTCTTTATCCCGATCACCCTTCTATCTACAGGTGTCCAATAGGGTTTTGTCCTGTTCTCTCTTCTCTTTTCCCTCTATATTACTTCCCTTGGTGACACCATCCCATGGATTTAATTGCCATCTTCTATTCTAATGATCTCATAACTACTTATCTGGTCTCAAATTCTCTGCTGACATCCAATCTTGCAATTGTATTCCTTTCAGTAGATAGCCACTAGGTAAGCTAAATTCAACATGTCCAAAACAGAATCTTTTCTCCTAAATTCTCCCTTCCCCCTTTCTCCTAGCTACCCTATTATTATAGAGAGCAACATCATACCCCCCAGTTTCTCAGACTTGCAACTTAAGAGACATCCTTGATTCCTTACTATCTCTCACCCGACACACACACCTCCCACCACAACCTATCCAATCTGTTGTCAAGTCCTTTCAATTTCATATTTGCAATAATTTTCCAATATGCTCCTTTTCTCTCCTCTGAAACTGCCTCCACTCTAGTATAGAACTTCATTGCTTCATACCTGAATTATTTCTATAGCCTGGTAATGGGTCTGTCTGCCTCAAGTCTCTCCCCACTCCAAACCATTCTCCACTAAATCACCCAAGTGATTTTCCTAAAGCACAACTCTGACAATGTCACCCCCCCTCCTACTCAAAAATCCCAGTGGTTTCTTAATACTTCCAGGACCAAATATAAAATGCTCTGTTTGGCTTTCAAAGCCCTTCATAACCTAGCCAACCTACTTACCTTATTCACTGCCACACATACTTCAATCCAATGACACTGGCTTCCTGGATATTCCACAAACTAGTTACTCCATCTTTTAATTCTGGGCATTTCCCCTGACAATTCCCCATGCTTTCCCTTTTCATCTCTGACTACTAACTCCACTGACTTCCCAACCAAATCCTCTGTCTTACAGAAAGCTTTTTCTAACCCTTAACTCGAACCTCTTAATTCTTTTGCCTTCCCTCTGCTAATTATTCCTATCCTGCATATAGCTTGTTTATATATCTGTTGCCTCTCTCTTTATATTGTGAATTCCTTGAGGGTAAGGATTACCTTTTGCTTCTTTTTGTATCTTTAGTACATAGCACAGTATTTATTGATTGATAAATAACTTATTTATTTTCATTTCCAAATGTGTCCCTCCTCTTCCACCACCCAACAAGTTATCTTTTGTAAAAAAAAAAAAAAAAAAAAAAGTAGTTCAGAAAATTTAACTCTTGCATCAAGCAAGTCTGTATCAAGAAAGATAGTATGTAAAATATTCTATATTCATAGTTCTTCATCTCTCCAAAGAAGGAAGGGAGGTACATTTTCTTATTTCTTTTTGGGGGGACTAAGCTTGGTCACTTTTAATTATAAAGGATTTGGTTTTGGTGGATTTTGTTTTGTTTTTGTGCTTTCCATTTGTGATAGTCACTCTGAATCAGTTCATATATCTTCTTATGCTCCTCTGAATTCTTCAAATTCATAATTTTATGGCTCATGTATATATATATTTTAAATCTTTGTAAGTTTTTTGTGTATCCACATTAGTCTTTTCAGTCAACTCCCATTTCCCCTCCTAGTTTTAATTGTTTTTCTCTGTGCCATCAGAAATTCATTCCTCAATGATTCCCAGTCCTCCTAGACTAGCTTTCTTTGTAGAATTTTAGTTCATGGCATTCTACCTTCCTTTCCTCTTAATCATTTCAGATCATCTCTCTCCAAAATCCAGAGCAAATAATAGGCTAATCAGATTTCCTTCTCCATCACAAATATTCACAATTTTCTTTCCCTCTATTTACATTCTATAACTCCCCATTTCTAAACATGGTTACAACTCTTGAAACTTAATCTAGGAAGGAGAAGAAACTAGCATGGCTTTGAACTGAAACTTAATTTGTCATCAGAGAATGTCAGTCTATAAGAGACCTTCCTTGGAGATTCTTTCATCCACCACTTTTTTTTATGGTTTGGGAAACAGGTTCAGAGATGGGAAGAGAATTGTCTGAATTACTATCACAGAAAACCATGCAAATATATCCTTATATAAAATTGTGATTTCTCTATATAACATCAAGGAAAAATTGTACAGAGACTAAGTTTACATTCAAATGGATAAGTCGGCCTTCTGGGTGGGTTAAGAACTGAATTATCTGGATCATAGAACTGTCTACACAGGTCAAATAAAATGGATTTTTGCATGATCATAGCTGGTATAAATAATTCTGGAACCTGATACAAAAGCTTCACAAAGATAGACCAATTCAAATTGTGAATGACTTGGCTATTCTCAGCAATACAAAGATCCAAAACAATCCCAAAGGACTAATGAAAAATGCTATCTGCCTCCAGCAAAAGAACTAAAGGAGTCTGAATACAAACTGAAACAATACTATTTTTCACTTTATTTTTTTAGTTCCCCCGCCCCCACAAAGTGACTAATATGGAAATATATTTTAATTTTGTAGATTGTAGATGTATAATCCATATCAGATCAGATTACTTATCATCTAAGGAAGGGGGTAAGAGAGGGAAGGAGGAAGAGAATTTGGAACTCAAAATTTCAAAAAATGAATGTTAAAAATGTTTTTACATATAATTGGTGAAAAAATTTAAAAAGAGGTGAACCAGTTCAATGGTGATGAGGTAAAGTGGAATGGGGAAAAAGAACTCAGACACTGAAATACAAGACCCCAAGGGTAGGACCTAGGTTTCTGGTGGGGAATTACCAGTGAATTAGGAAGCCTCATGGGAAAAGGAGTTTCTCTATCTGCTGGCAAAGTAGGAAATTGGATAGCTTCCTATTTCATTAATTATTCTTCTTAACTGTGGCTAACCTCAAATTTTTTTATCTACTTAGGAAATACAAATGTTGTCAACATCCTCTATATTTCAGCATCCTGGGAAGAACCCCAATTTTCTCTGCTCTTGTTATGTCTCTCTATCATTTCTTTATGTTACTAGGATTCAAGGTTTAGAAAGGTTTACATAAATAAAAAAAAAACCACAGTAGTTATTTATGGAGAGCTGGGATATTCTAGGAACTTTCCAAGCCTTTTGGAATTAAATTGATTTCAACAAAGATCACACTTATGTGTAAGGAATAATGAGATGAACAAAATTCAATCTCTACCTTCAAGGATGTTAAGGTCTAGTAAGGGAGATAAAATACATAAATCAATAATTCTAAGACAAAATCAGATATAATGAGTGCATGAGAGGTTCAAAAATGCTGTTGGTGACTAAAGAAGGTAGACATAATTTCTAGATGAGATATTAAATGAGGTAATTAAAATTTTTTGTATTATTATAAAAACTTTTTAAATTTTAATTTATTTATTTCAGTATACACTACTTTATGAATCATGTTGAGAAAGAAAAATCAGAACAAAAGGGAAAAGCCATGGGAGAGGGAAAAAAGCAGAAAAAAAGAAGTGAACATAACATGTATTGATTATGTTCTTTTTCTGGATGCAGATGGCATTTTCTGTCCAAAGTTTTTTGGGATTGCTTCACTGAACCACTAAGAACTTAAGTCTTTCATAGATGACCATCATACTTGCTGCTATTTTTATAGTGTATTCCTAGAGATTCTGCTTATTTTGCTCACTATCAGTTCTTTTAAATCTTTCCAGGCCTTTCTGAAATCAGTTTGTTCATAATTTTTATAGAACAACAATATTCCACTACCTTCATATACCACAACTTATTCAGCCATTCCCCAATTGATGGGCATCAACTCATTTTCTAATTCTTTGTTACCACAAAAAGAGCTGCTACAAACATTTTTGCCCTTGTGGGTCCTTTCCCATCCTCTAGGATTTCCTTAGGATACAGACCCAGTAGTGGCACTGCTGGGTCAAAGGGTATACACAGTTTTTATAGCCCTTTGGGTATAATTCCAGATTAACTCTCCAGAATAGTTGGACCATTTCACAACTCCACCAATAATGTATTAGTGTCCCAGTTTTCCCGCATTGTCTCCAATAGTTATCATTATCCTTTCCTATCATCTTAGCCAGTCTGAGAATTGTAAGGTGGTACCTCAAAATTGTTTTAATTAGCATTTGTCTAATTAATAGAGCATTTTTTCATATGACTATAAATGGCCTTAATTTTGTCATCTGAAAACTGTCTGTTCATATCCTTTGACCATTTAACAATTGGGGAATGACTTGTATTCTTATAGATTTGACACAGTTCTGTATATATTTTTAAAATGAGACTTTTATCAGAAACACTGGCTGTAAAGATTTTTTCCCCAGCTTTCTACTTTCCTTTTAATCTTGTTTATATTAGTATTTTTTATGCAAAATCTTTTTAATTTAATGTAATTAAAGTAGTCCATTTTCCCTTTCATAATGTTCTCTAGTTCTTCTTTGGTCATAAATTCTTCCCTTCTTCAAAGATCTGATAGGTAAATTATCCCTTGCTCTCCTAATTTGTTTATAGTATCATCCTTTATTCCCAAATCATGAATCCATTTTGACCTTATTTTATCATGGGTGTGAGATGTAATTTCCCCAGAAATTTTTGTCAAATAGTGAGTTCTCATTCCAGAAGCTGGAATTTGGGGGTTTATCAAATACAAGACTACTGTAGGCCTTGATTATTGATCATGTGTATCTAATCTATTCCATTGATCCACCACTCTGTTTCTTAGCCAATACCAAATGGTGATGACTGCTGCTTTATAATATAGTTTTAGATTTGGTACTGCTAAGCTATCATCCTTTGTATTTTTTTTTCATTAATTCCCTTGATATTTTTTACCTTTTGTTCTTTCAGATGGATTTTGTTATAATTTTTTCTAATTCTATAAAATAATTTTGGCAGTTTGATTGGTATGGTACTTAACAAGTAGATCAATTTGGGGAGAATTGTCATTTTTATTATATTATCTTGGCCTACCCATAAGCAATTGATATTTTCCCAATAGTTTAGATCTGATTTCATTTGTATGAGAAGCATTTTATAATTGTGTTCATATAGTTCTTGCCTTTGTCTTGGCAGGTAGACACCCGAATATTTTATTTTGTCTAAAGTTATTTTAAATGGAATTTCTCTATCTCTTGTTGCTGGGTTTTGTCATAATATATAGAAATGCTGATGATTTGTGTGGGTTTATTTTATATCTTGCAATAATTTTGCTAAAGCTGTGAATTGTTTCCACTAGGTTTTTGAATGATTTTCTAGGATTCCCTGAGTATATCATCATATCATCTGCAAAGAGTGATAATTTTACTTCATTATTGCCTATTCTAATTTCTTTAATTTCTTTTTCTTGTCTTAATGCTAAAGCCAACATTTCTAGTATAATGTTGAATAATAGTGGTGTTAATGGGCATCCGTGTCTCACCCCTGATCTTACTGGGAGTTCATCCAGCTTCTCTCCATTACAAATAATGCTTGCTGTTGCAATAATAATCTAAATAAATAAATAAGCAAAATAATATTGCTTATTATTTTAAGGAAAGCTCCCTTTATCCCTATGCTCTCTAGTATTTTAATAGAAATGGGTGCTGAAATGAGATAATATTTATAAAGCACTTAACACAGTGTCTGGCACATAATAAACTCTTAATAAATATGTATTCTCCTCTTTCCTGAGATTTATATTCAGAAGGCAAATTCTAAGTGTTTCCAAAAACTTTCCTTAAGTGCCATCTCAGAAATGAAATCCAAGCTCTCTTGGTTTAATCCAGTTTGACTATTTTTATATTTTAATGTCTTTGTAGTCTGAGTCTAGTATAAAGCAAAGAAAAAAACCAACAATATTAGGCTTATTGGCTGTTTATTTAAAGGGTCAATAGAAGATCAAAGCAGGATTTCCCTTTGTGACAGTGACAGGTATAGATTTGGAGGTTCAAGTAAAAATCCCAGAATCACTGGTTCACAACATCCAAGAGATCCTGAGGTTTACTTGTGTCTATCTGTAATCATTTGGATTTGCAAATAAGCCAGCAGGAGAGAGAAGCAAAATGTTAGAATGTTGGATTTGTGTAAGAGTTCAGTAGATTCAGAAAGTGAACAAAGGCTGAGCATAGTGGTACACACCTATAATTCTATCTACTGAGGAGGCTGAGACTAGAGTATAGAGTTCAGGAGTTCTGAGCTGCAGTAGGCTAAGCTGATCAGGGAACTACACTAAATTCAGCATTCATATGAGTCCCCATAAATGAAGGGTCGTCAGGTTGCCTAAGGAAAGGCAAAATCAGCCAGTTATGGAACAGATTAAGGTTTCTGTGCTGATCAGAATGGGATCCAGAAGTGGCTTCTGCATATCCAGTTTGGATGAAATAGGACGATCCAGTATTTTAAAAGGAGGTAAATTAAGAAATAAAATTTAAGTTGCAGTTACTTTAAAAAATATATTAGTGTGCACGAATGTTTGTGGCAGCCCTTTTTGTAGTGGCTAAAAACTGGAAACTGAATGGATGTCCATCAGTTGGAGAATGGCTGAATAAATTGTGGTATATGAAAATTATGGAATATTACTGTTCTGTAAGAAATGACCAACAGGATAATTTCAGAAAGGCCTGGAGAGACTTGCACGAACTGATGCTGAGTGAAATGAGCAGGACCAGGAGATCATTATATACTTCAACAACAATACTATATGATGACCAGTTCTGATGGACCAGGCCATCCTCAGCAACAGATCAACAAATCATTTCTAATGGAGCAGTAATGAACTGAGCTAGCTATGCCCAGAAAAGAACTCTGGGAGATGACTAAAACCATTACATTGAATTCCCAATCCTATATTTATGCCCACCTGCATTTTGATTTCCTTCAAGCTAATTGTACAATATTTCAGAGTCTGATTCTTTTGTACAGCAAAATAACATTTTGGTCAGGTATACTTATTGTGTATCTAATTTATATTTTAATATATTTAACATCTACTGGTCATCCTGCCATCTAGGGGGGGTGGGGGTAAGAGGTGAAAAATTGGAACAGAGGTATGGCAATTGTTAATGCTGTAAAGTTACCCATGTATATATCCTGTAAATAAAAGGCTATTAAATAAATAAATAAAATATATATATATATATATATATATATATATATATATATATATTATATATGCTTTGGAGGTGAATGTAGGGAAGAGAGATTGTCAAGTATACCCATAGTTAACCTACTGAAGAGAATGGGGTACTTCTTAAAAATATCATCCGACAATTTCAGAGTCAGAAGAGGTTTTAAAGATCATTGAATCAAAAATATACCTAAACAAGAAATATTTTAGACAATTTCTCTAAGTGGCTAATGAGTCTAGACTTGAAGACCTCCATTGGTAGAAAATCCCATCAATTTCCAAAGCAGTCTATTCCACTCTGGACAATTGCAATTATTACTAATTGTTCCTTAGACTGAGGCCAGATCTGCTTTTTCAACTTCCACCTATTGCTCCCAAATCTTCCCTCTCTGCCTAAGGGGAACTGAAGTAATCCCTTTTCTATATAACAGCTCTTCAAAACTTAAATACTCTTTATCAGTCTCCCAAATCTTTCTCTTTACTAAGACAAACTTATCTTCCTATGCACTTCATCCCATCCCCCCCACTCCCCTAAATGAGTCTACTTCTTTATTTATCTCCTCTCACTTTATGATCTTCAATATCTCTTTATCCACTGGCTCCTTCTCAGTTGCCTAACTGCCTTAATTTTTCTCCTCCCCCCCCCGCCTAATTTTTTTTATTTGTCCCTATTTATTAGTCCTTTCAAGCATTCTGCTTTTTGTCCCCCTAACAGCTAAACTTATGGAAAATGTCTACACTCATTGTCTCCACAGCTTCCTTTTCATCCCCATTCACTTCTCAACACCCTACAGTCCTGCTTTTAATCTCAGCACTCAACTGAAACTATTGTTGCCAAATTTAGTGGCTTTTTCTCAGTTACCCTTTTTGATCTTTCAGCATCCTTTCACACTGCTGACCTTTTTACCTCCATTTTACCTCTTAGATACTTTCTCTTCCGTAAGTTTTCACTACACCCAGTCACTTTCTACCTGTCTGACCATTCTTTCTGTCGCAGTGGCTTTGTCTCTTCATCATTATCCTACTCCCTTTGTATGGATATACCCCAGGGCTCCATCCTGGACTATCTCTCTTTACATTCTTCCTCTAGGTGAACTCAGCAGCTTCTATGACTTCAATAATCATTTTTATGCAGACGCTTCATCCCTCAACTCTTTCCAGAGCTGCAAACCTTAATAGTCAACTGTCAGACATCTCCAGTTAGATGTCCCATATGCCTTCAAACTCAACATGTTCAACTCATCTTTCCCACCAAATCCATGTCTTTTTTTTCTGAAATCATTATGTCTTTCAAATGCACCTACCATCTTTTCTAGTCATTCAAGTTTGAAACTCTTTGTTCTCCTCAGCTGTACCTCCACATACAACCAGTTGCAAACTCCTTTTGATTCTACTTTCACATCTCTTTTTAAACAAATTTAAAATTTTATTTTATTTTTAATTTATGGAATAAAACAAACATTTACATAAGATAGTATAATAAAAGGATGATTGAACATGAAACTGCAAATTTATTAAATACAACATGTTATTCCTTTTAAATACATAATAAAGTTACATAATTTTTTTTTGTTTCCTCCCCTCCCAGAGAGGGCTACTAGTAGATACAAATTATGTATGTATATATGTATGTGCATATATATATATATATATATAAAATCAGGGTATACATGTTTCTATCTTATTAATTCAGCTCTTATACTTGTCTCCTTTTCTCCACTCACACACTCACCATCTTGTTTAGGCCCTCAACATCTGGACAACAATTGGCAGTATCTCAGACAATTGCAACAGCCTCCTTGTTGGGCTCCCAGTCCCTCTCTTCAATCCATTCATTCTCAGCAGATCTACAAAATTGATATTCCTAAAGTCCATCTGACATGATCACTTTCCTGCTCAATAAACTTCAGTAGCTTCCTAGTGACTAAGATAAAATGGAAACTCTTCTGTTTGGTCTTTAAAATGTTTTACATTCTAGCCCCATCCTTCTTTCCAGATTCATCTCAAATTAATTCATCTTCATATACCCTACCTTCTAGCCAAAATGATCTACTTGCTCTTTTCCATCATGACAATCCAGGATCTATAGTTATTTGACACCTGTGATCCTAATTCTCATCTGTGTACATTTCTTTACAGAGGCTGTTTCCCATATCTAAAATGTTTGTCACTTCTGCTACCTACATCCCTTAACTTCTGAAACATGGCTCAGGTATCACCTCCTAAAAGACTTTCCTGATCTCCCCAGATTTCCACCAGCTGCATCCCACAGTGCAGCAAATGCTTGCTGAATTGTTTAATTAAATCCCCAGTTCATTCAACAGATCTTCACATGGCCTGATCTCCAGTCCTCTCACTGTCCTTGATCATTACTTCCTGGACAAGTTCCAGTATTAAAAACCTCTAGAGAATAAAGGCTAAGGGAAGGGAATATACCACACTACTATCTAACACATTAAACAGGACACAGAGGAAGAGGACTCTCAAGCTGTTGGGCTTGGTACTGAATCTGTCCCTAAGTCTTTGATTCACTGCAACACTCAGCTGCACCCAAGTGAGTGGCCATGCAAAACATGGGAACCTACCGACCCTAAGCAGCGCGCATTTCTTCTACATCATCTCGCAAGGTGCCATTCTGTTACAAAGAGAAAGAACTCTACGGAGATCTCAGAAAACCTGCATCAAAGTATCTAATATCTCTATCTTAGAATCCCTTAAAAATGTGTCGGCCCCCAAAGAATGTCACCACGAGAAACATACTCCACAGGACCATCTGCAAGGATTGTGTATATTCATCTTCATGGGGATGGAACCCTTCCAGTGCAGACGTGAGTAGAGTGTACCCTAAACAGTACAAAGTCCGGGGATGCTCGATGTAGTCCCGAGTGGTTTGTGAGAGGCAGTTTCAACACAAAACTGATCCTCAGCTCTCTCCCTTCGACACAAAGGCAGGCTTTGGTTTCCTTGCTCCTTCCCGGGAACCTGGTCCTATCCTCTGTACCCCTGTCCAAAACCGGAACACGGGAGAAAGCCCGCGCGGGCACACACACACACACACACACACACACACACACACACACACCAGGATGCAAATGATAAGTACGGAGCCATCACTTGTGAAGCTTGACAGAAAATAATGAGAAACACTAAATCTTTTATAAGGTCAACACTCGCCTTTCCTGAGCAGCTGTCAAACAAGAAAAGAATTTAGCGCGGGAGCCGCGAAACTTCCATCGGCTCATTAAACCCAACAGGGCCCGGGCCTGGCGTGGCGGAGCAGACGCGGGGCCCTCCGTTTTGTGTCAGTAATTTGCGGCGGAGGAGGGAAGAAGAAACAGCCAGCGCCAAAGGGGCCTAGGGGGAGGCTGGGGAATCGTTAGCGCGCCAGGAGCGGCCCCAGCTCCTAATTGGAAGCATTGGGCATTATCAACGGAGGATTTGCCTCCGTTCCCTGACAGCTCGTGGGCCCAAAATGATCGCCCACTTGTCAGTGTAAAAGACCATTAAAAACAAACCATTTTGATTTAATTGGAGGCGGTGCACTGCGGGGCCAGGTGAGGAGGCTCGTCAGCCCCGGCTGGCTGTTGACTCTGCCTTTCTCCTTCTATATTGATGGGGTGGTGACTCCGTGAGTGAGTGTGTGCGTGTGTCCATGTGCGTGTGTGTGTGCGCGTGTGTGTTCCCCAGCCTTTTTGCCTTTCAAGATCTGTCTGGCAAAGAGAGAGCAGGAGACAGATTCTTCAGTCACACCGAGAGCCGTTTTCAATAGGGTTGTCAACAAATTTGATGACAAGTTAAGCGAAAAAGGAGGGATAGTGATACTTTTAATTTTGTTTTCTTTCTTCTTTCCTTCCTTCCTTTCTTTTTTCCTTCCTTCTTCTTTCCCTAGTTCCTTCCATCCTCCTTTCTTTCTCTCTCGTTCTTTCTTTATTTCTCTTTCCTTCCTTCTTTCCTCCCTCGTTCCTTGTTTCCTTTCTTTCTCTCCCTATTTATTTCTCTTTCCTTTTTTCTTCCTTGCTTTCTCCTTTTTTCTCTCTCCCTCTTTCTCTATTTCTTTCCCTCTTTCTCTCCTCTCTTCCTTCTCTTCTTCCCTCTCTCCCCCCTCCTTCCCCTTCTTTCCTCCCCCTACTTCCCTCTCTTTCCTTCCTTCCTTCCTTCCTTCTTCAGTGCCCATATGTGAGTTTCCTGGCTGGACTTAAAACCTACTCTGCTGAAAGGAAGACTTTCTGGATGGAAAGGCTCCGGATTTTGAGTGGCTAGTGCTTCTTAGCAACAACCAGATGGTTATTACCTCAAAGTTTTGCCTATTAAAAAGAAAATCAAGATCCAAACAACTTTGCTAGGCTTTTAGCCTCATTTGGTAGAAGTGCAATATTGCTCTTAGGGACAGGAGAAGGGAAGGTTAAAATTCAACCTCTCTTCCATGATCACCTGAAGCTTGAAATATTTCCCTTGGTTGATTTCATGGCACTATATTTTTTGTATTAATTGAATTCGAGGTTGTGTAATATTGGTAAGTGTAGATATCACAATACCAGATTGTCAACACTCTTAAGAACAGAGATTATGTCTTATTTTTATTATATCCTTCCCAATAAACAACACAGTACCTTGTGTATCAGGATTCTAAATTGGGATTCTTAATCTGGAATCCCTGAACTTGTTTTTTTTTTTTTAAACATTTTCATAAATGTATTACAATATAATTGATTTCCTACTTTATGATATTATGTAGTTTGTTTTATGCATTTAAAATTATTATTATTCTAAGATGGGGTCCACAGATTTCATCAGACTACAAAACAGGTCTAGGATACACCAAAAAAGGGAGAGAGACAGAGACAGAGAGACAGTGAGACAGACACAGAGAGAAAAACAGACATATACAGAGGAAGCAGCTAGGTAATACACTTCATAGAGTGTTGGACTTGGAGTTAAGAAGATGAGTTCAAAGATATTTCCTGGCTATATGATTATGGGCAAGTCACTTAATGCCCCTGTGCTGTTGCTCTGCAAAATAAGGAGATTGGATGTCATGATTTCTAAGGTCTCTTCTAAGCTTGAAATCTATGACAATGAACTCCCTGATCTTGAGGCTGTCTCTGTTGAATACACTCGAAGTTTCAATACCATCCGGTTTCAATAATTTGCCCTGGCAGAGACTACCAGTGTTAAGGAATATCCTTAATCTGTAAATTCTCTGAAGTCCATGTGTTTTTTTTTATAATGTCTAATGCACAGCAGTGGGTACTTGATGAAAATTAATAAATTGATTTTGTGCCAGAGGACCTATGTTCAAAAATTCTACTTTGCTCCTTGAGGTTCCATTTTAACTTGAACAGATCTTTCTGGCCTTCATTTTTCTCCCCTGTAAGATGAAAGATTTGGAATGGATACCTTTTGTGGTCCCTTTCAGCTCTATATTTCTGTTCCAAGGATCATTTGCTTCAGGGTTCCAGGAGTAACGGAGTAATCCATTCTGCCTGGATTGTAAGGTCCATGAATAGAGAAGTCCTGTGAAATAAGGCTGGAAAGGAACCACTATGGAGGGTTTTAAATGCCAGGCTAAAGTCAAAATGACTCCATCTGTGTGATCTATATAAGTAACATCTCTTCCCTGGCCCTCAATTTCCTCATCTATAAAATAAGGTAATTGAACTAGCTGACCTCTGAGGCTCCCTTCTTTCTCTAGAGCCTATGCTCTCTCAGGTAAATTTATGCACCAGAATGCTAATCTTACATCATGGCTATGTCATTTACAGCTTAACTCTTCTGACAGTCACAAATGTTGAACTACACAAAGCTCGTCAATCCTGTATCTTAGAGAAAGGGGTGAGGGAAAGGCAGACCACCTTTTCAAAAAAAAGGAAAATGTGGGCTGTTAATTTTCATGAAGAATCAGATTGAAAGCAGACATCTGATCCCTGGTGAAAAGCAGATTCCAGGGCCCTGAATTTTGCTGCTGAATTTATACAATGAGGATTCTTTAATTACTTTCCCTAGAAATTTACCTGACAGTGCTATCTCAGGTAGCGCAAGTCGGCTTTCCTGGAGAGCTGTTCATCGGTTGACAGAGTCTTTGATTTTGTGCTAGGCTGCAAATTAAGTCCTTTGCCAAGGTATCCAAACGCTGCCTCGTCAGTTGCTTATCGTGTATTCATATAGAATATTGAACACAGATTGTTTTATCTGTTTGGGAAGCCAAGGATGTAGACAAATGTTTTCTGTCCATATCTATTGTGGTAGTTTCCTCCCTTCTCTTCTCTTTTTGAAGCTCTATTCTGTGCTAAATGCCCAGGTACAGATGACTGAGGTGTTGCTATTCTGTATACCAAGGACTATTCTAAAGGATTGGACTACATTAGCAAAAGATGAGACATTTGCCTCAGGACAATAGATATGACACATGCTCAGAGATTCCTGATGTAAAGTCTATAAACTTGTATTTTACAAATGTATTTTAACAATTATTTCAATAAAATTGGTTTTCTTTGCATTCTTCTGCATGTTGCTTTATACATTTGAAAACATTATTTAGAGAAATTCCATAGGCTTCCAACTGCTAAGGGGTATTTAAAAAGTAAAAAGAAAAAGCCGTGGTAAAGGGAAGGGAACCAGACTTCCCTCGGAAATGCCAAAACTAGAAGCGAATTAAGTGTCCATTGATCAATGAATGTTTGTTTGAACAAATTGTGGTGTGGATATTATGAATTATTATTGTGTTGTTAAAAAACAAAACAAAGTAAAAAACCAGCAAATGTGAAGGGAAACTTAGGAAGAGTGGTGAGAATCGATATAAAGATATATAACCAGGTGAATGATATTATGATGGCCACATTAAAGTATAGGAAAACTTTACTGAAAGACATCATAATTCTGAACAACATAGAGATCAGTTGGAACTCTAGAGGGCTGACTAGGAAACTGCTTCCCTTCTCTCTGCAGAGAGGTGGTGGATTGTAGGTACAGAAAGAGACATGTATCATTAGACACTGCTAATGTGTTGATTTGCTTTAACTGTACTTTGTTTAATGCAAGTTCAAGTTACTTGTTGGAGAAAATCTCATTAAAAGGTGACACTGATGTTTAAAAAGTATCAATAAAATGTATTTAGAAGTAAAAAAAAAAAAAAAAAAAAAAAAAAAAAAAAAGCTGCCACGTGGCCAGGTATCCTGGGAATCTCTCTGACTTATTTTGCCATGACTTTCCCATCCTGATGATATTTTAGTGGAAACTTAAAAAAAAAAAATTTATCCAAAATAGATACTCCATCAAAGGTATAGTATAATGGATAGAAGACAGCCTCAGAGAGAAAGGGAGATAGGTTCAGCTCCTGCCTGTGTCACATACAGGCTATGTGATCCTGGGCAGATAACTTCAATTCTCTGTGCTGTAGTCAACTCTCTATTTGAGACTAGCTCTATTTGAGACTGCAGGATAGCTGCTAATCTGCATTGATAGGTTTCCTCACTAGGAATTCTCTATACCAATGAAATCACAGGGTAGGACAAAAAACTAATGTGATCCTTCTCATTGATTTTACAATGTGGCTACATTCACTTTGGTTAGTGAACTTCCAAACAAAATCAGAATAGGTCATGTCCAGATATACAGAATATTGGGTCTGGGGTCAGGAAGACTTCTGACATTCAAATCCAGCCTCTGAATTCACTAGCTACACAACTCTGGGAAAATCTCTTAATTGCAATGTGACTCAGGAAAATTTCCTAGAACTTACATAATCATAGATGACTGTGATGTCTGAGGCTACATTTTAACTCAGGTCCCTCTTGACTCCAAAATCTACTCTATCCACTGTGCCACCTAGCTGCCCAAGGATTCCCAAGTTTGTCCTCCAAAGCACAACACTGTTGCTTCTTTAGATATCCAAAGACAGCATTAGAGAAGCAGTTAGGTGAACAGATGCTAAATGAAATTAGTAGAACCAAAAGAACATTGTACAGAGTGGCAACAAGATTATATGATGATCAACCCTGATGGACATGATTTTGTTTTTTCAAAAATAAGGTGATTCAGGCCAATTCTAATAGACTTGTGATAGAGCCATGTGCACTCAGAGAGAGCTCCACTGAATGTGGATCATAACATAGTATTTTTACCTTTTTGATGTTGTTTGCTTTTTTTCTTCCTCAATTTTTCTCCTTTTGATGTGAGTTTTCATTTTTCATTTCATGTGATTTTAGCATGATAAAAGCAGAAATATATTTAGAAGGACTGCATATGTTTAACCTATATTGGATTACTTGCTGTCCAGGGGAGTGGGAAAGGGGGAAGGGGAAAAGGAGAAGAAAAATTTGGAACCAAAGATTTTGTAGGGTGAATGTTGAAAACTATCTTTGCAAGTTTTTTTTTTTAAGTAAAAAGCTGTTTTTAAAAATAAGTAGTTAAGTGACAAAAGCTTAAGAGTCAGAAAAACCTGAGTTTATGCTGCTGCTACTTTTGCTATTGCTGTTTTTGTGTCTGACTCTTCATGACCCCATTTAGGGTTTTCTTGGCAAAAATACTAGAAGGATTTGCCATTTCCTTCTCCAGCTCATTCTACAGATGAGGAAACCGAGGCAGACAAGGTTACTTGACTTGCCCCAGGTCACAGAGCTAGTAAGTGTCTGAGATCAGATTTGAATTTATGAAGATAAATTTTCCTGATTCCAGGCCCAATGTTCTCTATACTGAACCAACCCTGTGTGATGGAGGATAATTCATTTTACCTTTTGGAGCTTCACGGTCTTCATTTATAAAACAGAGAATATTATTAATAATACATACTATCTAATTCCATTATTTGTTTTTTAAGAAAAACACTTTATAAACTGTAAAATCCCATATAAATACAAACGATACTTCTTATGAATCTCACCAAATCAGCCATGCCTTTGATCTGGTCCTGGGGTAGAATTCCCAAGGTTTACAGGCTCAGGACTTTTTGGAGGTTGGGTAAAAGGGATCAGGGAGGCCCTGTAAGGGTGGCCAAGGGGCAGGGCCCCCATCGAGGTTCTTTTTTCCATATGCCTTAAGCTCATCACTTAGGCTAACTCAGAATACTGATCTCCATGCACAATCAGCTATGTTCTACTTCTATAAGACAGTGTCACCAAGGTCAGGATTCAGTCCCTCCCCTTTGACAACTGAACCACGAGTTTGGCTGAGTGAAGCTCTTCTAATTTAGTTTCTCTGTTGGAACCTGCTGCTAGCTAGATACCATGTGATTCCTGTTTTTCTGAGCCAAACTTCATTAAGATCAGGCAAGGGAAGAAATTAAAAATCTAGTGCTGGAGCAGGGGGGGAAAAAGCTTTATCAAAGTAGGAAAAATTCAAGTGAAATAGAAGGAAGAATTTCCTTTCAATAGTTGGTAGATCATGTACCCAATCACTTTAGGAAGTTGTAATAGCTCCTTTCAGATTTTTAAAGTATTCCTCAGAGATGAAGGCTTTCCAGGATTCTGAAGATGTGACAGGCACAGTTAAGCATTTAGGATACACATAGTCAGAAAGTTGTGTTAAAAATGTGTCTGTGTCGAATTATGTTTTTCCAAGAAGGATGGTAGAATTCCACTCTTACAAAGGAATCAATGTGTCTAATTCCAGACCTTTACAATTCATTCCAAGAGCCACACTCTTCTTTTTCTCCTTGTTGTCTTTCAAAGTTTTAAGATCTTCAGCTACAACCTTTCTGTCTAGGTTTTTGTACCACAAGAGAGAAAATAATAGGCATAATAGATAGAGCTGATAGCCTGGGAGTCAGAAATTATTATTATTACTGTGGGATCACAGTAATATCACTGTGGGATCACTGTGGGATAGAGAACTTGAAAAGGCCCCTCGGGCCATTTAGTCCAAACTCTTATTTTACAGATGAGAATGGATAATGAGGTTAGGAGAGTTGAATGGCTTGCTTAAGGACACAGAAAGACTTGGATTCAAGTTTTGTCCCGACACATAATACTGGATGAACCAGAATAAGTCTCTCTATACTGTAAGTATTCTAGGAAGGTAAGGTGTCAATCTATATTGGTTGAGAAAATTCCTTAGAGAGCCTTTATGTTGTACATGTTTAACCTATTTCAGATTGTTTGTTGCTTTGGAAAGGGGGAAGGTAAGAGAGGGAGAGAGAAAAATTAGGAAGGCAGATGCTTACAAAAATGAATGTTAAAAAACTACCTTTACATGTATTTGGGAAAATAAAATACATCAAAGAGGGAGAGAGACAGAGGGAAATGGGGAGAAACAGAAAGACACAAAGACAGAAAGAAAGGAGAGAAAGAGAGATCCTTACATGAAAACAGGTTTGGTCTCTCCTAAAAAAAAAAAAAAAAAAAAAAAAAAAAAAAAAAAGGTTATGTTATCATCTCATAAGCAGGTACCATCTAAGAAGCATCTGTAACATGGAGGTTCTGGTTTGAGAAAAAACAATTTTAATCCTCTACTTTCTCAATATGGTGATTGGGAAATTCTCCAAAATAGTTTGGTTTTCAAGGAAGGATAACTACACTGAAAGAAAAAACATCATTCTCATCTGGACTTCTGAATCACTTTCCTCATTGTTCCTTTCAATATCTGATGCGTTTCATGATTCTCCCATTGCTCCCAATCCCACTGTTCTGGTACCCTATGTAGAAACATGAGGTGACTTGTATCTCAATACAAAGAAAACTGAAGGATTCTTATTTTCATCACTGACTCAGAGAACTTTGGGAGGGAATAATGGATCTGAAAATTTTTCCCCCTAAGCTTGGAGAGAAAAACTCAGGAAGTTTTCCCATGATTTGAACTGGGCAGAAAAAGATGGGGTCCAAGAGAATGATCTTTTTAACTGTAAAGCCAGAAGCTTTCTCGTCTTTTGGGGGGGAGGGGTATTGGAGAAAATGGAAAGAAGATGAATAGAGAGATGGGGGCTGCTCTCCCCCAGGGTTTAGCGGAGAGTTAACTTCCCCGCCTGTTATGATTTGTAAAAGAGCTTAAAGATAGAAAGGAAAATCCTTTCTTAGATTCAGCAGCTTTCACTAATCAACTGCAACTCTAAATGTCACTGCTTGGCTGATTGTGCCGTCATGTTTCACCTCTTCCTATTATATCAGCGAGCTGGGCCCAGGAGACTAAAGGCAGGGTTAGTCTTCCACAGAGAGACAGAGTCAGAACCCAGGGTTCAGAGCACGAAAGCTTGTAAATCAAACTGTTAGCTTAATAGCATGTGCCATTATTCTAAACCAGTGGGGCTGAAACCAGCAGCCAGATGAAAAGAGAGTCTATTTGTCCATACTTTAGTGACTGAATGACTATGTAATATCAGTACTTGTTGTGCTATGGAGGAGAGACAAAGTCTGTTGGGGGAGAGGGGATGTATAGGGATTTGGGCTTAAGCAAGTTGCCTTCAGGGCCTTTGGCAGGGTCCCTAGCTGAAAGGGATCTAGGACCATTAGTTAAAATACTTCTGGACTCCCCAAATTGAGTGAGAGTTCTTAACCTGGGGTTGGTGAACTTTATTTTAAAAGATATTTTGACAACAGTATTTCAGTATAATTGGCTTTCTTTGTAATCCTTTGTAGTTTATTTTACACATTTTAAAACATTCTGAGATGAATTCAATAGGCATTATCAGACTTCCAAAGGAATTCAGTACAGAGGGGAGGGTGAGGAAGGAAAAGATGGAAGGAGGAGGGAGGGAGACAGATACAGACACAAAAAAAGGCAGAGACTGAAACATACACACAGAGAGACATACAGATAGAGGCAGCTCCCAGCTCCAATCTTCTGTACTCTCAAGTCCCTTTTAGTTTAGCCATTCTAAATTCAAAGACCTTTTTTAAGCTTTAACATTTTGTGTTCTAAGATTCCTTCCATCCTTTTGGCATTCTGTGTTCTGTGGTCTTTTGCATTTGTAATAGCCTATGTTCAAAGGACCTTTTCACTTCTGACATTCCATGAATTCTATGATCCATATATATGTGTGGACAACTACAGGGATGGTCCCATAGCCCCATGGTACATAGGGACAATGTCCATATTTAATTTTTGTGTCTGACTGAGATCAAATAAAAGCAAATGGGCTTTAATTGTAGCAAGTGAGTGTTCAGTTAGACGTGAGGAAGACACTTTTGACACTAAGGATAATTACACAGCAGAACAGGAGCCTTTGTCCTAAGAGACCTTTATAAAAAGAATAAACCATCTGGTTTGGATTGACTTGAGTGTCCTGCTGAGATCTGTCCTACAGAGGTTTATGCCAAGAGTGCTTGGAGTGGGGGATGCCTTTTACTCTACCTTTCGGCCCAATTCTTCTATATTGTTCCCCTGTTGCCAGATAAGGTTGGTGTTTCCCAACCCTTTTCGGCCCATGACATACCTAAGATCTTGCCAAGAAACGCTGGGGTATCTGGGAATAATGCTCATCCCACCCCATTCTGTCCAGCCACCCACTGATCCACCACCTGTCCTTTCTATACTCATAGGATGCTTAGTGCTGAAAGGGACCTTAAAAATCATCTAGTCCAATGGCCTTTTACATATGGAGGAAAATAAGACTTAGCGAGGAGCTGTGACTTGTCCAAGATCACACAGCTAATCAACAACCAGATCCAGGGCAGAATGCAAGAATCCCTTTAACTGATCAGAGGTTTTTCCTACCATATATTCCCTCTCCCTGAATTCACAAATAACTCCATGAACCCATCAGCCCTTTTTTTCTCTTTTTCTATCAGAATTACTTCCCATAATTTCCTGGCAGACATTTGTGAAAGAAAGTGATACTGAACATAGTTGGGGAGAATCTATAAAGGGCCCATCCCATTGTGATGTAATCCACAGAAAACAATGGGTTCTTTCCCCAAAATGCCTTTGATCTGAGAGGAAAGGTCATGAACTGAGTTTTGGCTCTGGGTTTTATCATTCTTATTAGTCCCTATTCTCACTCTTCCTTTCATTAACAACTTTATATCCAGTGAATGTTTTAAAATAGAATTTTATTTTGTTTTCAAATAAAGATCTGCCTTCTCTCCTTCTTATTTCCTCACCACCTCACTGAGAAAGCAAGAAAAAGCAAAATCCCTGTTATAAACATGTATGATAGTGAAGCAAAATAAATTCCTGCGTTGGTTATATCCAGAAAAATGTCTCCATCCTCAGACTCAAATCCATCATCTCTCCATCAGGAGAAACTCACATTTCATCATAAGTCTTCCTATCCAGTTAAGTTATATATCAGAGTACTCTAACCCTACCCTTCCACTCCTATTGGTCATTATAGTATGGATGAATGGATGAAAAACATCAATGAAGTATTTACTACATGCCAACCCTTGTGTAAGTTCTGGAATTGTAAATATTAGGAATACAAAGGCCCACTATAGGATAACAGTCAATTGTAGAAAACCCAAGAGAGTGTGAAATCTGTCCATACTTCTGCTTGCTCCTGGGGGCAGATGGAAGAAAGAGGTCCGGAAAGAATGACTTTCAGGGAGAGATTGTTCATTCTCCATGCACTGGTCCTTCCTATCAGACACAAGAGACACTTCTGTGTGGGACTGGGGGCAATGGTGGGAGCAGGGAATAGATTCTTTCATAAAAACATCAGCATTTATAGACTCACTGAGTTTTTGGAGAAGCAAGTTTGCTAACTTGTGTTGACCCAACAGAATAAGCGTGCTCCCCGTGCCCCTGCCTGCCGCTTTTCTGTGTGAAAGGTGTTTAATTATTTCTGACAGAGTTCAGTTTCGACATCTGTTCATGAGGGGGGAGAGTCCATTTAGGTTATCCATCATTGTGACAGGTTTAACTTTTTTGGAAAAGAATTTTTTCCCGTCATAATGGGGATAGGGGATTGGGAGTGAGAAGGATGGGGGTGTGTGAGTAGAGAGGGAGGCTGATAAACAGGGAGAGGAAAAAGGGGTTGGGGGAAGGGGGGCGAAGTTGAGGGATAAGAGGAAAAGTGATTTACAGGAAGAGTACAAAGCCTCTGCTAATATTCTGAGCATTCAGGCAAAGCCAATACCAGTCCTATTAAAAGGAAGAGAGAAAAAAAGTCTTTGGGCTACACTACTGAGCTAATTCAATTACAATGGCACAGCCTTTACTTACTGTTAACTTTGAAAAGGGGAGAAGGATAAATATTCCCAGAAGCTCTGAAAGCACTCATAGTCCCTAAAGTTGGTCCCAAACCTATTTAATGATTAAATGAATGGCAGTTGGCAGGGGAGTGGTGGGAGCTGCATGAGAAGCCAAGAAGAGGCTGCGGGCAGGAGCATGTTTGAGCTTTGGAGGCACAATTCTCCATCTCTAGACTTCTTTAAATATCCTACACCCTGATTATTCTGAGATGTTTTTCATAGGTGTAATAAGCACAAGGAGAGTTCGTATGATTCCTTGAGCCACATAAATCAAAATAAAGCATTTCTATTACCCTATTTTGGCTATAGAATCAAGATGATAAGGAAAAAACACCTAGTTAGAGTCCTGGGTCCTGATCCTGGTTCTGCCTTTCATTCTCACTGTATAGCATAGGCAAGTCATTTGATTTCTAAGGCTTTAGTTTCCTTAAATAGAAAATTAGGACGTCACTCAATCTCCACTTTGTTTCAAACTAAAGCATTTCTTTTACCCTAACTATTTTGGCTACAGAATCACGATGACAAGGAAAAAACACCTAGCAAGAGTTCTGGGTCCTAGTCCTGGTTCTGCCTTTCATTCTCACTGTAGCCATAGGCAAATCATTTGATTTCTAAGGCCTTAGTTTCCTTAGATAGAAAACTAGGATGTTACTCAATCTCTTCTTTGTTTACCACTTAGGATGGAGAGAAGTGGTATTGTGAAAATCAGATGAGATAATGTGGTTAGAAAAAGGTTTTTTTTAAGATATATAAAAGCAATTACTATTGCAATGCAGTTATTGGCTAAATAGAAGCCAAAAAAAACTAGAGTAAAAACATCTGCATTGAAAACTATGCATTTCCCAAAGATCAGATTAGAACCAATCCTGATTTTCTCTAAGATAAAAACTTTCAGATTACATTTTAAAAGTAGATGTCCTTTCATTTATGCATTCATACATACTTTCAAGAATTATTAACACCTATTATGTGCAAGGGTTTGGGAAGTATTTCCTAGAGGATAAGCAGAAGGAATATTTCATTTCTTTTGCTGGGGAAAAAAGAATCTGAAACCCTATTGAATATTGTTTCCATTTCTATGTATGTGTTCCAGATCCTGGCTGAAGAGGGAGTGGATGGAGGGGATTTCACTGGGGAGACCAGGAGAAAGTTTAAAGTTGAGACTTATGGAAAAACTAAAGACATTTTACTCTAGTTGAGAAAACTATTGTCAACCTTTTATAGCCAGAGAATTCCCTATGGATCAGTCCTCCAAAATGAACATGGAAAACCAGAGGAAAGAGAGAAAAGGGTGACAGAAAGAAAGACCAGAAAGGAGTGTGGAAAATATTAAATTTCTGTGTGCAAGAAAGGAAAGTGATTGGTAGTTTTCTTGAAAATGAAAAAAAAAATCAAGAAAGACAGAGACTGAAAAACGATGGTGATGTAAAGGTCTGGGGTGAGAGGAAATTTAAAACGGGTTACCCACCCCCCATATCTCGTGTGACTTCCACAATCTGTTCAACAACAATCGGTCATGTTCTTTCCTTGACACTACCTGCAGCAGTGACTCTGTGCTGACAGGCAGCTGGAGGAGATGATCACTGACATATGCTAATAGATCTGACTTAGGCAGGACATAAGAGGAATACATCAAGGTGGAGCAAAACATATTTCTCCCGTGAAACTCTGCATCTTGTTCAAATACATTAGCTTCAGGAAGTCACCATTCCTCTTCATTGCTTAAATTGCAGTTTAGTTCAACAGAACAGCCCCAGTTCTCAGCCCACAATGAGAGCTGAGAAAGATTTCTGTTGCCTACCATTTCCCCAGCATCCAGTCTGGGACTTCTGCAAACCATGGAGTTATTGCCTGATCTTAGGCTGTTGCCTTTTCCCTTCCTCTATATAATACTCCTAACTTAACTGGTTCCTTATTTTTCCTGATGTTTAACCTCCCACCAGCAATTGCCTAGGATATGTGCCTGCTCCCACAAGAGAACAAGAAGTTGAGTTTAATATAAGGAACCAATGCCTGAGCATGAAATCTTAACTGTGATACTTATCTGGACCAATTTAGATTAGGTTTGTGAACTCAAATCAAAAATCTAGTGACCATGGATTCCATCCTCCACTGGGACACTGTCAGACAGGCTGTTTAGAGCATCAGCAAATGTGTGAGTTTTCCGGAAATATAACTCCAGGGCAAGGCAAAAAAAAGCCTTCTTGACTCAAATGAACCCATCACTGTCAGAAGGTTTCCCCAAGAGGTAGAATAACAGAGCCTCCTTGTACAGACCTATTCCTTCCCAACATTGAGTAGACCACATTTACTTCGAAGGAGCAATGTTCATCACACAGTGGGCACTTAATGAATGCTGCTTGTTGTTGCCGTAAGGCAATTGTTTATAACTCAGTGAAAATTACCCCTAGGATTGGATGAGGTAAGGAATGGCAAGTGGCATTTTACCCTAGCTCAATCTGGCCAAGGGAGAGAACATATCAGAGCCATAACTGACATGGAGTAAATGGGGCTTTCCCCCACGGCACCAACATTAGGATGGGGCATACTTTCTCTCTACATCAAATTCAATCCTTGTACCTTCCCTTGTGATCTTCCTTGACCCATATTAGTAACTCTCCCACCCCAGGCACCCATTGTTATAATGTCTTTCTCTGCCCCGATTTCCTTGAATTTCAGGGTTACAGAACAATCATAGTCACACTCTTTTTTTTTTTTTTGACATTTCACCCACAAAATCTTTCTAGTTACTACTTTAGGATCTACTCACTTTTTGAAAGTGAGGCATGTGCCAAAGAGGGTCCAGTTTCACTGTCGGTTTATACTTCCTCAGCTGACAGGTCCTTGTCTCATAAAACCTCCCAAGGGTGATCTAGGAGAAAGTAAAATGAAAAGGAATGATGAGCCAAACTTGGAAAGAGGATTGATTGTCTAGAGAGGAAGCCAGAGGTAATGCAAAGAGTGGTCTGAGAACTGAAATCAGGTGGTAGTCATTAAATTATTGGGTCACTTTACTTTTCTAAAAATCAGTTTCCTTTCTGTGCTACCTAAATTATAGAATTATTTTCAAGTTCAGATGGAATTTAGGCAATTTGAAAAAAATGAAAGCATTCAACAAGATAGGGGATAATTATTATTACGTGTTGCAAAACAGATGATTGCTTCTTAATCTCAGGATTTTTTTTTAATAAATCCATGTTTATTTGTATCAGGTTAGCATCAGATTTTAACAGGTAGCATGTTCTTTCTGAGTCTTTCTTCCAGAAAAGGAAGATGGGAATTTTTGTTTTGGGAATAGGTCTAATAAAGCAAGCAGCTGTCCATGTGCTCAGGGTGCCAGGAAAGGTCCCATGCCCAAAAGAATATACTACCCCACACCTAACCTGTTTCACTTAAGCTTTCCTGCTTTAATCTAATGTGAAATATCTTCTGTTAAAATGCAGACTTTTAACAGTCACTTATACCTTAGTGCAGAGTTGGCAATATTTCAAAAGTGGAGTTCCACTTCTTCAATTTGGGGGTAAAAACTGAAGGTTTTTACTGAAGGTGGGAGGGTGACTGAGAAGGTCCCCTACACTCAAACGATACATTCTACCCATTAGATATTCATTTGGTTAACAAGATCTTCTTTTAAAATGCAATTATTATCTAGGATTGTTCAAGCTTATTAATCATTCATACCTTAATGTGAATTACTTTAATCAAGTAACCAGATTATTTTCCTCTTAACAACCACTCTGAGAGAACAGAAATTTTAGTTGGGGGAAGGGAGTAGATAAACTTGGGATAATAGGCCTTTCCAGTAGACAAGCTTAAGTATCAGACTTTGGACAGTGAGTCAATATCAATGGAAGTTTTATTGTCAATGAGTTTCAGAAAATGTGTTTAAGAAAAGATTTGGATAAGAGGGCAAAGAAAAATATAAAGGAGACAATTCCTGAGCAAAGTGGAGAGAAAACATAAATTTATAACTGTAAGGCATTTAAGAGTAAAGCTTCTAAAACTGTGGGTGCCTGACCCCAAAGGGTTCTAGTAACTGAATGTGGGAGTCAAGAAAAATGTGGCAACAATGAAAGGCATCAAATATTCCACCAAGATTTAATGTTTTATGTAAAAATAAACAAGTACATCCATCTCATTAATATGCAAATTTGCTTTCATCTTTGATAAATGGTAAAATTATATACACATATATGAGTTGTTTTAAAATAAATTTCTTCATGATTTATCATTAGTAAATGTTTGATTTATATATCTATTTTATATACTCATATATCTGGGGTTAGGTGGAAAGGGGTCATGAGTGGAAAAAGTTTAAGCCTTGCTTTAGAGGTACCTTGTGGCAGCTATGTGGGCAGTGGATATAGCACTGACTCTGGAATCAAGAAAATCTGGTCTCAGACACTTGCTAGGTGTGTGAGTATAGGCAAGTCACTTAATCTCTGTTTGCCTCAGTTTCTTTATCTGTAAAATGGAGATAATAATAGCACCCCCCCCCCACGTTGTTGTAAAGATCAAATGAGATAACTAAAGTATTTAGCATGGTATCTAGCATATAGTGAGTGCTTTATAAATGTTAGCTATAATTGTTATTATTAGAGGCCAATTAGTCTAACACTCATTTTACAGATGAGGAAACAGAGGTCTGCAGAAGTTAGGTGACTTGTCCAAAGTGACATAGTAATTGATATAGATAGGATTTAATTCCAGAACTACTCTGGTAGCTCAGTATTTTGGGAGTGGGTATCACTCCCCTATCTTTGGGAAAACAAGCCTCCTGGCCCCTTGGATAACTCCAGCTGACATGACGGATTTCCTTTCTACCAATTAGCAGCACTAATTGTTTCATGTAATTTGGTACTTGATTATATTAGGTTATATTTAGTTCTTTATTATATAAATTCTTTATGGGCAAGAACCAAGTTTGGTGCTTTCTTTTCTTCCCCCATAGTGCAGCTGATAAATAATAATTTTTATGATATTGAATGTTGTTATTCAGTGATTGGGGTTTTCTTAGCAAAGATAAAAGAGTAGTTTGCCATTTTCTTCTCTAATTTATATTTTTATATGATGAAATGAGGCAAATAAGATTAAGTTCACATAGTATTTGAGACCAAATTTGAACTGTCTTCTTGACTCCACGGATGACATTCTATCCACTGCTCCAACTAGATTCCCTGAAAGATGATGGCAATGATCTTTTTGTATTAATTTCTAATTGTTTTGCAAAGGTAAATCTCTTTTCTTTTCTAAAAAGTTTTAAGCTCCTTGAGAGCAGGGACCTTTCATATACTTCTCTCTCTATCCAAGTCACTATCTCAGATTATGGGCACATAGCATGTCCATTTAATAAATAGTGGTTGAGATTACAAGATTTAAAGCTGGAAGGAATATTAACCAATTCTATCCTTTTATTTTACTAAATCCCAGAAAAAATATGTGATTGAAATCTGGAAACTCTGGATTCAAATATTGCCTCAGATACTTACTAGCTACATAATAGTGAACAAGGAAGGAAGAAGAGAGGAAGATAAAAAGGAAAGAAGGGAAAAACAAGGGAAGGAAAGAAAGAAGAGGGAGGGAAGAAGGAAGGAAATTAAGTACTTATTATATGTCAAGCACTGTGCTAAGTACTTTACAAATATTTTATCATTTGATCCTCACAGTCATCCCTGGGAGATATGCACTATCTCCATTTAGAGCTAAGGAAACTAAGGCAGACAGACTGGTTTTGGGAGCAGAGGTTTGCCCAAGGTAACAGAGCTACCGCTGTAAATAGCAGAGGCCAGATTTGAACTTAAGTCTGGGCTCAGTACTCAAGTTGTCTCTAAGTGGACAAGCCATCTAACCTCTCTGTGCTTCAGTTTCCCAAAGTAAGTTGATCTTATTCATTTAATTAAAAGATCCCTTCCCACTGTAGATTTAGGATCCTAAAATCTACTCATCTTATAGAGGAGGTAACAAATCTGAAACCTGAGCAAAATTCTTCTCAGTCCAAATCCATTTTGGAATCCAGCCATATTCCTCTATCCATTTGGAATATGCCCTCCCTGCTTTTATCACTGTCAGCCACTTAAGGAAGTTATACCCATAAATCTGTCTACAGATGACTTGCAGATACTTTGGAGGCACTAGATGATCCTCTGTGGTTTCAAGAGTATAATTATGTAACTTTAGTTAGGAATAAATTTAACAGCAATTGTACTAATATTTTCTCCTCAGATTCATCTGAAATTGGCATTTAGGACAATGCCATCCTAAATTCGTTATTTCAGCCTAATAATCTCTGCTTAAAGATCTTCCTTTGGTGACTTTTGATCCAGTCCTGTGAACAAATATGTGTGATGATTTCATCTGTTAGCTCAAAGTGTTCAAAACTTCTACCATTCTTCTTTCCTTCCTGATTGGATTGAATGGGATAAGGTAGTTTTCTTTAATGACCACTTGTTGGGAATGATGTAGAAGAGTCATTCATTGGACAAAGAGTTGGACAATATAACCTCTAAAGTCTTGTTTAACTCTAAGAGTCTAGATGAAGAATGCGAAAGGCCCCTGCTCTCAAGAAGCTTAAAATCTTTTAGGAAAGAAAAGAGACTCATGAAACAATTACACAAGTTAAAAAAGCAAGGATTGTTTTCTCTTTGTATGTGGAGATGGGGGGAAGAAAAAGGAGGAGAAGGAAGGAAGGGAGGAAAGAAGGAAGGAAGGAAGGAAGGGAGGGAGGAAGGGAGGGAAGATGGGAGAGAGGGAGATCATCAAAGCATTTCTTTGAATGCCCAAAAGGGAATTGAATGAAGTTCAGAATGAAACACAGGCAAGCAAGATGGCTTTGAAAAAATTATATTAAATTTAATATGCATGTTAAAAAAATAACTTATACATAATAGAGATTCATATTTTCACATATAATCCTCTTTTTCTGTTCTATTTTGAGTATGGAAATGACATTTTCTTTGTTTGGCTGGTTGTTAAATTCAAAATAAAGAAAAAAATTTAAATCATTGCAACAATATTCAAAGCTCACTATTATGGCATCCCTAGTTTGTAATGCTGTACAAATATTTGTGCTATACCATTGCTGAATTAAAGCCATATGGTAAAGGGCTATTTATAAATGGGGAAGGGAAAGTTAAAAAAAAACAGTTATTAAGTACTGCTATGTACTAGACACTTTGCAAATATCTCATTTGATCCTCACAACATCTCAGTGAGGTATGTATTCATTGTTATCCTCATATGTGCTTATCTTGATTTGACTTGAAAAATTGAGAAAACTGAGGCACACAAAGTTTATGTGACAGAATTGCCAAGGATAACAAAGCTAGTGAATATCTAGGCTGAATCTTAGGTTTTTCTGATTCTAGGCTCAGTACTCTATTCACTTCACCACTAGCTGTTGCAAAATTATGTCACAATAATGATAATACTCAGTTTTAGAACTTATCTCACCTTTTTTTATTTGGACGAGGGGCAAGGATTGAAAGTAACTTGCCCAAATTCACATAGCAATTTAGGAGTAGAGTTAGACTGATGGCATTCTCTCCCCTGCCTCTCACTCCAACATTGTTTTTCTATTTAGATACCTACATTGTAAAACTGAGAGAAGCTTGATGGAAAGCTATCTCAGTGGGAGACTAAGAAATCAGTTCTGAGCAGGTATCCATGAGGTTCTAACATACCAGTCTAGATAGCCATAAAATAACTGCTAATTTAAAAAACTGGGCTTTTGCATTTGAGCAATCAAACATAGTTTGCAATGACAATCGTTCCACTGAAACTGGTCATTACCACATTAACTTGATTCTTCCTTAAGCCATTAACTAATAAACTAGTCATTGGCTGCTCTAAAATGTTATTATGGTATTCCATTCTTTAATGGGCTGGATTTTCAGATTCTTGAGCGCTAGCATTAGATAAAAAACAAAACAAAAAAAACCAAGAAGCAGAGGCAGAGACTTAGTCTCATGCTGGTCAGTATGTCCATTTGGGGGAAATGTCCCCTGTTCAAATGAGTTGGTTAGTTTTTGAGGTTTAAGTTTTTCTAGCTGCTGAATTTGAGGCTGCCTCTTTTTAGAACTTCAGAAAATGTTCTTTGAGGAGGACTATCTTCCCTTCTATTCCCACCCCTCTCCAAATACATTAAACCCATTTTTTGTTAAGCAATGGAGCTCTGTCTTAACTAAGCAGGGATGTGGGATCTTTCTAATCAGAGAAAAAAAGGATATGGTTAGAACAAATTACATGAATAGTAGACATGGATCACCAATAGATGATAGAAGATTCACTTTCCCACAGTACTTTTTTTTTGACCCAAGGTATAGACATTGTCAATAAATATTTGGGGGGGAAAAGAAGTCATTATAGAGGTATTGGGAATTCCCAAGTGAAAATGGTTAGGAAGAAGAGGCGAGGGCTGTTGGGCAAGAACCCAGGATTCTTAAGATAAGCAAGCGTACTTACTTCATAAGCTGTCATGATCTGTTGGTGTCATTTAAAGACCTGCAAGGACCAGGAGAAGGGAGAGATGGGATGCAGATTATGTTTCTGAGAGATGTCAGAATGAGAGTGCCATCAGAAACAAAAAAAGTTGAATAGCAAGATGTAGATTCTATCTTCATTAATTCCCAACTGCACTCATACTCCTGGGACTCTCCCCCACACCCTGAATTTTGTTTATGTGAGGTTAAGGGAACTGGTACTCTATCTTTTGATTATGGAACTTGGGTATGAGCCCAGTTTCTGTTCATTATATTTTGTAATGAAAGTCAGCATGGCATAATGCATCAGCTTCAAAGTCAGAAAGACTTGGCTAGGTTCATGTAGGTTTCTACATCTGGATCTACATCTGGATAGGTTTCTGATATAAACTGTATGACCCTGGACAAGTATTTTATCCTCTCACTCTAGAAACTCTTTAAGACTATAAGTTGCATGATGCTGAGTGAAGCAAGCAGAACCAGGAAACTACTATATTTAGCAACTGCAAGATTGTGTGATGATCAACTATGTTAGACTTAGCTCTTCTCAGCAATTCAGTGATCCAAGGCAATTCCAATAAACTTTGGATAGAAAATGCCATCTACATCCAGAAAGAAAATTATGGAGATTGAATATGGATCAAAAGCATAGTATTTTCCTCCTTTTCCCCCTTCTGTTTTTTCTCTTTCTTATGATTTTTCTCTTTTGTTATGATTTTTCTCTTTCAATGTGACTCATATGAAATATGTAATAGATTAATGTACATGTATAACCTAAAGAAAATTTTAAAAAATGAAAATTAAAAATAAGACTATGAACTGCAGAAATATTGCAGGCTTGTCTTGCTAAAGGGAATTTCCTCACTGTGAGTTGCTTATGCCAGAGAGATCACAGATCCAGAAATATAGTTCAAAAATGGTTTTGAATACGTATACTTTAGGTTCATATATTATTAGGAGTTTATCGATGTAGGTAATGAATGCCAACTAGGAAAAAACTAAAAATGAACCAAATATAAATTTTCCCATGGATTTGATTAGGGTAAAAGTAAAATTGATATAGAGAGGTCCCCCAAATTTAACTTGGTTCTTATATAAAGAAGAGAGTGATTTAAGAGTCTCACTGAGGAACATAGGTACATTTCTTCTAAGCCAGGATTATCTAGAGAAATGTGAGAATCAATATTATTAATTTGAACTAAATGGAGAAAAGTTTGGTTTGAATTATTGAGAGATCTGAATTACAGAATTTTTAAAGAAAGAAATGCCATTTTATGACTTTCATAGATGCACAATAACTTTAACTAAGGTCTAAAAGATTTTGCTCAGTCTGTTAAGCCTATGAATCCCTTCTCAGAATATAGCTTTTAAATAATGGAAGGAAAATTTAACATTTCAGAGATTTTAAAAAGTAAGTGCATTCCAGGCATGGAGAACAGTCAATAAAGAGGCCCAGAGTCTGATGATGGAGTGTTTTGTTGAAGAACAATTAGGAGGCCAATGTCTCTAGACCACAGGGTATATAAAGGGAAATAAGGTTTAAGAAGACTAGAAAGATAGGTAGGGGCCAGGTAAGTTTGTACAAGCCAAACAGAGGATTTCATATTTGATCTAGAAGGTGATAGGGAACTACTAGAGTTTATTGAAAAAAGAGGGAGGATGATGTGGTCAAATCTGAGCATTAGAAAGATTAATTTGACAACTGAGTGGAGGATGACCTGGAGTGGAGAGAAACTGGAAAGGCAGGAAGACCAATCAGCAGACTGTTGCAATAATCGAGGGATAAAATGATAAGGGTCTGCACTAGGGTGATGGCAGTGTCAGAAAGAAGGGGACACAAAACAGATGCCATAATGATAAAACTGACGACCTTTGGCAATGGATTAGATATGGGAGTGAGAAAGAATGAGGAAACAAAGATGACACATAAGTCGTAAGCCTGAGTGACTGAGAATGGTGGTGGCCTCAATAAAAATAGAGAAATTCAGCGTTAGGGAGGATTTGAGAGAAACAGAATGACTTTAGTTTTAGACATATTGAGTTTAAGATGTCTACAGGATCTCCAATTTAAGGTGTCTAATAGATGGTGGAGTAAAGGCAGAAACTAACCAGAGCTCTCCCCCAAATCCCTCCAAATTCCTTTAAATAATGACTAAACAAATTTTTAAAGATACAAAAAGAGTGGAACAATTTTTCATCCTAAGACAACATGAAAGGTCAGCAGGAAAGATGTATAGTATCAGGGTGGAAGTCCAGTACAGTTCCCAGTGCAGGTTGAGCCAGCACAGCCCCAGCCCAGCAGGAACAGGTCTTGGAGCCTCTGAATCAGGAGCAAAGCTGGCAGTTTCTGGATCTCTCAGCACAGAGATACCAAAGATGACTAGGAAGGTCGGCAAGAAAGGTTTGTCTCAAGTAGGGTGAGAGGGAGGAGGGACAAGCACACACACTTTTGGAGGCATTTTGCTGATAACCTTGCAGTCAGAGTCACTTTTCTCTGCTTTGTCTACCTCTTGGATTCTGTGAGAACCTGCTTAGCAGCTGGTACTGGCGCTGAGAATCTGGCATTGAGTGAGAACTCAAAGGCATAGGAAATTGCCTTGTGAAATCTCAAGTATGGTGGAAGTGATAGAGTTCTGGACATGGAGTCAGCAAGGTTTATCTTGTGTTCAAATACAGTTTCAGATACTTATTAGTTGTGTGACCTTCAGCAAGTCACTTAACCCTGTTTGTCTTGATTTTCTCATTGGTAAAATGATCTAAAGAAAGAAATAATAAAACTCTCGACTATTTTTATCCTAAGATAACATGAAAGGTCAGCAGGAAAGATGTATACCACCAGGGTGGGAGTCCAGTAAGTCGAGAAAAACCCCAAATAGGGTCACAAAGACTCAAATATGACTGAAAAAGCACTTAGCAAAATCGAGGTTTTAATGTCTCAGTGCAAGGTATTATTATCTTTAGAGAAGCCTACTTTGGAATCTGTGATACAGCAAAAGGTGTCCTAAGAACAAATCCTAAGAATACTAATATTGTGACAAGCTGAATGATTACACAGTGACACTGTAGTTGAAGTGGTTTCCTAAGCCTTTGATATAGTAAGGCAGCAAATGATGATACAGTCTGGGCACAAAGGAGCTAATATCACATACAACAGAACAACTAAGTGCTGAAGGAAGATTCTTAAAAGCAGAAGTGGTGAAGCTATCTTCAAGGTTCTTGGTCCAGTGTTTTTAAGTAACATAAATGGAGCTTTCGTGCTTGTCCTATATGATGAATTGAAGAGAGTAATTTAAATACTTCCTAATTAAAAATGGAAATGGCAAATATAGATCATGTAGAATACTTAACCAAATTTAGCATCTGGATCACTGATCTTCAAGAAATTCCTGTTGTCTTTTTAATCTAAGCATTATTTGTAGAGGAATCAAGAAAAGCTCTTGGGAAAAGGGACTCATTTATTGTGATCTATTATTCACACAATGGAACTGATATGATTCTTTTGGTTTTCAGAAAATAACAAGTACCATGGGGTCCAAGGAAGCAAATTAGCTTAAACCATTTAGTTTAAATATTATGTGGCAAACCATTAATTTATCTTCAATTATTTACTTTTAAATTTTTTTTTAAAAAAATCACAATAACAGGGATAACAGGGGCAACTGTATAGTATAGTGGATAAAGTATTGGACCTGAAGTCAGGAAAACCTGAGTTCAAATCCAGTCTCAGACACCTAACACTTAATTGTGTGACCATAAGTAATTAACCCCAATTGCCTTGCAAAACAACAACCAAAAAAACCCCTGAACAAACCACTATAGCATACTATTTTGTACAGCTTAACATTTGGCAGTTATGATGATGTGTGTTAGACATTCTGCCATAAAATAAGTACAGAGAATACTTTAATACTCCTGATATAATAACTGGATTGGCCAACATGGTTTGATTGTGGTGGGTTTGGGGATTCATGTACAGTAAAGGTTCTGCATTTATATTAATCACAATAATACAAAATAGCTATAATATATGTTAAGATTTATTTAAAATAATTGTACTTATAGTATCCCCTGCTCAACATCCAAATACAAAGAAGTCATGTTAGGATTATGGACAGCATTTTAACTTTCTACCTCTCCTGAGATCTTTGAGCTCCATAGATCCTTTTAGGCCACAATTCAGAAATGCATTCTAAACAGTATCTTTTATAGATGGACACCAAAGATCAGAGAAATGAAATGATTCATCTAGGGTTACACAACAAATAAATAACAGAATTAGAACCAGATGCAATACCTGCTACAGAAGATCTCAATAGTACCATGAATATAAGTGTTGTCTTATAATATATGGAATATTATGTAACAAATAGTTACATTGCTGCAATGGGACTTACAAAAAGAAAATTATTTAGTAGTTAATAGTTGGTTAATAATTAATTAGTTAATAGTAGTTAATAATATGGGGTAGTATAGAACAGAATGAACTTAAAATTGTGCTTTTCAAGCCAGTTACATATTTTCAGACAGATACTCTCATTCACTCTTTGATAAAAAATAACTTTCAGTTGAAGAAAGGCACAGTGTCCAGGAATAGGACACTGTATAGTCCCATTATGCTTTGCCCTGGTTGGACCACAGCTAAAGAGTGTCCAGAGAAGGGCAACCAGAATCATGGCATATAAGGAAGGATTAATTGTTGGAGCCAGAGATATTTAGGCTGGAGAAGAGAAAGTTTAGAGAGAACAAGATCAAAAAGACAAGGTAGCTCTCTTCAAATACACAAAAGATATCTAATAGAACAACAATTAGACTTGTCTGACTGTGCTTCAGAAGGCAAAAGGTACAATGTGTGGGAGGTGCAGAAAGATAAATTCAGTTTTAATGTAGGAAAACATTTCCTAAAAGTCAGAGTTATCCCAAAACGGAGCGGGGTACCTCTAATGGAAGTGAATTCCTTTTCTCAAAACTCATCAAGTAAAGTCTGGATGACCACATCGAAGTGGATGACCACACTGGGTATGCAAAGAAGGGATTCATATTCAGATAGGACCTCCAAGGTCCTTCTCAATTATAAAATGCAGAGATTCTTGAACCAAATGTTAACCCAATCTATCAGGAAATCTACCATCTTTCCTGGTAGACTGAGAGAGAAACAAATTTGAAACCATGTCATATGAAGAATCATTGACCTTTAGCCTCAAGAAGATAAGATGTAGTGAAGACTCTTTGTGAGTTCAAATCCAGTCTCAGATACTAGATGACATTGGGCAAGTCACAATCCTGTTTGCTTTAGTTTCCTCATTTGAAAACTGAACTGGAGAAGGAAATGGCACAGCACACCAGAATCTTTGCCAAGAAAACCCTAATGGGATCAAAAAGAGTTCGGTCATTGAAATGACTGAACAATTTGTCTTCAGTTGTTTAAAGAGTTTTCATATGGAAGAGGGATAGAGATTATTCTACCTGGCCCCAAAGGGCAGAAAATAGTACTTGTAGACAAAAATAATACTTAAATATCAGCTAGATATATAAAGGACCTTTTTTGAAAAAAACTAAGTCTTTTAAAATGACTCTCAGGAGGTAGGGAGTTCATGCCTATTGATGTGTTTAATTGGAAGTGAAATGGCCATTTGTTGAGAATATTATGGGGGAGGATTTATTTTCCAGGTAGTAATTGGACTAGATAAATTCCAAGGTCTCTCCCAATTCTGAGGTTCCATAATTTTATGAACAAAAAGAAGAAAAACTCTATCACTCCTAGTAGAATGTAAACTCTTTGAAGGCAGAAATTATTTTGTTATCATATCCCTAGCATGCTTTTTAAATTTAATTGAAATTTTTTTTCTTGAATTTCTCACACATTCCATTTGTACCATTTTGAAGACTGAATGTATTATAATTTTTTTTGTGAATTTGTCTTACTGTCACTTGTTGGCAAGGTTCATCAGAATTGTTTTGCCTTGCTATTTCTAGGGCAGAGGACATTGCATAGCACATAGTAGGCCCATAATAAATATTAAATTGAATGTATTCTAGCACTTAGTGCCAGGCTTCTCAGTAATAAATATTTAAGGATCAGTTGTTATGGGGTGAATCCTGTTTGTGATACATATTGAATGCTGTTCCTTAAAGCCCTTTGTGTAGTTTGTTCTTTTTCATAGTCTGAACAGCCTTTTGGTAATTTAATTTGCTTAACTTGCTTCATAAATACTTTCTCAGAAAGTACATAAGTCATCTCTACCTAGTTCAGGTCAAGTGGTTTTATTCTTTGACCATCAGTCTTTCTTTGATGACAAGAAGACCTTGAAGCATCTAGAAAGGAAACAATATAAGCTACTTGAACATTGTACATAGAAACAGCTACATTGCAATGATTAACTATAATAGACTTAGCTCTTCTCTGCAATACAATGATCCAAGGCAATTCCAAAAGACTCATGATAAAAAATGCTATCCACATCCAGAGAAAGAATTGATGGAGTCTGCAAGTGAATTTAAATATACTAATTTCACTTAGTTTTTTGGTGTTTTTTTTTTCCTTTTCTTCTGTTTCTTCTTTCACAACATGAGTAATGTGGAAATATTTTAACATGATTACATGTGTAAAATCTATATCAGATTGTTTGCTTTCTAGGACAAAGGAAGCGAAGGGAGAGCAAGAGAAAAATTTGGAATTCAAAAACTCGTAAAATGAATGTTGAAAACTGTCTTTACATATAATTGGGAAAAATACTATTTACATTAAAAAAAAAAGCTCCTTGAGCATAGGAATTTTTTCATTCTTCATATTTGTATTCACAGCAGTTAGTATAGTACCTAGCACATAGTAGATACTTAATAAATGCTTGCTAGATATAAAGAGAAACATTTTTTTAAAAATTAGAACTCTTAAAAAATGATTCAAGAAGTAGGGAATTTATTTGATTGATCATTCAAAACATCAGTAAATTTTGTATTTTAGCACAGTACAGAAGTTGAGAAATACAAAGATGAAACAAGACCTAACAATTGAGTAGAAAGGGGGAAGGCATTCATAAATAATTATAAATTATGCCATAATCATATGTAGAACAGGACTTGGAACAGGAAGGAGCCTTATTATAACAGGACAAAAGAATACATTTTAGAGTATTTGGTTCTAATCAGTAGAGAAAAAACTTGACCCTTTCTCCATCAAAAGAAAGTAACATAAAGGCTTGAATTAGCATCTTGCTTTCTCTTGAATAACAATGTCATAGACAGGCTAGGATAAAAAACAATAAAGATGACAATACATGACAGCACAACTTCCCCAAAAGTTTGTATTTAAAGATGATTTCAAGCTTTACCTTGTTTTTTTTCTCTTTTTTAAAGGCCTTTTGGGCTGCTTTTTGTTCCTCTATCCATAGCTGCTGGTACTTGTGCTGCATCAGATCAAAGAAGGGCGTAGAAGGCCTAGAACAAAGAATCCAGACATGATTTTAGGAGAAAGCAAAGCCAACTGGGTGGGTCTTTTCAACCCACCTCTGTTTAAGCACATGCTGTCCAACTATTTTCTTATAATTCCCTAGAGTTAGGGAACAACACAGGCAAGGCAGCCTGTTTGCAAATTATTTTGGGGCATCTACTGAATGCTGGTCATAATCCTCTATTTGGTGTGAATCATGGAAAAACTGGATTCCAAATACCAATTCCTTTCTTCCAGGAGACTCCTAATTTCTGCAAAGGAGGATATTTGAATGTCACCAGAGAGCAAAAGAGCCACCTATTTTTTATTGCTGATATGCCTTTGAAGGAGAAGGGCAAAAAATAGACATTTTAATTAAGGTCAGTCAGCTGCCCAAACGACTCTGGTCCATGGAGTCAGGTGCTTGGAGAGTCTGTAATGGTCATTCAAGCTGCCTAAAAAACCCCTATAATAAGTGGCCATATTATGAGGAGTAGTTTATAGATGGTTTCTGTTGGCAGCCATAGAATTATGATCTAGATCTGGAAGGAATTTCAGAGACCATCTAGTTTAACCCCACTTTTTCTCAGATGAAGAAACTGAAGTCTAGTAATTGCCGAGGTTCACACAGTAAGCCTCAGAGAGTAGATATAAACCTAGGTCATCTGACTCTTGAAGTAGTATTCATTCCATTGCATTATACTGTCTGCCAACAAAGGGAATTCTTAATGGCAAAGAAACGGGGAAAATGGATAGTTGTTTTTGCCTTGATGAAATCATAGATTCATTAGGCACCTGATTACAACTAATGCTAACAGGGAATAATCACAGAATACTACTTTTGTGGACAGCATGGTTTCCTAGAAAGGACATACAAATAGGGCTGATGAGATATGAGTTCTAATTCTAATTATGCCATGAACTAGTAGTGGAACTATACTTAAGTCATTTAAACTTCCTGAGTAACAAGTTTCTTCATCTGCAAAGTAGGGGTCTTAATTTCTACCTTGCTCTCTCACAAAGTCGGAGGAGATACTCTATATAAAATGGGGTTGAATAATCATAAAACACTCTAAAACAAGTACGCTAACAATAATATAGGCAGAGGAGGAATCATAAAATCAGATGAACCCTAGACAGCCTTCAGAAATTTAGTCAATGACCTATGAAGTAGCCTACCCATCTTTAAGCAAAAAAAGAGCAACAGAAGTAAGTTGGTCCTCTGCCCACTCCTCTGCCCAACCTTCTTCCTGGTTACATCATTTGAAGCATCTCTGGTTTCTAGTGGCTTGTTTTCCACCAGCTCTACCCAATAGTCTGGGTACAGATTTTAGATACAGGCTACTTTGATCTCAGAGGAAAATATCAGGTATGGAGCAGCCAGCACTAACACTCCCTCTTATATGCTCTTATGTGATCAGCTTTTGATTGGTCATTAGAGCTACAAATTTAAATCTAGATCTCTAAACCAGATTTTATGAAAGGGTCCTCCTCCCACTTCACACTTCACCTCACAATCCCCAGAAAGTCACATTTCAGGCCCCAAGTATCCCCTTCTTTGGTGAATCTCTAAGCTCCCATTGACGAGTAGATTATTTTTCAGACAGTATCTAGGAATCCAATCTCATCCATAAAATCTACTATTGAAGAAAAACATTTGATGATCAGCTTCCTTCCAATCTCCATTTTTTTATTCTCTACTTTTGATGGTGAATGGTCCCAGACATCTCTGTCGTCTCTCTCAATAAAGAGTAGATAGACTAAAATATAGGGACAAATTTAATAAGATAAAATGTAGGGCGGACAAGTGTTAAGTAGCAACACAGAACAATGGATAGTGCTGGGCTGGCTTCAGGAAGACTTCAGACACTTAGTAGCTGTGTGACTCTGGGAAAGTCAGTTAACCCTGTTTGCCTCAGTTTTCTCATTTATAAAATGAGCTGGAGAAGGAAATGGCCAACCACTCCAGTATCTTTGCCAAGAAAACTCCAAATAGGGTCACAAAGGGTTAGACCTGATTCAAACAACTAAACAACAACAGCAAAGGGAATAAATGTTAAGTTTCACACTGCGGTTCAAAAGATCTACTTCATGAATTCTAGATGAGAGGAGCATCTAATGATGTCCATAGCAGTTTGTCTTTTTAAAAAATCTGGAGATCTTTAATAGAATATAAATTCAGTAAAAGATATTATGATTACATGAAGAGAAGCATAGTGTCCAAGACTATGGCATGATATAGTCCTCCTTTTTCCAGATCAAACTAGATCTGGAGTTCATCTCTAGGTGCCACATTTCAAGAATGAAGTCAACCAAGATGGTGAAGGGTATCAAGATCATGGCATATGAGTATTTATATTTATACTGGGGCTATTTCGCCTGGAAAAGAGAAGGATTAGAAAGAACAAGATTGAACAAGAATAACTATTTTTAAATATTCAAAGTTGCTTGGGACAGGATCTATCTAGACCAATAGATAATTTTCAACCTTAGGCACTGGATCTTGAAGAACAGAAGACCACCTTGTACTAATCTCTTCTGCCATATCTTCCTGGCTAGTATTTTCTTTGGTGGAAACAAGCCTCCCTTTGGGAAGTTGTTTTGCCTTCCCTGGGCTGCCAAACTGTCAGCAGGATGCCACCTGAAGCAAGAACAACTACCAGCTTTGAAATGCCACTCATGGCCAGATGATCTTTTTATAGTAGAGGCAGAAGCCAGCAGTACATGTACAAATACTGGCTCTTTTGTTTTCTGGTTCCTTCACCCCTGTGGTGACTTTTATTACTTAATTATTACACACCCCATGCTTCAGAACAGCCTAATTTATAGTCGTGTTTTCTAATGATACTAGAGGCATAATCTAGCAATAACTACCCTGAGAGGCCATTCATATCAGAAGAGCTCCTTCAATACCTCCTCCCTTCCCCTTCACTGCATATATCATAGGCAGCCAGCCCAGCCTCTGCCGTTCTCTGTGTAACTCCAACAGCTGACTCTGACCATTTAAAACATTCCAGTACCACAGTTTTATTCTTTTCCCTTTTTCTATCTAGGATTCACCCTCCCCCAAAGAGTTATGCTGCCTTCCCCATTCCAAAGCCAGGGTAAAGAATTCAAATTAGAAAGGATGGAGTGTAGGAGTTGATTAAAGGAACTGGCCAATGGTATGAGTCCATGCCCTAAAGGATTTCTTGGGTCAAATACAATGCAACCATCCTTCCTCTCCAATTTGGGGGAAGAGTACAATTTAAAGTTAGATCTGAATCTTAGAATTTTTTTTCAAGCAAAGAGGTTATAATACTTGCATATATCACATAACTAAACTATACCCACATAAATAAAATTAGGTAAGTTATGTTAATATTGTAAGATATAATTGGTGAAAATAATACAAACAGAAAAGTATTTTAAAGCACATGAACCCCAGAAATAAAAGCAACAGCATTCAAACTGCTTATGAATGAAAGTTATCATTTTTTTCAGAACAAAGACATTTAATGAAATAAACAGAAAACTAGTAATAGAACATTTGCCATATAAATCTGTTCCACACACTCCCATTTAGAAGTTAGAGAGGATCCAGAGGAACAATGACTGACTAGAATGTGGCAGGATCATAAAATCATGATACAAGAAGGAAGATGTTTAGCTTAAAGGAGAGAAAACTGGGGAAGGTGGGGAAGGGAAGTAAAGGGGTAAGGAATGGTATAATGCTTTTGAGTGGGTTTTTAAGTGGGAGAAGGTTGCTATTTGTCCTTCATTCTTGAAGAGACCATGACATTAGGGAAGTGATGCCATGACATGAAAGGGAGTTAAATTTAAGTGAGTGAGGGCTCTAGCTATAGAACAGAATGATTAGGGAGGAAGCTCTGGATGCAGAGGGAGACCTTGACCTTTTAAAACTAAAAACCCTGCAGGAATAATGAATAGAAATTGCAGAAAGGCAGCTTTGGGCTTAATTCAAGAAAAAGCTTCCTAACAGAGCTGTCCCAAACTAGAATGGATTGCTTCTAGTGGATTTTCCCTCACTATAGATCTTCAAGCTAAGCCTAGATAATGGTTTTCTGAGTCTCAGACAACCAGTTACAGGTTATACTGGATAGATTCATTAGAATTTGCAGAAGAAGAAACTCAAACATCTTACTGGGGAAGAATACATATTGGACTGTTCCCATATCCTCTCATTGTGGTTTACGTGGGAAACTCCTGGTCTAGGCATTTCCTCCATCAACCTAAATCCCATTCCACCTACAATGTAGTAGCCAAGTCCTACAGAGTTATTCCAAGAATCAGAGATAGCAAATGGTTTATTTAATGTTACCTAGAATCAGAAGCCAAATCTGAACTTGACTCCAAGTCTAGCACAATTTCCATAATCCTATCCATTATATACTATACTGTACTTCATCTCTTCTGTGGTTTTACAATCAGCATCAGCCACAGAGGTCACTTTCCCTCTAGCGTCCTTTCCAATTCTCTTCTACCACATCACAATGATCCCCACACCCTTAGGCCACTCCACTTTCTTCTGTTAGTGAAGAAAGTGATCTGATAAGTTGATTTGCCCTAAGATATGAGGGAATAACTGGCCCATTCTTCATAAGAACATAGCATGTTTATTGTTAAAGACTAGAAGAGAAAGGACAAGTTTAACACAAAGTAATGAATCAATAATACTAAAATCTGGAGACATGTGAGGAAAATAGCTTTGGAAAAAAAAATAGCTTTGGGATGGGAATGGGCGTTGGAGAAAAGACTTTTTAGTGTCCCCCTAAATCACATTGCCTAGCTAATCCCTGGTATTGAATATAAACATAATAATTTGTTTTATGCCATAAAGGCAGACATTTTTACCAATCAAATATGGTATTTAATAATTATTTATCTTATCTAATGAAATGGTTTTTAAAAAATAATCAGAACAGAGTACAGTAAAATAGACTCAACATTGAATCCATACTAATTATGTCATTTTTATAATTAAAAGTTTTCCAGATTTCAGTTCTGATTCTGAACATGCTTAGCACTGGGCTGATGATGTACCTAGAACAGGGTCTTGCATATAACAGATGTTCTTAAAATATTTACTGATTTATGTACAAATATGTAAATGACAAATCAATTATTTAATCCAAAAGTATTAAGCACTGCCTCTATACCAGGCACTATATTGGGGATAAGATATCAGCCAGTCCCTAACCAAATCAACGAGCATTTTTTAAGCACCTGCTATATGCCAGCATTATGCTAAGTGCTAGAGGTACAAAGAAAAGCAAAAAGAATTAGTTCCTGCTTCCAAGAAATCTATAGTCAAATAGAAGAGAGACAGAATAGCAAATATGTACAAACAAAATATATAAAGAATAAATTGGGGATAATCTCAAAGGAAAGGTGCTAAGATTAGGGAAGAGTAAGAAAATCTTGCAGATGGTGGGACATTAGCTGAGATTTGAAGAAAGCCAGGAAAACTTGGGGGACAGCCAACAGAAATGTTCAGTCAGGAAATGGAGCACAATGGGAAAAACAGCAAGTCAGTGTCACTGAATTGCAGAGTAAGAGCAGGGAAATAAGGTAAAAGAATGGAAAGGTGGGAAGCCCCAGAAAGTAAAAAGTTTTGAAAGCCAAATAGTATGTTGTAATTGATCATAGAATTAAGAGGGATATGCTGGATTTCACTGAATAGGAGGTAACATATCTGATCAAACCTGTACTTTAGGAATATCCCTGGCATCTGAGTGGAAGATGGCCTGGAGAGTCAGGAATACCAGCCAGATAGCCATTGCAATTGTCCAATTGTAAGGTGATGCGGATCTTTATAAAGGTGATAGTAGTAACAGAAGAGAGAAGGGTGTCCAGGCTTATCATCTCTTCTTTTCTCACCAGGATACATTCTACTAGATTTCCTCATTACACCACAACACTAGGTACCTTTTCTTTCCTCCTTTCTCCCCAATCTATTTCAATTTCCTTTTATGTGTTGTCTTTCATGTTACAACATAAGTTCTTTGAGGGCAAGGTCTTTTGCTTTTAGTTATATATTCAGTGTTTAGCATAGTGCTAGCATACTGTAAGTGCTTAATAAATTATTGTTGACCTATTGATTTTGTCAAAGGCTTCAGAGAAGTCAAGAAAGATGAGGACTGAGAAAGAGTCATTTGATTGGGCAATTAAAGATCACTGACAACTTTGGAGAGAGAGATGTTTCTGTTGAAGACAATCATAAAATGGTCTCTTCCCTCAAGGAGTTAACATTATGTTCATGGGAACAAAACATACATATAAAAGTAACTATCTAATTATGAGGAAATGTACACTTCCTTCATTGTATAGAGCCACAATTCAATTCAGTAAATATTTATTAAGCAACTACTGAGTGGATGCATTGGAGCAGACACTCATATTTCAGTATGAGCTCAGTAGAAGGAAAAGATGTTTTGGATGATAACTATGGATAATAACTAGAATGATTAGGAAGAGCTTTATGTAAAAAATGGCATTTGAGTTAAGCTTCAAAGAAAACTTAGAGATAGAGACGTGGAGAGTCCTCCAAAAGAAGAAACGGGAGAAATGGAAGGTTGTGAATAGGCAACAGCAAGTAGGTCTCCTTTCTTGAAATGGAGTGCTCACAAAGGGGAGTCATGAGTAATAAGTCCTCCAAGGAAGGCTGGAGCCAGCTTTTTAAGGGCTCTCAATGTCAGACAACAGGATTCGTATTTTGTCCTGGAAGAAAGAGGAAACTACTCTAGTTTCTTGAGCAGGGGTGTGACATGGTCACATTTGTCCTTTAAAAAACTTGCTTTGGCAACACTAGGTCTGATAGACTAGAGAAGGGAAAGAATGTAGGCAGAAACCAATTAGAAGAGTACTCTAATAGTCTACATAAGAAGGGATAAAACTTGAAATGGAGTGAAGGCTGTGCAACTGGAAAGAAGGGGGTGGGTGCAAGTAATGATATAGAAGTTATTGTTGACAAGAGTAGGTGACTAATTGGATGGATATATGAAGCAAGGGAAAATGAGAGACTAAAGATGATTTAAGAGATTTTGAATCTCGATTGGAAAGATGGTGTGGCCGAAGAGAAACATCGAAGTTTAGGAAAAGGGTGAATTTGGAAGAAGAAAGAAGTACTGGATTTGGGAATCCTATGGGACATTCAGTTCAAGAATCATTTGGTTAATACATATGGACCTTAGGAGAAAAACTAGGGCAAGATATAAAAACCTAGGCTATCTACATGAATATATGAATCCATGGGAGTTGATAAGATCACCAAAAAAGGTCTAGAGAAAGGGCAGATGAGAGCCCTAGATAGAGCCTTGAGGTATACCTCCAGATAGAATGTAAGAGCCATGGATAATAATCCATTAAAAAAAAAAAAAAACAGAAGGAAGAGAATCAGAAGAAAGCAATATCAAAAAATCCCAAGGAAAAAGAGTACTCAGGAAGAGAGGTTGTCAGTGCTATGAAATGATGTAAAAGGATGAGGACAGAAAAGACCACAGGATTTGCCGATTACGAGATCATAATTAACTTTGGAGAGAGTGATTTCAGAGTGATTTCAATTGTCCTCCAAGAGTAGGCCAGATAAGCCATTTTGCTTGACAATCCTTTCCAACATAAAGCTTTTCAATGGCCATTTTTTCAGATATATTTAAAAATCATACATTTTTTTTTCTTGAATGTAAATGCAGTTCTGTATCATAAAATTACTATCTTTTTACCTAGAGTGAATGATTTTGCCACAGGCTCAGAGCCCCTATGGTAATAATTATAAGTATAATTTCTACATTTTATTCTGAATAGCTGAAATCACTTCACATATATAAGATCTTAATTATTTATTCTTACTGAATGAGAAAAGGGATACTTTAGCTAGGGGAGCTGAAACACAGCGAGGTCAAGTAAGTTGCTCAAGATTACACAGCAATTCAGTAGCAAAGACTGCACTATCACCCCTGAGGCTAGACTGTCTCTTCCTGATAGTTTGAGATACTTTGTGAATATGAATGAGCTTTCAGACTGGGCTAACGAGATACCACAAATTCAACTAAGACTGTCTAGCAAACAAATTTCAAAGCAGAAAATAAAATTCAGGCATCCTAACTCCCCTTGCCTTCCCTAACAATTCCACTACATGGTATCTTTTCATTTTAATACCAAATATCAAATTTATAATACTAGACACTCTCAAAGCCCTTAAAAAATAATGTTGGATTTTTTTTATCTCCCTGCACTCAAAATTTTCTGGGCTCCAGGAAAGGGGTTCAGAGAAAATTTAAGTTTTTCCTTTGGGTAGATGATGAAGGATGTGAGTTCTAAAATGCAGGTGAAATCAGTAGAACCACCGGGGGTCAAGTACCTAGAGCAAATTCATCTTAGTCTCTCCTTTAGTGGGGAGATGTCACCTTTCATGTTACCATGCCACCCAGGAGATGTCAGCTGGGCTGTGGAAAGGTATGTGAAAGGGTCATGGAAACATGGAATAGGACAAAAGTCCCCATTACAGACTAACAGACTCCTCTGGGATAAGTGAAGGAAACTCGTTTGTCTCCTAAATACCCATACATGAATCCTAAAAGAAGAGGTAAAAAGGAGCTTCCCAGTAGGGAAAGGCTGAAAGAACCTAAGGTCCAGGTGAGAACTAGGGAACATAAGTCAGGCATCAAGGATCATAAAGGATCTTTGGAAGTGGGGTTTCCAACCCTCTATAATAGCATCTAGAGGCTGGAATGGTTTAGGACAGCCCAGAAAAGGGGCCAATTTCCTAAGAATGTTAAGCAAAGAAGAGGAAGATCAAACATGAACCCCTGATATAAAGAATCAACCCCCACTATAAAGGGATACTCTATTTAATCAACTTAAAAATTGTGTTTCACAAAGAAAAAAAATGAAATTAGTCAGATTAAGAGAATTTTACCTTTAAATATAACAATAACCAGATTTATATCTGTAAAAATCCCTAAATTCCTATCAAGATTTAAAAAAAATTTCAGAATATGACCTTGTAAGATAGTAACAAACATTTTTATGTACAAAAAAGAGATTACATGTAAAACCGTGATTGTTATGTACAGTTTCATTTTTTAAAGTATATATTAAATTTGACCCAGTAGTACTGACAGTATACTCTCTTTTTGTAGCCCCCTTTGAACTTCCAACAAGGACATGCTTTTCTGTTGATTAACTTTATTAAGAGAACAGGCCAAAGTAAGAGATTGGGGGAGGAGGGATCTTAGTCCTACTCATCCTTCAAGATTTTGCTCAAGTACTATTTCTTTCAAAAAGTGTTCTTTATTACTGAGTAGCCTCCTCCTTTGAAATTCTTTAGCACTTATTGCCAATCCAAGTGATTGGGCATTTATCACATATTACTTGATTACTTGATATCATAGATTGCTTGATTACTTGAAAGTTATCTTTTTCTGTTGTTTGTGCTCTTTCTACTCTGTTGAAATGCAAGTCTCCAAAAGGCAGGACTCACATCTTATTCTTGTATCCCTTTTACTTAACACCAGCTCATAAATATTTATAACTAATTGATGAGCAAAGAGAGATACTTCTAAGGTATCAGAAAGCTCCCTAAATCCAGGTCTTGGAGAAACAATTGAATTCTTTCCATTTATTTTAGATTGTCATAGCCCTCCCTGAGCCACAAAGTTTAGGAGATTCCCTACCTTTTCTGGGAGAGACTGATAATCACCATTGTGATAACTCATCATTATATGGCATTTTATAATTATAAAAAATTTCATTTTTTAAAATTTTTCCACAATAGTACTACCTGTTTCTGCAAGTATTATTATCCCCATTTTGCAGATAGGAAAACTTAGGCTTAGGGGAAAAAATTTACTTGCCTAGGAAGCAGCCAAACCTGAGTTGTCTCATAGAATATAAATTCCTTAAGGGCAGAGACTGCTTCATTCATTGTATTTTTATCATCACTTTCTGGCATAGTGCCTGGCTCATGGTAGATGCTTAATAAATGCTGATTGATTGATTGATTCTGAATCCAAGCCCAGGGCTCTTTCTACTATACTCAGCTGCTTTATCATCACTGAACCTCTCTTTCTCTTCAACAGTCTGGTTCAGCATACACATTTTGTCTTTTCATACTTTCTAATGAACTGCTTCCTTTGGATTATTCAGACAGCAGCCACTCCAAGGGATTTCGAGTGAGTTGTTGGCCCAGTGTAGACCTGCATTAAAAAGCCAAATACTTACTAAATCTATACTTCCTCCATTGTGGTTTTAGATTCCCTAAACGCACTTTGGAATGTTATATAATTCAGGCAGCTTCCTCTATGTCCTAGTGGATTTTGGAGTGGGAGGGAGGTAGGGGGATTCTATGTTGCTGTTTTCACTGGCTCTTAGACAGAGAATTGTGTTTGCCTAAGTAGTTTCCATCAGTAATGACAGGGCTCCTGCTAACAGCTTATACAAATTATTTGCTGATAACCTGGCAGGAACCTTTCAGAAAAGAAACTTTGTGCCCTGATGAGCCCAGTCACAACAAAACTGTGTCAAAACTAAGTCGAATATGGTGAAAAATGAAGAAAAAATTAAAATGAGTTCCAACTTGTTGTCGGCCTTCAAGAAACTTCAAATTAGTTCAATCAAATCCATCTTCACTGCTTTGCAATTGATACCCCAGACCAGGGGTTGATCTAAAATGAAGGCACCGGGGACATGCAAGAGAAATGGAAATTATCATTTGCAAACATTAGGCTGACACTTTGTGCGTGTGTGTGGTTGAGACCTGACAGCTCTGATTTGTGGGCTCCATTCCTCTCTGCCAAATAGTGCTCTGTTGAGATTAGAGGGGGGCTCCTTTTATGGCAGCCCATCTTCATCCTCGCTGCTCATTAAAACTTTGTGGAGCAGGAGAACTTGGCGGAAGATAGGAAGGCGTTGGAACCTTCTGAGGGACTTTGGTACACATTTGTTGAAAGGTGTTTGAGAAGGGAGCCTTGGGTCTGACAAACCGGATTTTAGTACGGCTCTCCATTCACAGCGGGCTAAAATAATTGGTCATCAGTGACTACTAATTCGGTTTCGTAGCCAGAGGCAATTTTTTTCTTTCTGGAAAATCAATGACAGCACAGAGGTCTGTTCAACGTGATTCAGCTCAAGACGGGTCCTTATTTAGCTCTTGATGCTCCTTCCACCGGAGACAGCTATTTTGTTAAAAATTAAATTAAAATCCATCTCTTCTGTGCCATTGGAATGGAGGGTCCAGGTAGGGCCACTGCTCTTTCCAAAATGATCGGGAGTGGGGTTCCCACTGTCTCTTCAGCAGCCACTGAGGCTGTGATCCTGGGCTGTTGTCTCCCATGCCAGACCAGAGTTTGGAGGGGTGAAAAAAGATAATTGACGAATCGCATGGTTTTCTCTCGATGTATCCATATCAAAAACAACCTCATGAAAAGTATCTGGTGGGGGTGATTTAACAAAGAAGCAAACCCCATTTTCCTGAAATTAGTTTTCACTGCAGATATAAGAGGTTTTGAAATGTATTGGAGTACTTTAACTCAGGTGCTCTGACTCCAGGTCATATGTTCCAAGGAAATCCCTTTCATGGAGCTCTGGCTGTGGTTCAAATCCCAGTACTTGAATTCCTCTTACCTCTTTGATGTCAGAGAAGTTACTTAACCTTTCAGGGCATCAGTTTCCTCATTTGTAAAATGAAATGAATGGACTAGATGATTTTGAAGAGCCTATAATAGCTATAAATCTATGTTTTGGTTATATCAAATTTAAAAAGAAAGGTCCTACATATTCCAAAATACCCATAGCAGCACTTCATAGGAGCAAAGAACTGGAAATCAAATGAGTACCCATTTATGAGGAATTGGCAAAGTGTGGTATGTGACTGTCATGAAATGTTACTGTGATTTAAAAAACAAATATATCAGAGAAAAATGGAAAGACTTTCATGAGCTGATACAGAGTGAAGCAAAAAGAACCAGGAAAAATATGCACAATAATCCCAGTAATATAAACAAAAAGTACAATAAACACAATTATAATGACCAATTAGACCCAGGAGAAGAGATGTGGAAATGTGCTTGGCTATCTTTGAGAGGCAAAGGGTATTATGGGAGTGGAATGTTGGTTGTATACACTATTTGTCATGGTTCCTGTATCTGTTTTTCTTTGTCACAAGAGAAAGTTCACTGGAAAGAAGTCCATATCCAGGAAAAACTAATTTAAAAACAAAAGACCTCAGGAAAACTATGAAAAGAAAAGAAACATATTGGGGCAATATATGCATGTGTATATGTAGAAAAAGATCATAAATGTAGATATAGATATAAAATATATGTGTGTATATTTCATACATAGTAGGGATATAATCTGAGTTGAAATGAATGTTTTGTCAGCAAGCTCTTTCTTTTCCATTGTCACCTCCACAAGGTGGATGCTTAATAAGGGAAATTCTCTGTCAAGTGAAGTCAACAAGTAATTATTAGAACACCTATTATTAGTATGTGTCCAGAATTGTCTAGTGATTTTCCTTCTCTGTCTTTGATTAGTGTCTAATTGACAGGTTACACATGGTGCTAAAACAACTAGTTAATTCAGACCTAAAGAAGAGTCAGCTTATTGGCCCCTTCTGACATAAGCATCATGTAGGAAAAAGCAACAGAAATATCATGGATTTCAACGAAATGCTTCTTCACAGAGATTGTAATTATTAATTCGTCGATAAGTAATTAATCATTAATTCATAATTATTAATAATAAATTGTTAATCAGATGTAACTATGTGGTACAATGAATAGAGCCCTGGATAGAGTCAAAAAGATAAGTTCAAATCCAGTCTCAGACATTAAGAGCTCTGTGATGGATCCTCAGCAAATCACTTAATCTCTTGTCTGCCTCAGGTTCCTTAACTGTAAAATGGGGATAATAACACCATCTATTCCCAAAGATGTTCTGAGAATCAAATGAAATTATATGAAAAGTGCTTAGCATAGTACTTGGCACATAGTAGGTACTTAAGAAATATTTTTTTGACAATGTCATTCTTTTTCACAAAATTTCCCCAAACAAGTCAGAAACCAGTATTTTAGCTCCTGTTTTAATAATTATAGCTTTAATTTGGAATTGTGCCCAAAGGGTTATCAAAACGAATATACCCTTTGATCCAGCAGTATCTCTACTGAGTCTATATTCCAAAGAGATTACAAAAAAGAGAAAATGACCCACATGTGCAAAAATGTTTGTAGCAGCCCTTTTTATAGTAGTAAGGAACTGGAAATAGAGTGGATTACCACTAGTTAGGGAAAGGCTGAATAAGTTATGGTATCTGAATGTAATGGAATATTATTGTTCTATAATAACTGTTCATGTTTAACCTATATTAGATTATTTGCTGTCTAGGAGAAGATGGGGTGAGGAAGGGAGAAAATTTGGGGACAAGGTTTTGAAAGGGTGAATGTTGAAAACTATCTTTGTATGTATTTTGAGGAACAAAAAGCTATTATTTTTTTAAAAGAGTAATTAGCTATGAAGAATGTCCAGGAGATTTAAGAGAACTGAATCCCTGAATCTGCTGACACAAGAGTTCCTTCTTCCATACTCATAATACAAACAAGTAGGGTATCTGAGCAACATAACCATGAGAATTTATTAAACCTCTATTTGAGAAAGGCTTTGGAGATCATCTAATAAAAATAATGATGATGACTGCTAGCATTTATATACTATTCAGAAGTTTGCAAAGTACTTTGCAAATATTGTGTCATTTGATCTTCATAACCCTGGGATGTAGAGATACTATAATTATCCCAGTTTTATAGAAGAGGAAACTGAGGCACAAAGAAATTTAATAACTTAATTCAGGGTTATACACTCAGTATGTGCCTGAGGCCAGATCTGAATTCAAGTCTTTCTGATTCCAGGTGTGACACAATTCATTGTACTACCTATCTGTCTCTTGTCCAACCCTAATCATCAATACCAATCAATACCAATCAATAATTATCAAGTTACATAGAGAATCAGGAGAGAAAGTGGAATTTGCATCCAGTTATCTTGTCTGGCTTGAAATCTAGGGTTCTTTCCATTATAATGCCCTGATTCCATGTTTGGTTCCCTTCAGGATGAATGAAGAATTAAAAAGACATTAAGACTTATCAGCTGTGTAACCCTATACAAGGCACCTAATTTTTCTAAGCCTCAATTTACTAATCTGTAAATTCAGGTTTTTCTGAGTCAACCTTTGCCACCTGTTTCTTTTTCTACATTCACTCCTTGCAAAACCTCGTGTTCCAAAATTTTTCTCCCTCTCTTCCTCTCTCCCCTCTCCCCTAGATAGCAAGTAATACAATATAGGTTAAACATATGCAATTCTTTTAAATATATTTTCATATTTATCATGCTGTGCAAGAGAAATCAGATCAAAAGAGGGAAAATGAGAAAGAGAAATAAGCAAGCAAATAACAACAAAAAAGGTGAATATTCTGCTTTGATCCACATTCAGTCTCCATATTCCTGTTTTCTGGATTCAGAAGGCTCTTTTCCATCACAAGTCTATTGGAATTGTTTTGAATCACTTCATTGTTGAAAAGTTAGCTCCTATTTTAGAAAAGGGGAAGGCAAGTTCCACTGAGGTTAAGTAATGGACCGAGTCATGGGTTTTAAACATTGGGGTCCCCTGACTTCCAGATTACTTGTCAATCCACTGTATTTTGTTTAGATCCTTTGAGCACAGTTCCCATTTCAAGGATACTAGAAGCATTTCCCTTAGGAATAAAGTAATATGTTGCAATTTGAAAATAACAAAGATGCTTATGGCTTGGATCATATTTTTCTTAGGGTTTTAGTTCATAGGAACTCCATCCAAAGAAATCCTGAGTCAAGGGCACCTCCCCTCCATTTAACTGGAAAAAGTTGGTAGTCTATTCCCCATTTATTTTTTCCATATAGCATAGCAGGAAAGGGGGATGGGAAGAGAGGTGGATCAGTGGGCCTCACAGACAGGTACAGCCCACTCCTTCACTTTCTCCTTAATTATTCCCTTCTGGCCAGGGGCCTGTCTGTTTTAACAAGACTGGGACTGAAAGGGGGGTGTTAATTGAGGCACTTAGCCAGTCTCACCAGTGTGACTCTTGTAGCTAATTAGGGAAGGGGGGCCTCTGTGCTTTCAGTTATTTTTAAAAATTGTTTGTGGATTGAACATAAAAGCTAATGACAGAGGAGGGACAGCAGAAATAGGAGCAAATTCCAGACTTCTAAATTCATCTAAGAGGTCATTTGCAATTTGTTAACATTTTTCACCAGGGTGAATTCAATTAGCTGTTCTCACAGAGAGTTAGAGGCTAAAGCAGAAAGGGCAAGGGGATCTTGGCCAATTTGCTCCTAAGAAGCTTCTGCTAGTTATCCAAGGATGGGTGCCCTCGTAGTTTCATAGTCCCTTAAACAGACTTCTGACAATCCTGTTGGTCACATAAAAAACTGTTTTCCAGTAATGCTGTCTTATAATTCCCTTCAGCTCACTGGGGAGGAAAACTGACCAAAAGAAAATGACCAAGGGTATTTCTTCTTATATGGCGTCTCCCTAGGTTTCTGTTGATCCTGGGAATATGGAAAAGAAAATGTTCAATGGAGATGATGCTCTGATGTAGGATATAAGGTTTCTTTACAATTCATATTTCAGTTACAAATCTGGAAGAGGCAGCAAAGAATATTGTACATATTGTATAGGGTACAGGAGGGGCAGGTTCTTGTGTCAGTTCTGCCACTAATTTGCTGTATGATCTTAGTTAAGTCCCCTCCCTGCTCTGGGCTTCAATTTCTTCATCTGCAAAGTAAGAGGGCCGATCTAGAAACTAGAAGAGATGATACCCAAGGATTCTTAGCTCTTTTTTTTGTATCATAAACCCCTTTAGTAGTTCATTGAAGACTATGGATCCCTTCTCAGAATGTTTTTTTATTCATAATTGATGTATCTCTCATTCATTTTGTGATGAAAGAAAGAATGCATTTTTTTCATCCAAGGTCACAGACTCCTTGAAATCTCTCCATGGACCCCAGATTAAGAACTTGTGGAGATACTCATTAAGGTTCCTGCTACCTTTAATACTACATATATCAACATTCTCCATTTTCAGATCCCTTCCTATTCAGATATGCTATGTTCTAATGTTTCTTTAAACTCTGACACTCTCTTCTAAGGTACTTTCAGCTCTAATCTTCTAGGTTCTAAGATCTCTTGGCTCTGATTATTTATGAATCTGTGGATTATCTTAAGCATTAATAAAGTACTAAGGGGATATACAAATGAGTTTGTCTCTACCCCTATTCCTAAAATGAATAAATCTAAAAAGTATCATAGAGGGCAATTTCAGGTCTTAAAGAATGGAAATATCCATGAAAGATTCCTAAGTAAATATATGTTGTTCCAATGGATCTTACTCTAGAGAAAAATTTGGTATAGCATCTTCTTCCTAACAACTTTATGGAAGGAATTCATCATAAGTTGGCCTCACATATAAAACATTCTGTAACATCAAAAAAACAGCAAGGTGCCACTATAGAAGATTCCATAACCATTAAGTAGCTTGTGTCAAAAAGGGAGGTACCCAGAACCATTAAATTGTACCTGAAATGTGTGCCATTAACTATGTATTAGTTTCAGGCTATTACTGCCACTGCCATCATTCAGATGATGCCATTAGTAAATTTAAGAATCAAGATATAATTTTCGTTACTCTAAATCCCCCCCCAAAAAATAGATCTGTTTTTAGGTAGCTCTGTGATTTCATCAGGATGGATGCTTCCATTATTAGTGTAGACTATAATTCCTCCAGCCTTTTTATTCTATATGATTCTTGTCCTATTATTTCCCAAATCATCCATATCCCTTGGAAGCCTTCTTGTTCATTCAATATTTTGGTACCAGTGTAGTTCTCAGACTGCCCAGATGTTATCTATGATTTTTGTCCTATGACTGGCCTATCTCCTTTTCTAGTCATGCATTCCTTCATTAAGGTCTTTTATGCCATTTCCAACAAAAGAACCACACAACAGACTGTGCCCTATTTATGCTTGCCAAGCATATTTTCATTGTCCTTTGTTTTATTTATAAACATAAATTTGCAATAATCACAATTTAAATTCTAAGGATCATGAAACCCAATGATCTATAAAGCAAAACATTATCAATCCCTGTAATATTAAAACAATGATTTTAGTTACAAATATCTGAAAGCATCAAATATTTACTGATTTTTTCAATTGTTCCCCACTCTTACCACCAATCTAGTGAAGTAGATGCTACCAATGGCATATGTGCCCTGAACTGTGTCATTAATATTAGGAATAGATTTTCACTAAACCATCCATACTCTCTTAGTTCCTTTCGTGACCTAGGGCATTTGTGTACAAGACAGCTGTCTCTGGCCGTAAAATGGAATGACAGAAACTACCTTCTACGGGATTTACTCTCCTGACCTTAGCTGTCTAACTTTGCCCTCACCAGCTGAAGTAAGTAGTCACAATCCCAATATGATTGTCCTTGGGATATTTAGTCATCCATTCATTCAATTAGCAAGCCCTCGTCAGAATCTATATAAGATCTAGATCTAGAATCTATATAAGTCTAGAATACTATATAAGTTCTAGATGTTACATTTTGGAAGAACATTTATGAATTGATGAGCATCCAATAGAAGAAAATCAGGAGTGTAAAGAATCATATGAAGATAGATGAAAGGAATATGAATGTTTAAACTGGAGAAAAGGAGACTTAGGGGAGAGGGAGAACATGATAGTTATCTTTAAGAATGATCTATGTTCTTAGGCATAGCTGTTGGAATTTATTTTGTCAGACTACATGTTTATATATCAAGGGCTTTAAGAATTATTGTGGTTTTATTTGCCCATGGTAGGGGAAAAGTTAATGGCATACATTAATAAAAGAAAAAAAATTGATGAACGTTTCATTTGAGACTTATTCTGACTGGCCACGGAGGGCAAAAGTAGGAACCCTGAGTGTAAATTGCAAAGAATTAAATTTAGCTAAGATAAAGAAAAGTGTTCTAACAATTAGAGATAGTTCAAAGTAAGAATTTCCTTTGGAAGTAGTGGTATCTCCCCTCACTCTAGGCTTTAAATAAATCTAGATGACAAATTATTGGTTATGATGGGATATCTTGGTAGAGGGAATCTTGGTTCACCTGTGGCCTACCAGGGCTCCTTAAACTTTTTCTACTTGCAACCCCTTTTGCCTGAGAAATTTTTATGTGACCCCCAGGTATATAGGTATGTAAAACAGGTATACAAACCAAACATTTACTGATAACAAGTCATAATTTCATGACCCCCTCATTCAGTTATGAGGCCCCCTATGGGGTCAAGAACTACAGTTTATGAAGTTGAAAGTTAGACTAGAATGCCCACTGAGGTCCTTTCAACTCTGAGGTTCTATGATTTATTTTTTTTGCTTACTCTATTCAGAGAAAAATGTTAAGTGGTGAAAGAGATACAAAGTTTGAATGAGACATGGTTCCTGCACTGAGAGCTTACAGTCTAGGGATATGACATCTATACAAAAAACTATAATGCTCAACAATCTGTGTATATCAAGGAGATATAAAACAAAATGCTGCATAAAGTTTCAAGACAAAGATCATTTCCAACAGTATGAATCAGGAAATACTTCCTAGAAAAGGAGACATTTGAGTTGAGTTTTAAAGAACGGGTAGAAATTCAGCAACCAAAGAGTAGGAAGGCATAAGGCAAAGTATGAATAAATGCACAAAGACCAGAAAGTTCAAAGAATGCTGGGAAAACAAAGAACATTTCAGGATTTGGCTGGTCCATGGAGTTCATGGAAAGGAATAACATGAATTAAAGTTTGGCATGTGATAGAGGGCCTTGAATGCCAAGGAATTTGGTCCTTTAGTTGACCTTAAAGAGTTTAGGGAGCCCCTAAAGATTTTTAAACAGAGAAGTGATGCAACCAGATTTTTACATAGGCAAGATCAGTTTGGCAGCAGCCTGATAGTCTAGTTTGGAAGAAAAGGAGATTGAAGGAAAGAAGCCCATTAGGAGGCTATTGCGATAAACTCCATGAGTAGTAATGAAGTCCTGTACTAAGCAATAGTGGGAAGAAAGGACTTAGGAGTTGTGACAGCAGTCAAATTAACAAAAATTAGTGGTAGTAGATAAAAGAATAGAGTTTTACATAAATACCAACTCACTTTAAAGCAGTTTTGTGTGTGTGTGTGTGTGTGTGTGTGTGTGTGTGTGGTTTTTGCCATGTAGATATACTAAGGATATAAGTAAGGATCTGATCCTTCATCCAGCATGCAGGAGTTCAGAAAAGTTAGACATATTCCTAATTATTTTTTTTTAATTAGGTTCTAGTGGAGAAAGCAGAAGAAGTGGAGACTTCAGAGCACCCAGTACTGACTCCCGATGTTTAGATTGGGCAAGGGCTCAGTGTTGCAAAAGCCATTTCATTGAGAGCAGCCCTTGTAGAGATCAAAAGCCTGAGCGGGAATCCAAGCAATCTGATTGGTGGGGGCCCCATGGGGGAGGCCAGGACCTTAGCAGAGGCTCGTTAGCGCTGACCTTGGCACGGGAGCTGGCTGCTGATGGATAGGGTATGGAGCTGGACAAGCCCCAGGGGAATGCCTGTATTATCTATTATTGTCCCATCAGCGCCTTCCCTGACCCCTCCCTACTCTGAGTGCCACACGCATCAGGGAAACAATAAATCTATGTCTGAGGCCAGGAAAGAGAGAGAGAGAGAAGGCAAAAAGAGAAGGGATGAAAAATGTCCTTTTTATGACTCTGGTAACAAAGCTGGCCTTCCAGGGAGAAAACATTGCTTTGGGGAGGCCAGAAGGGGGGAGAAGTAGAAACAGCTGGACAACTGGAAAGCCCAGGGAAGGGAAAGGAAAAGGGACAGAGACAGCTTCTCTACCCACTCAGAGTCCCCAGATTTCCCAGCCCATTAAATGGAATTGCATTTGTTTTCCTCAGACTCATGGAATGCCAGAGCAGGAAGAGAATCTAGAGTTCACCTCTTCTAACACCCTCACTTTACAAACCCAGGCAATGTCTTGCCCAAAGGCACACACTGCTTCCTTAAGTTAAGCCAGGCTTCCTGAGTTGAAGTCCGAAACGCCTTTTATTATACCACACTACTTCTCCCTCTCTCAAAGTGGGCAAGATCTCCTATGAAACTCATTCCAGGCCATTCTGGACTGGCCAGCCAAAGCAGATAGTAGTATTTGTCAAACAAGATAGGGCATCTCTAACTCCATCTAAACTATCCCAGTCTCCCACCCTGTTTCAAATGGTTATTAACTTCAGCAGAGTCTGAAAGTACTCCGGTCCAGTTGTCTTTTAAAGAAAACGTTATTTAATCAGGGTTGCTGGGAATAGAGGGAGAACCCCAGAAATCTTGCAATCAGGTATGTGCTCCCTCTTGTGGTCATTCTGGGTTCTGACAGGGGTTTGAAGACAATAAATCTGCTTTCTCTCTGGCTTTGCTTTTGGAAAACTCTATCTTCCAATCTCTGGAATAGTCTTAGAAAGGGGCTCGTTATTGGTTTATTGGTAGGTGGTTCAGATTTTTGGCCACTGGCTCACAGCATAACAAAAGAACCCAGAGTGATTGATGGGCCTATTGTAAATTTGTAAAATAAATCAGCTTGGCAGATAGATTCAAAAAACCTGTCAGCCTGCAAACATTTTTTTAACAGCCTGTAAAATTTTCTCCCATCCTTCACAATTGTGTCAGGCTGATGATGCATCTGATGGCAGCAAGCAGCAGTTCCGGAAAGAAGTACAATGCCAGCTGCAATGCCCATTTTTATTATAATGCTGACTTTTTCCTCAGCTGCTTTTCTTTCAGGGTCTAGGCCTATGGGCCAGGCTAATTTGTGTGGTGGGGGGGGAGGGGAAAGGAATTCTGAAGTTGAATTGTGTAACTCTGACCCTCATTCCCAAAGAACAGAAAGAATATAATAAGCTTTATCTTCTGACCAAAAGCATGTTTCATAGAATTAAATAGTGAGGCATCATATTTCTTACTAAGACAATAATTCAGAGTCTGATTCTTTTTGTACAGCAAAATAATGTTTTGGTCATGTATACTTATTGTGTATCTAAGTTATATTTTAATATATTTAACATCTACTGGTCATCCTGCCATTTAGGGGAGGGGGTGGGGGGGGTAAGAGGTGAAAAATTGGAACAAGAGGTTTGGCAATTGTTAATGCTGTAAAGTTACCCATGTATATATCCTGTAAATTAAAGGCTATTAAATAAAAAAAAAAAAAAAAAAAAAAAAAAAAAAAAAAAAAAAGAAAGTGAAAAAAAAAAATATTTCTTACTAAGTTCTTATGAATAAATGAATGAATGAAGTATGAAGTTTCAATTCTCAGGATTTAAAAGAATTTAGAGAGCGCATCTTGTTCATTGCCAAATTACCTATTCTGAAATGTAAAATCATTATAATCTTCTCATAGGCTCGTTAAAATTTAGAGTGGTTAGGGTCAAATGCCCTCATTTTAGAGATGAGAAATTGAGGTCCAAAGGAAGGCTAGTCACATGGATAGTAAGCACATTTGACACAGAATCTGACCCAGTTTTTGATCAGTAGTAAATCCAGGCCTCATGATGTCCTATTCAGAGTTCTTTCCGGAGGCTCAACATTGGGGGGGGGGGTCCCTCCATTTCAAGAATGAGTTGGGTGGCATTTGTGCCCATGCTTTGTCAGCATTACAGTTACTGTATTACTGTGTATATGTACTGTATAACTGTGCATATGTACTGTGTAACTATGTACTGCATAATTGTGTATATGTACTGTGTAACTGTGTGTATGTACTGTGTAACTGTGTATATGTACAGAGTAACTGTGTATATGTACAGAGTAACTGTATGTATACTGTGTAATTGTGTGTATATATTGTGTAACTGTGTGCATATACTGTGTGACTATGTATGTATGTACTATGTGACTGTATATATGTACTGTGTAACTGTGTGTACATACTGCATAATGGTGTATGTACTGTGTAACTATGCATATCTATTTTGTAACTGTGTGTGTGCACTGTGTAACTGTGTGTATGTATTGTGTAATTGTAAGTACTATATAACTATGTATGTACTGTGTATGGGTATATACTGTGTAACTGCATGTGTACTATATAACCATGTGTATATACTGTGTAACTGTGTATACTGTATAACTATATATTATTGTATAACTATGTATGTACTGTATAACTGTGTACATATACTGTGTAGCTGTGTATCTATACAGAGTAACTGTACATATGTACTGTGTAACTGTGTGTATGGACAGAGTAATTGTAACTGTGTATATGTACAGCATAACTATGTGTACATACTACATAATGGTGTACGTACTGTGTGCATATGTAATTGTGCATATCTATTTTGTAACTGTGTGTATGTACTGTGTAACTGTATAACTATAACTGTATGTACTGTATACCTGTGCGTATGTACTACATAACTGTATGTACTGTGTAACTGTGTTATGAACTTTATTACTGTGCATATACTCTCCCTGATTAGAGTATAAGCTTCATGAAGAACAAGATCGGGTCTTAGTTATCTTTGTGTTTTCCCCAGGACAGTACACCAGTAACACAGCACACAGTAGGTACTTAAAAGACTGATGAATGAATGTTATTTTAAAGGTCTATTCTTTCTTCTCCAATCTCACAATCAGGCTGTATCCACTTCCCAATGGTAGGACTGTACCTTCTTTTCCATATCTAGGGCAAGACCAACTGGGGGAAATTAAGGGAAGTTACTTTGTTACTATGAGATGTCTTCTACTGCTGCAGACACAAAAAAGATGACTCCAAAACTTGGTGCACAGAAGGTGTTAGAGCTAATCTTAGCCCCCAGAATTCATAAACTGCCATATGCTGTTCTATTCCCCTCCATGCCACTGGACTGTATCTTAATTGACAATGCTTGCCCAATTAAGAGCTCTAACAATTAAGATGTGCTGGGAGATATGTGAATATTTGCAAACACTTGTTAAAAATGTATCAATAATTAAGGGGGGGGTGCTGTTTAAATAGCTGAACTTCTGGCTGTCTGACATTATTGTTTACATAGAGCCACAGAGTGCCTTTTGGGTAGCATTCAGCATTACTAAGTTGGCAGCTGACCTACCAAAGGTCCAAATATCCTTCTCAAATCTGAATTCACTGGCTTTGGCAGCATCTACACAGAGCAAATAAAAGGGAGGTAGGAGGATTTTAGCCAAATTATTCAGTCCCCAACCTGACTTTTTCCCCTTTAGGGAAAAAAACTGTTGAAACTGTCACTTGTTCTTAACCTGAAGTCCATAAACTTACTATTTTAATGTATATTAACTATGAATAACTGCATGTCCATTGGGTTTCCTTTGTAATCCTATGTATAGTTTTTCATGCATTTAAAAACATTATTCTGAGACATGATTCAGTTTTCACCAACACCCCCACTCCCCTAAAAAAAAAAAAAAACAGTTATAATTAGTCTTTTATCTAGGTAATCTTCCTTCTTTGGATGAAGGGCCAGCCTTTTACTTCACTTTATTTATTTATTTGTTTTTCGTTAGGCAACTGTGGCTAAAGGGACTTCTCCAGGGTCACACAACATACAACACCACCACAAAGTGTTAAGTATCTGAGGCTGGATTTGAATTGAAGTTCTCTTGACTTCAGGGCCAGTGCTCTATAACTGTGCCATCTAGCTGCCTCCTTTTACTTCATATTAAACCATTCTTAAATGACCTTTTCCCTTTATGCCTGATATCACTCTTTGCTTATACTTCCCTGTTAGACACAGAACATGTTTGATTTCACGTTGCAATTTATGTCATGGCACAATCCTATACTCCATGAGGGTGAGGATTTCATCTTGTGAAACTGAACTAGATATCTCCTCAATATCTATGCATAGTAGATGCTTAATAAATATTTATCTAAATGAATTGAATAATGTGGATCTATTCAAGGAAGCAAGCATGCATTTCATCAGAAATTAATACAATAATTTTCTCCAGAACTGACAAATACAAGTAAACACACATCTTAAGAAAGCCTATTTTGGAGGAATCTTTTGCAAAGATATTTATTTTGTATGAGGGTTCAAAATCTAAACTAAGGCCACTAAAAGAAGCAGCTTGTAGAGTAAAAAAAAGTGCTGGACACAGAGCTGCCCAAACTAGATTCTAGTCCCAGAACTTCCAGCCAGTAATATTGTAACCTTGGGCATATATAAAAAAATTAAAACAAAAACAAAACTGATGCAAAGTGAAATGAGCAGAACCAGGAGAACATTATACACAATGACTACAATATTATACAATGATCCACTGTGAATGACTTAGCTATTCTCAACAATAAAAACAAGACAATTTAGAAGGCCTTATCCCCACCAGAGGAAGAGCTGATGGATTCTGAATACAGATTGAAACATACTTTTTAAAAAACTTTTTTCATTATTCTTGGTATTTTTAGTCTGCATTTTCTTTCACAATATGAGTAGTATGGAAATGTTTCCATAACTGTACATGTGTAAATTGCTTGTCTTCTCAAGGAGAAGGGGGGGAAGGGAAAGGGCGAATATGGACTTTATGTAACATTTCTTAAATGTTACAAATTTTTGTCTACATGAAATTGAGAAAAAACAATTAAATGTTTTTTTTTTCTCATTTTACTTTCAAATTTATTGGAAAACTTCTAGAGTATTCTCTTTGTATATAAAGCTTTCTTTTGGTTTTTAAAGTAGCATTGTTTCTTTTTAATATAATATTAAAAAGTTCTCTCTATGCTTATGCTTTGTTTTAGCATAAAAAAGTTTTTTTTTTGTTTTTTTTTTTTATTTAATAGCCTTTTATTTACAGGATATATACATGGGTAACTTTACAGCATTAACAATTGCCAAACCTCTTGTTCCAATTTTTCACCTCTTACCCCCCCCCACCCCCTCCCCTAAATGGCAGGATGACCAGTAGATGAAAAACAATTAAATGTTAAAAATATTTTTAAACAAAAACAGCTGTAAAATGGGGATAATAACACATATTATCTCCCCTAGCAGACTAATATGTCTTTCCTATGTATGCTTTTTCTCACTAAAGCCTCATATCATCCCCCAAGGTAGCTAGGGCATGTACCATTACTCCCATTGTACAGATGAGGAAACAGAAAATGATTTACCTCTGATCAATAAGGATTTATTAAGTCATTATTGTATGTCACACGTGATACTAAACTCTGGAAAGACAAAGACAAAGAAAACAAAGAAAAACAAAGCTTTGCCTTTAGGAAGCTTCCATTCCAATGGGAGAGAATATATACACAAATAGATATATACAAAGTGCATAAGAAAAGTTGAAAAAATAACTTAAAGGGAAGGTACTATCAACTGGGGGAAACCTCCTGAAGAAGAGGGTGTTGAGTTGAGCTTTGAAGGAAGCTGGGGATTTTAAGAAACAGAAAGAAGGGAGAAAAGTTCAGGCCTGAAGGACAATGCCAAGGCAGAGATAGGAGATAGAATTACAAAAGGATTATCAGAGGGAGACTGAAACTAAAATCTCACTGACCCACTATATCACAATTGTTTCCTGATGAGCAAGTTTCAAGAGTATTCTAGAACTAGCTCAAGTGGCTTGATTGTTAAATTTTCAGTGCTCAAATCAGCAAACACTATAAATCAGGACTTTATTGTTTTGTTGCTTGTTTAGACTTACTTAAACTGATGGAAAAAATGTTTATTATGTATATTATATTTAAAAGTTTATCATGTGTCCATTATGTACATTTTTAAAAAACGAGCTGGTTGTTAGATATTTACACTGGTTGTTTGCATTCTTTGGGCCTCCTATTACACATTTACAAAAATAAGAAATCTGAGGCAATGATTTCGATGGTCCTTCTAATTCTGTGATTACCAACCTAAACTTAGAATGAACTTCTCAAATACTTAGTGCTGGGTGGTATGCTATCATTAACTCCTCAGTAATGTGAGTATGATTTGGTCTTTAACATGCTTTTAAAGTAAAGAAATAAATACAATCAAGCATTATAAAAGGTGGTCATTAGCAAATGGGGCTGGTGCCCCATAACTTTAAAGTAATAGCCACATTACTGCCTAGGACTGATTGTTTTTTAAACCTACCTCTTCCATTTATGCTGTAGGGCTGTAGTTTTGTCAGGGAAAGTTGGGCAGGCCAGCCAAGCTTTCCAGCAGCCATTTAACCTCCATTTATGAAGAAATAAAGCAAAATTGATGCTGATTGGGGCCTGCTTTGGGGGATATTTCTGGTCCATAAAAGCCCTTTTCCCTGCAATTTGCTGAGCTGCCCTGTCATATCAGGAAGAGCTGGTGCTGATAAAGATAAAGCTTTATCGCTGGGGTATTTGCTGCTAACAGCAACCTAATGCAGCAGTTTCATTTTGATGCAATTAATGTTAATGTCTGCTACGAAAATTGTCATTAAATACCATTTTAAAATCCATTCAATTTGCATATGCAAAGCCCATTTACTATCACAGAAGATAGAGCCAGCACTTCATCACGCCCTTTTCCTAGAATTTGTAGCCAATGGATTTTATAGCGATTTAAGATTTCATATTGAAAGCCAGATGATAATATATATCCTTTCAAGCAGCCCGGTGGATTTAGAAGATGTAATGAGCAAAAGCAGCCACAGAATCGGAAAATGTTGCAGGTGTCTTCCCTTATACCTTAGCATTCAAATAGCAGGATTGCTAGGCTGTGAGTCAAGAAATCTAGGCTGTAGTTATGTCTTTAGGTGTTCGACCCCCTGTGAGCCTCAGTGTTCTTACCTGTAAAATGAAGGATAATAATGCTACTAATAATTCTTCAGAAGGCTTTAAATGAAAATAAAGCCAAACAGATGCAAAAGCTCTTTGAAAATAAAAAGCAGGAGGCAGCTAGGTGGCGCAATGGATAGAGCACCAGCCCTGAAGTCAGGAGGACTGAAGTTCGAATTTGGTCTCAGACACACTTCTTAGCTGTGTGACCCTGAGTAAGTCACTTAACCCCAGTTGCTTCAGCAAAAAAAAAAAAAAAGAAAAGAAAAAGCAGGTAGAAATGTAGAGTGTGTACATTTTATTGTTGAAGTTTTTGTTAATTATTATTCACATTCCTCTGATTATAAGCCCATTTGGATTACTAGCCCAGAAAACACAGAAGTTATTGCTGAAATGGAAATTTCCAGACTAAATAATCATAATGGCTAGCATTTGCATAGTGCTTTGAATTTTACAAAGCACTTTGCAAATAGTATTTCATTTTATCCTTACAAGAATCCTGGGAGGTAAATGCCAATATTGTCCCCATTTTTCAGATGAGGAAATGGAGGCAGAGGGTTAAACTATTTACCCAAGATTATAGAATTTATAAGTGTCTGAAGCTGAGTTTGAAGTCAAGTCTTCCTAGCCACTGCACTCCCTTGGTGCCTGCTATGTGTCTGCTATATGGAAACATTACCTTCCCAAGCAACACTGGCATTTGAGGAATTTCTTTTTCTTTAAGAACTAGGGCATGTGGGAAACAGCAATACTGCTGTGACTAAGAGAAATGATTCCTTAAAGTAGATAGCTATGTCCATCAGCATATATAGTCAGTCACTCTAAATGAATGCATGTATGAAAAAGTATTTATTAAATGCCTATTCCATACAAAGTTCTGATCTAATTTCTTGCCACTGGATCCAGATGGCTCTGGAGGAAAGAGGGAGGCTGGTGACTTCACTTTCACTTAAAACCAACTCACTTGCACTCCCTGATGTCCTAGTCCTCTTGGAGAATAAAGGACGAATAACAAGCTAACAAGGAAACACGAATAGGAAAAGGAAGTCATTTTCTTTTCTCTCTTTTTTTTTCCTTGCAAAGAAATTTGGATTAAGTGCCCAAGATAACACAGCTAGTAAGCATTAAGTGGCTTAGACCACATTTGAACTCAGATCCTCCTGATTCCAGGGCCAATGTTCTCCCTACTGCACCACCTAGCTGCCCCAGTAATTACCTTCTCTCAAAGAGTTCACATTCCACTGGAAGAGACGATATAGACAGAAAGTTTCAGCTGCAAGTCAGAGGGAAAAATCTCATGGTTCTTAAGGTACCACCACAAAATAGATAGTAACATTTCTTCTTTGATGCCAGTTCCACTAATGAAAATCATGTCCATCTCAGATGCTGAGCCATTTGACAAGGCCAAGAACAAGTGACAAGCACTTTCTTTCCTACATTTTCAGTAGTTGTGACCACAAGGGGCCAATAGTCCTGCAGAAGCAGCCGCCAGGTAGCATCTCCTTAGTGCTTGCTGACCTAGATGAGGCTGCACTTTCCCCTAAGTTTTTCAAAATTATTTATCTTTACAATGTATAAATTGTTATCGTGATTCTTTTAATTTTGCTTCTCATCAACTCATCTAAGTCTTACTGGATTTATGTAAAACTATTCTCTTCATAATTTCTTATTGTACAATAATATTTCATCACATTTATAAATCATAACTTGTTCAGCCATTCTCCAATTGACTATCCTCTCAGAGTGCCATTTAAAAAATCTATAAATATTTGCATATATCCTTAGAATTAATTTTTCTTAGGACTGAATCTCTCCCTAGTCTAACTCCCCATTCTCCATTCTCGTCATTCCCTCCAATTTTCCTGTTGAATGAAATATATTTCTGTACCCAACTGTGTGTGTTTATTCTTCTCTCCTTTGATCAATTCAGATGAGAGTGAGGTTCAAGGATCACCAGCTCTCCTCCTTCCTTCTTATTTTTTAATATTCTTCTACTTGTATACTCCAATCGTGTGAGATAATTGTCTCTAATCTTACTTCCCCTTCCTTCTCCTTACCCGTTTATTTCTCTCCTCTTTCCATTTTTCTTTTAAGATCATCAAGACATAACAGAATCACTTCTTAGGTCTTTGGTCTAATTAGACTCTATGGTTCCTGATAATGATAGATTTCAGACAAGATACATACTTGTGTGTGTGCATGTATGTATGTGTATGTTTGCATGTGTACACATATCATGTCCACATGTTAAAATGTAAGCAATGCTATCTCTGTTTATTCCCTAATGAGTTTTGTTTGTGTCTTTTTATATTTCTTTTGATTCCTCTAATTGTTTGGAATGCTTAAAAGTCCTATATTTAATTAAAGATCCATTTTCCCCCCTGTGGGATTATACTCAGTTTTGCTAAGTAACTTATTATTAGATATAAGCCTATATACTTTGCCTTCTGGAATATAGTCTTCCAAATTCTCCCTTCCTTTATGGTGGTGGCTTTTAAATCACATGTGATCCTGACTAAGGCTTCTCAATCAATACCTGAATTATTTTCTTGTAGCTGCTTATTTTTCCTTTGATGGGAAGCTCTGAATTTTGGCTATAATGTTCCTGGAATTTTCACTTTAGAATTTCCTTCAGGAGATGATGGATAGATTCATTCTATTTCCATTTTCTCTTTGATTCTAACACGTCTAGGTAATTTTATCATTTCTTGAATTATGATATCTAGACTCCTTTTTTAAAATTCCTATCAGAGCATTTAGATAGCTGTGATTCTTAAATTCTTTCTCCTCAATCTGTTTTCTAAATCAATTGTTTCTGCTATGAAATACTTTATATTATCTTCTATTTTTCCAGTCTTTTGACTTTGTTTTCATGGAATCATTGGCTTCCATTTGGTCCATTCTAATTGTTAGGAAGTTTGTTGTTTAGACAAGGTACCCAAACCCATTGTGTCAACAGCTTCTTATGTCAATTCCTTTTCCAAATCTTTCTTCTGTATCTCCCACTTTTTACTGTTTTTTCCCCCTCTAGTGTTTTCATTTCACTTACCAAAAATATTTTAAAAGCTTTTTAAAGCTTCATCTCCTCCAGAAATTATAGTTGAATTTGTGCCTAAACTGTGTTTTCCTTTGAGGTTTTGCTTGAGGATGCTTGAAAGTCATTCTCTTCTCCTGGGTTTGTATCGTAAGCATCTCTGTCACTATATTCACTTTTGATGCTGGGAAATTAATGCTCTTCTAGAGGGAAAGTCTGGGATGATCCTATTTTGCTGCTTTCTTGAAGGAATTTAATATTATGTTATCCTGGGCTCTCAGGGACAGTTTAGGCTCTTCTGAGTCCACATGGCACTTTGTATTTTTTATGGAACTTTCTCAGTCTGGAGTGAGTGAGATACAGTTCTTTGTCAAAGCATGAAAATGATATATAAAAAAATTCAGTCATTGCCATCCTAAGTATTCTGAGACCCTACATAAACATGGATAGTAAACCCCCATTGTTAGGCAGAAGTCTGTGGTGGGCCAAGGGATCAAGCCCCTTCATCCAGAGGGAAAGGTAGAAAGAATCAGCTAGAACAACTGAAGAATCCATGAATGCAACCCTTTCCTTTAAGGGAATCCTACCATCCATTATGTGCATCTTGATCTAACTTTACTCATAAATTGGAACATTCAAAAACTAATTGGAATTTGCTTATTCCAAATCAGAGCATTTGAAACAGGCTATAGGAGTTTTTACCCTCTTTAGAATAAAACAGGACTACCTCTGAAACACTGCAACCACTGGGACCTATTCTGCAGTTTTGGACAGTGTTGGGGTTTTTCCCCCCTGAAACTGTCATATTCACTTTTACCACTCAGACAACCAAAGCACAGCTGGGAAATTATGAATGGCCTGCAAAGCTGACTGACATATATATATATATATATATATATATATATATATATATATCTTTGTTCTTTTTTGAAATGTACCATTGGTGATTTGCTTAATATCAATAAATCTATGGTTAGATTTAAGGAGTTTGGGCTATGTTTAGTTCTTTGAGACATCAAACTATGTTAATTCACTCAGAAAACCTGAGATAATATTCTCATTAACCACTACCTCAGCATTTTTTTTGGCTTGTGCTCTGATTCCAGAGGTGGGATAGAGTCCAGAGGGAAGGATGAGGCTTTGGTTACAGCCAGGCCTTACCGTGCCTGATTCCCATAGGTAATATCAGGAGGGACATATGACAGGTCCTTTTTGAAACGCCTCTCATCCTGGTCACTCCTGCGAATATCATTGAGTTGACGGTATAAGAAATGTTCCTTGGCTGTGACCAGACCAGCCTTGATTGCACCTCGGTTCATGGCAATAAAGTCTCGAGTCATAGCCTGGGGAGAAGTGGGTTGCTGTTTCAAAACATTCCAGTGTCCAATGGCTATGGAGAAAAAGAGGCAAAAGAATAATGGAGATGTTTTCAAATCTTTCTTTCCTTCCTTTTCTTCCCCTCCTCTTCTTCCCAGAACCCCATTGTACTTCTTCCTCCCACATTCAAACTTCTAGCCTCTCCTTTTCTTTCTTTTTGGAGGCAGTTGGGGGTAAGTGACATGCCCCAGGTCACATACACTTTTGTTAAGTGTTTGAAACCAGATTTTGAACTCAGATCCTCCTGACTTCAAGGTCAGTGCTCTATCTATTACACCATCTGGCTGTCTCTCGTCTCTCCTTTTTTAAGTTAGTTGTTGACCTCTCAGAAGAATTATAACCTATCCCTAACTCAGATACTCACGATAGAAACTGACCACATGCCACTGGAAAAATTCCTTTTATCCCAGATTCTGAACTGTAACGTACATCAGAGGTCATCAGGTCCAGCATATGAGGATACTGAGGGCCAAAGATATATTTAGCAACTTGCCAGAGACAAAAAACTGGATTTGAAAGGCGGTCCAGTGACTCCAAATTCTTGCCTTTTTATACTTCATAGGTACTACATATTAGATTAGATCCTTAACTCTGACCCCTTATGGCTGGTCCTATCCTCCTGCCATTCATCTCTCAGCCAAATGGAAAATCATGGCCCACCAGCTAGGGGAAGAGTGGTTTGCCCTCATGTCCAATCTTTGACTTGCTCTTGCTCTACAACATGCAAATTTATGCCATCTTACCTTCTGGGACTCCTCCATCTATCTCTTGAACATACAATCCATAGTTAAAATTAATTCCAGGAAGAGTGCTGCTCCTTTCTCGAGGCTTCCCAAGTTCAGCCTACCAGAGAAAACAGTGGGAGAAAAGGTAAAGAACTAGGAGTCACATTTTTTTCCTTTTTGACTTTATTTTTTGTTATGCAGCAAGATAACTATATAAATATGTACGCATATATTGGAGTTAACGTACATTTTTATCATGTTTAACATATATTGGATTACTTGCATCTAGGGAAGGGGATGGGGAGAATAGGGGAAAAAGTAGAATACAAGATTTTGCAAGAATTAATGTTGAAAAATTATCTATGCATATGTTTTGAAAATAAAAAGCTTTAATAAAAAAATAAAAATAACTTTAAAAAAGAACTAAGAGTCATGTCGAGAAATCAGTCAAGAAACCGGCAATACAGTCACAAGAGAACTAGCTTAGGAGCCAGGAAGCCTATGGTCTAGAAAAAATCACTACCTTACTACATCCTGTGTTTGGTGTTCAAGACCCTTCATAACCTGCTCACTCTCCTATATTTGCAATCTTCTTAGACTTCACACCCCTCCACCTCCCACCTATTCTACAATCCAGTGAAAATGGTCTCCTTTTCCATTCCTCCAACAAGATACTTCTGAACATTTTCACTGGCTGTCCTCCATATCTGGAAGGTTCTCCCTACTTCTCTCTATTTCCTGATGCCAAAGTCATCACTTTTTCCACGTTGCCACCCCCCTCTCTTTCCATGATGATGATGTTCCTCAATTTCTTCATCTTGCAAAATGAAGGGATTAGACTCCTGATGTCCTTGGCTTCCTTCAAGTCCCTTCCAGCTCTAAAATTATGATCCTTTGAAGAGAATGATGGCTAGAAGAAAAGATGGAATGAAGGATATGGCCACAAAATCCCTTTCCAGAGAGGCAATTGTGAACCAGAAACAACTTTCCTCTTTAGGAAATTACCTTTATCTATCCAGGGGTTAAGAAAGGAAGAAAACACACAGGTTATGGTTGCTATTAATAATCTAGTCCCCTTCCCCTTAAAAAAAAAAAACCCACAACTTTTTAAAGGTATTTTGTTTTCATGTCACCTTCATTTCTGAATAAATTTTTCTTTTCTCAAACCATCACTATAACAAAGAATAAAAAAGAGGGGGGGGGAGGGAATCATTTTAGAAAACTAAACCAATACATCAATGAATCTGATGAAATGTGTTCTTTCCATTTACATAATTGTAGTCATTAAGTATAGTATTTCTTCAACAATCAACAGGATGATTTCAGAGAGGCCTGGAGAGACTTACATGTACTGATGCTAAGTGAAGTGAGCAGAACCAGGAGAATACTGTACATTGCAACATCAAGATTATATGATGATCAATTCTGATGGATATGGCACTTCTCAACAGTGAGGTGAGTCAGGCTAGTTCCAAAGATCTTATGATGAGAAAGCCATCTTCACCCAGAGAGAGGACTGTGGGAAATGAGTCTGGATCACAACATAACATTTTTACTTCTTTTGTTGTTGTTTGCTTGAATTTTATTTTCTTTCTCATATCTTTTCCCTTTTTGATCTGGTTTTTCTTGTGCAGCAAGATAACTGTATAAATATGTATGTGTCTATTGGATCTACATATTTTTTTTTACCATGCTTAACATATATTGGATTACTTGCCATCTAGGGGAAGAGGTGGGAGGAATGGGAGAAAAGTTGGAACACAAAGTTTTGTAGGAGTCAGTGTTGAAAAAAAATATCCTTGCATGTGTTTTGAAAATAAAAAGCTTCAATTAAAAAAAAAAGTATAGTGTTTCTTGGTTCTACTTACTTCGTTTTGCATCAGTTCATTTTCGCATGCTTCTCTGAATTCCTCATATTCCTCATTTCTTACGGCACAATACAATTGCATTACAATCACATTACAACAATTTATTTAGCTATTTCTCAATCAATCAAAGCACCACAGTCCCTTCTAATAAAGGGTTATAGAAGCAGGAACAGTGGAAGATAAGGGTGCTAGAGAAATACTGGGAACCAGGAAGAGGCAGAGGTTTGGGGGAGGGGGGGGTTAGAGAGAACACCGAGTCTCACTTGCTGCTGTCTAAAAATTCAGTTCTGAGAGGAAATGAGTGCTACGAATGGGAAAAACCACTTTCCTCTTAGAATATTTCCTCCGTCTGTGAAAGCTACAAAGGCTTGGTGCAGAGATGAAAGAATCTTTCTTCTTTTTTAATATTTATTTATTTACATATATTATATATGTATATAATATAATATATGAATATATATAATGCATATATAATATATGTAAATACATATGTATTTATAAATCTAGAGCTATCTCCTTATTTCTAACCTATTTTCCAAGGACAATTTAATTAAAATATTTATTAGTTTCTTGAGCTGTGTCCTGAGGATCCAGGAACAGCCAATAGATATGGCTAGAAAAGAAATTCACAGCCAAAATGTAAAAAAATCCACCAAGTTAAGGACCTTTTCTTTTATCCTATAGGCAATAGGGAGCTGCAGAAGGTGCTAGAGCAGTGACATGATCAGGCCTGTGCATTAGGAAGATACCTTCTAACACTAACCTCTTCCAGTCTCTTCCAGCTCTGATTTTGCATGTTTCTATCTAGAGCTAGGGAGATAGATTAAATGACTTCTCTAGGCATTTTTCAGCCTCAAGATTGTTTTTTCTGTTCTTATTGATGTCCATATCAAATCCCAGACATTGAATCTCTCCAGAGCAGAGACTGCTGCCAAGTTTCTGGTACTATGAAGGTCTCAGCTATAAAGGTTTGTTTGGAATTCATTCCATATGATTCACTGTTGCACCAAGACAAAGCTCTGGCCTCCTTTGTTTATTAAAATTACCAGCTTCTCCAGTGACTGCAGGGGAAGTTAATTAAAATGTGGCTCTTCCATTAGAACCTTCTCTTCTCCCCTGAGGCATCTGTGAGCTTTCTTAGCCTGGAGGTGGACTGACAAACTCTGGAGCAAACTATTTTCACAGGGGGACATTTTGCTTTCAGTTCAGGTATCCTTTAAGTCTACAGGCTGTTGGTTTAGAAATGAAAAAAAAAATCTATGCCCAGGGAAATGGTCATATTGTTTTGTACTTCTCTAATGTATTTGTCAAGCACTCCTGTTTTATAACCTAGTAAATTGGAAGCTCCATGGAAGGCAGAAGCTTATTTGTGATCGCTCATATACACATAGAGCTTTAGGGTTTATAAAGCATTTTCCCCACAACTTTGCAAAATAGGCAATGCAGGTGCTATTCCCATTTTGCAGATGAGAAAACTTGGTCTAAGAAAAGGGCAGTAACTTGTCTGCATCAGACAGCTAGATTCAAACTCAAATCCCTCCTTACTTACTCTTAAGGCTTGGGCTAAATTCAGTACTCATACCATATTCTACTGCTCTCCTATAATACCCAGTACAGTGGTAGGAAGGAAGGAAGAAAGGAAATGAGGACAGATTAAATGTCAAGAGTCACCTTTAGCTAGAACTAAGTATGTTGCTTCTGCTGAAAAAAAGGGTCCAATTACATAATTTCTCCTCTGTCACTAACTGTGGGCTTTTAGGTACCAATAGAAACCAAAAATAAGTAAGTGAAAGGCTGCAACGCACCTAATAGACATAGGTTAGAAATTAGAAAATATAATTTTAATGTATTATGAGAGCTCTTGACCAAGAAATGATTGGATAAATATACAGAACAAGACATATTTGGACATGGAAAAATGAGAATTTGTTTTGCTTGGTTATCCTTATTTGTAGCAAGAGTTTTGTTTTTCCTTTTCTTTTTTTTTTTGAATGGGAAAAGGGAAGTAGGAGAAAAAAAAGATGCTTGATAATTTTTTTAAAATTATGTCTAAAAAATGAAAAGGTGTGATGAGTGTGATACATTCTCATTGTAACTCCTTTCTTTGTATTTATGTCTAGAGCAAACATTTTGTCATAGATTTTAAAGATCAATTTCCATTAGAACCTGCCTCACCAAAAACAACAACAAATATATATATATATATATATATATATATACATAACACATTTTATATATGCTTGTATGGGTACATATTATATTCCCAGATGAAATGTAATCTCCTTGAGGGCAGAACTATTTCATTTTTCTCTTTGTATCTCAATACTTGCCATAGTGCCTGCCTGGATGGACCCCCTATGAGAATGAATTGTTAGGAGAACATGGATGAGAATTACATGGGATGGGGAGCAACGATGGATTCTTATCTGCTTCTTTGGAAGGAGGTCATACATCAATAAGATAGCAAGTCTAATGCCTTAATATACCTAGATACCAACAGGGTGCCAGGTACCTAGAGTAAATGCTTAATAAATGCTTATTGATGCTGAGTCACTTTGGGATAGCACTTCTTTGGGCCTTCTCCATAATGATTGACAATGATGATAATGATGATGATGTTAATAATAACCAACATTTATATAGTACTTAAAAGTGCTTTACAATTATTATCTTATTAGATCCTTATAACTACCCTGGGTGGTTGGTGTGATTATGAATCTCTATTTTACAGATGAGAAAACTGAGGCAAACAGAGCTGACCACCTCAGGATCATATGGCTAGTAAGTGTCAGGAGCAGGATCTGATCTCAGGTTTTCCTTACTCCAGATCCAGCACTACTTCTTCTGTCTCTACCCCAGCAGAGGCCTGATCCCATGTTCTGTAATCATCCACAATCATCTCCCTACCTCCCTATAGCAATTTGCATACAAGTATAATTTCATATTACTCCTTGATTGGAATATTAACCTTCCCTGTATATCTCCTGTACTTTTTTGCATCTATGTTTTTACTTATATTGTTTTCTGGTTTTCTGCTCTTTTTCCTCCTTTTATATCCCTGGTTTCTTAAATTCTGGTCTATCCTTAAACTCTAGCTCACTAACCACCTCCTTCAGGAAGCCTGCACTTCCTCTCCTTGCTCCTCCCCACCATCATTTCTGACCATTCTCTTGTTCAACACCACTCAGCTTTTATCTTTCTTATCCACTTAGATATATGTGTTACAGAGATTTCCTCATGTTCTATCCCACAGTAGCCTCCCTGAGATAAGGGTCCATGTGACTCAAATATACACTTATATTTGCCCCATTCCTATGACACAGAAATGTCAACATATTTTTAAAATTTGAATTGAATTTAAAATGAAAAAAAATTGAAAATGAAGAATTAAGACAATTTTCTAGGACATTCTTTGAAGAGAAAAAATGGGCTTCGATTTCTTCCAATCTTCCAAATGAGTTGTCTACACTGATTCAATTTATAAGGTAATTGCTCAAATCTCTACTTTGCCCATATAGACTTGTTCTAAAGAACCACAACCAAACTCCTTAACATCACAACCCTTTCTGGAAACCTCACAGAAAATGATATGTAGATCTAATCCTGCATTTGTAAGTCCCCGTTTAAGATGTACAGTGTGAATGATAAGCTCTCAATTGTGACTCCTTTCCCTGTATTTATAGGTCTGGGGCAAAGAATGTTATTATAGACTTTGGAGATTAGTTGCCACTGATACGCCAGGGAAATCGGGGCTTGATGGTATCTGTCACCTGCTTTTCCATGGCAACCTTACTCTGATATCCCTGAAATGGAGGAGATGAGGTCACAAATTACAGCTTGGGCAAAAACATCCAGATCCCTAACCAGCTGCCCACACTGACAGCTCTCAACAAGATTAAAGCTGCAATGGGGATAAAATATGGTTTCCAATCAAGGGAAGGGGAGCTGGTTAGCTAGCTCACAAACCAGACCATTCATGACGCCAAAGGTGTTTAGACACTGAATGTCTGTTTCGTAATACCACTTGTCCCCCTCAGAGGCTAAGGAAAGGAAATGCTTTTCTTGGAGATTTTTAAGAATAGACCAAACCACAAACTCCAATTGTAGGTTGTTCTAGGAGCAGGACATTCAATTAAATGATCCCTCAATTTACCCCACCCTCAATCTCCCAAGTCTTCTATTTAGTCATTTGCATCAGTGAAAAATTCCAGGGAAGGTCCTTCAGATCTTTTGTCATACCAAATTTACTACTATAGGGAATTAGAAAAAAATAAGCAATTATAAATGTGTTTCTAGTTAGTTTGGATAAATTTTCAAGTGATTAGAGTGGTACCATGCTAAATATTGGTGGAAGAGAGAATCTCAGCTTAATGTTGTGACCAGCCTTACCCCAACCCCCAGCTGTCTTTAAACCTTGCCTTTCCCCCCAAAATTTCCTCTGTTATAAAGCCACTTGGCTGGAATACAGATCTGGGTGACAGCTGTCCCCATCAGCAGACAGCTTCATTAAACCTCATTAAGATGTCATCTCTCTGCCTTATTTCCCATCTCTCAGCTCTAATTAAAACCATCTCTCTTTACGTCCCTGGAGGTCCTAATTTTCTCTGGGTACCTTCTGCAAGTTATCTCCCTTTACTACCCAATGCAGAAGAAAATTAGGCATCTGAAACAATGTTGGGCTAACCCAGGTAGAAGAGGCAACCCTAGTTTTCCAGGGCCATTCCTTCTTTGACAATAACTATCTTTCTGGGATTTTAAGTGTGAGTAGGTTGTTAGCCAGCTCCTGCTGTGTAAGCAACTTGAGCACAAATTCTTGCTCCTGAAATTGTTCAAAACTCATTGGCCTTTTGAAGCATCACAATATCTATTTAATCTGAATTTCATATATGTATCTCTCTCTCTCTCTCTCTCTCTCTGTGAATATACACATTAGTGTATATATATATATACACATATATATGTGTGTATGTGTGTGTGTGTATATATATATATCTATATATATAGATATAGATATATATCTTAATATTGTAAGAAATGTCACTTAGAAAGCCAGACACCACACATTTGTTTCCTGCCTGTGCTTCCCAGTCAGTCAGTTAGCTGAGATTTGAAAGAAGGCAGGGAAGCTAGGAGAGCATTCCAGACAAGGGGACAGCCAGAGAAAAAATGTCCAGAATCAGAAGATGCAGTGTTGTATTCAAGAAACAGCAAGGAGGTGAGTGTCACTGGATCACAAAGTATAGAGGGGAGTGCGATAAGTGTAAGAAGATTGGAAAGATGGAAAGAAGGGTAGAAATCAAAGGACTTTAAATGACCAAACAAAGGATTTTATATTTGACTCTATATGTGATAGGGAGATACTGTAGTTTATTGTGTAAGGGGGTAACAAATGATACAATATTAAAAAGGAGAGAAAGTATAGAATTTACCATTTATAATATCAATTATAATTTTCCTAAATTTATACTCCTCCCCCTAACAAGTAAGCAAGTAACTATTTTTAAGGATAAGTTATTTGTCAGGAAGCATTCTGCATCTGGTTTTGTTATTTCTCCTAATGAACCAAAGGTCAATTAATAGGTTTTTCAGTATCTCCTCTCCTCTCTACCAGAATGAATCCTAGTGCCATAGAAGTTTGAGTTAGAAAGGACTTCAGAAATCATAAGCTACAACCTCCTAATTTTACCGATGAGGAAACTGAGGGACAGAAATGTGGAATAATTTGTCCAAAATCACCCAGGTTATAGGTGTAAGGCAGGCTACGGACCCAGATATTCTGATTCCAAATTCAGCACTTTCCCCCTGCTTAATTTTATCTACCTTATATGACTGTTTCGAGGCTAAGTGAACATTTGTTAGACAATTGAAAAGCTTCCCCTCTCATGAATTCCATAAATGCACCCTCTTACATGGAATTCCAGAAGAGTTACTGCCTGTTAGATATTAAATAAAATATTTGTATAGACATATAGACATGCATACATATGCACATGCACACCATAATGTGTATGCACCGAATGTGTAATTTATTATTGTAAAACAACTTAAGATCCTTGAATGAAAATCACAATATAAATGCAAATTATGATCATTATTAGCATACTGGATATTTATTTATTTCCATAATAAGAAGCTCAAATAAACATTCATGTAAAGTAAGGCTCTTCTTGTATCAAAGGGCTCTGGTATCATTTTAAGAAATGAAGGCTTTGAATTAAGTGCATTGTTAGGATGGCAGTTGGACACTGCAAAGAGATATTTTAAAGGAATACTGATATACTCCCACATGGACACCATTAAAAACAAGTCACAGCCAGAGAGGTAGAGTGGAACTCTGAGGAGATAGCAGCTTCAGGGTCTAGGTTGAGCAATGAGAATTTTTAGAACTTCAACACTATACATGGACTTTTTAAACCTGAAGTGTCTCTGTCTCTCTCTGTTTCAGTCTCTGTCTGTCTCTCTGTCTGTCTCTGTCTTTCTCTGTCTCTGTCTGTCTGTCTGTCTCTTTCTCTCTGTCTCTCTCTCGGTCTGTCTCTGTCTCTGTCTCTCTTTCTCTGTCTCTGTCTCTATCTCTGTCTCTCTCTCTGTCTCTCTATCTCTATCTCTGTCTCTCTCTCTCTCTCTATGTCTCTGTCTCTCTGTGTCTCTCTTTCTCTGTCTCTGTCTTTGTCTCTGTCTCTGTCTGTCTCCGTCTCTGTCTGTCTCTGTCTCTGTCTCTGACTCTTTCTCTCTCTCTCTGTCTCTCTCTCTCTGTCTGTCTCTCTCTCTCTCTCTCACACACACACACACACACACACACACACACACACACACACACAAATCTGGAGAGACTAAGATCTAACAGACTTGAGATGGAAGCCACTCTCTGAAAGCTTGGCTAGTCTCTAGCAGTTCCCTGGGTGGTCAGTACTCTCTGGAGGCTTCCACAGCCTGGCTTCCACAGCTATAGGAACTGGCCTATAATGTTCACTTCAGCAGGCCAGTCCCACCATTCCGGCTCCCCTAAGAACCTTGGGAGGCCAGTCAGTGGCTGTGAGCATGCTGCCCACACTGCTTCCCCGGGTGCCTTCCCCACTACCTTCTGTTCTCTCTACTTTCATTACCCTCCCTTGTACAGTAAAGCCTCCTGTCATGTCGCCATTACTATTAGTATTGCTGATTTATGGCTCTTGCCTTGTGGAGTGATTGCAGTGACAGGGCCCAGCGTTTTCTCCCCCTTCCCCCCTGCGACAGCTTGAAATCAAGTCCTTCATTTGCATTTACATGATCTCGCTGTGCAGCTTATGAGATCGAGAGATTTATTTGCTACTTAGCTCGATGTTTGATTACACTCAGAGAAGGCGGTGAGCTACAAAGTGCATGGATGCATCAGATCTGAGCTCCCGCGGCCCTCTGGGGGCCAGTAACTCAGCATCAGGTTTAGGTAGATGAGGAAGGAACACACAGCGTTTTGAAGAAGGCAAATGTGAGGAGGTTGGAAGGAACAAAACACCATGACTTGGTTTCTAAAACAATAAACAACACACAAGATGGCATTTAAGGAAATCAGTATATTCAAGTCACTTGCAGGTAGCATATCATCGTCCCAGGGTATGAACTCTTGAGAATTTTTCCTCCAAAACCTAGTCAGGAAGAAAGAAGTTCCTACTATTGTGAGGTTGCCAGAGTATTTGGGGGATATACAAAAGTCATGCTACCTGTTGCTCTCTGATTGAGAGTGCAGTGATTTACAGGTAACTCTACTTACCTGTTTTGTGGATTATCCACTACCACAAATTGTTTACCCTGGCTATCTAGCACAATTGTAAGCTAGTGCAATGACCAAATTAAGACATCCTACCTCATCCACTTATTTTGTGTGTGGACTTGGACCAAAAAGTTCACTTCTTTATGCCTCAGTTTCCTTATCTGTAAAATGAACAGACTGGACTAAACAGGCTCTAAGATCCATTCTGGTTCTAGAGATCTATGAGCCAATGATACCCCACTGCTGTCAGCTGGTATATACCTACAGGAGACAAATTAATTTGAATAATCAGCCTGAACAAATCAAAATTAAGAAAGTTGATATGCTTCTACTACCAGGAAAAAATGCATTTCTAGACCCAAAGAGAATTTTTTAAAAATCACCCACTTATTTGGGTTATCCATATCCCTGGTGTAGACATGAGTGTGAATAACTGAAATAAGTTCATTCAAAATGAATCCACCTGTATTTCACTTCCTCCAGTATAGTATATTAGCCAATAATTCTCCCTGTTCTGTGAATAAGAAAACAGAGGAACACATAAGGAATATTATTTTTTGTACAGCTTCACACACTGACATAGGTCAAAACTGGAAATTATTAATTCAATTGAATCTCCATTAAGCACTTCTATGATCCATAATATAGTGAAAGCACTGGATTTAAAGCCAGGAGATTGTTGTTAAAATTAAGGTTCAGCCACTTACCATTCTACTCAATTCAGATCCACAAAGCTAGAAAACTTGTTTTGAAATTTGGAATCTGCCCTTTCTACTCAACACGGTTCTTTACCAGCTATATGACCCTGTGCCAGTCATTCTCAGCACCCAATTTTCCTCAACAGGACTGTGAAGCAACTTCCAGGCTCATGTTGAACTGATCAGCCAGTCAAGACACATTGTACTTTGACCTCAACATCATGATGTCACTAGTCCTCTTCCAGTAAGAAGGACAAACAAACAACAAAATGGGGTATCCCCCTTGCCATCAGAAAGCTTATAGTTTAGTAGAGTGCTGACATGTACAGAAATAATACAAAATCCTTCGTCACTCAAAGCTCTGTCTTTCCAGGCTTCTACCTTATTCCGCCCATCACATACTCTTCAATCCAGTGACAATGGCTTCCTTATTATCTCAAGAACAAGATACTCTGCCTCTTGGCTCTGTTCATTTTCTGTGACTGTACCACATGCCTGGAATGCTCTCCCTCCTCCTCTCTTCCCAGGTTTCTTTTAATTAAAGGAATTTAATTTAATTCAATTAAAATCCTATTTTCTACAGGAAGCTTCTAATTCCTCTTAATTCTAGTGCCTTCCCTCTGTTAATTATCTCCTATTTATCCTATAAACTTGTTTATACATATTTTGTTGTTGTAGTCTCCTCCATTAGATTGTAAGCTCCTTGAAGATAGGAACTATATTTTGCCTTTTTTTAAATCTGTGCTTACCACAGTGCCAGAATATAGAAGGTATTTAATAAATATTTATTGACTGGCTGAGGGGCAATTATATAGTGCAGTGGATAGAACACCAGTGGAGTCAAGAGAATCTGAGTTCAAATCCATCCTTAGACACTTATCACTTTAACACTTACTAGTTTGTGTGATCTTGGGCAAGTCATTTAACCCCAACTGCCTCAAAACAAACAAATAATAAAAGACAGAATTGTTATTTCTTTTTATACAAAACACTATGGAAAAAAGTCTATGATTATTGACTGGCTGATAATGAAGATGACAGACAAAATAGTTCCAAAACAGAGATACAAACTATCACGGGAAGTTCATTGGAGAGAGAAAAACTTTCATTCCAGGGGGATCAGGGAAGATTTCATGGAGGAGGTGGACTCAAAGGTAAATTTTTAAAAGTGAATGGGATTTCAATAGATGGAAATAGCAAGGAAGATGCAAGATTTTAAAGATGTTAGGCAATTGGTACAGATTATTAGTGAAAAATCTGTTCCATAGCACTGGGAGTATCATCCTTAAGTATCATCTCTGTTGTAGATATTTTTTTGCCTATTAAAATTGTGACCAGTAGGGACAGCTAAATGGTAAATTTGGATAGAACAGCAGTCCTAGAATCAGGAGAATCTGATTTCAAACGTGACCTCAGACACTTAACTAGCTGTGTTACCTTGGGCAAGTCACATAATCCCACTCTCCAAAAACAACCCCAAAACAACATAACAACAAAAAAGAATACTATTCAGTTGAGGGGAAGCCTGCTGAAATCTGGTTTTATATGGATTTATTAATTCTTCTAACCATTATAATTTGGTCCCAAGCAAAGCCTAAGATCTTCCTAAATTTGGAGATTTCTGTATTTCATTTTAATCCATTTCTCACTTTTTTTTTTACATGATCTTGTTTTTGGAAGACTTCCTGTGGCATAGAGAGAAATAAAAGCCATTGGAATAGGAGACAAAGTATTTGGGTTTAGTCCTAATTTTACCAGTTAATCATCTCTCTACTAATGGGCAAGTCACTTCCCCCTGTGGCTCAGTTTCCCCATTTATAAAATAAAATGTTGGATTATATATGGTTTCTGAGATCTCCTGCCCATCTAGATCAAGATCTTACATCTAGATTGTCTCTAAGGTCCTTTCCAATTCTGGCCTTTCTATGGTTCTTTGCAATGGTTGTTGAAAGATATATTGCAGTAATTGAAAGAAATATATTCAAGCTCCCTTTGATGTAGAACACAAAGTGGGAAAGAATAGTATTTTAGACTGCAAAGAAGGTTGAACAAATAAGTGACGCCCCTTTGGGTGTCATGAGAAATGGATGACATGTTTATTTGGTCAGTTGATCCCATCAGCTACCAAGGGTCAAACCCAGATGAGCACAGAGTTAGTAGATTCATGGCAGAAGCTCCCTGAAATAAAAAAAGGCAAAGAATGATCTATGTACTTTTCAAAACTTAAAACAGAAATCAAAGGGAAACTGATGTGTTTTAAGTTTTGACAGCTGCAAGGATCATTCTCTTTCGTTACCTTATTTATGTTTTCAATTTCTTTATAGATTCATTGAAAATCGCATCATGTAATAGTGAAGGAAAAATGTTCACTGTGGGGTTTTTTTTCCCTCGATAAACCCTTGTTCCTTCCAGAGTACAGATGAAAACACCAGCTTCAGTGACTTTTTTTTTGATGTATATTTAATAATATCTCATTGATTGTAAGTTTTATTTCTATGTCAATAAAAAAAGTGATATTGTAATAAATGAGAAGGAGTTTAACACAAAATGGCAGCTGACCCGTTAGCATAGCAAGACTGGGGGATATTGATTTAAAATAAAGCCTGTGAATAAAGATAAGTGGGCTAGAGAGAGAAAGAGAAAAAAAGGGGGAAAGGAGCTGGTGACTCTAGGACAAAGCTTGGAGGCTGGAGTACAAGGCTCCAGTAGGTTTCTTCTTGGGAGTTTGCTTGCTTGGGAGTTACAGGCATTATTGAATGGAAAGTTAAGGCAGTTTTGCAAATAAATCATCATTATATCATCATCTACATTAATTTTTGAGGATCCATTTAAGGGCCATTTTCCCTGAGTCTCCTACAAAGTAGTTAGAACAACAAAATGGTTCTGTCAATTTCAGTCACATCCAACTTTCTGTGATTCCATTTGAGGTTTTCTTGGCAGAGATTCTGGAGCAATTGCCATTTTTTTCTCCAAATCATTTTACAGATGAAGGAGCATAAACAAACAAGGTTAAGTGACTTGCTCAGGGTCATACAGAAGTATCTGAGGCTGGATTTGAACTCAGAAAGATGAGTCCCTAATTCCAGCCCTAGCTAGGACTCTATGCATTATGGTGCCATGTAGCTGTCTATCACTTTGTTTAGCATCTATGTCATGTTACATATTATAGTTAATGTTATTAATGTTAAATATTACAGTTGTTTTCTTATATCTTTTTTTCTAGACTGTAAGTTCCATGAAGGCAAGAATTGTATTTTATCTATATGTTTTATCCCCCAGTATCTAAAACACTGCTCTAAAATCCAATCCAATCTAAGAAACATTTATCAAGTAGATTAAAATGTTTATTTAAAAAACAACAAACATTTCCTAAACATTCATTATGTATAGAATTCTAAGATAAATAGGATAAAAAGAGGAATACTATGACAATGACCCTATCCTTAAGGGGCTTCCTGTGTAGACAGGAAAGCAGGACATTGTATGAAATATAACTAAGTTAACCCATGTTTAATATGTGATGCATGTTAGAGATTATGTCCAGAGGGTCCAGAGGAGGGAATCATTGTAGGCAGAAGTCAGGGAAATCAGGTGTAGGAGGTGGGACTTTTGTTAAACCTGGAAGCATGGGTGTGACTTGAATAAATGGAGAGAATAAATGGTCAGTGCTAGCATGATGGTTATAAGCTTTGAGCTATTAATGAGAAGTAGGAAGAGGCTGGCTCAGGTCTAGGAATACAAAGTAGAAAGACCTTCATGGCATGGGGTAAACCATTTTAAGCTTTACTTTGGCAATATACTGAAGAAAGCTAGCTATCACAGTAAATAGAGCATCAGTCCTGGAATCAGGAACACCTGCGTTCAAAATCCAGCCTCAGACACTTACTTCCTAGACATGTGACCCTAGGCAAGTCATTTAAACCTGGATTGTCACAACTGCCTCATGTATATTATCTTAATAGAATTCCCAAAATTTAACAATACCTCGGAGTTCCAAGTTATAACAGCTCACAACAGTGCATTTTTTAAATTTACAGGGTAAAGAAAATAGTGATAGGATGAATATTTTGTATATCACAGTAAAAAAAATTTTTTTTAATTTGTGTCAATTGATGCACTAGGTTCTTTCTATTGTTAAGCACATAAGGGAGATACAAGAAGAACAAGGCATTTCAGAAGTCATTTGTTCTTGGAGCTGACAGAAGAGAACTATAGGAATCAATTGAGGCCAGATCAAGGTGACTAAGGGATAAATTGAATCATATTATGCAAGCACCATAGGACTGTTTCCAGAACAAGGAAGGAGCTCACTCCAAAGCTTAGCCTGAACATGTGAAACTGATGCAAATTTTAGTAAGCAACTACAGAAGCATGACACCTGGGGACTGATGATTGAGAGAGATTTGATGAGAAATCTCTTTGTACACCATAGGTGCAAACTATATATATATGTATATGCAGCAAGCTCATTTCTATAGCTGTTAACTGGAAGTATGTCAATAAAGCTACCATAAGAAGCACTGGTGAGTCTTAGGTTTATTTATCTAGAGCTGAATGAAGTCTCAGAGGCCATCTCATGAGAAATACTGGAAGACTCCAACCTTAATCAAGATGTGTCTGGAAGAGTGGAGGAAGGAGAAGATGTGGAGATAAAGATCTCATTTTACTTATTTTGTATTTTAGCTTTAGTGCATCAATTAAGGCAAGATATTATCTTGGAAATTTTTAATTAGAAACAAGCAGAGGAGGGTGAATTATACATGTGGGCAATATATAGTTGGTAGCTACAAATATTTGATGAGCTGTCATAGGAAAGAAGTAAAACAGAGGACCTCTATGTGACTCTAGCACCAATAAGAATAGTGTGACATAGTAGATAGTGTGCTAGACTTAGAATCAGACATAGATTTGGATCCTACCTTAGACACCTGAAATTTGTGGAACCCTGGGCAAGCTACTTAATCTTTCTTAGTCTCAGTATTCTTATTTATAAAATGGAGATAATAGCTATTGTATTTATCTTACAGGGTCAATGTAAAGCTCAAATGAAATAGCAAGTGTAAGGCTCTTTGCAAGTCTTATAGTGTTATATAAATCTTAGGTACAATTATTATTACAAGGAAGCAGATTTTGGCTCAACACAAATAACTTTGTCCAATAATGGAACTAGCTGTCATATAAAGTAGTAAGTTCCCTATCATTAAAGGTATTTAAGTATTATCTAACTAGCCACATAGCTGATACACTACAGAGGGGATTTCTAGATTAGCTGGAGTCCAATCAAGTAACGGGCAGTTATGAGGCACAGTAGATAGGTTGCCAGACCTGGAGTTAGGAAAACTCATCTTCCTCAGTTCAAATCTGGTCTCAGACACGTATTAGCTGTAAATGAGCTGGAGAAGAAAATGTCAAACCACTACAGTATCTTTGTCAAGAAAACCCAAATGAGTCATGAAAAGTTAGACAGGGATCAACAAGACAAAGTAATATCCCTTGCTTTGAGAGTACTTTCCAATTTTTAAGGTGTGGTGCCAAAAGCACTGGGTCTTAGAAATGGAAGACCTGCAAAGGATATTAACAGACAATTTTCAGATGATGAAATTGAAATTATTTCTACTCAGATGAAAGGATGTTCCAAATCACTATTGATCAGAGAAATGCAAACTAAGACAACTCTGAGATACCACTACATACCTGTAAGATTGGCTAAGATGACAGGAAAAGATAATGGTGAATGTTGGAGGAGAAGTGGAAAAACTGGGACACTGATATATTGTTGGTGGAGTTGTGAACGGATCCAACCATTCTGGAGAACAATTTGAAACTACGCTCAAAAAGTTATCAAACTGTTCATATCCCTTGATGCAGTGATGTTACTACTGGGCTTATATCCCAAAGAAATTCTAAAGAAGGGAAAGGGACCCACATGTGCCAAAATGTTTGTGGCAGCCCTGTTTGTAGTGGCTAGAAGCTGAAAAATGAATGGATGCCCATCAATTGGAGAATGGTTGAGTAAACTGTGGTATATGAATGTTATGGAATATTATTGTTCTGTAAGAAATGACCAGCAGGATGAATACAGAGAGGATTGGCGAGACTTACATGAACTGATGCTAAGTGAAATGAGCAGAACCAGGAGATCATAATATACTTCAATAACGATACTGTATGAGGATGTATTCCACTGATTCTTGGACAAAGACATCTAACTTGGTTTCAGTTGATCAAGGATGCACAGAAGCAGCTACATCCAAAGAAAGAACACTGGAAAATGAATGTAAACTGCTTTCATTTTTGTTTTTCTTCCCAGGTTATTTTTACCTTTTGAATCCAATTCTTTCTGTGCAACAAGAGAACTGTTCAGTTCTGCACACATATATTGTATCTACGATACACTGTGACATATTTAACTTGTATAGGACTGCTTGCCATCTAGGGGAGGAGGTGAAGGGAGGGAGGGGAAAAGTTGGGACAGAAGTGAGTGCAAAGGATAATGTTGTAAAAAAAAAAAATTACCCAGGCATAGGCTCTGTCAATAAAAAGTTATAATTTTAAAAAATGACCTGCCCCGGGTCATACAACCAAAAAAAAAAATGTATGTGACTGCCTGCCATCTAGGGGAGGAAGTGGTGGGAGGGAAGGGAAAAGATGGAACAGAAGTGATTGCAAGGGACAATATTGAAAAATTACCCATGCATATGTTTTGTCAATAAAAAGCTATGATAAAAAAAAAAGAGAGAAAAAAAGAAATGGAAGACCTGGATTCAAGTTTCTATTCCAATACTTGCTGTGCCTTTTGACTTCTTTAAGATTCAGTTTTCTCATCTGTAGAAGAGGGATAATAATACTTTCTCTTTAGAATTTCATAAAGTAGTAAAGCACTTTTTGCTTCATAAACCTTAAACCATATATATGGTTAAACCATAAACCTATATAAATGTGAGCTATAACAACTACATTTACCTTTTTTCTGTCTTTTGGGATCTTTGTCAATATGATAGATGTAAGATGAAAAATCAGAACTGTTTTAGTTTTTCCCTTAGGCATAGGTCTTTGGAGCATTGTTTCATATGATTGTTGATCATCTGCATTTCTTCTGAAAACTGTTCATATCTTTTGATTACTCACCTATTGGGTAATAGCTCTTATGTTTATCTATTTGCATCAATTCCCTAAATATCTTGACTATCAAAGATAATTGTTGTGATTTTTAAAAACTAACCATCAGCTTCTCTTTTTATTCTATCTTCACTTATTTTGTTTATTCAAAAAATCTCTAATTTTATGTAATTATGTAACATGTCTCTCATCCACCCTGCATCTTTAAATTCACACTGCCATCACTCTAGCTCAGGTCCTCAACCTCTCACCTAACACTATTACAACAGCCTCCTCATTAGTCTCCCTGCTTCCAGTATGTCCCCTTGCCATTCCTTCACATAGCTGTCAAATTGTTATCCCTAAAACATAATTTTGACCATGTTACTCCTCAGGTCAAAAAGTTTGAGTGTCTCTCTTGTCTATGGAATAAAATACTAATAAAATCCCTCCATTTTAGCTTTTAAAACCTCTTATAATCTAGTTCTAGCTTACTTTTCTAGGTTTATTGCATATTACTTTCCTTTAAATACTCTACATTCTAATTTGCTGTTCCCCATATATAATTTTTCATCTCCATACTATTAGACAGACCATGATGTATGTCTGGGATATTTTCTCTCCTGTCATTTTTTAAAAATGAATCATAGAATCCTTAGCTTCATTCAAAGCTCAATTCAAATATCATCATATCCAGAAAGTCCATTCTCATTCCCATACTCCCCTCCAATTGTTAAAGCCCTCATCCCAGAACTTGTCTTGTATATGTAAGATTTAGATATTCAATTTTCTCTATACAAGTTCTTTACCAACCCTTCCCCAATAGACTATAAACTCCTTAAGGGCAGAGAATGTTTTCTTGTTGTCTTTATATCCCCAGTAGCTAGCCCCAGTGGCTAGTATTCTAGGTACATAATAAATGTATTTTGAATTGAATTGAAATGAAAGAATCTGATACCTTGAAAACTTGCAAGGATAACAAAAGATGAGAATAGCCAATATTAGAAAGATTATGGAAAAATAGGCACATTCATACATTGTTGGCAGAGCTGTGAATTAAGAAAAACATTTTAGAAAGCAATTTAGAATTATACAAAACCAAATAACTAAAACATCCATAATCTTTAACCCAGATATTCCCCTACTGGGCTTTTATCTCCAAGAAAGTCACTGATACAAGAAAGTGCCAATGTACACAAAAACATTTATAGGAACACTTCTTAAATATAGTTTTAAATTTTTCCCAACTGCATAAAAAGACAATTTTTAACATTCATCTAAAATTTTTTTAATCCCAAATTTTCTCTTTTCCTTCTTTACTTCTCCTCCCCCCCCCCAAATGGTAAGCAATTTGATATAGGTTGTATAGGTTCAAGCATATAAAACACTTCCATATTAGTCATGTTGTGAAAGAAAAAAACAGACCAAAAGTTAAACAAAACCATGAAAAAATTAAGCAAAATATAGTATGTTTTAATCTGTATTCAGACTTTATCAGTTCTTTCTTTGGATGTGAATAGCATTTTTTTCTAAGTTCTTTCAAACTGTCTTGGAACGATATGTAACTGGGAATAGTAAGTCATTCGTAGTTGACCACTGTACAAAATTGCTGTAAACAAAGATTACTTTTTGTAATAGAAAAAGAAAAACAAAATTGATTTCCATCAATTGGGGAACAACTAGCAATTTGTAGTATATGTATGTCATAGAATATTACTACACGGTAAGAAATGATAAACATGATAAGCATATAGAAATATGGAAAGATTTGCATAAACTGATACAATGAAGTAAACAGAGCAAAGAAAACAATATACACAATGACTGCAGAAATAGTCAATGCAACAAAGTTTTAAAGAATGACTCCAAAAATAGATATAAGAAGACAATTTCACTTCATCCCTTTTCTGAGGTGGAAGGTCTACAGATATGGCACATTGCACATATTTTCAGATTTTTTTAATGTTATTGATCAATCTGAATCATGTTTCCCTCTTCATTTTGTTTTTTTTTCCCTTAAAACTATTTTTATATGGAATGGTTCTATGAGAGGAAATAGAAAGAAAGATACTAGGGAAATTTTGATAGTATTAAAAAAATTCAAAAGTTATCAACAAATTAATTTGATAAAAGAAATATAAGATCAGATGTCCCTACTATCACCATCAGGAAAATGCAGCCCAAACATTAGCTTGCCCATGATAATATGGCTAGCATGTTGTTTCTTTAATGATCTAAAATGTTTCTTCCTCTAAATCTATGAGTTTGAAAATGGTCTAAGGATATGAACAGAAAATTTTCAGATGATAAAATTAAAGCCATCTATAGTTATATGAAAAATGCTGTAAGTCACTATTGATTAAAGAAATGCAAATTAAAACTAATACCACCTCACATCTCTCAAATTGGCTGAGAGGAAAAGATAATGATAAATGTTGGAGGGGTTGTAGGAAAACTGGGATACTAATGCATTCCTGGTGGAGTAGTGAAATGATCCAACCATTCTGGAGAGCAATTTGGAATTATGTCCAAAGGGCTATAAAACTGTGCATACCCTTGACCCAGCAATGCCGTTACTGAGCCTGTATCCCAAGGAAATCATAAAGGAGGGAAAAGAATCCACATGTGCAAAAATATTTGTAGTAGGTCTTTTTGTGATAGCAAAAAATTGGAAAATGAGTAGATGCCCATCGAATGGGGAATGGTTGAACAAGTTGTGGTATATCAAAGTAATGGAATGTTATTGTTCTATAAAAAATTATGAACAAGCTGGTTTAGGAAGGCCCAGAAAGATTTAAATGAACTGATGCTGAGTGAAATAGAAGAACCAAGAATACAGTGTATGCAATAACAGCAAGAATGTGCGATGACCAACTATGAAAAATTTGGTTCTTCTCAGTGGTTCAGAGATCCAAAGCAATCCTAATAGATTTTAGATAGAAAATGCCATCTACATCCAGAAAAAGAACTAAGGAGACTGAATGTAAATCAACACATGCTATGTTTACTTCTTTTTTCTTTTTTATCTCTCCCATGGTTTTTCTCTTTTACTTTGATTTTTCTCTTTTAACATGATTTATAAAGCAAGATATATTTTTAAAAAGAAAGAAAGAAAGTTCCTTCCTCTCTGCTTATAGTAGGGAATATGATTGAAGTTAGGTTTTCTGATAATAAGGACATATTTGTGATCATTGATCATTCATGCTTATATGTCAGGTTTAGGGGTGCAGTCTATGACCGCTGGCCCAATTAAGTGAGATACCCCACAATGAAATCCTGGAATAGTGGAACCTTTGTTTCATTAACAAAATGCTCAAATCCTGATATCAATTGGCTGCATCAATCTTTTCAAACCAGGGTACTCCAGAACTAGAGCTAAACAACTAGAGCAGTTGAACAGATGCTACATGATGAAGGGCACAGACTTATAGGGTCATAGATTTAAAGCTCGTAGGAACCTTAGAGACCATCTGGTTTTATCTCCTCATTTTAAAAATAAGGAAACTATGACTCAGAGAGGTTTATCAGTCACACAGGTAGTAAGTGGCAAAGCTGAGACTCAACCCAGCTTTTGTGATTCTAAATGATCCCTTGAGCAGCAGCACCCTCCCACTCCTCTGCCTCAGTCTCTTCAGCTTTGAGCACGAGGCAGTCCAGTTCTAAGGAATAAGTATGTGTGCTCATTTCCTAAGGTAAAAGATGGCTGAGAGATATTAACAGGAAAAAAAGGGGGGAAGAGAAGATGTCTTATAAATGATTTAATGGGAGATTTCTTAGTTGGAATGGAGATGCATAACTTAGGTAAAGATTTCAAATATACGGCATAATTGCTACATATGAAATCTGTTTGTACTTAGCTTTTAGTCTTGAAAATTACCTACCTCTATGCTACTACAATTAATCATTAAAGAATTAAGAAAGGGAATACCCATTATTGTAAAAGACTCCACTGATGATTTTGATCCAACTTGTAAAATAGACAGATTTGGTGCAACTGAATAATTTTCCTCTTCTCTGCACAAAATCATGAATGCTAGTCATACTTGGGGGCTGAAGTGAATGCTTGCAAACTGGTATAGACCAGCTTATAATTACCAAAATAGAAAAAGAACAGCATTTTGTAATGAATGACAAGCCACTAGGCGGAAATCTAATTTGGTCTAATTAAGCAGCCTTTTGTGAGGATTTGTCTTTAGATGAAAAGAGGAGCCAAAGAGATCTAAATGCAAATGAACTCTATCATTTTGGTTTTAAAGAGCTAGTCGAAGAGGAAAGTCTTTATGCTCCCCACTTTCTTCTTCTTCATTAGATCCTTAGTCTTTTCCTTGTCTCCTCAAAGAGGCATCATGCCCCACATTGCAGAGATCTGCACATTATCCTTGCCTTATTTTTTCTCATATCCTTTCAGAAGAGAGCACCCAGCCACCACAAAGCTGTCAGAGTTCTTTTGCTTATTCAGGGACAAATTTTACTGTGATAAAAGTAACATTTATAAGGCACCCCACGTGACATAATCTGGTCAGAAGATACTGGGCCACAATGACGGGATGATAAAGGGAATCCTTGAGAAACCAACTCAGGAGCATGTTAGTGGAGGGCTGCTCTGATACCTCCTCTAGGAATGGAGCCAATTCTGGGATTTCAAAAGCTCTCCCAGTGGAGCCTGGCAGGTCTTCCTGAGCTGGAAAGGGTTTGAAGACGAACCTAGTTGTTTCTTGAGGATCAGCCTAATTTAATGAAATGAAGATAGATGCTCATTACCAGAGGTTGAGCCAACCAGTAACGGTTTTGTTTTTGCTGCAGTGGCTTATGAAGACCTTTGTTTTAAGATGTCTGGGGTGGGAAGATGGATGCTGTTGAAAGGCAATGAGGCATCATGGAAAGAGCACTTCATTTGAAATCGGGAAAGACCAGGGTCTTCATTTCATTAAATTAGGCCGATCCTCAAGAAACAACTAGGTTCATCTTCAAACCCTTTCCAGCTCAGGAAGACCTTCCAGGCTCCACTGGGAGAGCTTTTGAAATTTCAATACTTACTAGTTGTGTGGGCTTGGCAACTCATTTCACCCTTTTGAATCTTGTTTTCCTAATCTAGGGGAAAATGGTGATAATAATTCTTGCACTAATTACTACTGAATTGTGGTGAGAAATCATTTATAAATGTTGAAGGGTTATAGAAATGTGAACATCATTTTAAAATTACATTTTGATAACTTTATTTTGTATCGCCTACATTTCCATCCCAGAGAGATATCCTTTTTACAGATAATAGAGAAATAAAAGACAGTTCATCAAGACCAACCAACACATCAGAAATACCTGGCATTTCACAGTGTTGTATACCCCTTGCCCCCTCCTCTGAAAAGAATGAGGAGGTGCCTTTTTATATCTCTTTTTTTGGAGATAAGCTTGGTCATTACAATTTCACATTTCATTTCTTTTTTATTTTATATTTTAGTATTGTCCTTTTTATTTAAGGGAAGAAGAGAAAGGAAACAAGTATTTATTATCTTCTATGTACCAAACACTGTACTAGGTACTTTATAAATATCATCTCATTTAGTTCTCACAAGTCTGTAAGTTAGGTGCCATTATTATCTCCATTTTACAGCTGAAGAAAATGAAGTAGACAGAAGTTGTGACTTGTATACACACATACACACACATGTATTTATGTATCTATGTAGTTTTCATAGTTCTTTGCATCACCATGTAAATTTTCCCATATTTCTCTATAGTCAACATTTTATTCTTATAGCACAGTAATAACTCCTTAAATTCCTGTGCCACAACATGTTTAGCCATTCCCTAACTACTGGGTTTTTGTTTTCAGTTCTCTGGTGAGCTGTTATTATTAAGTCAGGGGTCCCTGAAGTATTGGAGAAAGGCAGTAAGTCTGATGTTTTACTTACAAAAGATATTCTGATCTGTATTCTAAGTCTGTTCCCTATGAATTCCATAAACCTAAACATGGCTTTTGCATCAACTGGCTGGCCCACTTAAAACAAGTTCTACTCATAATATATCAGTGGAGCTATGATTAAGGTCATTTGCTGTGAACTTTTCTGGGTGTCTATTTGGTACATGTGACAACCCAAACCATCTTTTTCAGGTGTGCCCAGTAGGAGGAACCCGAAACCCAGAAAGGAGAGACAATTGGTCCAAAAGACAAATGGCCCAATACTGATAACAGAGCCTGAATTTAAATCCACTTCCTTTTTTGTTTCCCCTTCCAATCCCAACCATCATGCTGAAACCACTTTGTGGTTTTCACCATGGTCAGTGATGGGCAGGTTTTCCTTTCCTGGATTTTCTGAAGAGATACATTTAGTTTATCCTGGGTATTGGTTAGATTCAGATCAGGTCTGTGGCAGAAATAATGGTCCATTTCTTTTGTGAAGTCTTTGAATTTTCACCTCTTATTTCCCTATTGTTATAAAGATAGCTTGAGTATGGAAATATGTTTTGCAAGACCTCACATGTATAATGAGTATCACACTGCTTGCCTTCTCAATGGGTGGGGGAGGAACACATTTGAAAATAGATATGACATTTTTAAAAAGACATCAATAAAAAATTAAAAATTTAGAAAGTGAAAGAACATGAAATAATTTATCTTCCAAATAATCATCTTCCAAATGTGAGTTAGTTATACACAGTTATACACACACATATATATATAATTATAATTATAGTGTATATATATATATATACACATATATAGTTTATATATATATATACACATATATAGTGTGTATATATATATATATATATATATATATGAGTTGCTTAATAATGTGACCCCCAATGCTCATCAGTTGGGGAATGGTTGACCAAGTTACTATTATGCCATAAGAAATGATGAGCAGGTAGATTTCAGAAAAACCCTGGAAAGTCTTAGATGAACTAATGTTGAGCGAAGTAAGCAGAACCAGGAGAACATTGTACATAGTAACAGTAACATTGTATGATGATCAACTATGATAGACTTGGGTGTTTTTAGGAATACAGTGATCCAAGATAATTCCAAAAGACTTATGATGGAAAGTGCTATCCATATCCAAAGAAAGAACTATGGAATCTTAATGCAGACTAAAGCATACTATTTTTGATTTTTTTTGTTGTATTTTTCTTCATGGTTTTTTTTTCCTTTTCTATTTCTTCTTTCACAACATAGCTAATGTGGAATGTATTTTACATGACTGCATGTGAATAACCTATATCAGATTGTTTACCTTCTTGGGAATAGGGAGGGAGGGAGGAAAAGAGAAAAATTTGAAAATCAAAATCTTATTTAAAACATATTTTGAAAATGATCTTTATACATAATTGGAAAAAATTAAATACTATGTATACAAAAAGTGGCCCTCATGTGTTAGTTCTGACTTGATAACCCTAATACCCTCTGCATCTTGGACCCTTGTTCCTCCCCTAATTTTGCCCCCCTGGAAATATCCATTCCCAAATTTCACATTTGTATATAAACCATAATCTATGACCTAAATTTTCATTTTCCCATCCAAGTTATTCCTCCCTCCTCACACTACCACCCCTATACCTTAACTTGGATCACAAAATGACTAAAATATCAGTCACTGTGCATGGGGATAGAAAAGTGAAAGAATTGGTCATTTTTAAGAAATATTTTTAAAATGTCCTTTAAAGATTATGGACATGTATTAAAGGGATACATTCAGAAAAATCAGAGAATTACAAAATTTTAGAGATGAAAGAGAGCTCATTTAATGCAGTTGCCATCTGAAGTATGAACCCCCTACCATTGCCATCATCATAGATCCCCTTAGATTATAATGTGATGCCTTAGCATAGCATGGAGGAGAGCCTTGGTTCTCCAAGGCAATTCTAATGAAATAGAAACTCTAATAGGTCTTTTTAAAATGGAGAAATTTCAAGGACATGCCTGGAGTATTCTATATGTCTACTGTTCAACAACCAATCCTAGTCTAGCTAAATGTAGAGAGGCTCAGTATGAAAAGGTTTTCCACAAAGTGAACTTTTGGCCACAGCCTCTCTCATGAAAAGATCTACTAAAGAGTGGAAGAGTTAGGACTGCTTCCAAGAATAAAGTGCTCCCATCAATGAAATAACACACCTTTGAATTACTAAGGATAGAAAGGCTCATCTGCATTTCAGTTAGGAGTTAGAATATGGATTATTATCTGTATTAGAATAAAGGTAATCCATTGGATTACATGACAGATGTGGTAGACACAGAACAGATGGAAAAAAGCTATGTACCTCTATTCTTGAACACATTCTGGTACCAAATAATCACTATACAAGACCACAATATTATCATCAGCTCTGTGCCCTCTCATCCCTCCCCAACATGGCCTGCATCCTCCTGATGGCTCCAGGTGCTGTTTAAGCTCAAATCTCCAAAGACTGCAAAAGTGATCCAATCCTTAGAGATAGCTGCTGGCCTAATTCCACATAATTCTTTGTTCCTCCTCTATAATAATTAGTCTTCCTCTTCTGTCTGAAGATAGGGGAAAGGCCTTCTTCCCTACCTGACTCTACTGAATTTTCCTCTTCACTATATAGGATCAATATTATCAGAGATGTGATCAGGGAAAGAGAAGCTATAGTTTCTAGCCACAGGCAACAGAAAGGGGTCCTCATGACCTACCGTTCTACCCTTCAAACTGTGCCTTCCCAACCTGGGTTTCCTTTTGCAGCTGGACTCCTTTGGGGGACAAATTGCCTGGGAATGAAATGATATTTTAAGGCTGCAGGTACGAGATCAGTACTAGGGCAAGCCGATTTGTGTTGGCAATGAAAAATGAGAAACTGGATGGATGGTCTTGTCTAGGAAGATTTTTCAGTTTCCCCAGATGCACTAATGCTCAAATTGGGTTCTTGTTCCAGATGTTTAGGGAGTATTCTATACTTTTCAGAATTAAAAAGTCAAGCAAGAGGATTCAGGGAATACTTGGCAAAGAGAAGTCACAAATCTTGCTTGAGATTTGGACTCTAAAATGTATTCCTTTCTGCTAAAGCTCTGAGACTCCACTAATGTCTCCAGAAGATAACAAAATACCACTTGCACCAAATAATCTCTATTTTAATAATAAAACAGTTAAAGTTTTTGCCATAAAAAGGATGCTGTTGCTTTAATATAATACAACCTCAGAAGGTCAGAACATCTTTACTATACTACACTCCAGAATTCCCACAAGAAATCAAAAATAATCCTCTTTAAGAAGCTTTAAATAATTTTGAGCTTTCATATTGACTTATTAAAATGCAGCTTAAAAAACGCCTTCATTGCAATCCTTTTACAAGGGTCAGGGATATAAAATTTGAAGAAATATGATTAGTAGATCAGTTGGAAAGATGGAAGCAGACAGATCTAATTTCACTTTCACTATCTGAGGGGGAAAGCTTTTCTTGGCATTCCTAATGTACCTCCCTCAGTTTACCTACTGTCAAAGCGAGTTCCAGCTTACTTTTCTATGATTATTTCACTCTATTTTTCTTGATACTCTCTACATTACAACCAAACCAACTTCTAGGGATGACTGATTTAATCCTGCTCTACCTCACCTCTTTGTTCTTTAAAATTATAGGCCAATTCCCTACCCCCATGCTTGAACCTTCCTTCCTTCCCATCTCTAGCCTTCCTGAAATCTTTCTTTTCCTTCAAGGTTAATTCAGGTGTTATTTCCTTCATAAAATCTTTCCTAATTCCAAGCTTACTAAAAAATGATTGCTTATTTAGATTTTCTGAGAGCATTCTGTTGGTTCCATCTTTGACTACCATAACAATACTTTCTTGTATCATACTGAGGATGACAGATTGAACTTGAAGGGATCTCAGAAGACAAAGAGTCCAGCTATCTCATTTTACAAATGAGGAAACTGAGACCCAGTAAGGTTTAGTGACTTAAAGTCACGCAGAGGCAAGATCTGAACTCAGAGTCTCTCGCTCCAAAGTCAGTACTCTTTCTAACTGCACTACATTTAAAAACTTGTCTTGCTATTTCCCCTCACTTCTATTAGCTTGGCAGCTCCTTGAAAGGGACTGCCTTTTTTATCTTCCTCAAGGCCTACTACATTGCCTGGTCCACAATAAAAATTTGTTGAACTGAACTAATTTCATTGGAAGCTGACTGAACTTTCATTCTATTTGCCCTAAATGAAGAAGTGCTTTTGAAATAGGCCTGGGAGAGGGTAGCTAAATAGTATAGTCACTTAATTCCAATTGCCTTGTCCTCCTATCAAAAAAAAAAAAAAAAAAAAAAAGTCTTTGAATTGAAATCTTGAGCACTTCCAAGTTCATCAATAACAAACTAGGAATTATATAACAATTTTTAGCTCTGAAGAAAATACTAGAATACCCCTATTTCTATCAGTTTTAAATTTGAGCCTTCTGTTGTATGCTAAAGACTATGACCCAGTCTTTTCAACAATAAGATGATTCAGACCAGTTCCAATGATCTTGTGATGAAAAGAGCCATCTACACTCAGAGAGAGGACTGTGGGAACTGAGTGTGGATCACAACACAGCATTTTCACTCTTTCTGTTGTTGTTTGCTTGCATTTTATTTTTTTTTCTTTTTGATTTGATTTTCTTATGCAGCAAGATAATTATAAATATGTATTCATATATTGGATTTTTTTTTTGTTGTTTTTTTTTTTATTTTTTTTTTTATTTTTTTTTCATATATTGGATTTAATATGTATTTTACCATGTTTAACATATATTAGATTACTTGCTATCTAGGAGAGGGGGTGGGGAAAAAGAGAGAAAACTGGAACACAAGGTTTTGTAAGGATTAATGCTGAAAATTTATCCATGCATATCTTTTGAAAATTAAAAAGCTTTAATTAAAAAAAACTATAAGCCAGAAACCCTGAAATTCCTAACAATTTTGAAGTATTCTAAAAAAAATGTAGACCATTCCATAATGGGGCAAAACTTCCTGATCTAACGTGAACTATAGTATTTATTCTCTTTACTTTGGAGACATTTTATTCCTATATTAAAGAAACAAAGGACAATTCATTTCAAAGGGGGGCCTTCATTTCTTGAGTTTAAAACACTCAATGGAAATACAAATAGGTCTAACTATAAAGAAAAACAAATCACTCCAAGTTTAGTTTGCTCATCTTAACGACCTTGTTAAATTCTTATTTACACAGGGGATGCCAGTCATAAATGTAATCAAAATATTCACTGTACTTCTTGGACAAACAGGAAGAATAAGAAGCAATGATCATCATAAGAAGCAAAATCTTAAAAAGAAGTAAACTCAGCTTTCATAAATCTGTAACTTTTCTTAAAGCAGAGTTTTTTTTTTGTTTTGTTTTGTTTTAGAAACTAGATCTCTTTATTTCTCCTAGACTGGGAATGCAACAATCACTCATGGACTGAATCCCAATACTGATCAATATGGAAGGAATCTTTAATCTCCTCTGTTTTTTTGACTTGGGTCAGTTTGTCCTCCTTAGGCACTTGGGTACGCCTCTTCTTCCAGGGGCCCTTCATATTTATGCTGGGCTTATTATGAACCAACAATTGGCTTGAGTTCTATCCACTCTCATCTCTCCCCAAGAGCAGGGACCACAAGTGTGTGCTTCTACACGCAATGATTCATAACCTTTTATTTGTGCATCATGGACCACTCTGGCAGTCTTGTGAAGCTTATGGATTCTCCTCAGAAGAATGTCTTTAAATCATTACAGGGAAATGCTACATTTCATCCAGAGGATAGTGAAAATTAAATTTCACCTGTTTTCTTATCCATAGGACCTCTGCAATCTGTCACCTCACTAACCTTCTGAGTTAAGAATTCCTATCCGAAAAAGAAAATAAAAGACCTTATAAAGGTTAAAGGGGAGCACCAAAAAAGATGTAACAAGACCGTTAGCATTCATTCTGGGCTGTTTGTGCATCAAGGTTTTCTTCCTTTGTCAGTTGTTAAAAGGAGTTGAAATTACATGGCATGGGATTATGAATCATTCAAAGAAAGGGACATGAAGGTAATTCTAGTTTCGCCAAGTCACTGACCAAATGAAATGTGAACCTGTTCTCACAACATTTTATTCCTTTTCCTAGGAAAAAAAGAACTATGAAATACCCATAAATTGTTTCAACTCAATGTGCTCTTGTTTATGTGATCCCTGTCTTCCCATATGGGTTTTTGTTTATCTAAGTTAGCCGCTTGTCCTATCACAAGAGGACCATCTCATCCTTTCCACTCAGGGTAAAATATCAATCATGTTTTCTGCTGGAAATATCTTACTCTATCCTGAGACCTCACTCCTGACCATTTTCTATGGCAGGGGAAGGAATCTTCCGACATTTCATTAGACTATTTGGGTTTGCCATTGAAAGCCCTGCACAGTATGGTTCCCTCCCAGGCTGATAATATATTATTTCTCCATCATATACTCTATTTTACAATCAAATTGACTTACTTGAAGTTCCTTGTCCATGACATTTCAAGCACAATCACTTCTTCTTCATGGAACTTCTACCTGCCTTGAAGGTCCATTTCAAATGCCTCTTCCCACAAAAGGCCTTTCCTGATTCTCTCCATTTGTTAATGTACTTCCCCCTATGACTATATTTATTTTTCATATACTATGTATTTACTCCTCTGTTACAGACACTTTTCACACAAACATCCCCACTCCAAAAGAACACAAACTTATTAAGAAAAGGGAATGTTTTATTTTTGCCTTTGTTTCCCATTGCTTAGAACAGCCCCTGAAATTAATAGGCACTCAGTAAAGGCTTATGGAATTTAATTCAGTTGAACTGGATCGTTCCTAAAACTGATCAATCCCAGCAAAGCTAAGGGAACTGGAATGTTTACATATATATCGGCTGGTACCATGAATATGCACATTGAGGCTTTTAATAAAATTACATCCTGCTGTGGAAAGATCATTTAAATCCAATTATAGTTCATTTAACTTTAGTTTTTTATTATTATATTATAGTTAATAGTCTTCCAAATAAGGACTAAATGACCAGATAGTATCCCCCACTATGTCTTCATCCATGTTTCCTGAAGTAGCAGGAAACAGATTTTATAATAGTAAAAATAAACAAAATCATCACTGTTTCTCAACATCTTGACAGAAATTATGAACTGCTCTTAGAGGGTAGGCAAATGGCTATGCCATCATCAGGTAGGCATAGCAATTTGATAGAAGATGGGCCTGAGTCAGGAAGACCTGAATTTAAATCCTATGACAGACACTTAATAGTTGTGTGACACAACTTCTAAGCCTCAGTTTCTTTATCTGTATGATGGGATAATAGTAGCAACACCTTACAGGATTGTTGTGAATATCAAATGAAATAGAGCGTGTCCCAAAAAAGCACATACTCTTATCAGTCCACAACTCTGAAACATCTTTTCTATTTCAGAAAATAGAGTCAAATGAATTAATATGGCAGTTATTAACAATCAAAGTGTGTTCACATGAGGGGGAATCCTTTATATGTAAAATACTTTGCAAATTGTAAAACACTATATAGATGTTAATTATTACTCTTTTGTGAGAAAATTATTAAAACACAATATTATTATAACATGTTTAATTATTACAAGATTTCATAGGATCTTAGCTACAAAGTTCCATAGAAATGATCTAGTCTAATTCTCTCCCATTTTATGGGTGAAGAAAGTGAAGCTTATAGAGATGAAGTAATTTTCCAAGGGCTGGGACTCAAATCTAGGTGTCCAAATCTAATATTCACTTCCAATAAATTCACTTCTCTTGAAACAAAACTTCATACAATAAAAAGCCCAACAATGTTAACATTTGTACTAATTGCATCTCTCAGTACCAGCATTTTGGGGAATATTTATTCTCAAAACCATTATAGAGAAAACTTTGTATGTGAAGATAATGCAAAAGTGAGAAAACAGCTTTGGGAATTTTTTATGGGAATTTGGTGACATGGACATTAGTTGTAGGATACAATGACTAATGAACTGCTTAGGCTTCTGAGAAGGCTATAAAAACCACTGGGATAAATGAGATGACTGAGAGCTGCTTTTAAGCTTGCTCTTATGACCTTAAGTCAGGGACTTCTACTTCTCAGGACCTCAGTTTGTCATCTGTTAAATATAAAGGCTGAATTAGATGATCTCAAAGGTGACTTCCAGCTCTACCCTTCTATAATCTATGATTCTAAAATTCCAATATTCTAACCTTCCAGGATTCTAATCTGCCTGGGCTTCAAAATGAGGAGCTGAGACTAGATGATTTCTAAGGTTCCTTTCTGCTCTATGTTATAGACTCAGCAAATTAATGAACCTTGAAAAAAAATAGCCTGCCCGGTTAATGTGGAAGCCAATGAAAAGTGAGCAGTATTTGCAAATAATGCACTATTTCTGGCTAATATAGATGCGCCTAGATGTCTCCTCATATCCTCTCCCAACCCCTGTTCAGCTGCTGTGGTATTTTCCTTCATTATGCTGGCGCCTCAGAAGTAAACCTCTCTAATTTTCTACACCGCAGCTATTTATTTAAATGCTAACTCGCATTATGAAGTGATAATCCACAAGCGCAGGAGATAATTTATGAAGCATTTAGATTAAGAGGAGCAGCTAATTGGGAGCATGTGTCTTATAAGCCTTGCTAACACCAGAAAACTACAAATTAGGGGGGGAATGGAAGATATTTTTATCTTGCTTTTATCTTCTTTTGTAAGGCACTCGGGAAAGATATTGCCATGCATTGCACAGACCTCGCTCCCCACACAAGTCCACTGTTCCTGGCTTGTTGTCTTGCCTCTTAGCCCTCCTGACACACAGGCCTATTACACAGACCTCATTACAACACATGAAAGTAGTGGCTTTTCCCCTCTCTTCTTAACAAGGTAGCAGCATCTTTTTTTTCCTGGTGAGGTTTTCAGCTTAGTCACACAGTAATTTAAACAGTAAAGACTAGCATTTTAGCTGTGGGTATTTAAAATAGTTTGAGAGTAAGGGGCAGGTACTTTGGGGGGTTTAAGGGAGCCTTTGTAATTCAGAGAAAAGGCCAACACATTTTACAATTCGTTGATATTTTGAAGAGTGCAAGGGAAAGACACAAACATATACTAGAATGCACAAATGATTTGTGTGGGTTGACAGTGTGGCTACACCAGAGAATTTAACACACTGGTGCTTAAAGAAAAAATGTCCTCAGCTCCTAGACCCTTGGCAGTAACATCACAGCATTACAGTCTCATTTGAATCATGGTCACAGAGGTAGAAGGGACCTCTAACCTCCAGAATGCATCTGTTCTGCTCCCCTGTTGATAGGATGTGATAAAGATGGGAAGGAAAGGATCCCGGAAACCTAGTGATATTTACCACTGTTCTTGGGGAGAAGCAATAGCTTTAATCAGCCTCAGTTTCTCCACATCTAAAATCTAAACTAGGAACTCTGGATCTGAGGTCTCTGAACTTGGAGGGAAAGAGTGTGTTAACATTTTGGTGACTGTACTTTAATATCATTGGTTTCCTTTGTAATCCTATGTGTTTTATTTTATGCATTTAAAAAGATTATACTGAAAAGAATATCCTGGGCTTCACCAGACTGCCAAAGAAGTCCAAGAAAGGAAAAAAAAAAAAAAAAAAAAAAAAAAAAGAATCCCTGTAGTAAATCATTTTATACAGGAATTTAATTTGTTTTACAAGACTTAGAAGTCAACAAACTGCATCAATACACATAGCCAGAAGGCACATTTTTCCGGTTTAAGGTCCCTCTGATAATAGTAAAAGTGCTCCCTCATCATTCTAATAAATGAAGGAGCCCTGCTTTACATAACAGGCATTGCTAGAATGTTGTATTGTTTGAGATAAGTCAAGTTATAAGATCATAGACTTTAGAGTTGGAATGGACCTGGAGAGCCCCTGGTCCAGCTTTCTTATTTTATATAGAAGCAAAACATGATATGATGCTTTGTCAGAATGAGCCCAGGCCCTGGTTCAAGGATTTCTTTCAAATTTCACTCATGATGTTTACTTTCTTGTCTGTGACACCTTGTACTTACCCCTTCCCTTTCCTGGATCTCAGCTTCTTCCATCTGAAAAGATTAAACAGACTTCCTAGGTCCCTTCCAGGTCTAAAGCTACATGTCCAGACTTACAGTTTAGTAAGTAACAGAACAGGGAAGTATCTTACCACTGACCCAACAATTAATGTTTTCCTCAGTATAGCACTATACTTTTTAAAATTTTAAATCTATTTAATTTTTTTTTATTTAAAATCTATTTTACATAGACCAGATAGAGGGGAGAAAGAGAGGAAGGGGGAGAGAGGGGAAGAAGGGGAGAGAGAAAAGAAGAAAAAATAAGGAGGAGGGGGAGGAAAGGGGAAGGAAAGATGAAAGGAAAAGGGAAGTAAAAGAAAGGGGAAGGAAAGGAAAGAGAAAGGGAAATGGAAAGAAAAAAAGAAAGGGAAGAGAAATGAAGGGAAGGGAAGGGAGAGAAAAGGACAGAAGCACTAGCTAATTAAAGGAACACCATGTCAAATTATGTTGTAAAGGAAAGGATTTTTTGAAAAACATCCTCAACCTTCCCTTCCCAGTCCCATGGTCCCATTGCCAACTTAACAGTTTACAGATTCAATTGTTTCTGTTTCAGTGAGATACACATACACTTGTGAATTCTATGATTCTCTGTAGCCATGGTTCTCCAAATATGGTCCAAGTCACAGTTCTGAAATCTAACAGCTTTAAGGAAACTCAGAAGCCACTTAGTTTAGGACAAGGAACATTCCACTTTGGAATAGTCTAATTTTTCCCCCTTCTATATTCTGAATTAATACTTCTGCAATATTTCCACATCTCTTTTTAGCACTAAGCAAATTCTTTTATTTCTCAAAAGCAATAGCAGCTTCTACTGAGCACTGTGAAACAGACTAGAGACCTCATTCATGTATATTCTTCATGTGTGCTCTCCAGGTGGGATGCAGTAGAAGCTGGAAAAACTTTTCATTTCAATGTTGTCAGCTCAGATGAGTTGTCATTGTTCCATTGTCGGTTTTTTTTAGATGAAGTTATTGTCTCTTTTTTATCAGGAAATTACTTTTTTTCTCCTTCAAATATTCGTATTTTAAATGTTTATTTCATTCTCATCTGTAGGGGAAGCTAGGTGGTACAATGGGTTAAAATTGGGCCTGAAATCAGGAAGACTGGAGATCAAATCCAGCTTGCCACCAGCTGTGAGATCCTGGGCAAGCCACTTAATCTCTGCATGCTTCAATTTCTTCAACTATAAAGTGGATATAATAATAATCCCTACTGCCTAGAGTTGTTGTAAAGATCAGTCAGTCAATAAGCACTTATTAAATGCCTTTTGTGTGCCAGGCATTTTGCTACATGCTTATCAACTAAAACAATATGTGTAAAGTGCTTAGTACCACGCCAAAAAATAGCAGGTGCTTAATAAATTCATGTTCCCTTGTTCTCCTTCCCTTCTGCAACATGAATGAATATGAAAAGCATCTCTCCAATTTTATACAAAGTAAATGAGGAAATAGGATTCTACATATAGGAAATGATTTTACAAAAAATACATGTTACACAAAATGAGGTGAACCTGTCCATCTATTCCTGTCATCCTCCACCCCACCCAAAAAAGGAGAAATACATGCACATATAACTATAGAATCGAAAAGCTCAAAATATTTAGGAAATTTCTTGTTTCCATGGGGTAAAATTTATCCTTGGACATTAATTTAGGCCTGAACTCAAGCCTCTTCTAAGCCAAGACAAGTGAGTTTTTTTTTTTCCTCCTTGCCTTTAATGAGCCCCTTTAGACACCCATCTTCCCAGACGACAGAAAATATAGTGAAAAATACTTTGCATCTGCAATCTGACAGAAAGTGTTACTCTTCGAGCAGGCATTTTCCAGGGCTTGTTCTGCCCTGGCCTCGAAGGTAACTTTTGATTTCCGCTTAAGTGTTGCAAATACATTTTCATCCACAGGCCTGGGCTCACTTGTCTGTACAGATCTGATGTGACTTCTACTTACTCTTCACTATGACAGATCCTCAGCACTGTCAGCACCCCCAGTCTGGATTGACTTAATGGAAACAGGCTGCTGCCGCCTGGATTAGCTTCACCTTCCTAATAGTACCAGAAGCAACCCAGAAACACTGCTCCCTTTCTCCTCTACCTTAAGAGTTGTTTTTTTGTCTTCCAGCCAAAACATCCTAAAAGAGGAAGAACCTGGGGGGGGGAGTAGGCATATTGAGGAGGATTCTCACTCTGGATTCCATAGACACCATGCCAGTCCCCATCACTGTCAACAAAGATTTACCAACTGACTGTGCTGGCTATTCTTGGAGAGGTGGGGATGATACAAGCAGTAGAATGCATAGTTCTCTGTCCTCAAGGAGTTTGCAATCTAATTGGAGAAATAGGTCATACATACAACTGACAACACCAGGCCGCATATGGGGAATAATAAATGGAAGGTACAGACAGAACCAGAAAAAATGGGATTTGGACATCCTAGAAAAGTATTAAACATTGTACCTTACTTGCATTGGGAGATCACAACTGCCTTCCTTCCTCTGCCTCTAATTTTGTTCATTGGGGAAGGAAGGAAGGAAGCACTTACGTGTCCACTATATGCCAGGTACTGTGCTAAGATCTTATCTCATTTATAGATAATAAATCTATTTATTAGATACACACATTATACAATGACTACGCCCATTCTGCAGATGGGGGAACTAAAGCAGAAGCTACATGACTTGCCCAAGATCACACAGTTAATAGGTATTTGGGGTTGTATTGAATTCAGGTCTTCTTGATTCTAGGCCTGGTACTAGTCTAATCACTGTACCACAAAGGCCTTTACTGTGACAAAGGCAAAGTGACATCAGAAGACAAATACCTACATCCTCTGTAGAGTAGAATTTTGAATCATTTATCATGTGTTCCTCATTGTACTCCCCCAGTATTGTAACCTAAGCAAATGTCTCTTTCCCCAAGTCCTGACTGACTACAGACAGTGCGGGCCTATTAAATTATTAAATGGCCTAAAGCAAAAAAAAAAAAAAAATTCTTGTCCTCAAGAAGCTTATATTCTACTAAGGAAAAACAACATGTATTCAAGTTAAGTGGATACAGAAATATAAATTACAAATTAGCTCAGGAAGACTCCTAACAGGTGAGAGGTCAGGGAAAACATCATGTGAATATCACTTAATCTGAGTCTTAAAGGGAGCAAGAGGAAAGACTCATAATAGGATGAAGTAATCAAGGGAAGACTTCATGGAAGGGGTGAAACTTAAGCTGAGCCTTGAAGGATATATCTTGGGGAAAATCTTCAAGGAGGCAGAAATGATGAGAGGGTTAGGGTATTCTGGGCAGAGGGAATAGACTAAGCATAGGACACAGAGCGGGGAATGGTTTAAGATATGTGACTGTACCAGAGGATGTGCAGAAGAGAAGATCATTGATTTGTAGGAATTAGCGTTTGAAAATAACTAAGAGATTGATCAAGGTCAAAAATAAGTAAACTAAAGCTCAAAGTAAAGATAACAATACCTAACATATATCAAACATTTTACCCATATTGTCTCATTTTGTTCTCACAATAGCAATGTAAAAGAGATGAATCTTTTACGTTAAATGATTTGCTTAAGGTCATACAGCTGGCAAATATCTGAGGTGAAATTTGAAGCTATCTTTTTGACTCCCCGTTCAAAGTTCAATTTATTCAATGATATTGCCTCTAGAGAGAGCCATAGATTAGGTGATCTAGGACCAGATTATGAAGGTATCTTGAATGCCAAGCTGAGTAGTTGGGTCTCTCTTTATTAATTTAATTTTTATTTTCAGTTCCAAATTTTCTCCTTCCTACTACCCCCTTCATCACCCAGTGAGAAGGTAAGAAAAATGATATCCATTATACATATAAAGTCATGCAAAACATATTTCTACATTAGTCTTGTTCTAAAAAAAGAAGAAAGAAAAAAATTTAAAAATAAAGAGGGAAATGTTTAAATCTTCATCAGTTCTTTATTTGGAGATGGATAACCCTTTTCATCATGAATCCTTTCAATTGTGGTGGAATACTGCATTGATAAGAATTGCTGAGTTTCTCATAGGTGATTATTGTTATAATATTGCTATTACCCAGTTACATTGTTGTCCTGCTTCTATTCACTTTACTTTGTATCAGTTGAATATCAATCTCCCCGGATTTTTTTCTGAAATCATCCCCTCCACAGTAGTTTGGTTTTGATCTTTTAGGTGATAGGGTCCAAGTGCCTTTTCTTAAACATTCTCTCAGTGACCACCAAAGCACTAAATGCAAGAAAGTCCAATGCTTGAATTCAATAAATGAATAAGCTGCCAGAGCTTTGGGAGTATCAATTTCTTAAAGTGCAATACAATAAAAAGCTATCAAGAACAAGCAAGGCATACAATAAGGCAATATTTAAAAAGTAACTGGGTGCCAGAGAGAGATTTCCAGATACTATATGTGTGAGCAGGAATACCAACAAAGAGCCTACCATTTAAAGGTTAGACAAAACTCACATGTTGAATGTAACCCAGTGGAGAAGGACTCATTGGTGGAGGGGGTAACTGCTGCTCACTTAGGCTCTGGGATGATAGCAAGATGAGTTAAAGATACTTTGAGCTGGCACTTCAGCATCCGTGGTAGTTTTGCTAACGTGTTCATTGCATTAACTTCTGACATTGTCTTCCCTCTGGCCTTTGGACTCTTTTCATTTCCCCCTTCTCTTGTCACCAGCAGCCAGTGGGGGTAGACCCTAGCAGCAGGAGCTGTGTGATTCCTCCGGGCCAAGGAAGCCATAAATCTGGAGTCTTAATCATGTCTTCATGATCATTCAGCAAACAGAGATAGAGGATTTATTCAGCACAGGACAGCAAAGGGAAAACTGCAGGGGGCTGTCGTGGGAGATATTGGTTTAGTGAAGGCAGAACTGCTCCTCTGGGGACCAGGGGATGAACAATGATACCAATGACAATAACAAGGCAATTACTGGGATGAGGGGGGCAGTGCTTTGTTAAAGACAGTCTAAGTTTCCTGTGTGGGGCCCAACAGAAGGCTTTGTCTGTGCGAGCTACAGTTGCAGTTATTCCCCCCCATTTTTACTCTCCATTCTTACAAGTTTGGTTCTTATGAATAATAGTAAGCAGGGTTTTTTTTATCTTGAGGGTACTTGTATGTTTTCCTTGTACAAGTTAGAAAGAGGCCATTTAGAAGCAAAAAGAACACATAGCAAATTGCACATAATAGACAACATGCTATAATGGATATAAAGCCTACCTTGGAGTCCATTGGGACCCAACAGGTCGGCTTCAATCACATATTGGTTGTGTCACTGTGGGCAAAGCTTCTTATTCTCAACCTATTAGGGTGCAGGTAGCTCTCTGACTCTTAAGTAGGAGAGCTAATCAATACCTGATAATGCACTGGTAAGGGTTTGCCTTGCTTGGAATTCTTTATACCATTAAAATCTCAGATATGGAACTCAAATGAAAAAGTACCCAAATCTGGCCTATCCCCCTCATTTAGCATATGAGAAAATGGAGGTCTAGAAAAGGGAAATATACAGCCAATCTGTTTTCCCTCTGTAGACCTCAATATTTTCCAATATATAAAATGGGAATATTAAACTAGATGGTGTCACTAAGAAAGAACATGGATGTCCTATTTCTTAGGTTAGTGTTCACTTTGTGATAGTTTAAAGGGTGTCTATGTGTGTACAAGCATGCATGTATGTGTACTTGAGTTGCAAGATCAGCAATATATAAAAAAAGAGAGAAGAAAGGGGAATGGATAAATACTTCAGCAAAGAATTAAATAGTGACAATGGAAGCAGAAGTAGTTCAGATGGGTGACAATCTGCAGAGAACTGAGCACAGTAATTCCTTTACTTCCATATCTTCACCAGCTCTTAAGCTCTGAGATTCTCAGTCCATGAAACTACATTTATTGGCATCCTTCCACGGTTGTGCCCAACGCTATATCAAAGAACTGGATAACCCAGGAGGGTTTCCTAGAGGTTCTTAAGTACTATTAGACTATCTCTATCGAAATGCAAATTAAGACAACTCTAAGATACCACTACACACCTGTCAGATTGGCTAAGATGACAGGAAAAAATAATGATGATTGTTGGAGGGGATGTGGGAAAACTGGGACATTGATTCATTGTTGGTGGAGTTGTGAACGAATCCAACCATTTTGGAGAGTAGTTTGGAACTATGCTCAAAAAGTTATCAAACTGTGCATACCCTTTGATCCAGCAGTGTTACTACTGGGATTATTTATATCCCAAAGAGATTATAAAGAAGGGAAAGGGACCTGTATGTGCACGAATGTTTGTGGCAGCCCTTTTTGTAGTGGCTAGAAACTGGAAACTGAATGGATGTCCATCAGTTGGAGAATGGCTGAATAAATTGTGGTATATGAAAATTATGGAATATTACTGTTCTGTAAGAAATGACCAACAGGATGATTTCAGAAAGGCCTGGAGAGACTTACACGAACTGATGCTAAGTGAAATGAGCAGGACCAGGAGATCATTATATACTTCAACAACAGTACTAGATGATGACCAGTCCTGATGGATCAGGCCATCCTCAGCAACGAGATCAACCAAATCATTTCTAATGGAGCAGTAATGAACTGAACTAGCTATACCCAGAAAAAGAACTCTGGGAGATGACTAAAAACCATTACATTGAATTCCCAGTCCCTATATTTATGCACACCTGCATCTTTGATTTCCTTCACAAGCTAATTGTACAATAATTCAGAGTCTGATTCTTTTTGTACAGCAAAATAATGTTTTGGTCATGTATACTTATTGTGTATCTAAGTTATATTTTAATATATTTAACATCTACTGGTCATCCTGCCATTTAGGGGAGGGGGGGGGGGGGTAAGAGGTGAAAAATTGGAACAAGAGGTTTGGCAATTGTTAATGCTGTAAAGTTACCCATGTATATATATCCTGTAAATTAAAGGCTATTAAATAAAAAAAAAAAAGACTATCTCTATCTACATAGGGCAGCAAGGTGGCACCATAATGCAGAGTGCTGAGCCTAAAGGCAAGAGCCTCATCTTGAGTTCAAAACTGACCTCAGACACTTAAAGGTTATGTGACTTTGGGCAAATCAATGAACCCTGCTTGCCTCAGTTTCCTTATTTGTAAAATGAGCTGGAGAAGGAAATGGCAAACCATTCTGATATCTTTGCCAAGAAAACCAAGATTCTCTAAAGCACACATCTGCTACTATTCGTTTAAGTTGTCACCTACAGTTCCCATCACCAGGCCAGTACTGTACATTGGACTTTTAGAGTAAAACATCTCTCTCAAATAAAAAAATTACATGATTTTAATAGAGTTACCTTTGGATCACTTGAAAAAAATGGGATAACAAAAGCCCAGACACAACTTAAACAAGTTAACAACAAACAATAAATTTGCTGTATGTATAGGAACTAGACCCCACATTAAGAAGTCAAATGGCCCTTTAATTTTTTTAGAGTTGGGGTTCTTAATTTGAGGCCCACAAATTTGGTTTTTTTTTAATATTCTGACAATGGTATTTTCATATTTTTTGTTTCCTTTGTGATCCTATGCATTTTATTTTATTCATTTGAAAACATTATTCTGAGAAAGGCTCCATAAACTTCAACCAACTGCCAAAGGATCCCAGAACATAAAAACAGGTTAAGAACTTTTGTATTAAGGGAAGAAAAACAAAAGGGAGGGATAGATGAATAAGGATTGGTCCTGAAATTATAGTAATAGTACAAAGAAGGTGGTTTTAAAGGAATTCTGAAAAGACTTAAAGTGGGAGGTGATTATTTAGTGAGTCATAAAGGGAATAAGACAGCACTGATTGGTGGTGAACAGGAGTCTCTCCCTTGCTCCATCCATTCTCTGATGTTTCCCAGATGCTCAGATCCCAAATAGTAGCAATCATATTGATGGGTAAGGACTCTGAAAAGCCCCCTACATAGTTCCTCTCTACTTATCTACATTACTTACCCTCATCATAGCTGCCCTTATATCTTATATCTTCTTTTAAATTCATTTTAATAATAAAATGCAAGCAATTCATTAGCAACAAGAATGCAACATACACCTGTAATCTGGGCTAGACTTCACTGAAAATACAAGTCACTGAGCTAAAATGATTAGATATCAACATGTTGATGTCCCTCAGGGTCTGTGGAGACTTAAAACAACTGTAAATCCCTAAACTACATGATTCTGAGATTGTTGTTAAACTTAATACCATTTATTGCAGGACAATAACTAGCTTGAAGTAATCAAGGAGATTATTTTTTAAATTTTCCTGGAAAAGAAATCTCTTCCATAAACTGCTCTTCAATATCCCAATTCATGATTATGCACAGGAACCATATAAGCCTAAGAATGAGTTCAGTTTCCTAATGATTTTTTGATGTTTCACTCTCATACAAATTTCATTTCTTCTGCTTCAGCCTTCTTCAGAGGACAGCCTTTAGGAGTAAAAAGATATAACTCTAAAAGGATTAAATTTTTCTGCTGAATCTTGTCAACATAATTCCAGTCTATTCAGTGGTATCACCAACTATCCAATTCATTTAGCTATGAAGATTCAGTCCAGAGATTCTGAACCTGAAGTCCATGGACTTATTTTTTTTTTAATATTTTGAGAACTGTTTCTTATTTTGGGAGTTATTTTGTGTATTTATTTGTTTATCTTGCATATTTAATAAGATTATTGTGGGAAAGGATCAAAAGGCTTTCCCATTCTACCAAAAGGCATCCATTCAATTCAATGATTCAGTAAAAATAGTAGATGCTTATTTTATTAAGCATCTACTATGTGCCAGTCATTGTACTAAGTGCTGAGGGATACAAAAAAATAAGCAAAAGATAGTCCCTACCCCCAAGGGAAGAGAACATGCAAACAAATATATACAAAGCAAGCTATATACAGAAAAAAATGAAAATAATTTTAAAAAGGAAAGCACTGGAATTAAGAAGTATTGAGGAAGGCTTCCTATAGAAAATGGGATTTTTGTTGGGATTTAAAGAAAACCAGAGATGTCAGGAGTCCGAGAGGAGGTTGGGGGACAACCAAAAAGAATACCTACAGCCAAGAGAGAAAGTATCTTATTCATGCAACAGCCAGGAGGCCAGTATCACAGAATCCAAGAGTATGTGTAAGGGAGTAAGGTATGAGAAGAGAAAGGAAGGAGTCAGCTAAGTTATGAAGGGATTTGAATGCCAAACAGAGACATTTGTTCCTGGAAGAATAGAAACCTACTAATGTTTACTAAAGTGCATGTGTGTGTGTGTGTGTGTGTGTGTGTATGTGACCTGTGTTTTAAGCAAATCATTTGATTAAAAAAAAAAAGGTTAAGAACCAGTGACCTAATCTAAGAAAGAAAAGCATCCTCTTTCACAGAATAAAGGGAACAGCTAAAAATAAATTTATAGCTATACCAGCAACATAGAATGGAGAAATAAGGTATATTAACTTAAAGTCCTAGTACTGAAGAAAGGAGATTTTGAAAAGTTAAATATGGAAGTACTGGAGGTGGGGAATATGAAGGACTTAGATTGTTTATCTAAACAATCCTATTCACCAGAAAATTTTTCAGTTATTACTTCACATAGCTCACATAGCCATGTGTAGAAAAAAACCAAATTGAACTGAACTTGTTGAATGAAAGGCAAATTGAAGTCAAAATCAAATATTTAATTGCCTACTCCATGCAATATACTATACTTGGGGCGAAGAGGGAGAGAAGATACTTAAATAAGGCACCATCCTCAAGGCAATAAAGTCTAGTAGAGAGGGAGATGAGAATTAAAAAGATACATATGATACAAATTAGAAGAGAGGAACACTAAAGGTTTCCATGAATATTGTAGTCCTGTAGGACTTAAACCTGCCAAGTGACCAGAGTGAGTGGAAGTTTGCCTGGTTTCAAGATAATGGGATCAGCCTTTACATCCTGATTTAAGGCCAGGAACAATCTTTCATTGCTCCATCCTGGGTCTAGCTCAGCTCCGCAAAGCCCATAGTCGCTCAGAAGGGGCCTTGAGCCAAAAGCCCAGACTGTCTCAGCAGCTTCATGTGCATCAGAGAAAATGGGATCATAAAACCAGACTGGAGAGATACCAGCGCTTCAATGGGAAAGAATCAAAGCTGTTAGACTCCTAACTGTCCCTAGGAGAGTTAAACCCCGACGATCACCATCCAGGAAGGCCAGATTAATTAGGTGAAATCTGCATGTGGAGGAATGCTCAGCCTAGTTTAGAGCAGCCACGGGGGTGGGGAGGAAATGGCAATATTTATGAGACAATCTCATCCGAGGGGGGAACTGAAGAAAGTGTACCTTCCCCGCCCCCTTACCCCCCCCCCTTGCTTTGGTCTCCCCTCCAATCTGTTATACTAGGGTCTTTTCGTTTTCCATTCTCTCTTTGCTTCCTTGAAAGCCAGAAGCAGTTTGTTTGAGGCTGCGGAAGGAGGTTTGAAATATTACAGAGGTGGCGCAGGGAGCGCTCCCTGCGGCCCTGCCCCCGATGGCACGCATGCAGACATAAAAAACAAATACCATCAGTAACCTGTCGCCAAAGCCCAGCTACGAGGCGAGAGTTTTCCTCCCTGCCGGGGCTGTTAGCTGCAATGTATTTCTCCCTGCACTAAGCACCATCTTTCCCAGGGCTGCATTACAATGATTTATAAACCCCATTTCTGGGGAAAACTAATAGATCAAAGTGAGAAGAAGGAAAGGGAGACATGAGCAGCTGGAGGAAGATATTGAGGCATGAAACAAAAACACAAATGAAAAACTAGGGAGTGACACAATTGAGCTGTTCCTTGCTGCACTTTTATCAGAGGAAAATATTAGCAGGATCTCTATTTTAATCCTTCCCCCCCCCCCTTTTTTTTTTAAAGATGCTGTATCCTGTCAGTTAAAGTGGTTATGAGTCTCCTTCCAGGCATTCCTGTGTGAGCAGCTACACAAGATCATACTGGGCTAAGGACTTAGATGAACTGATGCAGGATTCTCAGGCTTTCCAGCTCTCCCTAGGCCTCCAAAGAGGGCGTTGGCACTGCAACACAAAGCACTTTTAAAAGGTTTCTTTTGCTGTGGAACAAATAATATAGAAAAGGTCGATGGAATAGGGTATGTGACTGGTGGGATGAAGAGACTGGGGACTAACTAAGGTGTTCAACCAGGTGAGGAACTTGAGACTCTAATTTACTCTTTTTTTCCTTGATATTGAGGTTTTATTCAAAATCACTATATTAGCTGGCAAGATGACAGCTTTAAAAAAAGCCCAAACAATTTGTTCTGATTAGAAATAAAGCAAAGAAGCGGGTGGTAGCATTAGCACCTTAACAAGTGTTAACTTAAAATAGATTTTTAAAAATCAATAAACTTCTAAAAAAATTTCTGGTTTGATAGATGCACCCTCTCCCATCTCTCTGGAATGTTAAGTTTCTTAAAAACTAGAACAGTTTCATTTCTATTCTTATATCCCTTGCTCTTAATATGCTTCCTGGTGAATGCATACTAGTTAGTTGATGGATGGATGGCAAAAACAAGAGGTATGTTTGAATTATCAGTGTATCCCACATCAGCCATTAAACTGATTTCCACCAAGGATAGGAAGAGAAGTGCTCTTAAATTGTGGTATGATGAATATTTGTAAACTGTCTATAAGCAAGGACTGTTGAACATTGGAAATAATTACAAAGAAACGTGTGGACTTTTCTATGGAGATCTTAGAAACAGAATTAAAAACTATTAACTTTCCAGTATGTCAGAGAATTGGTTTAGAACTTTCAAAATGCTTTCCATTAGTTTTTATGATTCTGGAATTTCATAGAGACTAATGTGAGAAAGCTCACAGGATTTAGAGTCTGGAAGATCTGGATTCAAGGCCTATTTCTAACACATGCTAGCTATATGACTTATGGGCAAGTAAATTAACTTCTTAGGGATTTTTCAGAGACTATAAGTTATCAAAATGTCCATAACCTTTTACCAGGTGATTCCACTCCTAGGTATGTGCCCCAAAGAGGTCAATAACAGACTGCATAAATAAAATATTTTTATTTTATTAAAATATTTACAGTGGTACTTTTTGTGGTAGCAGAGAATTGGAGACATAGTAGATGTCCATTGATTGAAAAATGGCAATATAAATTGAGTTACATGAATGTGATGGAAAATTACAGTATAGTAAGAAAAAATTAATACAGAAAATAATAAAAAGGCTTATATGAACTGATGCAAAGTAAAGTAACAAAACCAGAAAAAAATATAAATAATATCTGCAACAACTTCTATGAAAGGAACAATTTTTAAAAATCCAAGCTTAATCCTGAGAAATTATGTTTGGCCTTCCAAAAAAAGATATGACACTTTCCACTCTCCTTTCTCCTTCTTTGAAGTTTGCAGTGTGGGATACTACACAAATTATTGATACATAATTTAGGTTTGTGGAACTCCTTTCTTGTTTTCATGCTTTATTATGAGAGATGGCTCTCTAAGAGAGAGAAGGGAAGAAATGTTGGAAATCTAATAGCAATAAAAAAAAAATTTAAGATCATAAACTACAAATAGTTGATAATCTGCCTTGGTGGAAGGATTTTCTTCACTGAATGAGATTAAAGGCCCTGACCCCTCCCACCCCCCAAAAATATTCATGTTAGAATCCAGGTATAAATTAAAGCATATCTACCACAAAGTCATGTTTATGAGGCATAACAGCTCCTTCACAGTAAATTCATTACATTAGTTTATAGACAATCAACTAATGTTTTCAATCAATGCATCAAATATTTATTGAATGCCTACTAAGCATCAAGGCTCTGGGAAAGACTCCTATCTAGTCCAGTTACTTGATTGGTTCACAAGATGGTTAAAAAACAACAACAACAACAACAACAACAACAACATAGATTTAGAGTTAGAAGGGACCTTCGAAATCATCTGGGTCAATCCCCTCATTTTACAGATGGAGAGATGGTAAGTAGCTTATACAAGGTCATATGGATAACATGTCATAGAGCTGGAATTGAAACACAAATCTTTGGCCTCTAAAGCCATTTTTCTTCCCACTACATTCAAAGAGTGCCTCTCACAATACACTTTTATTTAGTCATCTTGGTTTTCTTGACAAAGATACTGGAGCAGTTTGCCATTTCCTTCTCCAGAACATTTTACAGATAAGGAAACTAAACTGAGGCAAACAGAGTTAAGGACTTTCCCAGGGTCACAGAGCTAGGAAGTGTCTGAGGCCACATTTGAATTCGCAGAGATAAGTCTTCCTCACTCCAGGCCCAGAACTCTATCAACTGTGCCACCTAGCTTCCCCTTCACAATACATAGCCATCTCATAAATACAAGTAAGGGAGTCTCAGTATTAACCTATCAACACTATTTGAGAAAACAACTCAAAGTTTGTCTTTCTAGCCAGAAGTCATTAGTTATCATCTTCAAATGAGCTTATTATTTTTTCCCCTAATAGTCACTACTTTTTCTAACTTTTTTAACTCAGGCAAAGGCATCTCTTTTTACTCAGTCTTCTATATCTGAAACTTTGGAATTATCTTTGACTCTTCCCTTTCTTTCCCTCCTTTCATTATCCAATCAGTTACCAAATCCAGTGTCTTCAATATCACTTACATTTATCCCTTCCCTCTCTCTATTCCCACAACTATCCTTCCTTACCCTATCTCCTGAGTAATCTATTTTGGATCTCCTTCCACAATCACCATTATCTATCCTTCATATCATTGCCAAAACATAACAGGCATATATTGCCAGGGACAGAGGGCCAGCTTTGAGTACTGTCTCTGAAATATACTATCAGTGTTTACTTGGGCAAATCACTACATCTTTCAATGATTTAGGTAACTGAGACTGAATTACAAAGTAAAGGGAGCTCCCCTAGACTAGTGAAATAACTTCTGTCTTAATCCCTATGCAAAGATCTGCTCAGAAATACTTAGTGACTCCTTTTTTTCTATTGCCTACCAAATAAAGTACAAACTGTTCTGCCTAATATTCAAAACCTTCTACAATCTGAGCATAACCTATCTTTCCAATTTTATCTCATACCATTAATCTCTACCACTTCTATCAACATCTATGAAATATATGCCATGGCCAAATAACTAATCCCTTTCCCCTGAATTTTTCTGCTTTTATATCCTTGCTCAAATTGTTCCCTGTACTTAAAAAAAAGTCCTCCTGTACCCTTTCACATGTTAAATTCCTACCTAATCATTAAAGGATAACATAAATGCCACCTCTTCTTTGAAGCCTTCCCTGATTTCTGTTGTTGGGGGAACTCCTAGCTCTTTGTTTCCACCTCTTGGATTCCACAATACTGTGTGTGATAGTTATTTGTGTGCATTTGTCTTATCCCTCTTTTAAATTGTAAACTACATGAACCATGGGGCTATATTTTGTCTAAACTCTATTTCCCCTTTGTCTAAGTGTCCTAAATTTGTGAAGGCACTTAATAAGTACTGAATGAATGAAGGCAGTTATGTTATTTATCAGAAGACTAGTTATACAAACCTCCAGGTGCTCCTAAGCCTAACTGCATTTTGGTCAATCCTCTAATAAAGTAACAAATATAAATGGAAACATTTAGAATTATAGAATGAAATAATTCTAACCCAAGCTGTTACTATTATTAGGATGCTAGGATAGCTGAACTCTAAGCATGCACCAATTACCATTCCACGTTGAAGCATCTTCAGGCAACAAATAAAAGCAGAGAGGAAGAGAGAATATTTGCTCTCTTCTCTGCGAGGCTAGCCTCTTCTACTGCTTTTGTAGAACTGTTCTATACTGGAAAAAATAAAAGATAGTGAAACAGACCCTTTGATGTTGGGGCAAGGTGGCTATGGGAGTCTGGTTTTCCTGGGTACCATTTCCTTTTTGTCTCTATGTTTCCCTTTGTTGTGTTTGGCCTTAGAAAAGCATCCTCTGCCAAGCCAGAGTGCACTTGACCAAAATTTTGAACACAGAAAATACCTCAAAGGTTAATTATATTAATGATGAATCAATGTTGCAAGTGTCTTTTGTAACACCTTCTGATTTTGTCCCCTGTTGTCTCAATCCTATATCAGAGGTCTCAGTAAATTTGAATTCAAAGACTGTAAATTCTATTTAATTCAACAAGCATTTATTAAATGCTAACCGCGAGTTAGGCACTGTGTTAGGCACTAGGGACTTGGGATGAAAATTATCTACCCCAAGGAGTTTACATTATACAGGGAAAGGTGGAATGGATTGATTGTTTGAAAAATCCAGCCAGTGCCTGATGACATTTGGAAAATATTCATTAATGATGATATGTTATTAATGTATTTATTTTTTCCTCGCCTGATTTTTACACAGAAGACACAAAGGTTTCTTCATGCACTAATGGATAATAATAATAATAGTTAGCATTTATTTAGTATTTTGAGTCTGCAAAATGCTTTACTAATATCTTACTTGATCCTCACAACCAACCTATGGGATATAGGTGTTTTTATTATCTCCATTTTACAAAAGGCGGAATTGAGGCAGACAGAGGTTAAGAGACTTGCCCGATTTTATATAGCTTAATATCTAAGACTGCACTTAAATCTGAGTCTTCCTGACTCCAGTCCCAGTGTTCTGTCCACTACCCCACCTAGCTTCATATTAGAGGATCCATTGAAAATTTCCCTTATTTTGAGGTTAGATAAGTTCAACAAAGCAATCTAGATCAATTCTTAGAACATTCTATCCAGAGTCTACAAGTATCTAAGTACCAGTTACCTCCAAACAAGCAAGGAAATGTTTTCTGCTGCGTGTAGAATCAGTCCTTGCTACTTCATTTTAGTGAAGAGACAAATCCAAGCAAGGTTTTTCCTCAAATATCTCACTATAAAGAAATGTAAATTAGTCCTCAAGGGATGGCCCCTTAGGGCACACTTCTTTGAATGGGTGGATGATAGTGTGCTAAAAAAAAAAAAAAAAAATAGGTAACTTGGAATCATTTCTAGTTTTGTCACTAGAAGTGTGACCTTGGCAAGACTCAAGGGGATGTTCAAGTATTTGAAAGGCTGTCATGTGGAAGACAGATTAGACATGTTCTGTTCGGCCTCAGAGGGCATAACTAAGAGTAATGGGTAGACAAAAATTGCAAAGAGGTAAATTTAGGTAATGTCAGGAAAAAGTTGGATGATCACTTGTCATATATATTATAGGGGGGATTCCTTTCAGATATGGGTTGGATGAGGTCAGTAAAGGCCCTTTCTATTCTTATATTCTAGGATTCTGTGAAGTCATTTCAATGTTCGGTGTTTTGATTTCCTCATCTGTAAAATGGAATAATAAGTTACCTTCCAGGATTGTTGTAAGCAAAGTGCTGCTTTATGAACTTTAAAGCATCACGATATAAGAAGAAATGTATATATTAATTGGGAAAATATATTTCTTATAAGCCTATTCAATAGCTTAGTAACATGAAAACATTCTTCACTTTTGTGTACCACTAAGTACCTCTGCAGTTCTGAGAGTCCTGAATAGCTTACAGAAGTGAGGGGAAAGGCAAGTTTTGGACAAAGGAACAGAAACATAATAACAGTGAACAGAGATACTCCCTATTCTCTAACCTTCAGCACTGATCCAGGAAGCACTATATTCCCACTACAGTGGGATGTGATACAAATGTAAGCTGAACTCTAATATGAATTGGAGAAGGCATCAGGCCAGCAGAAAAGAAATCAGCTTGGAATCCTTAGCCAATGAAGGCCAGTGTTCTTTATTCTGTTTGAAGAAAAATCCAATCAAAGAGTGCAGATCCCAAGATTTACTATCTATTTGTACGTAGGTTACTTGTGTCTTTCTCCTAATTGTGTATGGAGACAGCAGGAGCAGCTCATGGTAGTTAATTCAAAGCTGAAAATCAATGCATCCAATGCTACTGCCATGGACATAACTAACACCTAGCAGTGGTTTTCAAACTTTTGTTTTCAGAATCTTTATCCTACCAAAAATTATTGAGGATCTCTCCAAAGCGTTTTTGTTTTTCTGGATTATATTTATAGACATTTACCATATTGGAAATAAAAACTATTTTTGAATTTGTAGACCCTCTAAAAGGGTTTCAGAGATCCCCAGGATTCTCTAGACCATACTTTGAGAACCACTGCTGTGTTATGGAGACAGGCTCTTTGTGGGGATATTTGTAGGGAGAAAGCAGCTGTTTGGGGAATGGGTGCCAGGGATAATCTTAAATTGTTGTTTATCTTGCCTTTTATTTCAAATAAATCTCTTCTGCTTTGAATGAATATGTCCTCTGGCTAGTTTCTGACAGCTAGATTGTGCAGTGGATAGACTGATAATCCTGGAGTCAGGAAGCACTGAGTTCAAATCTGGTGTCAGACATTTACTATCTGTGTAACTCTGGACAAGTCACCCTGTTTGTCTCAGTTTCCTCATCTGTAAAATGAGCTGGAGAAGGAAATGCAAACCACTCCAATATCTTTTCCAAGAAACAAACACAAAACCCCAAAGGGGTCATTGACACAAATGAAACAACTCAACAACTGGGAAATGTAATAAAAGGAAGACTGATGGGAGCTCCAGACTAGAGGCTTTTGAGTAGACACTGATTCAAAGCATACCTTTAAAATGAAGGATAGCTTTCAAGGGCACTGCAATTCACATGGATCCAGGCTACAAGAAATAGGAACTTTTATTATTAAAGGTTAGTCCTGTGCCCTATTACTACCATTATTCTGGGGTTCTTGAAGTCCACAAGGAAGGAGAAAAAGATACTACTAAAAAGATTTAATTCCCTCCTATAAGTTTTTATTGAGTATTTATGATATGCCTAACATTAAGTAAATATTGTGAGGGATACAAAGATATATGAAGTCTCTGACTTCAAGTAATTTATAGTATCATTGGTCAGAGAAGATATAAATCAACAGATAACAATATTTCAGAAATGGTATGAGATTCCATCTTCCTCATACTTTATTGTTTTCCTTTATCCTTTATTTTGACATTACTTTCTTAGATGACTGTAATGAGCTGACTACCTCTCTGGAGGGCCCCAGGATCAGCCTGAGTCCTTGATGGTAGTGGAAGAGTGAAGGAGGTAGGGGATCAAAAGATATAAACAGTTTTCAATCAAAGCTATTATTCATAGTCATATGAAAAATGTTCTAAGTACTATGAATTTAAGAAATGCAAATTTAAAAAATAAATGCAAATTAAAACAATTCTGAGGGACTCCTCATATCCATTAGAGTGGCTAACAGAACAGAAAAGGGAAATGACAAATGGTAGAACGAATATGAGAAGAATGAGACATTAATGCATTTTTGGTGGAGTTGTGAACTGATTCATCCCTTTAGTAGAGCAATTTACAACTATGCATACCTCTTGACCTAGCAATACTACTAGTAGCGCTGTATCCCAAAAGAGATTAAAAAAAAAAAAAGGAAAATGACCTCAGTGTACAAAAATATTTTTAGCAACCCTTTTCTGGGAGCAAAGAACTGGAAATTGAGGGAATGCCTATCAATAGGGGAATGGCTAAACAAATTGTGGTATGTGATTATGATAGAATATGATTGTGCTATAGGAAATGATAAGCAGGATGTTCTCAGAAAAACCTGGAAAGATTTACATGAGCTGACACAAAATGAAATGTACTGTGTACAAAGTAATAGCAATATTGTAAGATGATCAGCTGTGAATGACTTAGCTATTCTCAGCAATACAATGATCTAAGACAACTCTAAAGGACTTATGATGGAAAATGCTATCCATCCCCAGAGAAAGAACTGATGGTATCTGAATACAAATTGAAGTATACTTTTTTTGTCTATGTTTTGTTTCACAACATGAAATATATGGCATGAATATCCATGTATAATCTATATTGAATTTCTTGCCTTTTCAATGAGGGTGAATGGAAGGGAAGGAAGAAAGAATCTGGATGTCAAGGTTTTAAAAAATAAATATTAAAAAATTATTTTTACATATAATTGGGGGGAAATAAAATACTAAATAAGTTTAAGGAAAAAAAAGAATGAAAGAGCAAAAATAGGTTGCAATCTATACTGCTAGAGTACCCTAATGGAGTACTGAAGCATATCCAATGAAATATCAAAATATATCTGAGACTATTCTCAGATAAATGAAGCAAAGTAATTCATAAGAATGTTTGAGATCAGTAATAATTACTATTACATTACTCAATAATTATTACTTGTACAATAATAACCATTAATCTCATTATTATTACCAAGTGAAGTGGTGATGATATATGCTTTTATTGATAGCAACTAGGTGACAAAGTGGATAGAGTATTTGACTTAGGAAAGATATGAGTTTAAATATGACTCAAGCACTAATCATCCATATAATCTTGGGCAGGTCACTTTATCTCTATCTCAGTTTCCTTATTTGTAAAATGGAATAATAATAGCACCTTCCTTACAGAGTTGTTGTGAGGATAAAATGAGATAATATTTGCAAGTTGCTTCACCCACTTTAAAGTGCTACATAAATGTTAGATGTTATTATTGTTATTATCATCATCATTATTATTATTCTTTTACAGTCAAGTTTTACACAAATGAGATTTAAGAAAGGTCTAAGTTCAAGTGAGAAAAGGGAATAAAAAGTCATTCTTTCCTTCCTAAGGTATCACTCAACCATGAATTCTAAAACACAATTCTTTACATAATTTGATTGGTTGATTTCTGGTGAAAAAAGTTAAAACAGTAAAACAATCTATCTTAAGTTCTAAATAAAATATTCTTTTGAAATTCCCATCATCATGTAGATATTTTATAAATAACCACTTTTTTTGGGGGAGGGGGAGTTCTTCCATATAGACTAAGCTGTAATTTAAAGGAAAATAGGTATTGTAGAAAGAAATGAGGAGGAAGAGCATGTCTCTTAAGTTTGGGGGCCAGTCTTTGCAAAGTGACAGAGATAGAAAATGAATGTCATATATAAGAAATAATAAGTAGATCAGTTTGGCTAGAAAACAGAATGCATGAAGGGGAATAATGTGTGATCAGTCTAGAAGGAGATTAGAGTAAAGCTGTGAAGATAGTCACATAGAGAAGCCAGAGAGAGGAGTTTGTATTTTGTCCTAGAGGCATTGGAAGCCACTCAGGCTTCTTGAGCAGGCCAGTGACATGATCAAACCTATGCTTCAGGCAACTGTGTGGGTAACAGATTGGAAGGGAAGAAACAGGAGGTAAGATGACAGATGAGGAGGCTATTTTCAGGGTCTGGTGAGAGGGAATAAGGTCTGAACTAGGGGAATTTCAGTGTGAGTGGAGAAATGGGAATAGTTATGATGGGAGAAGGGAATAAGCATTTATTAAGTGCTCACTATATGCCAGACACTATATTGTCTGTGTTTACAAGATCCTCATCCTGGGAGGGAGAGTACTATTATTATCCCCAGTTGGTAGTTGAAGAAAATAAGGCAATAGAGGTTATGTGGCTTACTCAAGGTCACACAGGGAGGAAGTATTAGGTTGGATTTGAACTCAAGTCTTAGTGTCTTTAAGGAACTGTCCTGCCTAATTTATTGTAAGAGATATTATGAAGGGAGAATTGACAAGATTTGGACATCTCTGGAGACATTCAACAACTCCTCCATGCTGCATAAAGAGACAATCCTCACTACATTAATATTTATAGATGTTTCAGAGTACTTTTTGCTTCCACCCCCTTTCCCCATTACTGCACAAGACTGAGGGCGGTTTATATTTTTCTTTGTAATATAAAGTGCCATAGACAAAAAAAAAATAAATTCATAAGTAAGTAGCCAGCCTATTAATGATCAGCCTCTCCATTCTTAGCTAGATTGCTCCTTGGAAGGCAAGTTATTCTAGGAATGCCTTGAAATGTATGTTGTGATAACTAAACTTGAATCATGTCCAAGATGATAGAACTTATAGAAATTTAGTCTCTAAGACCCTAGCATCACTTACATGACACACTGAGATATTAGAATAGGGCTGGGTGCAGGTATCTCTGTATATGAGGAAGAAATCTGGATATAAAATTTTTATTCTTTCTTTTTCATATTTGTGCATGGAGGAAAAAGGTTTTTTTTTTATCATTAACCTTGAAAGAAGCAGAACTGATTTACATTGTTTTTAATATTTCTTTAAAAACACTCACATTCCTGGGATGACAAGCTATATAGTTTTCAGCCTGATCAGATTTTAAAAGAGAAGAGTTATAGACCTCCTGAAAATTGGGGTTTATAATTGAAATACTGACAAACATTTTACTATAGAGAAGCTACCAGATGCTGCAGTAATAACTGGGAAACTGGGAGGGAAAATAATAAGAATGCTTTTCTCTGCTTAGCTAAGAAATACAACAGGAGAGTTTATTGCTTACAAAACACAGCTGCCTTGCCTCAAATTGGATAGGAAAACGAACCCTGATAAATTATGACACCCCTAAATTCCAAAGAATGTGCATCAATTATTGGGAAAGGGGGAGTGCCACCACAGTCCTTCTGGATAACCTACTTATTAGTATCATAATTTATTATTATTATGCTTTGGTGCAAATACATAGACTGATAAAATTCCAATCTATTAAAACAACAGTTCCACTTTTTCTGAATCCAGTGAGGGACACCATTCTAAAAGAAAGTGATATAAATTACAAAAACAAATGTAGCTCACATTCTCATAAGTAAAAAAAAGGAAGATAATTGAGCCAAAACAAACAAAAAAATCCAGTGTTAATTCTGCTACTCCACATCCCACCCAGGGATTCTGATTCCTTATTTGAATTAATAAAAAATGCTCAGCAAGATGTAGGGCAGGAGATGGGGGCAGGGGTAAGACAAGGCATATTTTCATGCTCTTCTTCTCTATTTTACAGACTGGAACTCCTTTCTACAAGAACAAGAGATGTTCCATGGTAGAAATGGAATTTTCCATCACAATGTTGGTTAGTTTTAGCCTTGCATTATCTTTGAAGCTAATGGAACACCTTTTTTTCCTTTATTAGATAATGACTTTAAATGCAAGAACTGGCATAATCATATCATGCTAGGATGTGCAAGGGTCTGAGAGATCTGATCTGACTAATGAAGAAGTCCTTTCACTAGAATCCCTGATAAACATCTAGGTTCTTCTCCCATCTGAAACTTTATCATGTCTGTGGCAGGTAGACGTGTTTCCCCATAGGTTTCTACTAAGTCTTACCTTATTCAGGCTAACTATACCTGACTCTTCAAAACCATATGGTTTGGGGTCCCTGATCATTCTCTCCAGATCACTTTAATTTTCTGTATCTCTCTTAAAATGTGTCACCCAGAATTAAACATAATGTTTCAGATGTGTGAGTCTAAGCGGACTTATTTAAACATTTGGAAGTAAAGAAAAAAATGTTATGTAACATCAATGAGTGTCATTGTGGACCAAAAGTTCATTGGATAATAATAGTGTAATGAAAAGAGCCCAACTGTTGGAATCAGGTGTTTTATTTATTACTTGAATGACCCCAAATTGTTGAAATACAGGAGCTGCTGGAATACACAGGAGCCATCTGACAGTGACTGCTAGAATCCAACCCAGAGCTGCAGAATGGATCTCCTCTTGTGAGAGGATGCTACAAGGAGACTCAGAGGCAGTTACTGTTCTCTGACCTCCCAACTGAGAGGCTGTTGCATTGTCTGACCTCTCTCCTCTTCCCTCTGCCTCCAATTTATTTCATTCCCAGTCTGCAACATCTGTGTCACCAAAGGCTGCCTTGTAACTCCTTCAAATGTTATGATCCACAGCTGCGGAGGCTCTCGGAGAATTGACCTGTCCCTTAACACCAAATCATTTTTATATAAGCCTCAATTTCCCCATATGAAAAACGATTTCAATTAAAGGATCTCTTAAGGTCCTTTCAGCTCTTATTTCTATGAATTAACTTGATTTTTCCTGCAAAATAACAATTATTTTGACTCTTTTCCAAGCACAGGTGATAAAGAATCTCTTTTTTCCATTCTTTCTTATCAAGTGACCAATTCATCTCTTTCTGGGTGTCACTCTTTGTCTTTCTCTCTGTCTCTGTTTCAGTCTGTCTGTCTCTCTTTTTTGTGTGTTTCTGTCTCTAGAGAAGGAAGGGATTTTTTAAATGACATATACAAGATTAAAGGAAGAGGGAGAAAGTTCACAAGAATCAAGAGCACCCTTCACATGTCAAGACAGAGAAATCTAATTAGCCAGGGGGGTTCAGAAAGCAGATTTAGTGGTAGCATTAATGTACATGACAGACTGAATGCTAGTGTCACTCCTCTTCTCCTAATCTACAATCTCTTAGAGTCACATTGCCTACAGCAGTGTAGAACAAGTTTTACCCAATTCACTCCAGAGAAGCCTACTTGGAATTGGAGAAGATTGGAGAGTATGCTATATGAGGGTAAGTTTTCAGGAAGTAGAGATATTTAGCCTAGAGAAAAGACCACTTTGTGGAGGAGTAGAGAAATGATAGTTGTTTTTAGGCATTTGTGTGTGGGAAAGGGATTAAATCTGTAACATCTGGCCCCAGAAAGCAGGACTAGGAGCAACTGGTCTGGTAGAGGCTTCAAAAAGGCAGAGAAAAAACTTTCTAACAATTAGACCTGCCCCAAAGCAGATTTGAGGTAGGAAGTATCTCATCAACTAGAGAACTTCCACTGAAATTTGGATAACCACTAGTCAGGAAGAATGGACAGTCATCCTTCTCAAATTCAGATTGGACAAGATAACCTTTTAGGTCCCTTCCACCTTTGAGGTGTTATGATTGATTCCAAGTCCTTTAACCACCACATTTTAAGAGCAGTTTATCTCCTCTATTCTAAATTAAAATTAAAAGTTAAACTAGTCCAGGAAGCAAGTGTTATAGTCATCCAAGTTGTCCTCTAAATAAGCCATAATATGGAACAAACACCTTTAACAACGTCTATATTACCACCACCTGGATCCCAAAACAGAATGCTTGGTGCATAATAAGATCACACAATAACTTCATTGCTACCTACTATATGCTTTAAAAGGACTTTTTCTTTAGCATATGACTATTAGCATGTGACTAATAGCACTAGCTATTTGATGGTAGTGTGATAGCAGATACTACAATTCTAGGTATGGTGGAGAGAATATAGGAGGCAAACAAAATTTTGGACCATTTTAGTGGTTAGCATCCTAGAAATTTATCCTTCCAACAAATATATCCTACTTTGTTATTGACGGTGTTGCATTTGTTTCCAGCTGAGACTTGAACTTGATCAATGGAGAAGGCAAGAGGGAATCAAGTATTCACCATGTCTCTCCCCAACCCCAACACAGAAAGAGTCTGCATGTTACACTAGGAAGTGCACATTAGGGAGAAAATATGAGGAGACCCCAACCCGAGCTCACCACCACTACCCTACCCCTGTACCTCACACTGAGCAAGTATTTTGTGGAGGACTCACAGGAAAAATCACAAAATCAAAAACCTGGAAGGGACCTCACCAACCATTTAAGTACAATCCACACATGAAGGAATCCCCATTATAACATACCTGACAAATGGTCATCTACCTTCTTCTTCATGCTTTTACTTCTCAAGTCAAACCACTCCATTTTTAGACAGTTCTAATTCTTAAGGAGGTTTTTCCTGACATCAAGCTTTAAATGACCTCTTTGCAACCTTCACCCTTTACCCCTGGTTCTGTGGCTGGGTCCAAAGAGAATAAATCTAATCCCTCCTTTGCATGAAAGTTTTACAGATACTTGGACATGGCACTGCTTTCATGCCCCCCCCACACACACACACTTTGAATCTTTCTTTTAAAGAGACAAGTATAACAGTCACACATAGACATGTATGTATGTATGGATTGAAATTATCATGGGAAGGAACACTCTTAATAAAAAAGATCACAGATTCACTGGAATATGAGAGTTTTGTGGTTGTAGTAGTAATTTAATGAACAACTGAGAAATGTTATTGAGGACACACCAAAATTGGATTTAGGTGGGGACTTGTCAGGCTTATACACTATTATGTATACTATATTTTGCTGTATATTTAAGAATGAGGTTGCTGTGCTCCAGGGAGATGATGGAGTGAGTAAATTCTTTTGGGGGAATAAGTGCCCAATACAAACCAGTTAGGACAGGAGAATACTGGATGGGGCAACCAGGTAGCACAGTCTCAGACAAATCCTTCCAGAGATTCATTAGCTGGGTGATCTCTGGCAAGTCAAAACCTCAATGTCTTCATTTATAAAAAGAGGATATTGATACACCTACGCTAAGAGATTGATATGAGGATCAATTGAGATGAGACATAAAAACTATTTTACAAACTTTAAAATACTATATAAGTGTCTGCTGCAATTGTTGTCTGGAAAACTGTCTTTAAAATATTTGAACTTGGTTTTTGTGAATGCTTTTCTGTGGTAGAAAATGACAAAAAATTTGACCCACTGAATCCTATGTAGTTAAGAAAAATGTAGAGGCTGATAAATCCTTCTGATTCCTCACCACTTTATTCCTCGACCGCAACATTTTAAGAGAGTTGCTCCAACCTCAATCTCTAATTCACCTACCAAGTATCTGCATTTCAACAAGGTGACTAACAAAGATGAAATTTAATTCAATTGGACAAACATCCATTAAGTGCCACTATATGTTATACACAATGATAAATTATGAAGATATAAAGATAAAATGGAAACATCCCCTGCCCTCCAGAAAGAAGGTTACAATCAACCTACTTGGATGAAATTTGAGGGATATAATCTTGTATCATGACTCTGCCTACAAGAATTCATAGGCATTAAATGGGCAGTCACATGAAGATTATTATTTTTTTTTTTTTTTTGCTAAGGAGGCAATTGGAGTTAAGTGACTTGCCCAGGGTCACACAGCTAGGAAGTGTTAGCTGTCTGAGACCAGATTTGAACTCAGGTCCCCCTGACTTCAGGGCTGGTGCTCTAACCACTGCACCACCTAGCTGCCACATGAAGATTATTGCTGGTCACCAACTCTTCACCTGTACATTTGGAAAATGGGGAATTTATGGCTTTAATTCTAAGATTAAAATTATTTCCCCTGTTGTCCTTTCCTCCAGTCTTCAGTCTTCTTTCATTCTACCCCATCCCAAATGATCTGTTCTTTATTTCATTAGGACAGGTTCAGGGCAAAAAAAGGAAAATAAATCTATCTTCTTTCCTATTTCCTTCTGGCCTACAACACTTGTGTTAAGCCTACTATACTCTTTGCCTTTCCCTGGACCGGGAAAACTCTTGTTTCACCCAAATGGAGCACCCTTAGCATTCCTTATTACATAAAATAGCATTCCCAGATCATTTATTTCTGGCTTTTTGTTTTGTTTAAGTGGGGGGTCGAGGAGAGGAAAAATGAGGGAGAGAGTTGGCACCTTGTGCAGAATAAGCATTGGAGCTATGCACTTAGATATGACAAATGAGTCACACGCCGTTAGTCCAACAGCCCTTTCCTATTGAAACTCTATGCTCTAGAGTGACAGTGCATGTGTGTGCATGTGCATATATGTGTTTGTTTTTTCCTGGCAAGCACCCAAGCCATAATTAGCCAAAATCTCAAAGGAGAAAAAACACTTCCTGCCCAAATGACAAGCTGTGGATTATGCAGATATCTTTCCAGATGTGGCATTTGTCTCCCTGGTAATTCTGCAGGTGGCTTTAAGTTTGCTTGGTTGGAAAGCTCCATATGAGCTGACTTATCCTCACAAATACTCTTCTTCCGTTGACTTCCCCTTTTGTTCAGAACATTCAGTTCAAGCCAATTTTTCCTAAGATTCTGGGACTACAATCTTCAGGAAATGGGAGGGAGTAAGGCAAAAGGATGATTGCTATGGCAAACACAAAAGAACTGACTGAGAACCATGCACTTGTTGATATTCATCACTCATACAAGGAGCCTCAGCACACCTGCTGTTTCCCATTTAATAAACAGAGAAAATGGTAGCAAAACTGCAACAGGCATAAAAGGGATACAGACAAAACCTCAGAAATCATAGTTATACCTACAGTTCAAAAGTAGTGGTTTTTGGATGCCTATCTTATAGATGTATTTATGAGGTATGCATATATGTGAAATGTACTTCTATTTTCAAGGAAGTTATTTACATTTGTCCTTTAGACTTTAGAAACTGTGGTTCTGCTTCACATAAAAAATAACAAAATTTTAAGTTTCCATTAAGAAATGGAAACCTTTCTATACATGGGATCAATTGGTATTTTGATTTGTAACACATTAATTCAATATGATAGTTATTGTCCCACAAAAAGACAACTCACTATATTGGATCATTTCACTTCCATTAGTAATTGATTAATTAGTAGCCCAAGGAGGAAAAGAACATGATTTCATCCTCCATTCAGATATAGCCAGGGATTGTGCAAAGTTGATGAATCTCAAGAGAATAGATGGAGAGCCCATGTTTAAAAAAAAAGTTGCTAAGTGCCTTTCAACTGCTTTATGTGCCCTGCAAAATATGAGAAAATCAACTTCCAATAACTGAACCTCAAGTCAAATCAGGCAATATGAAGTAGAAAATTTAGACAATTGCCTAGACTAATCAAGACCCAAAATGTGATACTGGAATAAAAAAGGGGAGTTTAGACCTGAATTTTCCAGGCCATTGGTTACACAGAGCACATTGCTCAATCTATACTGCTTATATAAATGCAACCCTAAGAGTGATATTGAATGTAGAGTTCATGGAATGTAGACCTCTTAAATCTTAAAAATCTTAAAAATTACCTAGTCTAATTCCCTTCCTTTTTTAAAGATGAGGAAATGAAGGTCCATAGAATGGAAATAATTTGTTTGAGTTCTTATTAGCAGTCACAATTTGATCTATATAATTTGAACTCTGGTCCTGTATCTCCAAATTCATTGCTCTTTCCGTTTGACCAATCCTACCCATTATTCTAAAAATCATAGGCTTTAAAGAATAGAAAGAGCCTGAGATGACAGGAAAAGATAATATTAAATGTTGGAGGAGATGTGGGAAAACTGGAACATTAGATGCATTGCTGGTAGAGTTGTGAAATGATGCAAATATTCTGGAGAGCAATTTGGAACTATGGCCAAAGAACTATACAACTGTGCATACTCTTTGATCAAGAAGTATCTTTACTGGGTCTATATTCCAAAGAGATCATAAAAAAGGAAAAAGACTCACATGTGCAAAATTGTTCATAACATCTCTTTTTGTAATGGCAAGGAATTGGAAATTGAATTAATGCCCATCAATTAAGGAATGGCTGAATAAGTTGTGGTTAATGAAGATAGAATATTATTGTTCTATAAAAAATAAAGAGCAGACTGATTTCAGAAAAGCCTAGAAAGACTTATGTAAACTGAGTCTGAATGAAATGAGCAGAACCAGGAGAATACTATACACAGTAATAACAAGATTATATTATGATCATCATTCTGTGATAATGGACTTGACTCTATTCAATAATGAAATGATTCAAGACAATTCCAATAGACATGTGATGGAAAGTGCCATCCACAGCTAGAGACTGAATGTGGATCAAAGCATAGCATTTTCATCTTTTTGGTTGTTGTTGTTAGCTTAGTTTTTTTCCCTTTCTCATGTTTTTTCCCCTTTTAATCTGATATTTCCTGTGCAGCATAATGAATATGGAAATATGTTTAGAAGAATTGCACATATTTAACCTATATTGAATTGCTTGCTTTGTTGCAGGAGGAGAAGAGGAAGAGAGAAAAAAAAATCTGGAACACAAGGTTTTGCAAAGGTGAATGTTGAAAACTTTCTTTCCATGTATTTGGAAAAGTAAAATACTATTAAAACAAAAGAACCTGAGATGAATCAGAAGTAGCTGAATCTGGTGGAATTAAGCATCAAACTAGTAGTTAGGAGAAACCTACCTTGATTTGAATCCTAGCTCTGAAATGTACCAACTATATGACTGGGTAAAATATTTAATTTGAGATTCAGTTTCTTACCTGGAGAATGAGAATAATAATATACAACCATACCTACATCACAGGGTTACTATAGAACTTAAAGGATCAGATGAGATGGTGTATGTCTATAAAGACTAAGAAGCACTGGTAAAAATGAATAGAGAAGTAAGTTTGGAATCAGGAAGAGCTGAGTTAAGTTCTCTTACACATACTAGTTATATGACCACTGGCCTATCACTTTATCTCTCAGTGTCCCAGGCAATTTTAAAAAAGGATAATTTGCATACTAGTTGTTGATCTATATTGGTGGGGAGACTTTCTAAACCAGAGAACTCCCCTATACATCAAATCTGGACAAACAAAAAAGTAAAGGTCATAAATGTGAATTGTTACTATCTCCTCAAACTCTTCCATTTTATTCATTCATTTGTTCATTTTTTTTAGGCTAGGTATCCCTTTTTCACACTGGCAGGAAATGCACCATAAGCCTGACCCCACTGCTAACTGGCATGGAAGCCTTGTTCTGTTCTGTTTCTGACTCAGGACCACTGTCCATTGCTTGATCAACCCAGTGGTCTACTTCTTCTGCTTCCTACAGGATCACCATATTGGTGTCAGACAGCCTCAGCCTCCCCAGTAACAGGCATTACAAATACCCCAACCAGCTCCTTCATTTTACATATAAGGAAATTGAGGTTCAGAATTCTGGGATTACTTCCCAAAGATATACATAGAATTAGTGGCAATTCTCTATGAGTCATAATTGGAGTAAAGAAATAACTTTTTCTCTGATTTCAAGAAACACTGTGCTTGCAATGGAAAATATTTACTCTGCTGCCTAAAACACACTTGTTTTTCAAACGTGTTCTCTGGTACAGAGGGAGGGGGTGGGGAAATCTATAGAAGCCAGAAGAAATATGCCCTTCTTCCTTTGTATTTCCTTGCATGTAATCTCTGTCTGAATCACAGCTAATAAATGGGTCATCTTGTACTTTCAAAATACCAACACGCAGTATTTCAGTGGAGTAGAAACTCTACATTAAAAAAGCTGTCAACATTGCCACAATGTCCCTGCACCTTGCACTGCAAAGAGAGATACCTTGTCACTCAGATTTGAGCGCAGTTTTACTGAAATATCTCCATGTCTACATAAATAAGGAATGGAATTGCATGAAAATATCTAGCTCAAAGGCTCCTTTTTGTCTCTACTTCTGAGGAAATACTTGCAAACTGGGTGTATTTGGTTGATCATCTTAATCCACCTATTTGAAAATAAGAAGACAACCTTGATACTATCTGGAGATGATGACAAGTATGATAATGAAACTAGTGTTTCAGGGACCCTGACTCAAGAAGCATAGACAGTCAGTACCATTCAAAAAAAACCACCTATGTTAGTGGAGCTAACCTAAGGATAGAGTTATTTCTTCTTAGTGCCTATACCTTAGGCACTAAGGTATTTATTTGATAATTATATGCTCTAATTGCCATTTAAAAATATATATTATCTGGCCTGCCTCCCCAGTTAGAAATTGACAACAGAGGGAATATGATATCTACTTCTTCACATTTCCAAGATCTGGTATGACCTTAGGATCAATAAATGTTGATAATATTAATTACGAAGATGATAGTGGAGGAAACAAAAAGAAAAAAAGAAAAGAAAAGACAAAAAAGATGAGGAAGGGAAGGAATAGAAAAAGGAGGAAAGGAGAAGCAGAAGGAGGAAGACAAGAAGAAGAGAAGAAGGAAAAGGAAGAGAGGAGGGAAAAAGAGGAGGAAAAAGGAAGGGAATGTGCATTTAGCTGGTTAGTGTACATCAGGCACTATGCTAAGTGCTTTACCAATATTATCTCATTTGAGGGGAGGAGAAGAAGGAATAAGATGCCAATGAAAACAAAGATAGAAATCCAATGTCAAATGTGACATCCTAGCTCTGGAAAAAAAATTTTTTAACTACTCATCCTTTCCCTTGAAGCTGCAGGAGTAAATATTTTCCTAACTATTAGAACCAAGTGATCATTTAAGTACCAGTTGGCAAAATAACTATCTGATTAATAACCCATCTCCTTCCTTTCACTACTTTAGTTAACCAGTGTCCACCTAATCACTTTTCAAACAACTTTATTTACTGATTTATTATAAATTACATACAATTGTATATAATTATATATACAAAAAATATAAAAATTATCCAACAATGATCTGAATTTTTAAAATTTCGACTTCAAAAGATGGAGATATCTTCCAAGTACTATGGCAACTCATATCCCTCTACACCTTAGTTTATTGTTTTTTCAGGTTGCTGGGTCCAAGAAATTCATTGTATTCTATAATATCTTCTGATTAAATGAGCATCTCTGCACTGGATTAGGCCATTTCTTTAGAGACAAAGATGGCTCAGTTTTGTCACTGGACCCTATTCAAGGTCTTTCTAGCTATCATCTGTAATAGCACAGTCATCACACAAAGTTGCATTGGAGTAAAGTTTCAGCAAAGGCAATTCAGCATCACCAAGCATAAAAAATCCCATTTTACCAAATCCTACACTAAGTTGATTCTTTTCTTTAATTCACTAATCTAATGTCCCAGTTGGTGCTGATGGGATTCATTAGTTGGAATCATCAAGCATTTCAGGAAAAGAAGTCAAGGGATTGAAAATGAGGAGAAGGATCCTGGGATACTCTGATGGTATTAAAAGGTTAAGTCATGCTGGGTTTTATTAAATACAATATTAATTGAATTCTTATCATCTTAACAGATCTAAGAAACATTCATAGGATAAACACTGCATCTATTAAAGCATTGTGATCTAATTTCTTTAAATGCCATTCATTTTCAGGGATTGATCTTCAATATAAGTAGAGAATCTACCCTGATAACACAAGCCTAGAGTAACAGGCTTTCAGAATTGAGGAGAAATTTACTAAAAATAGATGCAGATTTGTTTGAACCTCCTTTCAAATGAAACTAAAAAATGACCACCCTTCCCACAGAGTTTGCTCTAAACAAGGACTCAATAACAAGAGCACCCACATTACAGATGTATTCATTTCAGCTGCTCTCAGCAGAGGTCGAGGGAGAAAATCTTTCCAACTCTTGGAAAAACCAATCCTTTTTCTCAGTAACCTCAAATAGAGGCTAAAGTATTAAATAAATAAGGATCCCTGTGGTAACATTTTCATGAACCCTCTCCCTTTCTATCTCATTAGCCAACCTAGGGAGAGGAAGGATTGTTTTAATTAGGGATGTTGTAGAGCTTTATTTAGTCTGGGCCCCTCCTGCTGCTCCTAGGATTACTCTGTCGGCTTATAAATACAATACCAAGTCATTACAGCTGAAAACATCACCACCAAAGGGGTTAGGAGAAAGGGGATCCACTGCTGTCCATGTTAAGGGCCCTTTGACAATGTCCTTTCTCAGCATTCAGGCATAATTCAAGCGTAATATTGGGCTTTATCAAACAACTCAATATCCTCTGTAGAAAAGCTCTTTCTAGTTTGAGCCACCATGTGTTCACCCTCATTCCTTTTGTACTCCTTGCACTGGGAGCACAGAGCCGCATCTGATAGGATACACATGCTAGATAAGATCACAGGTTTTTAAGTCCCCATTTGGAATTACTTGTTAAATTCTCAAATCAAAGGGCTGACCCACACAAAAAAGTCACCCCCCCAAACTCCTCTACACCCCACTCCCTCTGGTACTCCCACCAAACAGAGACCCATAGGTTTTGCCAGGTGGTCTCATTGCCTAGATGGAGCTCTGGGGCTTAGTGGAACACATGTTGTTTATAAAAGAAATAAAATAAGATAAACCAATTACACAAAATCGAACAGAAAGAAATTCTATTTTTTTCTCTGTTGAGACACTGATGAATGAATTTCATCTGAGTGCATACATGAGCATACCAGCTATACACAATTTCATCTGACTTCTAGAAAAAAAAAAAAAAGCTTGTTTTGAAATTAAAATGTTTTGCGTTTAAATTGAAGATTAGAGTAAGGCAAGAGAAAGAAATTAAGGCATAAAGGTAAAGAGGAAATAAAACTCTTTCTATTTGCTAATGATATGAATATATACTTGGAAAATCCTAGGGAATCAACAAAGTTACTAACTGAAACAATAGCATAGGCAAAGTTGCATTCTACAAAATAAATTCTCAAAAAACAATAGCATTTCTACAAAATAACAAAACACAAGAAGCTATAATACAAAGAGAAATTCCATTTCAAATAAATATAAAATGCATTAGTTTTCTAAGGGTTGACCTATCAAAGCATACAAAAGACTTATATAGATTCAATTACAATGTACAGTATTAAAAAAAATAAAGAACAGCTAAAATATCTGAAAGAATATTCAGTGTTCATGGCTAGGCTGTGCCAATATAATAAAAATGGTAATAATACCAAAGTTAATTTACACTTTTAATGCTATACCAATCAAATTGCCAAGGGATACTTTTAATAGAATTTGATAAAATAATTTTAAAAATCCATTTGGAAAACAAACTATCTAGGATATCAAGGGAAATAATATTTCAAGGGATCAAGGGAAAAGAAGTAGGGACTGAGAGAGGATAATACTTGCCAATTTCAAACTATATTATAAAGCAGTAGTTATCAAAAGCATCTGTTATTGGTTTTTAAAAAGTTAGAGAGAAATAGACAATGGAATAGACTAAAACAAGAATAGGAAGGGGGAGGAATGGAATCCAGTAACTTAGTGTTTGATAAAGTGGAAAACAGAAATTAAGATGTAACTGGGAAATATTTAATTAAATAAATAAAAATACAATAAAACAGATATTATATTTTAAAACTAAGTCAACATGCACCAAACCAAATCTTGATCAAGAAATCCAAGAACAATACAAGTCAATACACAGTTATTTTTTCCAGACCAAATCAGCACTGGAAGACACAGAGAAAGGACTGTGTGCCCTCAAAAATGGGGTCTAACCAGAAGTACAGATGTACAGAGTATTCCAGTCCAAAGAGAGGCTGTATACCAGGGCAAAAAGTCCCAGATTTCTTGGAAAGGCTTAAATTTGTGTAATGTGTAATTTGTGATGCCAACTGGTGATTTTGTCATTCACTACTCAGTTCCAGGTTATAAATCCAGGGCAGAATAAGGAAAGTACCTGTGCCTATTTGAGGTATTGAAGGATGAGGGGCAATTTCAGGCCCTGTACTATGTACCAAGCAAGGAGAATGTTCAAAAACATGCAATACTATGTGACAAACACCAATTGTAAGAGCATGAACTTACACTCATGTTCTAGCTAAGACCAAACACTGCAGAGGAATAACTAGATCAAGAATCCCAGGTCAAAAAAGCAGCTTTCTGTTCTGTCCCTCTGAACCAACAGAGATTTCCAGCTGATTTGGCAGAAGATGAATGCATAAGCAATCTACAACAACTCCAAATGCATTAAGCTCAAAGAAAGACCTGTTGCGCAAATCCAAACTGAAAACAGGCATTTACAAAGCTCAGACCAAGGAGACAGGAATCATACTCTGTCTTGGATCAGATCATTTGGAGAGCACCAAAAGCTTGCAGGTCCCACTCTAAGCTGTCTCTGGTATCCTGGAATAATATAGCATCCAATACACCAAGAGATAGCACTGGACAAACTCAGACATCCTTTGCAAATGTAAAGTTCAATATCCTTAAGTAGAATGGAAGAATGAGCAAACAAAAAGAGAATCCTACCATAAAAAGTAATTGTTGTGACAGAGATACTCAAGACATGAACCCAAACGAAGAGAGCAACTCTAAAATATCTATAAATAAAAATCTCAAAGAAAAACTAATAGCCACAAAGTCAACAAAAATTCCTTAAAGAGATAAAGCAAGATTTTTAAAAAGAATTTAAAATGTTTTTATAAATAAATAAGAGCATGAGGAGAAAGCATTAGAAAAAATGGAACAAATAATTAAAATGGGATTAATAGCTTAGAAAAATGCTAAAAATACATTGGTCAAGGAACAGTTTCTGAAAACCAGAATGATTTAAATAGAAGCTAATGACTTCATTAGACAAAAAAATTAAAACAAACACAAAAGACTGAAAAATAAAATGCAACTTAAGGTTTCTAACAAAAATAATTGACTCGGAAAACAGATCAAGGAGAAATATTTTAAGAATCCTTGGAGGAACTTGAAAACCATGACTCAAAAAAGCCTAGATTTTTTTTTAAAAAACTCATTTAAAAAGTTTTCCAGGTCTCTTAGAACCATAGGGCAAAGTAAAAATATGAGAAAAAAATTTACTAGTTGCCTTCAGAAAGAAATTGCCAATGAAAACTCCTAGAAACATCATAGCCAAAAGCCAGAGTTTCAAATGCAAAGAAAGAATATACTGCAAATATCTACAAAGAAATAATTCAAGTACTAAGAAGCTATAATCAAGATCAAAAAAGATTTAGCAGCTACCACTTTAAAGGAGAGGAGAGCTTGGGCTATAATATTCCAAGAGACGAAAAAGGTATAATTTACAATCAAGAATAATTTATCCAGGAAAATTTAAGTATAATACTACCAGTAGAAAATGGATCTCTAATGAAATAGAGGTCTTCTTAGTAGTTCTGATGAAAACAACAACAACACACTGACCTGTATAGACACTTTATACACATACATACTTTAAATACAAATATAGGAGTCAAGAAAAACAAAAAGGTAAAGATAACTGAATAACAAAGGGAATGAAATAAAGATAAATTATTTATTCTAATATAGATAGATGATACATGAATCCCTTTTAAGCCCTATCAGGAGTCGTAGAGGAAATCTAATTAGACAGAAGCTCTTAAGAGTGTTTCTGTTGTGCTGACAATCTTAAAGAAAAAAATGGAAAAAAAGAAGAATAATATAGGGGGGAAGGTTAAGGGAAATTATCTCACTTAATTTGGGTTTGCAAGATACATTTCACTCAAAAAGGAAATAGAAGAGCAAGTAAAGGGAAAAGGGGAGGGAATAAGAGGAAGAGAGGAATAAGAGAGGAATTTATTTTAAGCAAAACAAACTCTAAGGATGTAACAAAAATATTTAGCATTTTTTGGGGGTGGAAAAGAATTAGAATCTGTCAAGAATCTTAAAAACTGTGGCATGGCTAAATAAGTTATGGGATATAAATATGAAGGAATATTATTATACTGTAAGAAATTATGAAAGGGATAGTTTCAGAAAAACCTGGGAAGACTTGTATGAACTAACTAATGCAGAGCAAAGTGAGCAAAATCAAAAGAACAATTTATGTAATGATAATATTTTAAAGTCAAACAACTTTGACTGATCAGCAAAATGACCAATCATAATCCCAGAGGACCCATGATAAAAAAAAATTCTACCTACTTCCTGAGAGGTAAAGGACTCAAAGTCATAAGAAACATATCTGGGGGAACTTTGGCCAAGTTAGAAATGTGTTTGCTTGACTGTGCATATTTCTAACAGAGATTTTGTTTTTATTTCTTTTTCAATGTGAGCAGGGGGAAGGGTGTGGGATTTTTGGCGGGAAGGTCGATTTTTTGCTGATTAAAAAATTCTAATTTAAAAAAAATTGAAAGAAATTCTAAATTTCAGTTAGAACTTAGTGAAAATAAATATGCAATTTTTTCCCATTCAAATTCTAAACTTTGTCTATGGACCCCAAGTTAAAAATCCTTAATTTAGAAAAATACTTTAGAAAACTTCTTGCAACCATGCAGTGTTATAATCAATGGCTCCCTGTTATCTCTAGCGTAAAATACACTCCTTCCTTCTTCTATCTATCCTATTCTAACATTATTTAATACTACTTTCCTTCAAGAACTCTATATTTCTGAATGGATGCCCATCATTTGGGGAATGGAGGAATAAGTTATGACATATGAATGTTATGAAATATTATTGTTCTATAAGAAATAATCAGCAGGATGATTTCAGAATGCCTTGAAGAGATTTACTTGAACTCCTACTAAGGGAAGTGAGTAGAGCCAAGAGAACACAGCAACAACAAAAGAGATTATGCAATGCTCAATTTTGATAGATATGGCTTTTTTCAATAGTGAGGTGATTCAGGCCAATTCCAGTGGGACTTGTGATGCCATCTGCATCACTGAATGTGGATCACAATGTAGTTTTTTTTTTTTCACCTTTTTTGTTGTTGTTTGGTTGCTTTTTGTTTTCTTTCTCATTTTTTCTTTTTGATCTCATTTTTTTTGTGTAGCATGATAAATATAGAAATATGTATAGAAGAATTGTACATGATGATATATATTGGATTGTTTGCTATTTAGAGAGGGTAAGATAAGGGAGGGAGAAAAAATTGGAACACAAGGTTTTACAAGGGTAAATGTTAAAAACTATCTTGGCATATATTTTTTAAAATAAAAAGCTATTATTTAAAAAAAAAAGAGCATGGTCAGCCAAATTGGACTGCTTTCCAAACTTAACATTCTACCTTCCATCTCTCTGTATGTACTCAAGTTATCCCCCATGCCTGTAATGTACCTCCTCATCTTTGTGATTTATAATCTTAGAATTCTTTAAGTGACCAATTCAGATGTTATCCCTTTTAGAACTATTTCTTATATTTCCCAGTTGTTGGGAAATTTTCCTTGTAATATATACATTAAGTACACACACACAAAAATTTGTATACCACATATGTGTATATGTAAAATACAACAGAGATACAAGGATAGATAGGTGATAGACAAATAGATACATAGATACATAGGTAACAGACAGATAGATATGGACAGCTAGGAAAAGTGGATATAGAGTGCCAGACCTAAAATCAGAAAAACTCACCATCCTGATTTCTCATCTTACTTGAGTTATTCGTTACCTATGTGACCCTGAGCAAATCACTTAACCCTGTTTCTTCATCTGCAAAATGAGCTGAAGAAAATAGCAAACCACTCAAGTATCTCTGGCCAAAAAAAAAAAAAAAAAAACCCAAATGGGATCGTGAAGATTCAGACATGACTGAAATAACTGAAGAATAACACATCTATATCTATATATCTATATATACATAGAAATGTACAGAAACAGAATATAAATGTGTATATAATATAGATATAAATATATATTTATTTATACCTATATATATTTATATGTAATGCATATATAGATGCATATAACTTGGCTATATATACATATCTATATTTCTAAATATTTCTACATATACGATATAGATATATGTGTATTTGTACACATACATGCATTTATGTGCATACTTTAGCTCTCAGAACACAAGCTTCTTGAAGGCAATAATACTGTTTCATTTTTGTCTTTGTATCCCAACACTTAGCACATTGCTTTGAATATAATAACAATCGATCAATAAATATTTATTGTCTAGTATGTGTCAGGCAGTAGGCTAAGCACTAGAAAATATGAAGAGATGATACAATGACCTGAATTCAATAAAAATGTATTAGTCTTAGTATCTTTGTTGCTGTTGTTATTTATCTTTCCTTCTCAAAGAGGACCATGACATTAGGGAGGTGATGCCATGACATGCAAGTGAATTGGATTTAAGTGAGGAAGAGCTGTGCCTTATTTTCCCCTCCAGAACCATGGGTCCAATAGCCAGATATAGATCAGGATGAAAGCTACAATAAAGTCTTACAAGAAATCGACTTCAGGAAATGTTTTAAGACAAGTTCAAATCTATTGGCCTCCTTTAAGAATGTCAAATTTTGGAAAGCAGGGTCTGTAGACTCTTCAGATTTAGTGCAGTCCCTCTAATACCACTCAGTACTCAGTAAGTGATTCAATAACATGTTTATGAAGGCAAAACAATCATCACCAAGCTCAGCTGTATGCAAAATTATGAAGTTGGAATTTTATGTTGGATGATGGAATTGTGATTCCCCATTTCAGTACTCCCATTCTCAGGCTTCTAGAACCTGTATCCTGACCTATGTCATCTCTTCTAGCAAAATCCTCTGCCTCAAAGCCTCTTTTCCTGGGCAGTGCCTCTTGCGCCTGCTCTCCTCCTCTTTCACCTACCTCTCTCTTTTATCTAAACTTATTGCCTCTGTGCCCATAGGCAAATTATTTCACCTCTCTGAGCCCTAGATTCCTCTGTAAAATGAGGAGTTTGGACTCTGGGCCAGAAATAGTAACTAGATCTAGATCTATGATCCTAGTGAACCAATGAAATGGCCTATCTCATACTACATTCCCTAAGAATGGCTTAATTTAAATGACTTTAATAAAAAAAAAAAACCACCTCAATGCCTTAGCCCAAAGGAGAGTGAATAATGTGGAATGGAAGAATGTGGCAAGATCAGACTGATGTGGAAGCTATGGAGGCATGGAGGACTTTCAGCATCCTTCAGAACATATTCTATACCTTTTGACCTAGTCCCTGGTTTAAAAAAAAAATACAACAGCAGTAACACTAAGAAGCAGAAAAGCCTTGTCTGATATGTTTAACTTGTTTGTTCAGTTTCTTTTATTTTTGGCACAAAATAGAAGACCATTAGGTTGTCTTGAAGTATTCCTTTCTTAGTAAACTGCAAGGCTAAAAGGATTAATTAATGTGCCTAAAGTCTCTTGAGGAGAAGTATAACAGCAACTGTAGTAGTTGCCATGCCAAAACAATCAGCCTGTTAAGTACAAAAGGAGGAAGAAAGTAAAATGTTTTGGGTTATTTTAGGGGCTGCCCCCTTAGTATAAAATACTCAGACAACTAAGTCATAAAACCATAGCATATTAGAACTGGAAGGTGCTTTAGAGGTCATCCAGTTGGACTCTCTCATCTTAAAAATGAAAAAAACTACAAATCTATAGAAAAAAAAGACATATCCAAAGTCATGCAATTAATTAGTGCCAGATTTTGGACTTCAACTATCCAGATAATCTAAATATCACTCAGTCTATCATTATATTGTTTAACATTATAGTACTTTCTCTCCACAGCCCCAAATTATGTTATATTTAATATAGGTATATATTTACATTTCACATAGTACATGGCACATGGTAAGTGCTTTAAAATGCTGGTTGACTTGACTTGCATTTATGTAACTATGTTGTTTTCTCACAAACTCTGTAGAATGTAAGCTCTTGGAAACATGGAGCTCTTTTTCTTTTAATTTTGCATTTCCTATTCCTAGAACAATGCTGCTATAGCACACAGTAGGTATTTAATAAGTGCTTATTTAATTGAAGTTTATGCCCTCAATAGCACACTACTATTCATCAAAAGTAAAAATACTTATCAGATTGACTATTCTCACTCAATCACTCAAGATATGTCACTTCATCTCCTAAAATGCTCTTCCCAGACATGCCAAGATCTCTGAAGAAAGATTTCAGGGAGCACAGTAACATAATCATCTGATATCTCTCAAGCACCTACTATGTGCAAAGTTCTCTTCTTGGTGCTACAGGAGATACAAAGAAATAGAAGACACACCTCCTAGTCCTAATGAATGTACACTCCAGTTGGGGAAATGGGACATAAGTACACACACACACACACACACACACACACACACAAACTTTAACAATTGTAAAGCATTTAGAAAACAACATAAAATAATAATAATAATACAGGGCTCCCCCTATGAGAGCAATTATTTTAGTCACTTGCCCTGAAAAACAAAATGGATGAAGACTAATGAAGATTATGACATACAGCAAAACAGATAGCCCAATAAATTAGTCCATCAATACATATATCTAGGAAAGGGGCTTCAGAGAGACAATGAACTAGGATTAGAATTTAATAAGAAGAAATTTACCTAAATCTGGATCTCTTCTTCATACACATAATGTGCTATCCTATGTTTCTGGCTTCTATGAACTGACTTCTCTTCCCCTCATGCCCAATGTCTGAAATGTCCTCTTTCCTCACCCAGAACCCCTCTCTTAAAGAGTTCTTTTTTCCTGATTCCCTCAATGGTTAGTAACCTCCTTCTCAAAGTGCTTTCTATTTAATCACATTTATTCTGCATATTCTCATATTTGTCCTTGGTATTTTTTCTATTAGAATGTTAAACTCCTTATGAATAGGATTTATTTCATTCATTGCATTTTTAGCTACAGCACCTAATACAGGTGCTTAATAAGCCCTTGTTGATTGATGGATAGCCTTTGGAAATTGAGCAGTCTTTTTTTATTGATTCCAAGCTGCTCCCTGTCATAAAAGCTCATCCGTTTTTAATATCAAAATTTTCCCAGTGATGTTCTATCACAACATAATTTGGAACATCAAGAGAGAAGAAGAATTAAAATTGTAGATGATCCAAAATACACGGGGAAAATGTATACTGCCTATAAGAAAGTTACCAATTGTAACTTGCATGGAAGACGTGGCATAAAGATATGTGTGACCAAAAGAGTAAAAGGGTTCATTATGGAGGAAAGATGAAGGATAAAAAGATTGACAGCCTAGGGACTGTACTCATGATATCCATGAAAGATTAAAAGAGTCAGAGGAAGGCATCATCTAGCACATCAGGTGGATCATCTAGCACATCAAGTAGATTATCTATGGAAGGTCTGTAGAAGAGTTTGGACACAAACTGCACAGGATAAGAAGGCAGAGAGGAGATTCAGTCTGCATTGGTGAAGGAGACCCTTATCAATAAAAACATTAATTCATCCAAGATCTAGGGTAAGATAACAGTAAAGATTTGGACACAGAGGAGTATTTGACTAATAGCATATCATGCTGATTTAGGGCAGATATTGGGTGGAAGCACCAATAGACATCAAGGGATAATGGGATGTTAGAATGATCTGTTGATATTCATAGCCAAGAGAAGCATAGAACGCTATAAAAATTCAGTCAAGGATAGAGTTGTATGTGTCCTCCCTTACCATCATCATTCCATGGGGCATTATACCAGATGGTATCCTGAATGAGTAAGGAATGCACTCTCTAATCAAAGGCTCAGAACTCCAAGGGATCCTAATTTACATAGGGTTTTGAACAAAGGGCCTGTTGGGACAGTCAACATCTTTAGCAAAGCCATAGGTTTGAAGATCATGGACTAAGAGTGAAGGTGGGGTAGTCCCCTAAAAATTAATCAGAAAAGTCCACGTAGGATGAGGAAGAAGAATTATAACTATATCATGCCAGAAAACTTACTGAAGAATTTCAGCAGCCAGTTCAAGCTAGAACTTAAAGTATACTAGAACTCTGAATGAGGATACCAGCCCTAAATGAGAGGGACCATTGATTTTTCTGATCATTAATGGCCAAATGTAATAGTAGACATAGTAAGGGTTATGGGTTCAGTGAAGGGTAAAAGCAGTAGAATCTGGAGTGTATATATAGAAGAGAGAACAGTCTGCTATTCTAGGTGGGAGTGGGGCAGGGTCACCATGAATAAAGATGCAGGGGGGAGAGAGATATGTTCTGGAGAAGTTGAACAGATCACTATGTCTAGAAGGGAGGATTTTCATGGGAACAGAGGAAAAGAAGCCCAGAATAAGCAGCTTGTCATTTGCTCTAGGAAGGGAAAATGGAACACAGAGAAAAAGCAGAGCTTGGGATTCTCTGAAGGAAATTCTACCTAAGAAAAATCTGCTCGACTCTAACCCACTTTTGCTTTTAGAATTACTTGCTGTACTCTGGAAATAACTCGACAGTAGGCTTTTTACATTATTAAATACATTACATTTTTAGATTGATTCTTCTCTATATTTAGATTAATAACCATATAATGATCACCTTTGGTAATTTAGATTGTGTCGTTTTAAGAAATTACAATTTAAATCTATCTTCTCTTTTCACTTTTCCCCCTCCTTCCCTGAATTATTCCAGAGGAAGAAACCAATTAATAGCAGCTAGACTCCTGTAATGGAGCCTGCTGTACAATGTTGCAATGTCTAATGGAGTTTTAATTTCCCCATGGTGAGTCAATATTTGCTTTAAGAAAGAAAAATGTCACCGTAAACCAGTGCCTTGAATGAATTGGGAAGCAGGGAGGCTAAAATTGTCCTCTTCATTTTTTTCTAGGTAAACAGTGGTAGAGTATAAATGTGAGAAAAGTTCACTCTTTATGAACGATGTTGCTTACATTTCTGCAAATGTGAATGATTATTAAATATTTTCTTTAGCCAACAAATAAAATTGTTACAGAATCACCAATAGTTCATAGAATTCTAAGATTTGAAACAAGGAGAGCATTAAACCTCATCCAGCCCAATTTTCTCATTTTATAGATGAAGAAACAGAGTCAGGGCAAGGAAATGCTTTGATTAAGGTTATAGAGGTAGCAGCAAATCAGGGCTGGAACCCAAATTCAGATCCCTTTGTGCCAGATTTGCATTTGGAGGACTTGGGTTTGAATCCCAGTTCAGCCACTTACTACCTATATGACCTTAAACAAATCACTTAATTTGGCTGGTCCCAACTTTTCTCATTTTTGAAATATGGGAACTGGACAAAATGATCTCTGCAATCCCTTATGGCCCTAAAGGTATTACCCCATGATTCAAATTCTGATGCTCTTACAAAATCTGAAACAAAATCAATTTAGGTAGAAAGCAAAAACAACCTTTTCTAATTGGGGGGAAAGGCAGGCAGGGACCTGTTAAGGTCATTTATTATTTCTCCTACCTTTGGGATAAAGAATCAGACCCTACAGGGTTTTGTTTTCTAATGTATTAGCCTTTTCAGGTTCTGGCTGGGAAATAAAGTTTTGCAATCCTTCTTCTCATAATAAGTCTGTCCAAAAATGATGTTGCTCATTCTATTGAAAGATAGTTTCATTTCCTACTCAAAATTGGTATGAAAAATTTGCCTTGCCAAATGAACATTGTATACTGAACTTGTCAAATCCTTTCTCCTGACACAAATAAAAGATAACATTGGGTGGCAGCATGTAAAACAGCCCTGACAAGATAGTGAAGAGAGACAAAGAAATATACATATTTTGATTCCTTTTCCTTTAGAAGCTGGGGGGCTAGTAGAGTGACTGGCCAGGGGGCCCTACTTGCAGATGCTTCAGGTAACAATTGAACAAGGCACTTTCATGTAGATTTTCAATTGTATAATGACCCCTATTCCAATTAGCCAAAATATGACAAAGTCTCAACTTTTATAAGTGCAAAAGCTGCCAAGAAGAAGATGGTGCTGAATGACAAGACCATTCATTCAAAAGTTTACTGTTGCACACCGTGGGCTGTTAATTACCAGTTACAACATGGGGAAAAATTATTCTAAGTATGTTTAAAAATAAATAAGGTAAATGATCGTACTTTCATTAACTCTGTAGTCACATCATGTAAGTGACTTTTTTTCCTATTAAAATTGTTGATTGAAGGCCGTTAGCTGTTTATCAGCTCAAAATTACATTTCTTCTCTCTTAGGGGTTGCCTCCGTTAAAAATCACACCAGCCGCCTAGTTAGGAACAAGAAAAGACTCCTAAAACTGCAATTTCAGGGGGAAAAAAACACAAGCATGAAACACATATTGCATCTTCAAATCCCCAAAGGCATCACGCTTCTTTGTTCTGCTAAGAAAAATTAACCTCAATCTCGGCTCAAGGTCCCCGGATTGATTATCATAGTCATTTAAATACTGTAATCTCATTTTCAGCATCAGGGAAAGGGAGCGAAAAGAAAGGGGGGAGTGAAATACCATGAGAAGGGGGGGGGAGAGAGAGAGAGAGAGAAAGGGAGGGGGGAAGGAGACAGAGAGAGAGAGAGACAGAGAATGAGAGAGGGAGAGAGACAGAGACAGAGAGGAAGAGAGAGAGAGAAGGGGGGAGGAAGAAAACAGAATAAATTATCTGACAAAAGGCATAGCGCCTCTCTGCTTACAGAGCCTATTTCAGATCCTTCCACTTGATTGGAAAAGTTGATGAAGTTTAAATGAAGTAGAATTAGAAGCTCAGGCCACTGAGTATTGACGAGGGCCATAGAAGAATGTGCAATTCAATAGCCCTGATTTCTGTGGAAAACAGGGGAAAGGCCTAAATGGTATAATCTTCAATCACTCTCACATCAACACTGACAAGGCAGGGTAATGAGATAGGCCAGATCAGGCATGTTGGTTAAAGAAATTAATCCCTCTTGCCGCACCAAGAGTTCAGCTTTGATGCCTATTGTACAGACCCCTGTCCCATCCTATCTAAATGCTAACTAACCAGGAGTGTGATCTGGGCCTGTGCTTTTCCTTGGTAGTGCTAATCTGACAACAATTTTATTTCTCTGATTATGGAGACCAACATGGGAAGATGCTGGGTGGAAGCAGAGCAAGAGATACTTTCCTCTTGGAACACTCAGCCAAAGTTTCCTTTTCTGCTTGCCTCACCCCAAGGTTTTGCCACCAACCATTGGTTGGGTTGCTAACTCATTGCATTCTGTTACTAATTGGCATGCTGGCACTTTGTCAGGAATAAGGAACATACTTCAAATCATCTAAAATCTGAACTCTAAAATCTAAAATATCCAGTCCCGTTTTCATATTATTCTAAGTCTCAAAAACCTTTAGTGGCTCCTCATTATCTGAAGGATACGCCCAGCCTCCTCAGTCTAACTCAAGCTCTTCCACTGACTAATCCTGGCCTACCATTCCAGGCTCCTGCTAGACAAAAGATCAACTCCCTATCCCCTGAACTTGCTATATACTTATCTGCCACCAAGACCCTTCCCATATTCCTTTTGGCCTGCCTAATACTATTCATCATTCAAGAGCCAAATTAAATTCTTTGTTCTTTGAAGCTTTCTCTCACTTTCCTTAGGAATAAGGATCTTTTACTCCTCTAAACCTGACTACTACTTACTGCCTGCATATTTTTTAGATTTAACCTGGTACTGTTTTTATTATCCAACCACACATATCAATTCTTAATAAAGCTTAAAGAAATTCTTGATCATGGACCTCAGTTTCCCTCTCTGTAAAAGAAAATGGACTAGATGATCTTTAAGGTCCATTCTATGACACACGATGATTCTACCTTTAGCTGTTTGCAAACTCTCCCCCTTCTTTCTCTCTTTTTCTCTCTCTTCCTCCTTCACTCTTTTTTTTCTTTTCCTCCCTTCTTCCCTCCCTCATTTCCTCCCTCTCTCTCTCTTTCTATATAGCTCTCCCTCTTTCCCTTCTATTTCTCTTTTCCTCTCTTTCAGATCATCTCCAACACAGCAAATAGTGATTGATCGAGTCCCTGCCACTTGAAAGTATATCCTTCTCTACCACAGCTATTGAAAAGAGTTCTTCCTGCTATGCAAGACCACAGGACTTAAAATTGGAAGAGACCTCATAAACATCTCCTTCCTCCCACTCCTTTGCAGAGGTGTTAAGATTCAGGTATTGAATATTGTCTATAATGTCAGGTTTATTTTATATTTTGACTGGTTTTACTGCTTTTTTCTTCATCCTCTTTTTAAAATAAATATTTATAATTTTTATAATAAGGAATGGTTCTCTGGGAGAAAAGGAATCATATGGGAGGAATTTAGGCAATGTAAAAACATAAGTAATCGATAAAATTTGTTTTTAAATCGGACAAGGGGAGAGGGACTTTCAACAATTTGGAATCCCAAACTCAAATACCTAACAAACAAGTTAAAGTGACTCCCCAGGATCTTGTCCTGAAAGAGGTGCAGAGAAAAGGGGAGGATTTTAAAAAAAAAGAAATTAGACAAAGATGAGAAAGAAGAGATTCTGTTAAGAGGAAACAGCAAAATATAGATTCTCTCCTCATTTCACCAAAATTGTCAAGAAAAACAAAAACCTCTGAGAAAAGTCACCAGGCAAGCACCTTCTTAAAAAAAAGTAGTTAAAAATTACTTGCTTAAACTGAATTTATGCCCACTGGGTGCCTACAGAGAGAGCAAAATCTTCAGTGACAATTTCTAAAGGCTTTGGAGCCCGAAGGTAGGCACAACACACAGCCCTGGGGGAAGCACACTGAATAGCATCAACAGATCCCCTCAAACAGATTCAGTGAAAACATATAGTTTGTCAGAAATCAGCAGCTGTTTAACTTGCAAAAAGTCAACAAATTGCCATCTCTAACCCTCCAACCTGGGTGGTGGGGGCCTGTTTGACTTCTAGTAAAAAATACTGAACATATAATAAATACACTGCAGTTACCAATTAATTTGCCCATTTCTTGAAAAGAAGATGATTATGTTTTCCTCTAGGTAACTAGCAATAGCTTAAATTTGTGAGGGTTTTTGTTACTGGTTTCTCTTTGCTCTTGGCGTTCAGGGGTGGCACAATCCACCTTGTTGACAGGTCAAGGGTTTTCTTTGGCCTTTTACTTTCTTGGACTTTGCTCTGAACCGTTTCCAGTGTCAGTTATCCCTGTGTAATAGAATGTGTCAGATGATTAGAAGTCTTTTAAATTTAAGATTATTTCCAACAGAATTAAGTGCTGAGGCCATTGAATACTGTTGAAAGTCATAGAAAAATGTGTTGATCTTTATTTTCCTCCTCTTCCTCCTTTTTCTTCTCCTCTTTCATCTGATCCTCCTTCATATCTATCTCCTTCTGTCCTCCTCCAGGATAGGAAGATTGGCAATCATTTTAAGTGGTGCGATTTTGAAGGGAGGATGAAAGGGGAGTAAGGACAGGGGCACACACACCTTTGTTTTATTTGGACAGTGAATTCAAAAATGAGCTTTGGCTCTTGCCCTATTTCTCCTCTTTGTGGAACAGCTGGTCACTTCCATCTAATTCTTTTACTTATTTGAGGTTGAGAACTCTGGAAAAAGAATAACTAATCTAATAGATAGAACAGAAACCACAGAGGTGAAAAATAATGCAATCTGAACTCAGGGAGCTTACAGTCTAATGGGGAGAGGGGTAAGGAATTTCATGGAATATACACCAAAAAACCTTTAATACAAGGCAGACTATAGATGTATGTGATTCCTTAAAGTACAGAATAAGTATGTCTGGGCATTCCCCTGGGATTGTTATGTTTTGGGTAAGGGATAAAAGGAAGCCAAGCAAAATGTTCTCATGAATTTAAGGAGGGAGAAATTAGTAGGGGGAAAGGAATGCAAACTGTATGAAACAGAATAATATGAAATAAGGCTGGGTGGGTAGATGAGAACCAAGTTGTGTAAAGAATTAAAGTTTGAAGTCAAAAGTTTATGAATCTGAGGAATTACTATTTTTACAGTATTGTTATGAAGTGAAAAAAACTTGTGATCTGCCTCTGACTCCATGATTCCCATTAAACTGCAATAGTCAACTAGTCTTTGGTTCCCTTCTCTACATATAACATATGTTTTAAAAAAAAAAAAGTTCAGATTAATTTCATTCAGATTTCATCCTATCTCTGGAAATTAAAAAGTCTTAGGCCTGGAAAGGATCTTAACAATGTCATCTAACCCAACGTCCTCATGTTTTAGAAGAAATTGAGGGCCAGACTAAAAAAAGAAGTAATTTACACAAAGTTATACAAGTAGTTTGTGGCAGAGTCAGAGCTAAATCTTAAGTATTTTGTGTCTTCCCCACAACACAACCAGTTTTACACTCTTAGTCCTACTATACTACATTATTTCTTCAGATAACTGATGATATCTCAAGATATTCAAAAGTCAGAGATAGGAATTAGCAACTTCTTTTAATTACAGTCAGGTTAGTAATATAAACATAGTTACACATTTACTACTCATCATTTTCTAAGTTATAAATCTTTAGTTTCCCCATAAGGCTGCATGACAATACCAGGAGAAAGCCCAGATATGTATTCTATAATGAATCTATAATGAATCACATACTTCATTAGGTTGACTTGGAACATTATAAAAATTTAGTTTTACATTGAGAATGAGGTGAATCTACTTCTAAATTATTAAGGCATTTCCAAATTTTGGTTGATAACAAGTAGCAACAGATAGGTATCAGAGTCAAGACCTTTAAGAATTTCTAAAAAAAAAAAAAAAAAGAAAGAAAGAAAATGAGAGGCAGCTTGATCATATTCTGAATAGAGCACTGAACTTGGAATCAAGAAGCCTCATCTTCAATAATTCAAATCGATCCTAGGACACATATTAACCATGTGACCCTGGGCAAGTTACTTCTTGTTTGTTTCATTTCCTCATCTACAAAATTAGCTGAAGAAGGAAAAGCAAAGCACTTCAGTACTTTTGGCAAGAAAACCTCAAACAGGATCATGAAGAGTCAGAAATGAATGACAATGACTGAACAACAAAAATAATCATTAAAAATGTATGGTCTGTCTGCTGTTTCCTGGATTCACCCAGAACATTCCTGAGTTAATAAAGGACATTTATTCCTCCTTGAAATACTTTCTCAGCATTCTTTCTGTTTATCTGAATCCTATCCATTCTTTTAAGATCCATACTCTACTTCTTCCAGGAACTTTTCCCTGACCACCTCAGGATATCTTCCTCCTCTAGAAAACTATGGTACTTTTTTCTCATACTTCCTATTTGGCACTTCAAACACTGCCGTCTAGTGTCAATTCAATTTTTATGTTTATGTTTCTTCATTCTTCACTTAGTCTGCAAGAACAGAGGACTATGTTTAGCATTTCTGTTTCTTCTTAATGATCTTTAGAGATGGTTATAAAGGAAGTTTGAGTACATTCCTACTACATGTCAATTCAACAATGATAATTCAAAGCGGTGATACATTGCTAAATTCATTGGTAAAATTGTCCAACTACAAGAAATTTGCCAATAATGTGAAATTTCCTCAGTGAGACATTTAACTAAGAGTACCACCATTCCAATGTCTCATTAAAGAGCTGAATCCTTGTATGAGCCCATGATATTTAGATCCTTGCCAACTCCTGCTTTGCCTTTGATGAAACAGCCCTGACATTGTTGAATGCTAATGATTCTGAGTGTCTTTAGTAGTGTGTACCTTGAAATCAAAGAGGCTTTGATTCCTTATTTCCATTGTCCTTAAAAAATAAACATAGATTTTCATACATACAAAAACATTCACCTAGTATGTCTAGGTTCTTCCAGTCCCACAAATATGTATTGTTTGGTTCACATAAAAAGATCAAAAATATTTTTCTTTTGCTCTTTATGTATTTCAATTCTTTTTTTTTTTTGTATTTCAATTCTTTTTGCCAAATAATTCTGTACTCACTATGCTGCTAATGTTGACTTCTCTGTTCACTGACCCATGTTAGTCAATTTCAAGACTGAACCCTGAGTTGTCTTTAAATTATTGGGTGGAAAATAAGGAAATGCATCTGTTTCCTTTGTAAAGAGCATTTATTTACTTCTCTGAAATGCTGTATTTATCTCTACAATGTCAGTATAAGATCTAGGCTGGCGATAGAGCCCGCTGGGAGTTTAATTTCTAGTGTACCAAATAATTTATGTTTTAAATCTCAGATTAGTTCATGCTGAGAAAAAACCCTTGGAAGTTGGTGGGCTGGTGAAACAACACTTGCATGCCAGTCTAGTGATTACTCAACAAGCCAGCCCCACATTCATTTATTTATCTAATGAATTATTGAACTGTGCCGTATGGGTTTCTAAAAACACATTTTTAAAAAGCTACAACATGAGTGGCTGAACAGGACAAACCTTATATAAATTTTGGCGAACTTATTTGAGCCATATCGTAAGTGGGAAATAAATTGATTTTAAAAGCAATGAAAGGTGACTCAAAATCACTGTGGAACTTAGTCTTTGTCTCTAAGGGTAAGATCTGGGAGATAGTTAACAAGAGGATATAGATACTATTAAAGTGAATTATGTCTTTTTCTTTGTCTTTACATTAGAGTTTCTTAAATCTTGGGACTATGGGTGAACTACAAGTCTATTTGCCAAATGCTTGTTTTCTTAATTTCATAATAATATAGGTTGTAAAAGAAAGCAATGGTGACAGTGACAGCATAACTAATTATGGACAGTGATGCAAAACATCATTAGGAATGTGTTCAGGTCCTGTGGGTTTAAACATATATATTTAATATGTGTGTGTATACACACACACATGCATCCATATATACACACACATATATATTTATATCTATATATCTTTAGAGCTGGCTAAAAAAATAGGAAAAATTTGAATTCCTGAGGGGAAGAGAAGGATAAAGAAGGGAAGGGAAGAGAAGAAAAAATCCCTTCTTCGCATAGTGCTTGGCAATAGTAAGGTGCTTAATAAATGCCTTCAATTATCCATTCAATCAATGAAACATTCATTCATTTCTCCTTGAGGACTAGGAGTATGATTATTTTTATCACCTCTATATCCCTAGCATAATTACCTGGAGAAAATAAGCACTTAAATATTAACTGAATAGGAAAGCAGAAATCAATCAATCAACAACCACGTAGGCACCTACTATGTGCCAGAAAAGGAAGGGAGGAGAAAAGAGTAGGAGAGAAAAGAAAGAAAAAAGAATTGATCAGAGGTCTCCAAACTACCAAATAGGAACTTTGCCAACTTCCTATTTGTGACACCTAAACAAATTCAACATTAGGGCTGAGACTGACAGTTTTTGTATTTTTGCCAACCAGAGCTAATAAGTACACTATTGTTAAGCAGCTTTCAGCACTGTTGACCACCCTCTCCTGGGCATGTTCTCTTTCCTTGCTTTCCTTGGCTCTGCTCTTTACCAATTCTTCCTTTTATTCACCCTATTAAGTTTCCTTTTCCCTACTGGTGAATTAGACATTGAACAGTTTGAGGAATCTGATTTGTTTGTTTGTTGAAGACCATGATTTTCTTTCCTTCTTTCATCTATTTTCATCAAACTTCTTGTTTTATTTTATTTGATTATTTTTAGTTTTATTGATGTCTATTGTTTTTATATTAATCATTTACCAAAATAAAACTCCTACTCAAACTCTCTTTTGTAATCAATTAAAATCATTAAGCATAAACAAATAACCCAATCCCACTGGCAGCTTAAATAATATTCAACTCCCAGGGTTACTCCCCTTCTCTACCTGATTAGAGGGAATCTGCAAGCTTTCTCTCAACAACTAAATTGTAATTTCCATCAAGGTAAGATGTCAGATTTCTTAGCAATGCATCACCAGATAAATAAAGGGTTTTCAATTAGAGGCAGAAAGTATGTGTCAACAATTGTTCTAGACCATCAAGATTTGTCATTGCAATCATGGAGCTGCAAGAGACCTTAGCAGTTGTCTAAAACAACCACCTTATTTAGAAGAACTGCAGTCCACAAAGCTCAAGTGACTTTCCTTAGTCACACAGGGAGTAACTAGCCAAAGTGAGATCTGAATCCAAGTCCTCATACTCCAAATCTAATTGGCTTTACAATGCACACCACAAGTTGGGTTGATTTTGTGTTATTTGTGTTTATATTATTGTAGTCATTGTATTCTCAGGGTTCTATTTACTTCATTCCACATTAGCTGATACAAGTCTTTCTGTGTTTCCTGAATTATTTCATGTCCAGCATTTCTTAAAGCACAATTTCTTAGAGGCATTTCGTTATATTCAGGTACCATAATAGTCATTCCTCCATCTACCATGGTTCCAATTTTTTTGTTATTACACAAAAAATGCTTCAATGAATATTTTGGTATATACAGGACCTTACTTTTTGTCTTTAGCCTCCTTCACTAGATCAGAGTATGAGCAGAATTTTCTAGAATAATTCTAAAATGTTTTCCATCACAATTGGATCAAATTACAAGTGTTTCCAACACTGTATTAGTGCCCCTTTCTTCCCACAGCCCCTCTAACATATTGCCTTGTCATTTTGATGGGTACGAGGTGAGCCTTCAGAGTAGTTTTAATTTGCATTTCTCTTATTATTAGTGACTTGGAACATTTTTCAGAGAGTTGTTGATAGTTTGCACTTCTTTTGAAAACTCTTTGTTCATATCCTTTGATAGTGGTGTTTTTGAAGACTGGATGAGAATAATATATTTTTCCACTATGTTCATACATAATGTAGGTATTTCATTCACTGAGCTGACATGTTTTTAAGATAGTTGTTACAGACTGGATGTCTTTATACATTTGTATTTTCCTGTCGATAGGTGTTTTAGTTTGGAAACTCCAAGAAAGATAGGCCTATGTTTCTATAGAGCATCATCACTATGGTATCATCTAGTAGGCCCTGAATAAAATGCTTTCTGTTGATCATAAAGGTAGCTGATAGCAAAACTAATTTTCCTTGAATAGAACTGAAATTATGATGAAGATTCACTATGATTATGTACCTCAGAAACACTTGCTTTTATATAGCTCTTAGATTGAATCCCTTCTTCTCCATCATTTCTAAATCTTATCCACTCTCCCTCCTTTAAGGATCAGTGCAAATTCCAATCCTTCATGAAGCCTTTTACAACTGTTCCAATCAGAATGATTTCTCTCTTAGGACTTAAAGCACCTAAAAATATGCTACTCTTTGACATTTATCTATGGTTTCTCACAGTGTCTTGTGTATTGTTGGTTAACATTTTATGTATCTATCGATGCATCTCATTTTACCAACTAAATTGTAAGCTCTATGTTATCTTCCTTGTGGCACTAAACACAAAATTGGTATGGCTGTTGATTAACTCAACACACGAATCTTAAAGAGTGGGAATTTAATTTATAACAAGTGATAAATTCTACTCTGATGCCTCCTTGTGGCACTAAAGTGAGTGACCCTGGGATCTTGAAGGCCATTCAATGGAGCACAAACCTTGGAAATTCCCAGAAGCTGGAATAAGGCCCTGGTGATAGATGATATCTATTGTCTAAAGACTACCTTAGCTAAGTTTGAGAGATATTTATCACCAAGTTGGTCATAGGGAAAAGGGCTAAAGATATAAGCATGTATTAAATGCCTACAATGTGCTAGGAACTGTGCCAAACAATTTACAAATATTATCTCATTTCATTCTTACAAAAACCCTTCAGGTGCTGAAAGGCTCAGGAAATGAGATAGACAGAGATTAAGTGACTTGTCCAGAGTCATACATTTAGTAAGCACCTGAGGCTAAATTTGAATTCAGTTCTTTTTGATTCTAAGAGCAGCACTATTCATTGTAACTTCTTCTTGCCTACTTCCCTAGGTACTGAATCTTTTGGCCATGGCAACTCTCAATCGCTATCTACTAAGGTGAAGGTGGATTGTAGTCTTACTAGTAGAGGGAATATTCACATGACAAAATCATACCTACCTAAAGTAAGTATAGCAAAATGATATTTGGATCTGAGTTATTCAGGAAATATTTAGTGGATATTAGATTATAAGTTCCTTAAGGGCAGGCATTGTCTTTTGCCTCTTTTTGTATCACTAGAAGTTAGAACAGTGGCTGGTATATAATAGATCCTTAATACATGTTTATTTAATTGAATTGAATATCTGTTCTGTGGTAAATATCATGTTAGTTAGTTCAATAATATAGCCAAAAGGATTTATTTAATTGGTATTAATTTTTATTGTGGCCAAAACACCATGAGTCTGGAACAAGGAGTCAAAACACCTAGGTCTTAGTCTCAACTTTGTCACTTACTTATTATGAGATAGATACACTGGGAAAGTTATATCACCATCATGGACCTCAGTATTCCCTTATGTAAAATGAGGAAATTGGATTAGATCCTCATCTCTAAGGTCCCTCTCCAGTTCTGAGATTGAATGGTTCTATAATAATCATAATCATAACACCAGCTCACATTTATTTAGTGCTCTAAGGTTTGCATAGTGCTTCATATATTTTTTTCTCATTTGTTTCTATGGTTCTATTTCATAAATGCAAAACTACATAATTGTGACATAAAGCCTACTGAAAAACAGAAGCAGTAATAAATTATGAAAAATCGGATTCATGATCATATGCACTTCCGAAAGATGCTGTATTCAATAAACCCCACATCTATACATAGACTGTTACATCTCCAGAATAACTGAAGGTACTATCCTGTCAGAGCTAAACAAGAAGTCTCTACCTGTAATTGTATTGACAGGATATCATCTGAGCTCTAGTGGCAGAAAAGTTGCATTACTGATGAGTTCTCTGAAGGAATGTTGAAGGGGATTGTATCCATTTCTATGTCGAGTCATTGAATTCTGAGAAATGGAATTGTGCACTTAGAAGCCCAGTTTTTTTCTCTATTTAATTTTGTTCTCTCCAGAGGGTCACAAATGAAGTGAAACTAGTCTTGTACAACACTTCATAAAATATAGCAGGAATCTTTTCTAAAAATAGAATGTTTGCTTAACTTTATCCCAAGAACACAGGGTACCATTTAACAGATTTTTGTCTTTTTAAATTTAATTATTTATTTTATATATTTACATATATATTAATTTTTAAGCTTTCTTACATCCTTTTTAGAAGCAGCTATTGTATAAGGCCTAAGCAACAAAATAAATAATAACTACCACTTTAGTACACTATATCTTGGAAAAGGCTTAGATCAGATACAACCTTCTATGGAAAGTCTTCCTTGATTTTTACCCTATCTCCTTCTTCCCTCCTCAAATTACCATGTATATATTTATCTATGTACTCTTCTATTCCAATGGGTATGGAAGGGAATGGAAGATTCTTATAGGTAAAGATAATTTTGATTTTATCTTTGCATCTGTAGAGTCAAATACAGTGCTTCAACCATAGATGATGATTAATAAATATTTGCTGAATTAATTTTAGCCATTCCCAGTTTTGTGAAACATCCAGTTGATATAGGTAGATGGTCAGTGAGGTCTCTTACAACTTTGACATTCTGTTAGTCATTTCAGCAAAATACAAGTCATAATTTGATATCATGTAGACAATTAACTAATTACTAGTTGATTGCCCCATTTGTTTTACTTTACTTTTAACTGACTTCTGTAGAAATAGCCTTTAACAACAGGCAAGTTATTAATGTGCATCTTGTTAAATTCCACAGGTATTTACTAACAATTTATTAGATTTATTCTATTAGTGATCTAACGTTCTAAGTGAAAAAAATGATCCCTTTTTAAAGGAAAAACAATTGATTAACCAAACAAATCAACATATTCTCCTAAATAAGTGATAGAATTTGCCATTTCATACTATTCCAACATCTACCTGCTTCTAGATCCCAATATGTATAGACTAACTACAGTCTGATTGTAGTTCCAACACTGTTTGCAAGAGAAAGCCAAGTCAAAGAGCATACACTCTCTGCCTCATCCCAAAGGAAAAAATACAAAGTATGACTATCTACTACTATCCACTTTTATGTTACCAAGTATGCCAAATTGAGGAAAATTCCAGGGAATTACAACATTTTAATTAAGAAAACAGACACATTTGAATTGTCTTTCTTTTTTAATTAGTTTGTTATTACTATTGTTTTTTAAACCAGCCAACTTTGATGGCTGTGCCACGAATCGTTTGCGTGGCCTTGGACAAGCCGCTTAAAGTAGGCTGGGTCTCAGTTTCCTCCTTTGTAAAATGAAGACTGTGAATAATAGTCTCTAGTATTCTTTCAATTTGCAAATTTTCTGATTCTGTTTTCTTCCTTTTAGTCCAAAGTACAGAATCTCATAAGGGGAGATAAAGAAAGAAATGTTGACAATCCCTTAATTGGTATCATATGAAGGCACTATTAGACTATGTGGTCACTGCAACTCTGGAAGTCTGGGGAAGAATTAAAAGGGAAATGCTGCCCCCATGAGGAGAAAAATGAAAATGTGCTGGTTCAATTATGATGAGCAGTTACTGTATATGAAACCCTTAAGTCAGGTTTGACTTTGACAAAGGCAAACAATCCTTCTCTTATCCTTTCTCTACTTCAATACTTGTATATAAAAGAAAAAAGTTTAGCCCAGGAAATTCCTCCTACTACGCAGAATTGCAACTTTGGGTCTTAAAGATGTGGTCCTCAGTCAGGTATCTCTGAGCCCTTTTCAGAGAGTCCTTGAGGTCAAAACCATTTTTATGATAATACTAAGATGTTCATTTCTAATATGATAAATCTCAGCAGTTATAACCTACACCAAAAAACCTTTTGGGGGGATTCTGAATAATTTTTAAGAATGTACAGGGGTAACGGGTCCAACCATTTTGGAGAGTAGTTTGGAGCTATGCTCAAAAAGTTATCAAACTGTGCATACCCTTTGATCCAGCAGTGTTACTACTGGGATTATATCCCAAAGAGATTATAAAGAAGGGAAAGGGACCTGTGTGTGCACGAATGCTTGTGGCAGCCCTTTTTGTAGTGGCTAGAAACTGGAAACTGAATGGATGTCCATCAGTTGGAGAATGGCTGAATAAATTGTGGTATATGAAAATTATGGAATATTACTGTTCTGTAAGAAATGACCAACAGGATGATTTCAGAAAGGCCTGGAGAGACTTACACGAACTGATGCTGAGTGAAATGAGCAGGACCAGGAGATCATTATATACTTCAACAACAATACTAGATGATGACCAGTTCTGATGGATCAGGCCATCCTCAGCAACGAGATCAACCAAATCATTTCTAATGGAGCAGTAATGAACTGAACTAGCTATACCCAGAAAAAGAACTCTGGGAGATGACTAAAAACCATTACATTGAATTCCCAATCCCTATATTTATGCACACCTGCATTTTTGATTTCCTTCACAAGCTAATTGTACAATAATTCAGAGTCTGATTCTTTTTGTACAGCAAAATAATGTTTTGGTCATGTATACTTATTGTGTATCTAAGTTATATTTTAATATATTTAACATCAACTGGTCATCCTGCCATCTAGGGGAGGGGGGGGGGGTAAGAGGTGAAAAATTGGAACAAGAGGTTTGGCAATTGTTAATGCTGTAAAGTTACCCATGTATAAATCCTGTAAATAAAAGGCTATTAAATTTAAAAAAAAAAAAAAAAAAAAAAAGAATGTACAGGGGTGAAGATGGTGACTGAAGCCAGGAAGTTGCTTTCCCAGGTTCCTTTGAAAACCATATGAAATCAAGACTCAGAACAGAGTCTGACAGAATGAAATCACTCTCCAGCTCAAGAAAGATTAGAAGGACTTCAATAAAGGTCAGTCTCACTGGGGTGAAAGGGGTGTTCAGCCCCACTCAAATAGTGACTGAAGCCAGTGAGAGGGTCTTAATCACAGCATATCAGCAACTAAGACCCTCAATCCTGGATCAATAATGGAGCAGACCAGTGGGATAGTCTTCAGTCCCAGCTCAAAAGGCAAATTGACAGGTAGGGAAACTCTCTTCCAGGAGAGATCAGGTAGGGCTCCCTCCTACTGCGAACAAATCACCAAATACAAAGGGCCCCAGTGCGCAAAGCCAAGGTTTAAAGCTACACAAGAAGCTTCGGACAGCATCCCCTTTACTCCAGGAGAAGAGCTCAACCATAAAAGATACAAAAGATGAGAGGGGAAAAAAGAGAGAAAATGGGCAAGAAACAGGAAAAAAAAAACCCTTAGTCATAGAAAATTACTACAGCAACAGAGAAAACCAAAACACTTAGATGAGGATAAAATGTCCACAGCAAAAATCTCAAAGAGTGATATGAATTTCAAGCCCAAAGAGGCTTCTTGGGAATGCTCATAAAAAAATTTTTAAAGGCAAATAAAAGAGGTAGAAGAAAAAAATGAGAAAAGAAATGAGAGGTTTGCAAGAGAAAATTAACAGCTTGAAAAAGGAAGGGAAAAAATTTGACTGAAGAAATCAGTTCCTTAAAAACCACAATCAGCCCCAAATGCAAAAAAAAAAAAAAATCCACTGAAGAAAACAACACCTTCAAAAATAGAATTAACAGAATGGAAAAAGAGATACAAAAACTAAGTGAAAAAAATCACACATTAAAAACTAGAATGAGGCAAATGAAAGCTAATGACTCTATGAGACATCAAGAATCAGTCAAACAAACTGAAAAGAATGAAAAAATGGAAGAAAATATAAAACATTGCATTGGAAAAACAGCTGACTCGGAAAAATAGATCTAGGACAGAGAAGTAAAAAATTATTGGTCTATCTGAAGGCCTTGCCCAAAAAATAGAGCCTAGATAACATTCTTTAAGAGATCATCAAGGAAAATTGCCCTGATATACTAGAACCAGAGTGGGAAACACTAATTGAAATAATCCACTGTTCATCTCCAGAAAGAGATCCCAGTAGAAAAACCTCAAAGAGCATTGTTGCAAAACTCCAAAAGTATAATCTCAAGGAAAAAATACTGCCAGCTGCCAGACAAAAACAATTCAAGTATCAAGGAACAATAATCAGGATCTGGAAGCTTCTACAATAAGATCGAAGGGTCTGGAATACCATAAAGCAATTCCAGAAGACAAATGACCTGGTATTACAACCAAGAATTTACTACTCAGCGAGATTGAGGATCATCTTTCAGGGGAGGAGATGGATCTTCAATGAAGAAAGAGACTTTCAATTATTTCTATTGAAAAATACATATATTTAAATGTTAAACTGTTTATATCCCTAGATGGGAAAATGAAAAAAATTGTAGAATGTATCTTTTATTAGGGCATTTAGAAGGAACATACATGGATGGAGGATATGGATATGAATGGACTCCGATGTGATGATATCAAAGAAAAAGACATTAAGGGTTGGAAAAAGGAGAGACAGGTATGTACAGGGAAGAAAATAGGATGGAGGGAAATACAGAAATAATCATATTTGTAAATGTGAATGGGATGAACTCACATAAAACAAAAGTGAATAGCAGAGTGGATTAAAAAACAGAATTCTACAATATGTTGTTTACAAGAAATACATTTGAAACAGAGTGATACATACAGAGTAAGGGTATAAGGCTGGAATAGAATTTATTATGCTTCAGCTGAAGCCAAAAAAAGGAGAAATAGCAATTCTGATTTCAGATAAAGCAAAAGTAAAAATACATTTAATTAAAAGAGATAAGGAAAGAAACTATATCTTGTTAAAGGGTCCCATAAATAATGAAATACTATTGATACTAAATGTATGTGCACCAAGTGGCAGAGCATCCAGATTCTTAAAGAAGTTAAGTCAGTTACAAGAAGAAATAAACAGCAAACCATATTAGTGGAAGACCTCAACCTCCCCATCTCAGAAATAGATAAATCTAACCACAAAATAAATAAGAAAGAAATAGGGAGGTTAATAGACTCCTAGAAAACTTAGATATGATAGACCTCTGTAGAAAATTCAATAGGGACAGAAAGAAATACACCTTTTTCTCAGCAGTATATGACACTTACACACACAAAAAACGACTGTTTTAGAGCATAAAAACCTCACAATCAAGTATAGAAAGGCAAAAATAGTAAATGCTTCCTTTTCAGAGGCAATAAAAATTATATCCAATAAAGGGCCAGGGAAAGATAGACTAAAAACCAATTAAAAATTACATAATCTAATTCTAAAGAATGAGTGAGTCAAAAAAAATCATAGAAATAATAAGTCCATTTAATATAATGATAATAATGAGACAACATATCAAAACCTATGGGATGCAGCCAAAGCAATTCTTAGAGGAAATTTTATATCTCTAACTAATTATATGAATAAAATAGAGAAAGAGGAAATGAATTGGGCCTGCAACTAAAAAAGCTAAAAAAGGAACAAATCAAAAATCCCCAATTAAATTCCAAATTAGAAATTCTAAAACTCAAAGGAGAGATTAATAAAATTAAAACTAAGAAAACTATTGAACTAATTAATAAAACTAAAAGCTGGTTTTATGAAAAAAGCAACAAAAAATATAAACATTTGTTTAATCTGATTAGAAAAAAGAAAGGAAAAAAAATAAATTATCAGCATCAAAAAATGAAAAAGGTGAACTTATTGCCAATGAAAAAGAAACTGAAGCAATAATTAGGAACTATTTTGTTCAACTGTGTGCCAGCAAATCTGGCAATCTAATTGAAATGGATGAATATTTACAAAAATATTAATTGCTCTGACTAACAGAAGAGGGAATAAACTACTTAAACAGTCCTGTTTTAGAAAAAGAAATTAAACAAGCCATCAATGAATTCTCTAAGAAACAATCTCTAGGACCAGATGGATTTACAAGTAAATTCTACCATCCATTTAAAGAATAATTAATGCTAATACTAAAGTAAACTATTTAGAAAAATTAGATACAGGAGCCCTGCCAAATTCCTTCTATGATACAAATGTGGTATTGATACTTAAACCAGGAAGAGACAAAACAGAGAAAGAAATAGAAAGAAAATAAATATTGATGCAAAAATTTTAAATAAAATATTTGCAAAGAGATTACAACTTGGCAGGATAATATACTATGACCAAGTGGTATTTTTATCAGGAATGCAGGGCTGGTTCAATATCAGGAAAACTATTATCATAATTGATCATATCAATAGCAAAAACAGGAATCATATAATAATTTCAATAGATGCAGAAAGAGCTTTTGACAAAATATAACACCCATTCCTATTAAAAAACACTAAAGAGCATGAGAAGTCGCAGCTATCTAAAATCATCCGCAAGCATTATTTATAATGGAGACAAGCTGGACACATTCTCAATAAGAAAGCAAGGGTGAAATGAGTAAACCCATTATCACCACAATTATTCAATATTGTACTAGAAATATTGGCTTGTGCAATAAGAAAAGAATAAGAAATCAAAGAAATTAGAATAGGCAAAGAAGAGATAAAACTATCACTTTTTGCAGATTGATATACTTAAGAGAAGCCTACAGAATCATCCAGAAATCTACTTGAAACAATTAACAGCTTTAGCAAAGTTGCATAATATAAAATAACAAACCACACAAATCAACAGCATTTCTATATGTTATTAACAAAACCCAATAGCAAGAGACAGAAAGAGAAATTCCATTTAAAATAATAATAGACAAAATAAAATATTTGGGTGTCTACCTTCCAAGACAAACCCAGAATTTATATGAACACAATTACAAAACACTTCTCATACAAATAAAGTCTGATCTAAACAACTGGAAAAATATCAGTTGCTCATGGATAGGTCAAACTAATCATAATAAAAATGGCAGTTCTACCTACATTGGACCACATTGTCATACCAAACTGCCAAAAAATTATTTTATAGAGCTAGGAAAAAATAACAAAATTCATTTGGAAGAACAAAAGGCCAATAAACAAACAAAAAAAAAATCCAAAGAATGGTGGTCCATTAGTACCAGATCTAAAACTATATTATAAAGCAGCAATCAACAAAAGCATTTGATACTGGCTAAGAAATAGAATGGTAGATCAGTGGAATAAGTTAGACACACATGACGCAATAATCAATGACTGTAATAATCTTATATTTGATAAACTCCAAAACTCCAACTTCTGGGATAAAAACCTCACTATTTTACAAAAAATTCTGGGAAAACTGGGAAATAATAAGTCAGATACTCAGCATAGACTAACATCTCACACCATACTACAATAAAATCAAAATGAATACATGATTTGGGCATAAAGAACGAGAACATAAGCAAATTAGGAGAGCAAGAGATAGTTTACCTGTCAGATCTTTGGAGAAGGGAGGTATTTATGACCAAAGAACTAGAGAACATTATGAAATGCAAAATGGACAACTTTGATTACATTAAATTAAAAAGGTTTTGCACAAACAAAATCAAGACAAATAAGATTAAAAGAGAAATGCATAGCTGGGAAAAACATTTTATAACTAATGTTTCGAATAAAAGGCTTTGTTTCTAAAATATATAAAGAAGTATGTCAATTTTATAAAAATACAAGTCATTCCTCAATTGATAAATGGTCAAAGGATATGAGCAATTTTCAAATGATGAAATTAAAGCCATTTATAGTCATATGAAAAATGCTCTAAATCACTATTTGATTAGAGAAATGCAAATTAAAACAACTTTGAGGTACCACCTCACACCTCTCAGATTGGCTAAGATGACAGAAAAAAATAATAATAAGTGTTGGAGAGGATATGGGAAAACTAGGACACTAATGCACTGTTGGTGAAATTGTAAAATGATCCGACTCTTTGGGAGATCAATTTGAAACTATGCCCAAAGGGCTATCAAACTGTGCATACCCTTTGATCCAGCAGTGCTACTACTGGGTCTCTATCCCAAGGAAATCATTAAGGAGGCAGAAATGTTGGTAGCAATGCTTTTTGTAGTGGCAAAGACTTGGAAAATGAGTAGATGCCCATAAATTGGGGAATGGCTAAATACATTATGGTATATCAAAGTAATGGAATATTATTGTTCTATAAAGAATAATGAACAAGGACAGCTAGGCGGTGCAGTGGATGGAGTAATAGTCCTGAAATCAGGAAGACCTGAGTTCAAATGTGACCTCAGACACTTAACACTTCCTAGCTGTATGACCCTGGGCAAGTCACTTAACCCCAATTGCCTCAGGGGGGGAAAAATAATGAAAAAGCTAATTTTAGGAAGGCCTGGAAAGATTTACATAAACTGATGCTGAGCAAAACAGGTAGAGCCAGGAATACAGTGTACACAGTACAATGCACAAAGCAAGATTGTGCAATGATCAACTATGAAAGACTTGGTTCTTCTCAATGGTTCAGTGATCCAAGGAATCCCAATAAACTTTGAATAGAAAATGTCATCTGAATCCAGAGAGACAACTATGGAGAATGAATGTAAATCAACATATTCCATGTTCACTTTTTTCCCCTTTTTTTCCTGTTTTTTTTTTCCTTGTGGTTTTCCCTTTTGTTCTGATTTTTTCTCTCCCAACATAATTCATAAAGAAATGCATATTTTTAGAAATTAATGTACATGTATAACCAGGAAAAAAAAACAATATATAGGTGTTCTGAGACCAAAAAATTTGAGAATCAAGAGTTGCAGAGTAAATTTATGTTAAGTGAATTGCCAAACATGTGTCAGAGATTTGAATTCAAATCTTTCTTACTTTGGAATCAGCCATATTACCTCCTTTTAACTTACTACTTCAAAGAGGCCCATTGCCTTCCTTCTCACCTATCCAAATAAAATGTTTTTGGGCCCCCTAGTAGATAGCCTTTGGGAGTTTTGAAGACTGAAAAGTTCATTATCCCGTGTTGGTAAGCCTTTCTGAACCAATAAGAAGATGATCCTCAAATTACAAATACATAATTCATCCCCGGGCCTTTCCTGGAAGTCTTTCTAAGTCCTACCAGAGAATCTATGCCCCATGGCCTTAGCTTTTGGAAATCTATACCACAATAAGGAATTGGAGGAATATTCCAGTAAAAATATTGATACTCTAGTAAGCAAAATTCTCTGTCATATAGTGGATAGAAATATCAATGAGCCAACAATTCTTTATCTTCCTCCATGCCCCGCCCCACCCCCAAACCTAATTTGTAAATTGGGAATGAAGCTTTTAGTTTGTGAGAGAAGCCATTAAATTGGTACCATCCAGAGAGCAAAAACTTTAATTCTTTCTTCAGTCAGTTATTTTTAAATTTAAAACTATATGTATGTATTTACACACACACATACACACTCATACACAAAAATATAGCTTCCAAGTACCTCTAACTTGATGAATTATTATAACTGGCCTTTGCTTCAGTATTTTTTTTTTAATAGCTTTTTATTTACAGGTTATATGCATGGGTAATTTTACAGCATTAACAATTGCCAAACTTTTTGTTCCAATTTTTCCCCTCCTTCCCCCCACCCCCTCCCCTAGATGGCAGGATGACCAGTAGATGTTAAATATATTAAAATATAAATTAGATGCACAATAAGTATACATGACCAAAACGTTATTTTACTGTATAAAAAGAATCAGACTCTGAAATATTGTACAATTTTGCTTCAGTATTTCAAAGAAAATATGGATACTTCTTCCATAACCTCCTCTATACCTTAGCTAGAAGGTTTCATGAGTTGCTTTGTTCCAAATAAGTCATTACCTAGTGGTCAGCTTTTTGGTGATGAACTCTGAATTTAGTGAGAACAGGAATATAGAATCTATCATGAAGACTATAATTAATGTTTTCCCAAATTGCTAGGAACTACAAGAGTATGAAATCACTGGCAGAGTTTTCAAGAACCCAGCATCACCTCTTCTCCATGATGAAGTATCGGAGACGCAGGGGTCCTCAAACTTTTTAAATAGGGGGCCAGTTCACTGTCCCTCAGACTGTTGAAGGGCCAGACTATAGTAAAAACAAAAACTTTGTTTTGTGGGCCTTTAAATAAAGAAACTTCATAGCCCTGGGTGAGGGGGATAAACGTCCTCAGCTGCCGCATCTGGCCCATGGGCCGTAGTTTGAGGACCCCTGGTTCAAAGGTTTCTTGTTCAGAGAAAAAGTGCTTAGGGACTACAGGTAACACACCCCCTTCTCAGCACTTCAAATTTGAGCCATGTTCGAATATTCTTAAAAGCATGCTGCTCTCTAGTGGTTAAAACTAAACTGGTTCTGTGGCTATGCCCTAATAAGCAACACAAAGCAAATTCAATATTAATTCCATGTTTCCTGCTTTGCAGCCTGAAGAATGCTTTTAAGTGCTTGCCATCCGGGGGAGGGAGTGAAGGGAAGAAGGGGAAAAGTCGGAACAGAAGTGAGTGCAAGGGATAATATTGTAAAAAAAAAAATTACCCAGGCATAGGTTCTGTCAGTAAAAAGTTACTATAATAAAAATAAAAAAAATAAAATAAAAATGCTTTTAAGGTGATATTTTCCCTTTGTAATGAGACAGCTTGGCCTGATAATATACTACCGCCTTTGAGTCAGAAGACCAGGCTTCAAGTCGCACCTCTGACACCCGTTTAGCTGCATGTTTGATTAAGCGCAAATCACTTACTTTCCAGGCGCATTAAGACACTCCTTGGGATTTCTCTATCAAGTCAAAACGAACTGTGAAGGGAGCTTCTACAAGGGGAGTTTCCCGCCCTGCTGAGATAACGCTCTTTATTCCGGGTCTCCCTCAGGGAGCCGATAGCAATATTCGCAAACTTGGCAGAGCAGAAGCCAGGTCTGCAGTAGCCCAAAACGGGCGGCCCAGAGTTTATGTGGAGTTGCTACTCGATAAATGTTTGTTAAACGTAAACACCGTGCTTAACTTAAAGGCACTTCACTCCTCCTGTTTGTTGAATGAATAAAAGGACACGCGTCAGAAACTGTTCCGTCCTGGGCTTTGATCCAGCCTCGGACATTAAGGGTATAATCCCCAAAGCCAGGTGGCCTTCGGAACCCGAGTTGCCTCAACTAGGAGAAACGGGGCTGGTGGGGTCTGCACTCCCCTTCTCCTTTCTGTACCCGGTAAAACGTTAAATGCGGAGACCTGGGGGCCCAGAGTGGTCCTACCCTAGAAGGGTCCTCTGGAGAGAAACCCAGGAACCGGGGCGGCCCGGAGCCAGCTCACCTTTAAGATGAGCGGGTTCTGCAGCATGGAGTCCCTGATGAGGCCCAGCCTCTCATTCTCCATGCCCGGGCGCAGATCGGCTATGGCCAGGGGCCGCCTCGGAGGGGGGCAGATTTGGCTGACCGTGCGGAGGACTGGCTTCTTCTTCTTCTTCCATCGGGAGGTTTCGGTTTGGGGGCTTTCGGCAGCCTCCACCCCGGAGGCCGCCATCCCTGGAGAATCAGTCGGGAAAAGGCCCTGAGGGCTCCGTCAAGTACCGCTTCCCTAGGGGATAATGCAAGTCCCGGAGCCCACCCCTTCTCTGGCTCGCGCCACTCCGTCCTCGGGAGGATTATCCCCCCGTCATCCAGCCCGGGAACGCTCACATCACTTCTCTGACCCTGGATGGAGCTTTAAATAACGCACGTAAACGTTATAGTGTCTCCAACCTCGCCCCAAACTCAAACCAAAGGGATTCATAGAAGCAATCTGGGAAAGATGACCCCTCTGGGAAGAGTGGGGCAGCCCGTTTCTATGGCAACAGGACGCCAACAAGACCGAGCTTCCTTTCCACTGATTTTAGAACTTAGAACCTTTCGCACCAACACTCTTTAACCCCTGCCCTCGAACAGAGCTTTAAAGACACTCTAATACACATTTGAATCTTCTTCACTACCCTTAGCGCAGGCTTACTCAAGGTGTAGTCTGAGAACCACTGACTAGTTAAGAAGCAGGTCTCTTCAATCCCCTAATTTGCCTGAGACCCATTCTATGACTGTACTCCTGCCTTTGCTGAGAATTTACTGTGCGACTTTAGACAAATGACTTTCCTTCTCTGGGCTTCATTTTCCCCATTTATAAACTGAGAGGTTTGGGCTAAATTATTTCTTTTTTTTTTTTTTATTCTGCTTTTTAAAATTTACTTTTTTTTTATTTCTTTTTTTTTTTAATTTAATAACCTTTTATTTACAGGATATATGCATGGGTAACTTTACAGCATTAACAATTGCCAAACCTCTTGTTCCAGTTTTTCACCTCTTACCCCCCACCCCCTCCCCCAGATGGCAGGATGACCAGTAGATGTTAAATATATTAAAATATAAATTAGATACACAATAAGTATACGTGACAAAAACATTATTTTGCTGTACAAAAAGAATCAGACTCTGAAATATTGTACAATTAGCTTGTGAAGGAAATCAAAAATGCAGGTGGGCATAAATATAGGGATTGGGAATTCAATGTAATGGTTTTTAGTCATCTCCCAGAGTTCTTTCTCTGGGCGTAGCTGGTTCAGTTCATTACTGCTCCATTGGAAATGATTTGGTTGATCTCGTTGCTGAGGATGGCCTGATCCATCAGAACTGGTCATCATATAGTATTGTTGTTGAAGTATATAATGATTAATGATTTCTAAGGTCCTTTCCAGGTCCAATTTATTTTTGTAGCTGTTCAGCATGATGTGGTGGTGGTGGCAGTAATAATAATGATAGTTTGAGGCATACAAAGTATTTTACATTATTATCTCATCTCCCCAGCAATCCTGTGAGGTATGTATTATTGTCATCACCATTTTACAGATGAGAAAACTGAGGCTGACAGAGGTTAAATAACCTGTTTAAAATCACACCGTAAGTATCTGTAGCAGGATTTAAATATTTCAGGAATACTTGGGATCAGGTCCCACTTCTAACCCATAGAGAATCCACTTTGTGAATATGAGCAAATCACTTAAATTCTCAATATTCCAGGAAACACTATAAATTGCAGAGAAGATGCAAAGCTATATTGATAAGCCAGTTCTTGGTATCTCTCTACATCAATTAAGAAAACAGTCCCACTAAAAAAATCAAATACTCACTTTTGAGTTCCCCACTTTCACCACCTCCTTTGTAGTATTGTTTATATTGCTCTCCAGTAAATGTTTCATGAACATGGAATATAAAAAATACCCAATTGATACCACTGAACAATGAATATGTATACTACGACATATTCAACATATATAGGACTGCTTGCCATCTGGGGGAGGGGGTGGAGGGTGGGAGGGAAAAATCGGAACAGAAGTAAGTGCAAGGGATAATGTAAAAAAACTACCCTGGCATGGGTTCTGTCAACAAAGTTATTAAAAAAAAAAAAAAAAAACCAATGAATATCCCAAATCACAATATTCCTTTCCTTAATGTAGTACATGCATCCATCCATTCATTCATCCATTCCTACTATCTTTATAAACTGTCTACTCACAGATAGTCCAATGCAGGAAAATATATTACAAATTGAATTGTGGACACCATACTTAGGCTGCAAAATCTCAGATGTAAAAATAGACAACACCAACAGTCACACAACGCTACAAGCCCACATGTAAAAGGCAAGAAATTAAGGCTACATCCCGGTGAAGAAAAGAGCCCACAGGCTGAGTAATTGTTTCCTGTCCATGCTTTCTCTTAACTAATTTCCAGTCTCCAAATTATCTTAGCTCATTTGAGCTAAAAGGAACCTTAGAACAAAGAATGTCAGAGTTGGAAAGACTCTTAGATCACAGAATTTGGAACTGGAAAACTTTAGAACATGCATTGCCAAAGGCAGTGAATGTTCTTTTAGCTAAATTTAGCTCAACAGAGGCTTTAACAAAAAGTAGGTCCATGATAATGATGATAATGATGATAGCTAAAGTATGGCCTCTAGCTCTAAAATCCTGTTATCTACTAAACGCATTCTTTGGGGTATGGGGTTTTTAAGTGAACCTTTAGGGGAAAAAAATTTTTTTTGGTTAACTGTACTTCAATATAATTGGTTTCCTATGTATTTATTATTATTATTATTATTATTTTAGGGATTTAAAAGCATAATTCTGAGGGGGCTGGCCAGAGACTCAAGGCATCAAAAAAAAAAAAAAAAAAAAAGCCCCCGTAGTAACGGGATTACGGTGGGCACAGCGTGCCTGGTCCACATACAGGTTTCTAGCCAGGTCTGTGAAGGCAGACATGACAACTGACGTCAGTCTGCTTGAAAGCATTTGTCCCATCCCCTTAGGAGGGAACGCACGGCGCCAGTCACTGAACTTCCCTCTGACTCCTCCAGGCCGGCTTTCCCGCCAGTTAGGATGCTTTTAAATAGCGTCCTCCGTTGCCACGGCAGCAACACGCGGCCTGCTGGGAGGGACACCGGAAAGGAGGGTAAGTTTCCAGCGACTTCCGCTTGATCACTTCCTGGAGAGAGCGAAAGCTGGTCTAGGTTAGCGACCACCTCGCCGAAGTAAGTTGGGCAGTATTTCTGTACCTTTGGCGGGGGCCCGAGGACCGAGCACGTTGGAAGTGAGTAACTGCCGTCTTTTCGGGCCGAGGGGGGCGCCCTTGGGATCAAGTATCTTCCATGGTTCTTTTCTCCTTTTGAGGGTAGGAAGGTGTGTGAGGGGGTGCTCTGGGAGCGTAGTGCGATGAAAGGAGCCCGGTCCCGCGGGGCCGGGCTCCCGGGGTCCCGCCCCAGCCCTATCACTCACTGGTCACATGACCGACACGGAAGTCACTCTCCCCGTTCTGGCCCTCATTTCGTTGATCCCTACAGTTTCGAGCGGTCAGGGACCTTACAATGTCATGTGGTCCAACCCCTTGGACTACAATGTCTGTCTTCGTTCCTAGGGAATTCGACGTGTATGTGACTAGGAAAAATAAGAGCTAAATCTTATATAGCATCTGCTGTGAGCCAAGGACGGTCTAAATGCCTTACAATTATTATCTCATTGGGGGTAGTAATGGCGGCCACTAATTATAATAAATTATACATATAATTATAATATTTACTTTTTTTTTTCACCTACTCTGTCAGACACTGCTATTTGCTTCTCAGTTACTGTAGAAATAGTAACAGCAGCAGCAACTAGCAGGCACTGGGCAAAGGGCTTTACAATTATTGTTTCATTGGGGGTAGTAATGGCGACCACTAATTATAATAAATTATACATATAATTATAATATTTACTTTTTTTTTTCACCTACTCTGTCAGACACTGCTATTTGCTTCTCAGTTACTGTAGAAATAGTAACAGCAGCAGCAACTAGCAGGCACTGGGCAAAGGGCTTTACAATTATTTATTTCATTGGGGGGTAGTAATGGCGACCACTAATTATAATAAATTATACATATAATTATAATATTTACTTTTTTTTTTCACCTACTCTGTCAGACACTGCTATTTGCTTCTCAGTTACTGTAGAAATAGTAACAGCAGCAGCAACTAGCAGGCACTGGGCAAAGGGCTTTACAATTATTGTTTCATTGGGGGGTAGTAATGGCGACCACTAATAATTATATATTATTTATTTTATATATTATTATTAATTATTAATATAATGCATATTAATATATTATTAACCATGATATTATATATTGTATATAATAATTTATATGTAATTATAATATTTACCTTTTTTTTCACCTACTCTGTCAGACACTGCTATTTGCTTCTCAGTTACTATAGCAGTAAGTAATAGCAGCAGCAACTAGCAGGCACTGGGCAAAGGGCTTTACAATTATTCTCTTATTTGACCCTTGCCTTCTGGGAGGTAAGTGCTATTGAACTCATTTTACAGATGAAGGAACGAAGCAAATATAGGATAAGAGACTAATCCAGCTGGTGAGCATGAAACTCAGATTCCCCAGTCCACACTCATCTTTCTTTCTACTGTGTTACCTAGGTAGCTAAATACCTGTCCTCCCTCTTCCTCAGACTCACAGTCTGTCTGCACCTTCACTCCACCTCAGCCCTACACAGAGATGGTCATTGTCATAGATTTAGAATGGAAAAGGATATTAGGGATCATACTTATCTTCATTTTACAGATGAGGAAATTGAGGCCCAGAGATGTTAAGTGATTTCTCAGAATAGTAAATGGTGAAGGTGGGATTCCAACCCAGTCCTTTGACTTAAAATCTGGCATATATAGTCATGGTCCAAATAGTTATTGGACTCTGATACTATAACCCCTTTGTGTTATCTCAATTTATTATCCCATCTCTGACCATACTTCCTTCCTTTCAAAGTATAATCTATGTTTGACTTAATTATACATAATCAACAATTTTTGAACTACTTCCTCATCCTGTGAATAATCACATTTTCAAAGCTGTTAGAGAAAATCATCCTCTCATATTGACTGAATTTACTACAGATTTCTGGTTATTAATTGCAGTGCATCCCCACTCCTGAAGTTTTTTTTTTTTTTTTTGTTATGCCACAATTCTCTTATTGTCCTGACTCGATTTCCCTAATTGTTCTGCCTCAGTTTACAATTGTTCTGCTCAATCCTGCAAAACTTTCCCTTCTTCTTAATCAGAATATTTGATAAGGATAAAAGATCTTATATTTTAAAATATCAGAATGCCTCTCCCCATCTTTGGGATTCATCCCCCCATTATGTCATCCCATCTCAGGTGGCTCACCCCACCCTGTCAGAATCCTTTTGCCACTCTCAGCACACTGACTCCGCCCCTGCCTCAATCTACTCCCTGCGCTGAGCCCTGTATATATGTCATTGAGAACTCACATTGTTTGCTGGATTCTTGGAGACATAGTCTCATTCAGCCCTGGGACCAAACAATGGATGCATTTGGTCTCAGTAAATCTCTCCCTTTTAACTAAATTATTAAATACTCTCAAATCTCTATCTTGCCTCAGTTTCTCTGGCATTACATTTTATTCTTTTTAACTGTTTCACTTTTTACACAGCAGTTACTGCAACATTTTTTTCCCTCAAAATTGCCAATTCCATAGGCCTTTCCTACTTTATTGGAAATTTAGCTCATTTGTGTAAACTTTTACTCTTCTTCCTTACTAAAACCCCTTGTACTTTATCCCATTCTTTTTTCCTGTGTTCCAAGAACAGTGGTAGAGATTATTAAAGCTAACTTCTTTGGGGTTCTTGATCTTTTCCCATAGTAATTTTCTCTTTTCTGTCATTTTCAAGTCCTTCTGTTATTGTTCAGTTATTTCAGTCTCATCTGATTGACTCTTTGTGACCCTATTTGGGGTTTTCTTAGCAAAGATGCAGGGGTGGTTTGCCATTTCCTATTTCATGTCAGTTTACAGAAGAGAAAACTGAGGCAAACAAGGCTAAATTGATGCGGGAAAGATTCCAATCTTTGATTCCCAACCCCCCCCTAGCTAATGTAAATTACCCTTTGACTCACAAATCCTGGTTCCTTTGAATTCCAATAGAAGATCCGGACCTGTCCCAGCCCCACCCGGATCTGAGCCAACTTTGGGGCTACACCCCAAAGCCCCTGGAGCTAAGTCTCCGACTTAAAAGGGCCACACTGGGAACCCCTCTTTGCAGAGATTCCAAGCATGGTAGCCATGTGAGCACCCTCTGTCCAGTGTCCTCCTTGTCTCTACCTTCACCTATCTCCTACTTCTAGACTCAATAATAAACCTCTTTTATCAATCTAGCTCTCCGGGCCAATAAATGCTTTTATTGGGAATTCGCGCCGCTACTAGACCTCACATACTGCCGTATCCTTGCGCCGAATCCAAGGGGGTTGCAGGGGAACTCTGTTTGACTCCCTGTACCCCAAACCTGCCACTAGACCTTAACTAAACCCTAATTTCATTTAGGTACCCCAAATCTACACCTCAACAAAATGACTTCCAGGGTCACACAGTAAGTGTCTAAAGCTGGGTTTTAAACTCAGGAAGATAGTCTTTCTAATTCCAGGCCCAACACTATCCATTTAACCACACTGCCAATTAGCACAACTATCCAAATCCTTCTCATTATGATACTGTGGTTCCTTTTGGGGACATCACCATCCTTCTAGTCCTCCAGGTTTTCCATGTTGGGATGATCTTTGATTCTTCCCTCGCTTAACTCTATGATGTTACTTGCCATGTGCTTTAAATTGTCCCTCCACAATATCTCTCATATGTTTTTTCTCCTTCCAAACTTCCAAGCCTCTTAATCGATCTTCATGTTCTACTTTTATTCCTTTACATCCCTACTAAATGGATGCATGCTTATTCCTAAAACCCAGATCTGACTACATCACTCTTCTGCCCCTAAACCTATAATGATTCCCTTTTTCCCCTAGGATAAAATACAGAATCCACATCCTTCTTTTACAGCTCTCCAAAAGCTTCCATCTGTCTGTCTAGTTTTTCATATAAGCTTGTTGAGGTCTAGATTTGGGGTACCTAAATTAGGGTTTAGTTGAGGTCTAGTGGCAGGTTTGGGGTATAGGAAGTCAAGCAAAAGCTACCTTGCAACTCCCCTGGATTCCGCGCAAGGATATGGCGGTAAATGAGGTCTAGTAGCAGCGTGAGTCCCCAATCAAAGCATTTATTGGTCCAAGAGCTAGATTGATAAAAGAGGTTTATTATTGGGTTTGGAAGTAAGGAGATAGGTGAAGGTAGAGATAAGGAGGGCACCAGACAGAGGGTCCTCACATGGCTAGCATGTTTGGAATCTCTGCAAAGAGGGGGTCCCAGCATGTCCCTTTTATAATGGGAGATTTAGCTTGAGGGGCTTTTGGGTATAGCCCCAAAGTTGGCTCAGATGCCTATGGGGCTGAAACAGGTTTGGATCTTCTATTGGAATTCAAAGGGACCAGGATTTGTGAGTCAAAGGGCAATTACATTCACTAGAGGGGTTTGGGAATCAGAGATGGGAATCTTTCCCACTTCAAGCTCTCTTTATACACTTTCCTCTCCAATCTAATAGGCCTTCCAACTCTTCCCTACAGGATTCAGTCCTTCTCCCACAATTAAGCTTTTTCCATTACTAGTGCCCCCACCCCACCCATGCTTGAAACATCTTATTTTTTCAATTCCTTTTAGAATTCCTTGTTACTGTTGTTGCTGCTGAGTCATTTCTGACCCTTTGTCACCCTCTATACCATAATATCCTTGAAGTTTTCTTTGCAAAATAACTGAATTGCCATTTCCTTCTTCCATGGATTAAAGCAACAAGAGGTTAAGTCTTTTGCCCAGTGTCTGAGGTTTGGTTTGAATTCAGATTTTCCTCAATCCTGGCCCAACCTCCATCCACTGAGCCTCCTAGCTAGTCTCAAAACACAGCTCCAGGTTCAGGGCCAGACCACTCGAGTGGGAAGCCCCGCCGTACTCCTCGATACCTGTGGGATCTCGGGCAAGCCTCTGTGAGTCTCAGTTTCCACTTCTGCAAAAGGAGGAGAGCTTGGGCTCTCGGTAAACCCACAGGGGGCCCTCCCCTGTCTAGCTTAATCTGCAGCTGGGCCCGCGGGGACTGACGCCGTGCTGGGGAGGGGCACATTAGAGGGTGCGGGGCTGGCCGACTTCTGAACGGGGACCCGGGAAAGGAAGGCGGGAAAACCTTCCGAGTCCCAAGAAGGCAGTGGTGTGGCCTGAACAGCTGCCTCGGTTGCCCATTTGGTTCTGGGCATTCTCTGGGTGCTGGACAGCTCCTGGTCTGGTGGAAGGCCCTGGGGGAGCAGGCAGCCAGCGATGCTGGGGAGGAAGGGGGCGCTGGGTGCTTCGGATCCGAAATCGGGCAGAGCTGGCCGTGTATCCAAGGGCTTTCAGACTTGTAGAGAACCTGGGGGGCCCTACTGTGCTCCTCATCTGACAGAAGACCGCGAAGGCCAAGAGCCCTTCTCAGAGTCCCTTGGATGTACGGCAAGAGCCGAGATTGATCCCGGGTCTCCGGATTTTTTTCCTCTTCTCACCAGTGATTAGTGTGCTCTCTTTGAAATTACTTTTTATTACTTTGTATTCACTAATCTCTTGACATTGTATTCTCCCTTCCCCCACCCTGCATAGACTAAAATCTTTGAGGGCTGAGACTATAAATGCTAGTTGAATTGCCTTTTGTCACACAGCTAGAATTCTAATCAAAGAGCTGAGTTTAAATCTTTGGTCCTCTTACTGTAAATTTTTTTATACTTTCAACTCTGGACTCTTCAGCTTTAGAAAAACTTAAGTAGTTCCTTTTGAATAAAAGGCAAACAAAGGATGATTTAAAGAGCTGTTCAAATAAAATAACCATAAGAAAAAACTTTTTAAATGACAACAGTAGAGATTATCCTCTTTGGGGGCTGGAACTGCCATGAGGAAGTTGTACTCTGAATATAAGAAGAAACTTTTTTAACCCAAGAAGCCCTCAATTTCTTTCACTGCCACTTTTCTCCCCTCCCTTCAATTTGTTGGTATTGTTGAGGTATGGAACCAAATGTTGAGGTGTAGACCACATGTGTTGAGGTCTACATTTGGGGTACCTAAATGAAATTAGGGTTTAGTTAGGTCTAGTGGCAGGTTTGGGGTACAGGGAGTCAAACAGAGTTCCCCTGCAACCCCCTTAGATTCGGCGCAAGGATACGGCAGTATATGAGGTCTAGAAGCGTCGCGGATTCCCAATAAAAGCATTTATTAGCCCAGAGAACTAGATTAATAAAAGAGGTTTATTATTGAGTTTAGAAGTAGGAGATAGGTGAAGGTAGAGATAAGGAGGGCACTGGACAGAGGGTCCTCACATGGCGACCATGTTTGGAATCTCTGCAAAGAGGGGTTCCCAGTGTGGTCCTTTTAAGTCGGAGACTTAGCTCGACGGGCTTTGGGGTGTAGCCCCAAAGTTGGCTCAGATCCGGGTGGGGCTGGGACAGGTCCGGACCTTCTATTGGAATTCAAAGGGACCAGGATTTGTGAGTCAAAGGGTAATTTACATTAGCTAGGGGGGGTTGGGAATCAAAGATTGGAATCTTTCCCGCATCAGTATGGCCTCCCAATTTTACCAGCCACAAATCTCAAATATGCCCCCTTCTCAACTGTGACACTGCTATCACTCTGGAACAAGTTCCCATCAACTTGGACTATTGTAATAGCCAACTGCTGGGGCTGCTTGCTATAAATCTCTCCCAACTCCAATTTATCCTCAATGCTCCTCCCCACCCCAACATCTCCTTGATGAAAGGCTTTCAAAAACCTTCATAATTTAGCCCTCTTCCTCCTCCCCCAATCCATTCTGGTTTCCTTACCTCTTATTCACTGCCATGCACTCTTTGATTCAGTATCTTTGGTTTCCTTAATGTTTCTCAAGCAAAATCATCCATCTTAACTCATTTCTTATGCCTCCCTCAGCTTCCTATTCCTAAAGTGTTTCTCCGGCTCCTGCCTTCCCTGGCCTCCTTCACGTTGCAACAAAAATTCCACCTTCTAAAATCCTATTTCTCTTGATGCTTTTAACATTCATAGGGAAGTTTAGAGAAGAAAGGGTTTGAGAGAGAGATAATTTGAATTCCATTTTTATAGGTCAAGTCTTTTTCATGCCACGTCCCCATCCCTTTGATTCTAGTGTTTTCCCTCTGTGAATTATTTCCTACTTATCCTGTTTGTTGGTGGTTTGCTTCGTCTTCCCCATAACACCACACAAACTCCTTGAAGACCAGAACTGCTTTTTTGCCTCTTTTTGAATCCACAGCACTTAGCATAGTATCTGCCACAGAGTAGTCACTTAATAAGTAAGTGCTTCTTGACTGACAAGACTGAAGTGGACTGCTTTAAGACTTAGTAAGTTTGCCAGTCCAGGAAAAAGTCAAAGTAAAGGTTAGTGACCATTTGTTGAATCTGGAATGTCTGTATCAGATTGGGTTTTGTAGGAGATGGTCTTTGAGATTCTTAACAACTTTGCATTTTCTCTGTGTTTTTAATAGTCTTTCTCATTTGCAGATGTGATGGAGATAGACTTAAATATGATAATCTAGGAGCCACTTCCCCAGAAGCACAGAGATATTTGGAAGGAATAGAAGCCAAGGTTCCTGTTAACTATTCTCATCATTAGATGTGCCCAATTTCACCAATGTTAGGAAGTTGTAAGTATGAGAAGCCCTATTTCATAAATAATTGGATATTTTCTGTGCCTTTTTAGCATTCTAATACTGAAAACACAATTTGTTTTTGCCATCATTATTAATAGTCATCATCACTGTCATTAATCAGAAAATTCTTAAGGTAGTCTGTTCTTTGCTAGAAAAAAAATGACAAAAACTTTCAGTAGTTTAGTGGATAGAGGGCTGGATTTTGAGTCAGAAAAACTTGGTTTCAGTCTTTTTTTCTTGCATACTTACTAGCTCTATGACCTTAGGCAATTTATTTAAGCTCTTTAGGCTCCAGTTCCCTCTAAAATGAGACATTTGGACTTCACAAATTAAGGTCTTTTTGAACTCTGAATTCCATCTTATGCTTCTTTTTTTTTTTCACTTGACGTACTTTCTCCCCGATGCAGCTTTTAGCCTCTTTGTATTTTATGCAGTGATTTTCCTTGAACTGCTCTGGCCAGAAATAATAATCACCCTGTTGTTACCTGATAATCCTTTCTGAATTTCATGTAAAATAAGCGTACAAGTTATCACTGGCTCTTTACTTACCTTTTAAACTTGGATCTGCTACAGATTATATTCTATTATCAAATCTCTTATGTTTTCACAAGATATACCACAACAAGACTTTTATGGAAGCATTTGCAGTATGTATGAAAAATTAGTTCATTTACAGAATATATCTTATGATATCTGAAAATGAGATGCAATAAAACCACTAGAAATTTTTTTCAAAGGAGCATAAGGAATGGGCTAGGAAGTATTTCACATTTTATGTAGAGAATATCTATTTAAACTTCAAAATATTGAAAATCACTCCAACTTAAATGGATTAAATTCTTACTATGAGGTTCTTCACTCTATTATAGAATTGGGTATCACGTGGGCCATGTTTTCATTTGAACACAATATAACCCCTCCAACCCTTGACTTTGTAGGAAAGAAGGGTAAACTATAGGGATATTGGTGGATCTGTGAACTCTCTTGTATTGAAATTCCAGTCGTAAGGCTATCTTGTGACAATGGAGAGTAAGGATATATTGCAATAAATCTTAATTGTATAAATAAGACAGTGTAACAAACCTTGATTCTGGAGTCATGTCACAATGAAGTCTCATTTTATTGTCACCATTTCTTCATATGATAAATGAATCTGTTTTGCAAAAATCTTTTCATTTGCGTTAGCTTACTTCATTAAAATGTTTCATTGTAGGCACAAAATGGATGAAGAATCTGGCATATTTCCAATTGATACTCCAGATTTTGTGAAGAAAAAACACAGAGAAAGCTCCTCAACTGGGGAAAAGAATAAAGAGTTTAACAGGAAAGATCTCAATGACTCTGTCCTGCTGTTTGGTGAACATTCTCCTAGGCCTACTGATGAAGCAGATTCCCAATTCCCCAGTTCTACTTGTATCAGCTCAGAAATCTGCAATGATAATGAAATCCTAAGGAATGCCACTTCACTCAAAAAAAGAAAAAAGGAAAGTATAGTCACCTGTGATATACAGGAGGAAATGGGAGTAATATGTGTCCTTGTAGACAAAGAAAACATTGAAAATATGGAAAGGGAGAACTTTAGAAAAGATGTTGATATTGTTTATGTAGATATGAAAAAAGGGAAAGAGCTGCCAAAATCAAATGAAAAAGACGAATTACATTCAACTTCTGAAGCTGATAAAAATGAGTTAGAAGATCCAGATCACAAACTTAAGGACAGACTCCATGAAATCAGTAATAAGAAGGGAAATTTGAGTGATAGACAGAAAAGCTCTCACGAGAGCTTTTGTTCCCAAGAGCAAGGAGCCACCTTTTGTTTAGAAAGAGAGGGTGAGATTAGGAAACCATTAGTATCTACTGATATAATGAGACTGTCAAACTCCAAGAACAAAAGGAAAAGATCTTTAAGTAAAAACCATACGAAATCTAAGGATATTTTCTTGTCTGATGAAAACCTTGTCACTATGAACACCAGTGGAACACAAATGATTGATGAAGTTAGTGCATTAGAAAATGATAGAACCCTTGAAGAAGACAGAGTGAAATCTGTCAAGAAAAAGAAAAAAAAGGAAAAGGCCTTACCTGACAGTGATCAGATATCTGCCAATGATTTTTCAGTGCCCAGTGTGAGCTCTGCAGATGACCAGATGAAAACAGGTGGTAGTGTTAGTAATGTGGAGACTCTGGAGAGTAATGGCACCCTCAGAGAAAGCAATACAGAATTAGTCAGAAAAAAGAAAAAGAAGCAGAAGACTTCATCTAAAAATGTTCAAGCAGTCGCTGACAATTTTTCAGTTTCTGAGATAAAATGTGTGGATATGCCTACTGACCAAGCAGTTGAGATTTTGGAGGGTGAAAGCCCGTTCAGTAATAGTAATGTGGAATCTATCAGGAAAAAGAAAAAAAAGAAAAAGACTTCAAATAAAAATGATATGGTATCTATGAATGAGTTTTCAGGGCCAGATATAAATTCTACAGATATACCATCCAATAGTATGAATAATGTTAAGACTATAGAAGATGACAGCACCTTCAATGAAAGCAATATGGAATCCATAAGAAAAAAGAAAAAGAAGCAAAAGACTTCATCTAAAAATGATAGCACAACTGCCATTAACTTTTCAGTGCCAGAAATGAGTTCTATGGATATGTCTTCTGACCAAATCAAAGTGATTGATACAGTTAATTGTAGCACTGAGACCCTGGAGGGTAATAGCACCTTTGTGGAAACTGTCAGAGTAAAGAAAAGAAAGAGAAAGATTTCGAATACAAATAAGCAGGCATCTACTGATTTTTCAATGCCATCTGACCAGATGGAAGAAAGTAGTATTAATGTTGAGACTTTGGGGGATGGTAGCACATTTAATGACATTGGGGAATCTATCAGGAAAAAGAAAAAGAAGCAAAAGACTTCCACTGAAAATGATCAGACACCTGCTGGTGACTTTTCAGCATCTGGTCCAGGCTTTGTGGATAAGCCTTCTGAAGATATGAACATGGAGAATCAGATTAATAACACTGAGACTCTGAAGAATGATAGTACCCTTATTGGAAGTATGGAGAAATCTATCAGAAAAAAGAAAAAGAAGCAAAAAGCCTCATCTAAAAATGATCAGGCACCTGATGATAACTTTTCAGTACCTCATACAAACTCAATGGATATGTTTTCTAAAGAAGACCAAATGAAAACAGATGATAGTGTTAACACTGAGAGTGTGAAGGGTGATACCACCCTTAGTGAAAGCAATTTGGAAGCTATCAGGAAAAAGAAAAAGAAGCAAAAAACTTCAGCTAAAAATGTGCAGGGACCTACTGATGACTTTTCAGTACTTAGTCCAAGCTCTCTGGATAGATCTTGTAACTATATGAAAACAAATAAGATTAATAACACTGAGGTCCTGGAGAGTGATAGAACCTTTATTGAAAGCAATGGGGAATATATCCGGAAAAAGAAAAAGAAGCGAAAGTCTTCTAACAAAGAACATGAACTTCCTGAAGACTTTTCAGCTCCTGGAGTGAACTCTGTGACTGACCCTTCTGACCATGTAGAAATGGATAATAGGTTTAACCCTGAAACTGTGGAGGGTGAGAGCAATAGGAAGTCTGTCAAGAAAAAGAAAAAAAAGCAAAAGTCTTCAGATGAAAATGAGCAGACCCTTACTGATGACTTTTCAGTACCTGGTCAAAACTCTGTGGATGGGCCTTCTGACCATGTGAAGACAGATGGTGATGTTAACAATACTGACATTTTGGAGGGTGAAAGTGGTCTTAATGAAAGCAGTATGGAATCTGGAAGAAAAAAGAAAAAAAAAACTTCAACTAGAAAAGATCAAGCACCTATGGATGACTTTTCAGTTCCTGGTACAAGCTCTATAGCATTACCTTCCGGCCAAAAAGAAATGGTTCACAGAACTGATAATGTGATGAATTCAGAGAGTGATAGCACTCTTCATGAGAGAGTAAAAGACACCAGGAAAAGGAAAAAGAAAGAATCTTGCTCAGAAAAAGGAAGTATAGAAACTGAAGAAAAAAGGTAATATTGGGATCTTTAGCTTTGACATCATTTTCTTTTTTTTTTTTTTTTAATTTTTATTACTTTTTTTACTTTTTATTGACAGAACCCATGCCTGGATAATTTTTTTACAACATTATCCCTTGTACTCACTCTGTTCCAACTTTTCCCCTCCCTCCCTTCAGCTTTGACATCATTTTCATATTAGTTCTGCTACTTTTATCATTATTTTAGAATCTTCCTTTAACTCAAGGTTGCTTTAAGTGCCATATGATTCTCTTCTTTGTACATTTGTCTCCTGTCTTTTCATGACCCTATTTGAGGGTTTCTTGGCATAGATTCTGAGCTGATTTGCCATTTCCTCTTCCACCAAGGAGGCTAATCTAAACAATGTTTGGAATGCTAGAGTCCATAAAATTGAATTTTATTACCAAGAAAACAAAATTGCAAGATAGAATTTTTATTCATGATTATAACCAACTTTGTGTGATTTGATTGGCTTATTAGTAGATAATGACACTAAAAATTTTTTTTTTACTTTTGAGCATTTACTTCTAATTTTATAGAACTCAAAAGTTTTCTTCCAAGTTTTACCTAGCTTATATATTTACAAAGTTCTGATGGTTTGAAATGATTATTTAGAGGAGTTCATTTAGAAAATAACCACTAGGATTTCTTCCCTCACCAGACATTTATTAGTCATAGTCTCATCAAGCTATTTATCAAATGTATGGAGAAAGACCTTTAGATCCCAGAATGACCTGGGCATAAAATTTGCACAGGAACAAGCCTCTATTTACTGTAGGTTCCTATGTTTGTACATTCCTACTACTGTATACCTTCTTTGAAATGAATGGCTCTGTTCCCTCCAAACTAGTGGAGGAATAAACCTCTTTAAAGTACACCTTTAATAGTTACTAGCTACAATAAGTAAAATAGAAAATTTCATTTTGCAGAAGCATTAATCTACCCTGAAGTGAGGGAGTTACATTAAGCAAATGGTTAAAAGATGCTTAAATAGATGGTATTAATGCAGATTCATATTTTTTTCATTTCTTAGGTTAGTATCTACAAATGAGGAAAGAAGGAACCTGGAAGAAGCTGAAGATTCAGATTTGGAAAATATGTCTGAAGATTTGCTAGATCTAGATGTTGATTTGGATACTGCAGTGAAAAAACTCCAAGAGTTTATTCCTAATGTGAAGGAAAGGGCACCTGGTACAGTGAAACGAATGTATAGGGATGACTTGAAACGGTTTCAGCAATTTAAAGAACAAGGTGAATTTATTTTGTAAGAAAGTTAGAATCATTAACAAGGGGAAAATTTTATACCTAAGGCAATATGATAGATTATGTACTAAAAATCAGCAAAACTCTGGATTTGCCAAGTAAATGAAAGAGGAGGAAATATAACAGACACCTAGAATGTCACCTTGTCTTATGCTTTTATTATAAGATAAAGTCTTTTTTTTTTTTTTTTTTGAGGTCCAATCAGATTTTTTATTTTTTTTTTCCCATTATTTTCTTTTTATTTAATAGCCTTTTATTTACAGGTTATATGCATGGGTAACTTTACAGCATTAACACTTGCCAAACCTCTTGTTCCAATTTATCACCTCTTACTCCCCCCCCCCCCAGATGGCAGGATGACCAGTAGATGTTAAATATATTAAAATATAAATTAGATGCACAATAAGTATACATGACCAAAACGTTATTTTGCTGTACAAAAAGAATCAGACTCTGAAATATTGTACAATTAGCTGGTGAAGGAAATCAAAAATGTAGGTGGGCATAAATATAGGGATTGGGAGTTCAATGTAATGGTTTTCAGTCATCACCCAGAGTTAAGATAAAGTCTTATACACTGCCTTACATATAATATGAGTTTTGATATGGATACAGCATATCCAGAGCTTAGCCCATTTTTAAGCCAAAACCTAAACTACATGCCTTAGCATCAACTTTATTTCCCTTCTACTACCTTCACAGTGTTTATTATTACTGGTTTTATGTATCTGGGGATTTATTATGAAAGTAGCAAAGTAATTAAATTGTTCAAAGAAAGTTGTTAGGAAGACTAATTTGGAAAATTTTTATTTAACAAAAGGTGTTTATATTTTGAAATTCCAGGTATTCCTATTAAATTTGGCAAGTTTTCTGCAAAGGAAAATGAACAATTACGGGAAAATGTAGAAAATTTTTTATCATTGACTGGAATTGAGACTGCAGATAAGTTGCTGCATACAGACAGATATCCCGAAGAGAAATATGTTATTACGGACTTAAAAAGAAAGCACCAATTTAGATGCCATATTGGTAAGTTGAATATTCTGATTTCTTAATTAGCTGTCTGTATTTCTTTAAACTGTATTTTTGCTAATATTTCCATAGGATTTCTTAGCATATTCGCATCCTGCAGCTCTCATAATCCTTGCCATGACATAATTTTATACATGTCTATACATGTGTATTTACGTATACATCACTCTACATATAATATCTATAACACACTAGTTCATTGTCATTTGGTTTGGTCCCTGGCTTTGCTGGCTGAGAAATTGGATTTTGTCAGTTGGCGTAATGATGGCCAATGCTTTGGTTACTGTTGCATATTGACCAAAATCATTTGAAATAATTGTATAAACAGTACTTAAGATCTTTCTATTTTCACAATAGGATAATCATTAAAGACCTGGTTAGGGCAGACCTGCTGCTTCTGTTGTCAGTAATTTATTATACTCTGTGCCTTGGCATCCTAGTAAAACCAGAATTTTTCTAAATCATTTCCTCTTTTAAGATTGTACAGTTTTCATCTATTTATCCTGAGAAGTAAAGCTGGCAAACATCTCTGAATATTCAGATCTTCTGAAAAGTTTTCTCAATAAGAAAACCACTCAAGAAATTAAATTAATATTAGCAGGTTGTTTAATGGATATAAGTACATTCAAGGTGAAGAAAATCAAATGGCCTCATGAGAGAACCTTGTGCACTTAGCTCCTTTAAAGAATTGTGCCTGCCCATTTGGCTGAACTGATTATGTGCTGACTGCAGGAAAATATAGAAAATACTAAGAAATCTATGATTTTGAATTGACCAGGCAAATTGTACATTTGATTACTTTCTTTTCCCTCTTTAATATCTTTTCCAAACTAATTATAACCCCCTTTCAAGTTAGAAATTGAGTCATATGATTTTTTTCTATATTCTTTTACAATGTTCAGTGCTGAATAAATCAATTCATGAATTATCAAATATTTGGCTTTTAAGTAGTCATTCTCTTTCATTCTCAGGTGATAATGATTATGATTAGTTTCTATATCTTTTAACTCTTTTCATATTGTAAAGATTAGTACTTTTTTCTCTATTTCCATTTTTTAGTCTCATTTATTGATGTCTTTCGCACCTTATCAAATTGTAGGAATCCTCTCTGAGGAAATATTGGAATATATACTGTTATAGAAAATCTGTCTTTAATTCAAGCAGGATAATTTTGGAACTTTGAATACAAAACAGATGAAAAAAGTGAATTACTTATGGAATTTTTCGGATCATTCAACAATTCAGCAAATATTGATTAAATACCTACTATATGTCAGACACTGCTGTGCTACTGGTTTGGGCACATTGTTATGACACAGATAATTTACCTCTAATAAAGAGAGATGAGAAAAAAAGGAGAAACATTGATCAAATTAAGCCATGTAGTACTTCACTAGCTTTGAAAATTACAGCTTGTAAAACATTCTGTAGGAAAGTAGAATTGTTTTCTCAGATTGTATTATAATCCTTTCTTAGCTTTCTAGACATTTCTATTGAAAAGTACTGGCTTGGACGTGGCCCTCTTCAATAATGAGATGAACCAAATCAGTTCTAATAGAGCAGTAATGAATTGAACCAGCTACACCCAGTGAAAGAACTCTGGGAAATGAGTATAAACCACTCCATAGAATTCCCAATCCCTCTATTTTTGTCCACCTGCATTTTGATTTCCTTTACAGGTTAATTGTACACTATTTCAAAGTCCAATTATTTTGTGCAGCAGAATAACTTTATGGACATATATATGTATATTGCATTTAACATATATTTTAACATATTTAACATGTATTGGTCAAACTGCCATCTGGGGGGGAGGGGAAAGAGGGGAAAAATTGGAACAAAAGATTTTGCAATTGTCAATGCTGAAAAATTACCCATGCATATATCTTATAAATAAAAAAAACTATAATAATAATTTTTTAAAATTAAAAAACAAAAAAGTACTGACTTAAGATATTTTATAGTTGTGGCTTGGTTTTATACTTTTCGCTTCCTGAAAATACCTTTTAAAAAAATGTCTTTAGATAACTACTTTTCTTTCTGGTTTTAGGTGAGGGTATTCCCCGGCCATGGAAATTAGTATATTATAGAGCAAAAAAAATGTTTGATATCAACAACTATAAAGGCAGGTAAGAAAAATATCTTAGCAGTTACATTCAGAAAGTTTTAAGATCCTCTGTGATGACACTTTTTTAAAGCCTCCTTTCAAAAATTGAAATATATTTCCATAAATATTTGTGCATAAAAATGCCCCAAAAATGTATTTTTTCATATATGACATATAAAGGTATATTAAATATTAAGATTTTTTTAAAGTTTTGTTAATATAGAATACTCTCTTTGAATATGGAGCTGTATAATAATAGATGATGTTTTATTTTCTGAACACTGGGGTAGAATGTATATAGGACATTTAAATATAGTCTTTGGAATTCTTTCTTTGCTATTACTCTAATTAAACATAGTAATTGTGATTAATACAAAGAATGTTTTTTGATAATGCTAACTTTTGAGCAGATAAATAAATCTCTCCAGGCAGTTTATTTATGACTAAAAAAAAATGTAAGGATGAATTTTAGAATAAAATCATTTGTGTTATGAAATCATCCAAAAGTTCCCTAGTGAAAAATCTTATCTTTCATGTCAGAATCTTATTAATAATAGTAGAAAGAGCACTAGAGTTGAAGTCAAAAGACCTGAGTTTGCTTCTTTATTTTTGGATTAAGTCCATTTTTGGCCCTGTGTTTCTTATCCTATAAAATGAGAATTTGGCTAAGTGATCTCAAAAGTCTCGAGATCTTATGAAGCTGTAAAAGGCTTTCTAGTTTAGGGTATTATTTGTATTGTTAGAAAATAATCATAATAATATTGAGAATATTTTTTAGTTAATATAGAATTGCGATAATATTAATATAATTATTTATTACATATAGTAATGTTATAGTAATAACATATAGTAATAATAATGTAGTTAATATAATATAATAGTATTTTTCTTAGTGTTGTATAAAAATGTTGTATATGACCATGAGTAGACAAAGCTCTTAACTTTTCTTAACCTAAATAACTAAGACTGTAAATTAGAATTAGTGGAGGAAGTTCCTACAAAGATAAAATCACAAATTCTTGACTCACAGGCATAAAATAATTTTAACTTTGAGTGGAAATGTAGAATCTTAATGTTTGAAGAAATTTTAGAGTTTCTCTAACCCAACCCTGTTATTTTGTTGAATAAAATTGAGACACCAAAAGTCCTATCTAATGTTACCCAGAGCTAGTTGTTGGCAGAATTGCAATTGGAACCCAGATGTGTTTTACTTTACATTTTAACATTCTGTAATAGTAAGAAAATATTTTAAAGTCCATTGATCTTATATTTATAATCTGCTCACAATGATTGTACTTCTTCTTCCTTAGATATAGTAAAAAGGACACTCAGAAGTTAAAGAAGTACCAGTCCATTCATGGAAATGATTGGAAAAAGATTGGTGAAATGGTGTCCCGCAGTAGCCTCTCTGTGGCACTGAAATTCTCCCAAATTAGCAATAGTAAGTGACATGTAACTTCTGCTTTAAAAATAAGTCAGACTGAAGGGACCTGTATGTGCAAGAATGTTTGTGGCAGCCCTCTTTGTAGTAGCCAGAAACTGTAAACTGAGTAGATACCCATAAATTGGAGAATGGCTGAATAAATTGTGGTATATGAATATTATGGAATATTATTGTTCGGTAAGAAATGACCAACAGGATGATTTCAGAAAGGCCTGGAGAGACTTACATGAACTGATGCTGAGTGAAATGAGCAGGACCAGGACACTTCAACAACAATACTATATGATGACCAGTTCTGATGGACCTGGCCATCCTCAGCAATGAGATGAACCAAATCAGTTCTAATGGAGCAGTAATGAACTGAACCAGCTACACCCAGAGAAAGAACTCTGGGAGATGACTAAGAACCATTACATAGAATTCCCAATCCCTATATTTTTTGCCCCTCTGCATAAAGTCAGACTAATGAAACTGTACTTCAGATATCTGAGCTGGCTGCTATAAAACTATTTTTTTTTTGTTCTATTTATTTTTCATGAGCATTCTTGAATATTGATTTATTTCTTTTCTTGATATAAACTTGATGATAAATATTGGAAATCTATTAAATTGTGCCCTATGAATCAGTTTGGACTATTTTTCTCCCTTGTTAACTGAGAAATAGTGATGGGAGTGATACGTGTAGAAATATTATTTTCTTGTTGAAATTTGTTATTTGAATAGCTAAATATTTGAAACTTAGCAGTAAGTACTACAAAATTTTATTAGTGATTCTTTTGTCCTTGAATATTGCATAGGGGGTATTTGGCTGAGGATTCAGGGCTGTTGTGTTTTTGTGATCCAATGTTTGGCCTTTCTTTTATATAGTTAGGGAGTTTATTTAAGTGATGATTAGGTTCTAAGAAAAGTGTTTTAAATCTTCCTTACAACAAAGGACTTCTTGATTTCTACAGAAAAGAGGTATTGTCTTCGGTTAGAAAGGTGCTACATTATATATTCGTAACAAAAGTTGACAAACTATCAGATAGGATCTTCCCCCCCCCCCCCCATAAAACAAACACTGCTATCATTGTGTTCAACTATTTTTTTATTCAAAAAATTATTATATTAATAAACATAATTATATTTTCTTATATTGAAATGAACAGACATTGCTATTGCTAATGTAAAGTGAGGAAAAATCATTAACTCTTTTAAAAAATAATAAATTTCTGGCTTTAAAATCCTTTAAATTCTATAACATAACTGTATTTTCCATAGTTATTACCTTTAGTTCTTTTTACATAAATATACTCTTATCCTATAACTCCTTAGGGAGAGGAACTAAACCTGACATTTTGTTTGTGTAAGGAACATCTAGGCCAGGAAACTTTCTCCACTAATGCACTCATAATCTTTGCAGCTTAGAATTACATAGAGCACCGAAAGAGAAAATAATTTGTGCAGGGTGCTAATTCCTAGAGTTGCATTTTTGTTTAGTTGTGATTTATGTTGTGATTATGAGTCATGATTCCTGATTCAGCTATCCATGCAGAACGATGCTTTCTTGTTTGACCTGTGATTTCGTTGTTGTGGGTAACTTCCCACTAGTAGAAAACATCCTCTCCCATTGTAGATCAATGGGATTATCTGTTCTTCAGCTTTAGAGTTTGAGAGCTGCCCAGTCAGTAAAAAAAATCAGGTAACTTGTATCAATCAAAGAGCTTTTATTATGTAATTGCAAACACTGTGCTGAACTCTGGAGACTGAAAGGAAGGTGGTCTCTTCTCTCAAGGAGCTTTCGGTGTAATGGGAAAGATAACATGAAAACAACTATGCACAAACAAAACATATAAAGGATAAATTAGGGATAAGCTATAGGGGGAAGATACTTCCATTAAGGTTTTCTGAAGATGCTGAGATATTACCCAGGATTTGAAGGAAGCCAGGAGAGACAGGAAGTAGAAAAAGAAAAGAAAGTACCCCAGGTATGGGAACAGCCAGTGAAAATGTCTAAAGTCTGGAGTGTGTATTGTAGACAGGAGTTGATTCTGAGGCTGGCTATCTGTCCACTGAGTCACATTGCCTCTTTTCCTATGTCCATAGAAATCAATCATGGTCCTTGGAGTAAAGCAGAAACTCGGAGACTAATTAAAGCTGTTGAAGAAGTGATTCTAAAAAAGCTGTCACCAAAGGAAGTGGAGGACATAGATTCTCGTCTCCAAGAAGACAGTTCCCCAGAATCTTTATCAATTTTGCGGAAACAGCTCTACAAGGGTATATCCTGGGTAGAAGTAGAAGCCAAAGTAGAAACAAGAAATTGGATGCAGTGTAAAAGTAAGTGGTAAGTTTTAAGATTTTTCTCATATTCCATCACCTTCATTCCCAAATAGATCTTACCTTTCTCTCCTATCCCAAAAAAACTATTATTTGTAACAAAGAATTTTTAAAAGTAGATTAGAAAAACCACCCAATGTATCAGTGCGATTCTGACAGTGTACCTCATCATTCCAACATGTCTGTTGAATATAGATGCAAATATAAAATAAGTCAGAAGTTTGTGAGGCTTAAAAATTTTTTTTTAGAATAAAGTCTACATATAGGAAATGAAATTCTAAGGAAAGATAACAAAAATAAATTGAAAATGTATTAAAAAAAACAAAAATCTGTAAAGAGAAATGGAATAATATAGTACTAGAAGTATTTCAGGGGAAAATATGATTAAAAAGAACTTTATCATCTAAGAATAAGTATTTGTTATGGCTTCCTAATTGGTACCTTGTGAAGTTGATGCTTTATTTAGGTTTTAGGAAAAGAGAAGGCAAAGTGTTACATTGACCTTATTAAAAATCATTGGGGCAGTTAGGTAGGATAGTGGATATAGCACCAGCCCAGACACTTAACATTTCCTGGCTGTGTGATCCTGGGCAAGTCACTTAACCCCAATTGTCTTAGCAAGCAATAAACAAATTAATAAATAAAAAGTCACCAGTTTAAAGTTTTAACTTTTCCTATTTCCTGTTAGCCTTAAGAATAAAGAATATACATATATAGCTATTCCAGGTCCAATATGGGTTGAATATCTTACCAGACAACAACAATAATAATGATTCTCTTAAGTAAACTGTTAGTTTGGCATATAAAAATATTGATCTTTGCACACTATGCAGATTTTTCTGATCCTTAGTAAAAATGGTTGGATTTATATCTGTGAATAGAATCTAGTAAATGATAGAAATTGGATTTACATACTGGATGAGAATAATTTAGTGATAGAAAATTACCAAAATATATATATTTCCTATGGAAGCTTTTCCCTGAAATGATGAACTTATATATTTGTCATTTTTAATTTAGGCCTGAAATTCTGACCAAGCGAATGACCAGTGGGAAGGTTGTATACCGTGGGACAAATGCTCTGCGTGCTAAAATCAACCTTATTGAAAGGTACAGAAATTTAAATGTGTTCAAAACTAATCTCTTTTACCTTTGAAACTTTCATAAGGATAATCATTCAAAAAATATTTATTATGTATCTATACTCTTTGTAAAGTTTTAGGAGATGGAGGTGAGGAGGGTGTGTAGTCTAGGCATGGAGCATATCCTGTGTAAAGACTAGAAATGAGAGGTGCAGTGGCCTGTCTGAGGAACAGGAAGAAACCCAACTTGAATAGATCATAGGAAGGGCAATAATATTTATTAATGTCAATATGTTTTATAAAAGGACTTCTGTACCCTACAGAGGAGTTTCTGTTGACTCTAAAGATGGTAGAGAAATAGAGATGTGTTTAAGGATAGTAACTTTAGTACTGATAATGAATTAGAGAGGGAATCCTTCAGGCTGGGAGACCAGTTAGGAGGCTATTGCTGCAGTCCAAGTAAAAAATGATAGAAGCTTGATGGCCATGTGTGTGGAGAAAAGTTGGATTTAAGGTAATATTATGGAGGTAGAATTGAAAAGATTTGGCAACCTGTGTGGGAGGCAAAAAAAATGGGCAGTTAGAGATAATGCCAAAGTTAAAAATCTGAGTGACTAGAGGATGATGTTGCCTTTGCCAGAAATAAGGAAGTTACTTCAAAAGAGGAATTAAAATGAATTTATTGAATTTGGCACATTTTCGATACAATTAGTTCTAAATGGCCAATAGGCAACTGGCAATGGGGGACAGGAATTCAGGGAAGAAGCTGGTGCTAGGTAGATAGATCTTTGTTTTTTTTTTTTTTTTTTTTTTTTTTTTTTTTTAATTTATTTATTTATTTAATAGCCTTTTATTTACAGGATAGATACATGGGTAACTTTACAGCATTAACAATTGCCAAACCTCTTGTTCCAATTTTTCACCTCTTACCCCCCCCCCCACCCCTCCCCTAGATGGCAGGATGACCAGTAGATGTTAAATATATTAAAATATAAATTAGATACACAATAAGTATACATGACCAAAACGTTATTTTGCTGTACAAAAAGAATCAGACTCTGAAATATTGTACAATTAGCTTGTGAAGGAAATCAAAAATGCAGGTGTGCATGAATATAGGGATTGGGAATTCAATGTAATGGTTTTTAGTCATCTCCCAGAGTTCTTTTTCTGGGCATAGCTAGTTCAGTTCATTACTGCTCCATTAGAAATGATTTGGTTGATCTCGTTGCTGAGGATGGCCTGATCCATCAGAACTGGTCATCATCTAGTATTGTTGTTGAAGTATATAATGATCTCCTGGTCCTGCTCATTTCACTCAGCATCAGTTCGTGTAAGTCTCTCCAGGCCTTTCTGAAATCATCCTGTTGGTCATTTCTTACAGAACAGTAATATTCCATAATTTTCATATACCACAATTTATTCAGCCATTCTCCAACTGATGGACATCCATTCAGTTTCCAGTTTCTAGCCACTACAAAAAGGGCTGCCACAAACATTCGTGCACATACAGGTCCCTTTCCCTTCTTTATAATCTCTTTGGGATATAATCCCAGTAGTAACACTGCTGGATCAAAGGGTATGCACAGTTTGATAACTTTTTGAGCATAGTTCCAAACTACTCTCCAAAATGGTTGGATTCGTTCACAACTCCACCAACAATGCATCAATGTCCCAGTTTTCCCGCATCCCCTCCAACAATCATCATTATTTTTTCCTGTCATCTTAGCCAATCTGACAGGTGTGTAGTGGTAGGTAGATAGATCTTTGGATTCATCTGCTTAGAGATGACAGTTAAATCCATGATAGTGGGGGTGTTTTTTTTCCCAAAAGAAAAAAAAGGAAGCTTCATTGAGAAAAAAAATATTTATTATTTGGAAAGTGGAAAGATTAATAATGGATGAAAGTATTATTTAAGCATTAAGTATAACAAAGTAATAATATCAAAAATTATATATGAAGAAAAATGCTTTTGGTTTGTCATGTACCAAAGACAAAAAGAAATAATAGATGGTCAATCCAGATATTGTAATATTGGTTCCTAATTCCTAAGGAAATGGAAGGATTCCAATGTTTTTAATGCAAACATTTATAGAAAATTTATAGAACTCATAGGTAAGAATTTCAAAAATTAAGGTGGCTTAAAAGAGCAATATCCACACTAATAAGATCCCTGACTCACCAATATTGGTAGTATCTATTTTTTTTTAAATAATAGCTTTTTATTTTCAAAATATATGCAAAGATAGTTTTTAACATTCACCCTTGCAAAATCTTGTGTTCTAAATTTTTTTCTCTCTCTTCCCTGCTTCCTACCCTAGATAGCAAATAATCCAATATATGTTAAACATGCAGTTCTTCTATAAATATTTCTACCTTTTTCATGCTGCACAAGAAAAATCAATCAAAAAGAAAAAATGAGAAAATATAACAACAAAAAACAAAACAACAACAAAAAAAGTTGAAAATACTACGTTATGAGGCACATTCAGTCCCTAAAGTCCTTTCTCTGGGTGCAGATTGTTTTGTCCTTCACAAATCTATTGCAATTCTTCTGAATCACCTCATGGTTAGAAAGAGCTGTGTTCATCAGTTGATCATTGCATAATCTTGTTGCTGTGTACAGTGTTCTCTTGGTTCTACTCACTTCACTTAGCATCACTTCATGTAAGTCTCCAGGCCTCTCTGAAATCATCCTGCTGATCATTTCTTACAGAACAATAATATTCCATAACATTCATATACCATAACTTATTCAGCCATTCCCCAACTGATGGGCATCCCCTTAGTTTCATCATTGCCTTTATAAAAAAAGGCTGCTATAAATATTTTTGCACATGTGGGTCCTTTTCTCTCTTTTATGATTTCTTGGAATATAGTAGTAGTGAATGCTGCTGGATTAAAGGGTATGCAGGGTTTTTCAGCCCTTTGGGCACAGTTCCACACAACTCCTTACTAATTTTATTCCATATAGCAAGCCCTTTAGAGATGTTTAGAGTAAGTTCGTGCAAATAATTAGCTTGAGCCACTTGATTCTGAACAGTGGTTACAGACATAGCAATTGAGGCACTGGAAGATAAAATAGAAATTAATGCAATTATTCCAGAAACAACACATGAAATACATCTTTTCTTTCTATTTTGCTTAGTCAATGTTCAGTGTTCTCCTTCAATAGTCTGTTTAAGTGTCATACCAGTTATCACTCTGTATAGGTAACATATTAAGTGAAGGCTTCATATAACAAACACAATACTGGTATTAGCCTTATTTCCTATGTATTCAGAAACCTTGCATAACCTGCAAGTAACATTATAAACAAACATGTTTGTACTGTATTATGTTATATGATAATACATTCTTATTTCTATTCCAAAAATACCCCTCTATAAGAGTGAATAGTAATGTGATTTTCCAAACCTGATCATTCCCCTTTTGATTATTTCCCCACCATTTTGGTTTGAAGTATCCCTCATGCACATAGCGATTATGAGAGTCATTATGCCAGGACAAAAGTCTGATTCCAAACTGTGTGACAAAATCTCTGCTCTGTTCTGCGGTCCAGAAAAGGAGAATCGGCTTCTTCAGTGTCCCATAAGTCTTGATCTGGACAAGATGATATATGGATTCTTTTCTTTTATCTTCATGCTCTGGATAAATTAGGACAGGACATCTTTCCAGGATCCATGTGTCTCCTTCATCTGTGGAAATGCAAAGAAAATCTCGGCCCTGGGTTATTACTTATCAAGACCCCTCCATGTCCCATTGATATCCTTCCACATAACATACTGTGAGAGGAGGGCAAGGCGGCTCTTTAACCTTTTCTGTTCCTCTGAGGAAAAATGATGTAGTAAAGAAAAAAATTAGTCAGCTGAGGTGTGGGACATGTTATTCAATGTGAGATAATTAATGATATATGGTGCTTTAGCAAGTCTGTTCTTGGGGTTACCTCCCCCCCCCTTTTTTTTTGTTTATCAAGAATGACTTTCAAAGATCTACTAGGCTTTACTTTTCTAGTTTTGATAAGCAAATTTTTATGTTATACAAAGAGAGGGTATCAGAAGAGACTGTCTGAAGATCTTTCTCTTTACATACTTTGTGTAAAGTTTTTCTTATGGCTTCCCATTTACTGATAGTAAATTGGGATTACCTCCCAAGATTTGGGGGCTGCTGGGGAACCAGGGTGTATTGTTATAAACAGCCTGTAAAAATACTCTTAACTTATTTTTCTTAGCCCTTACTCCCCTTTATTTTTTATTTATTTTTTTTTGGGGGGGGGGCTGAGGCAATTGGGGTTAAGTGACTTGCCCAGGGTTACACAGCCAGGAAGTGTTAAGCATCTGAGGCCAAACAAATTTGAACTCAGGTCCTCCTGGCTTCAGGGCTGGTGCTCTATCCACTGTGCCACTTAGCTGCCCTTTTACTCCCTCTTTTAACGTAATTAATTGTAAAAGTTTAAGATCTTTCCCTTCATTCTTCAATCCTTTAACTATTTGCCCTCTCATTGTTTTACGTGTCTGTTTGCTCCAGAAAATAAAAAGTGAGATGTGCCAGTGAACAGTGCTGCTGGAGCCTTACTCTTACTTGACTTAGGCCTTTTGTCCTCCGGTTACCCAGGGGGTACCAACCACTAGAAGACCATCAGGTCTCTGTTTCCTTTGTGGGCTGTTTGAGGACCAGGGCCCCATGTTGGGAGCCATTTGTGGCGATCAGCACAACAAATAGGCTAGTGGTGAAAATAAGGTGAAGTTGCAGAATATTCAATAGAGCCATTTAATGAGAGAAATCGTATTGCTTATATATCTTAAAAATAATATGTTACTATGAAAAACATAGTTCTGTAACCAATCCTGTTTTCTGTTTTCTATGATCTAATTCTCTGGAGCATGTTGTTAGTTTCTAGGGACTCAATCTTATTTAAAGTTCACAATGCCCCAGTAATTGTTCCAGGACCTTATGTTTTCTCGTGACTTCAAGCTTAAATGCACTCTTGATTAATCTTAGGAGGAGGGGAACATTCCAGTTACTGAAGTTTCTAGCTTCCTGGGAGTTCTCTACATATTTCTCTAATCAATAGAGATTTAGAGCATTTTTTCATATAACTAGAAATGGTTTTGATTTCTTTGTATGAACATTATCTATTCATATCCTTTGAAGTATCTTTTTTTTAAACAAACATTATTGCAGCATTTATCTGGATGCACTTCAGTACACTTCACTGTCATGTATTAGAACTCAAAAAGAGTTTTCTAAAGAGTGGTGTCAAACTCAAAGAGAAAAAGGAGGCTACTAAACAGTATATAAGGATCCCCATATGCCTTTTTGGTAGAGAAAATTATATGTTAATATTGTTTATGTCCTAATGTTTTCTTTTTTATTTGTTTGTTAGTTATTTCCCAATTACATTTTAATCTTGTTAATGCTACTACTCAAAACATTGTGAACCACTGGGCCTAGGTTTATATCTCTGCTCTAGAGAGGTAAAGTGTGGTATAGAGAGTAGATTGACAAACCTAAAATCAAAAAGATTTGGAAAAACCCTACATTTAGAGGGCAGGTTGATCCAGCCAAGGGGTTGTTGTATATGCTGGAGAACCAAGAGCGAGCAGAGTCATGAAAAACCAGAGAAGAGAGACTGAAGGAGGGCAGGGCTGAGAGCTGTAGAAGTTATATGAAGACTGAGAGAAAACCATTAGCAACTAAGAGAACATTGTTAATCTTGGAGAGAGCAGTTTCAGTTGAGTGATGAGGGTTGAGAAGTGAAAGGGAGAGTAGACATCCTTTCCTAAGACTTTGGCTGTCTGAGGCAGGAGAGACATAGAACCTTATTGCCAAGGATATCACAGGTTGGCATAAAAGTTGTGTTTTTTTGGTTTGTTTGTTTAAGAGATGTGGAAGATCTGAGTTGATACAGAAAAAAATGAAAATTAGAGAAGAAATTGATTGTGGGGCAATGTACTAGAAAAAAATAGGAATGGGGTGGCACTGGAGGAAAGAATAAAGAGCATAATTCAAGATGTAGAAAAGAATGTAAGATGTATCTGCCCATATAGAATTGAAATAGGTATTTTGAGTCCAAACCTCCATTTGTGCCAGTGATGATTTCACTATTCCCCAACCTGAATTTTCCAGTCAAGCTGGTTTATTCATTACCTCCCAAGGATACTTTAATCCTTCTTAACTCCAGAGCTTTTCTCATGTAGCTCACCGTGTACTTGGCATACCCTACTCCTCTCCAAATCTTGCCTGTTCTTCTAGAGCATTTAGTATCCCATATCTTCCTACTCTAGTCTTTGGTTTTCTCTGTCCTTTAAAGTCCTTTGAGCAAGGGTACTGGAACCAGTTCAGGTCAGGTAGAGCCAGTTAGAAAATTTTCAGTCTGATCATTTACATCTTGGAAATCAGCAAACCCTTCAAATCAAGACTTGATGTATTATTTTGTTAATTATCTAGATTTAAGAGGGTGATAGCAAAATTTTAATGCAGATGAAACTCTACAGTGTGTGGATAGGATTTTGGAGATTTGCTTGTTAAAAATTTACCAATGCACCCCTATCTATAACACTTATTTTCTGCATCATTCATTTGATCAACTTGACACTTCCCATTTTATATTTTTTAAATACATACTACGTCCCATACAATTCTTAGATTTTTCTATTCCATGAATTTTTGTATTTTGTATCTTTTTCTATTTGGCCATTGCTGCTTTTCAAGGCATTCTTCTCTTTGAATTTTTGTGCTTCTTTTTCCATTTGCCTTAGTCTAGTTTTAAGGAGGTTGATTTTGTTTTGTTTTTATTCCTTTTTCATGTCTCCTTTACCCCCCAAGGTGTTGACTCTTTTTTCATGATATTCTTGCATCACTCTCATTCCTCTTACCAATTTTTCCTCTACTTCTGTTACTTGATTTTTTAAAAAATCATTTTTAAGCTCTTCTATGACCTGAGAACAAATTATATTTCTCTTTGAAGAATTGGATGGCAGTTTTGACTTTATTGTCTTCTTCTGAGTTTGTGTTTTGATCTTCTTTTGATTTGTTTTTTAAATGCTTTCTTGGTCTTCTTTGGTGTTTTTTGTTTTGTTTTGTTGGTTTTTTTTACAATTACTTCCCAATAAATCATACATATATCCCTGAAAGATCCTCTCTTTAAAAAATATCCATTAAGGAAAACTATCTAATAATAGCAACCAACTTGTGCAACATTCCACACCTATAGTACAATATCTCTCAATACAGAGGAAATGCATTCCAGTACCAGTCATCTGGAACTTGCTCTGATTATTGTATTTGATCCGAGTTCTGTGGTATCTTCATTTATGGTCATTATGTCCATTGTTTCAACTCTGCACTTCTTCTGCCTCTGTTCATACTAGTCCTCCCATGTTTTGCTGATTCCATTAGTCATGTCACCATTTGTTCAGATATCTCCTAACCAATATGTACCTAAATTTTATTTTAAGTTTTTTCTATTACCAAAAGTGCTGCTTTTTGAATAGTTTTATAAAGACAAGGCCTTTCTTTGATTTCTTTGGGTTAAAAGTCCAGTTGTTGGTTTTCTACGTCAAAAAGTATGACTATCCAATTTACTTTTTTTTTTTCTGAGACAATTGGGATCAAGTGACTTGCCCAAGGTCACACAACTAGGAAAACTAAGTGTCTGAGACCAGATTTGAACTCAGGTCCTTCTGACTTCAGGGATGGTACTCTATCTATTGCACCAACTAGCTGCTCCCCCAATTTACTTTTTATACCTAATTACAAATTTTTTTCCAGAATTGTTAGATAAATTCTTGGCTTTCCATTAGTGTAAAAATGTTCCCTTCTTTTCACAGCTTCCTTAACATTGACTATTTTCATCTTTTATCATTTTGTCAACTTGACAGGTGTGAGGTAATACTTCAAAATGATTTTATTTGCATTTTTCTTAATATTTAATCATTTGGAACATTTTTCACACAAATGTTGACAATTTGCATGTCTTATTTTTAAAACTGCCCATGTCCTTTGACCGCTTATCGATAGGGAAGTGAGTCTTGATCTTTTATGTTTGTGTCAGTTCCCTAGAGAATTTGAATGTCAGAGATTTTGGATGAATTTGTACCCAGAGAATTTGTCAGAGATATTGGATATAATGATTTTTGGGGAGGTCCCATCTATGATTTCTCTTATTCTAGATACATGGATTTTATTTATACAAAAACTTTTAATTTGTAAATAATTGAAATCAACAACTTTATTTTGTCCTTTGTAATATCCTCATCTTTGTCTGGTTATGACCCTAATCACAGTTTTGAAAAATATCTTTCATTCTTCTCTAATTTTTTAAATTGTGTGAATTGTTGGATTTAATCTCTTCTCCATTAGGAATTAATTTTGGTTCATTGCATGCAACATTGGTCTTAACCAGATGTTCTTAATTTTTTAAAATCATGACTTTTTTGACTCCTGTGGTAATTTGGTAAAGTCTAAATCTTTTCAGAACATTATAAGTTACTGAATTCTTCCTCCAAGACTTTATGTTCTTGGATTTCTCAAATGCTAAGCTACTCTTTCCTAGGCTGGCTCTTATAACTTGACAAAGCTGATTTATTATTTTTTTCTGGAACTGTTGTTTGGTTGATAAATGACTTGAAATACAAAAGATTTTATTAACACATACTTTTGATTTTCTCTCAGGTTATATCAAACAAATGTACAAGAAGCTAATGAAATTAATTGGGAGCATCTTGCTGGTGCCATTGGGTAAGAACATTTTTTTGATGGTAGGCTAATCAGAAGGATTCAGTCTAAAGAGGTGGCATGTAAATTTTTAGGAACAATGTAAAACTAACACTTGAGCGTTTCAGGGAAGTATTGGTAAATTTACTTTATTTGAAAAAAGAATTTTATATAACTGAAATACCTAAACAGTAAGATATGAGTGAATTTTCATTTTGGTTGCCTCCATGACAATGAACGTTTTTCACTTTTCCTTTGTATGATTGACCATAATATCAACCATATTATACTTTAGTCAGACTTGTAAGGCCTTTAATTTTTCTTTTCAAATGAAGGATTTGCTTTCTCTTATTGTCTTAAACCGTATTGCAAATATATATACTCAAATTGGCTAAACTCAGGTTAAACTAGTATGTCAAATGGGTTTTTGGAGAGCTGGTTGTTAAATGCTTAGCATTCCCAAATTGCCTAAAGTTTATTTTCCTCACTATTCAGAGGCAGCATGATTGGTCAATTACAATATATAAGAATAAAAGAGAAAAGTGATCACTTTCGTTATGTCTCTGTGTATTTATTATTCACAGTTAAAATATTTACCAGATTCTTGTTTTGTTGTTGCAAAAAAAAAATCTAGAATTCATAAGCACTTTTAAAATATTTATTTGTTTTGGTAGTACTGTATGACATCCATATTGGCAATATAGCCATCATTAACCTATTTAGCTCATATGATTTTCTTCTTAAAGACTTCCTAATCAGCACCAGCCCTGAAGTCAGGAGGACCCGAGTTCAAATCTGATCGCAGCCACTTAACACTTCCTGGCTGTGTGACCCTGGGCATGTCACTTAACACCAATTGCCTCAGGAAAAAAAAAAGACTTCATAATCTCTGTTTCACTTTTGACATTAGAGTCAATTTTCCTATTGGAAGAGTCATCAGCAGCCGTCCAGTCTGATTCTAAAAGCAACCACTCTAAGTGGGGGCATTTTGTCCAGCTGTCAGCCCTAATGTGGTCTCTTAGATTCATTGCTTCTAGATTTGCTCTTTGCCTCCATAAAACAAGTTTCCTCTTCCATAGGATTAGCCTTGGATTACATGAGAATAGCTATTGCATTCATCTTGAATCTTCTCATTTTGTAAATAAGAATCCTCCTTTATTCATCCATTTCTCAGATGACATATCTTCATTCCTCTCCTACAGATTTTTTTACCTTGCCATAGCAACCTTCTCACCACCCTAGAAGTTTATTCTGTCTCTAGAGCCTAAAATGTGCAATAGAAATCTGAGGGACAATAAACTCCAGGGATGGCTTTACCTCTAGGATAAAATATAAAATCCTCTCTAACTTCTAAAGACTTTCACAACTTGGCCCCAGTCTTTTTTATCCAACCTCTTTTCTCCTTTTCCCATAACCTATAATACAAACCAAAATGTCCTTCTCATTAATCCTCACAATACTCCATTTCCCATCTCCATATCTTTGTCTTAGTCTTTCCCTTCACCAAAACTGTCCTCTTCTTCTTATCACTTCCTAAAGTCTGATGTCCAAATTTTCAGAAGTTCGACTAGTGCCTTCTATAGGAAGTATTTATAGATGGCTATCTCCCTTTCTTAGTTTTAAGCTTCTTAAGTGCACAGACTCTTGTGTTCCTAGCTCCTAGAACAGTTGCTGGCACATAATAGGTATTTAATAAATGCTTGTGTGATTTGTTTATTACAATTGAGAAAATGTCAAATAAGCTGAAAATCTTGAAAAGTAATTTTTTAAAAATATGGTGTGAACCTTCTAAAATGAAAAACTAAACCTTGCTGAACACTCTCAAGAATGTTACATGAGTGCTGCTGTTTTATTCCTGGATTTGGCATCTTAACTGTGAAACTTTTAGAGCAAATCTTGGATTCTCAGGCAATAGGAGCCATAAAGGTCATTAAGTTCAATTCCCTGCTTTTATAGAAAAGGAATTTGAGATCTAAACAAGTAAAGGAACTTCCCCAAGTTTATATAACTACTTCTCTGGGCCTCTTATCTTTAAATTGAATGAACTTAATTAAATGATCTCCAAGGTCCTATTTCATCTTTATTTTCATGGAAAAGGAAAAAAAGAAAAGAAATTCTGTTTCCCTGACAAGTTTAAATTCAGATGAACACTATATTCAGTGATTTTATTTTTATTTTTTTCAGATTGTAAAGGACTTTATTACTTTTTTTAATAGCTTTTATTTTTCAAAATACATTCACAGATAGTTTTCAACATTCACCTTTACAAAACCTTGTGTTCCATATTTTTCTCTCCTCTAGACACCAAGCAATCCAAAATAGGTTATACACGTGCAATTCTTCTAAACATATTTCCACATTTATCATGCTGGTGCTTTTATTTATAAGCAAAAGAATAGTGGTTTCTGATGTGTTTTCTTTTTAAAAATCCATTTCCAGCCATTGTAGGATAGAACACTGGATATGTAATTAGGAAGACACATCATGCATTGAAATGTGGCCTCAGACAAGTACTTATTAACTATGTGATCCTGGGCAAGTCACTTAATCCAGTTTGTCTCAATTTCTCATCTATAAAATGATCTGGAAAAGGAAATGGCAAACTATTCCAGTATCTTTGCCAAAGAATACCCCAAATGGTGTCTCATAGTCAGGCACACTGAAACAACAGTAATTGTGATGTCAATAATATACTTTTTTTTCATAATATTGAATTTCTGAGTTGAAAAATGATGAATATAAATATATTTATTCCTGTTGGATTTTATTTTTTGATAATAAAAAGATTCTTTTTTGTTGTTGTTGTTTTTAGAGATGTTCCTCCATCCTATGTTCAATCTAAATTTTACAAACTGAAAGCTACCTGTGTCCCTCTTTGGCAGAAGAAAACCTTCCCAGGTCAGTAGTCATTAATTGTGCAGTGTTATTTCCCCTTTGTTGCCAGGCATGTTTGGCTTAGATCAGTGATTCTTAGCTTTTGAGCTATGGACCCAGACTTCAAATTCATATCATGCATTTCTACTTGTTCTCCATTTGACCCCAGAAAATGTGCAACATGAAAAATAGGGTTTGTGTTGACAGTTTTATATGATCATTCATTTATGCTCATAGAAAAAAAAGTTCTTATTACAATATTGTTAAGTTAATAGTTTTTGTTGTGCTTTTTCTCAACAGATACTAATATAAATACTACTTATCATGGAAGATAGGAAGTTTTTTGATAATAAAAAGAATTCTTTTTTACTCAAAAAAGATTGAGAAACAGTGGTTCTCAAGAACCAAGACTTCTAAAACTTTTTCCTTTCATGACTCCTTTTCACCTGAAAAAATGTTTATATGACCCTGGGTATATAAAGATATATAAAATAGATACAAATCAAACATTTACTGAGAATAAATCATAATTTTGCAATCTCCACATTCAGTTAGGAGAACCTATAGGGGATCGCAAACCACAATTTAGATGGCTTGCATGACATGGCATCATAGTGTATGTTACAAAGTAGTTTAAAATCTCAACATAAATTTTTGGTGTCCTACAATATATCAATAGATCGCATGAATTTATAAATGTGGGATCTCCCTTTAATGGTTCAGATTTCAACCTATCCATGCTTGTTCCTGATATGTGAGTTTTTTTCTTCTTTAAATGCCCCATAGCGGGCATTTGCCCAACATGCTAGAGATCTTTCATTATATTTCGAGTTTTTTAGATAATAAAGCAGCTTTTTGTCTATCCAATCTATATATCTTCAGTGAGGTTTTTTATGACAATTCTTGAATGCAAATCACTTAACTTGCTATAGTTTAACTATACCCATGAAGTTTTGTGCTCTTTGGGTCAAAAACTAGGAAAACATTGTACATGTTAAGAGCAATAATAATCAACTGTAAAAGAATTAGCTACTGTGATCAACACAGCAATCAATGACTATGAAAAATGCTATTTACCTCCAGAGAGAGGATTGATGATCTGTTGAATACAGATCGAAGCTTATTTTCTCATTTTTTTTGTTTGCAGCATCAATAATATAGAAATATATATTTGGCATGACTTCATGTGTATAATAGGCATCATTTCTTGATTTCTCAGTGAGTAGAAGAGGGGATAGAGAGGAGAGAATTTAGACCCAAAAATTTAAAAATAAAGTAACAATTTGAGAGAAAAAAAAGCACAGGACAAGGAAAATAAAATTTTCTATTGAAAAATTATGCTTAATGTCAAGAAATAGGGATAGAAGATGTCTCCCTGGGAGAACCCTAATAAGTATCAAAAGGCATTCAGGAACAGAGACTTTCAGAATTCAAAGGTTTGGCAGGTATCATCCAATGTAGTCACCATCAAATATAGCATCCAAATGTAGCATGACAGCTGGTCATCATGTCTCTGAATACCATTGCTTCATGAAGCAGGCAGTTTGTCAATGTTGGACAATTCTAATCAGCTTCTATGACTTTCTATGATTTGACTTTTAGGATATTTCTTTAAGAATTGTTCCTAATTTGGCCTTTTTGGAGTGAGACAAAAGTCAATTCCCTAAAATTCCTTTTTAATAATATATGACAGACATCATGCATCCCTTAATTCCTCCATTATTATTTTTAGGCTAAACATCCCAGCCCTCACCTCTTCCCCCCAAAAAGATTCACTTAATTGGTCTATAGTTTAGAGACTCTACTTTATGCTCCATTTGAAAATAGAAGTGAATTTGCCTATTTTCCAACTGTTTACACATTCTTTTACTCCAAAATTTGTCAAAGATCACATCTGTAAGTTCTAGCATGCTGGGGTATGATTTGTTTGGGACTACAGACATGGGATCCTTTAAATCTATAAATAGTTTTCTCACTATCTTATAAATGGAATATGTGACCTTAATATTAAAATTCATACTAAAAAAAAATAGAAGGAAGCACAGTTGTGTTGTGTATATACTTCTCTCTGCTATGGGTAGAATATATGTTTTTAACCAAACAAGAAATAGAGGTAATTACAGAAGATAAAATGAATAACTGTGATTATATAAAACTAAGAAGATTCTCAACCAAATCATTTCCAATGGAGCAGTAATGAACTGAACCAGCTACGCCCAGAGAAAGAACTCTGGGAGATGACTAAGAACCATTACATTGAATTCCCAATCCCTATATTTATGCACACCTGCATTTTTGATTTCCTTCACAAGCTAATTGTACAATATTTCAGAGTCTGATTCTTTTTGTACAGCAAAATAACGTTTTGGTCATGTATACTTATTGTGTATCTAATTTATATTTTAATATATTTAACATCTACTGGTCATCCTGCCATCTAGGGGAGGGGGTGGGGGGTAAGAAGTAAAAAATTGGAACAAGAGGTTTGGCAATTGTTAAAGCTGTAAAGTTACCCATGCATATATCCTGTAAATAAAAGGCTATTAAAAAAAAATAAAAAAACTAAGAAGATTCTAAAAACCATTTTCCTTACTATATAAGATAGCAACAAATTAGAAATCAAGTAATGCTCTATGTTACCTATCCAGCTGTGCCCAGTGATCCTTGTTCTTCCTGATTTGAACTCCATGATGAAAATATTTCTTGGTGAAAGGAGGATTCAGAAATCATTTCTTCTAAGTTAATTTAACCTCCATCTTCTCCCACCCTATCAGTGTTCTTCCTTTTATGAAGTTAAATCTTACAGTATTTTTAGGAGAATTTTTTTATGACTATCTTTTAATTTTTAACATTATCACTTCCCCTTAGTACCCCTTCCTCTGGAAGGACATCACATACAATAAAAATTTTTTTTTAATTTATTTTTAATACACATTGCTTTATAAATACTTTGGGAGAGAAAAAATAAAGCAAAAGGGAAAAACTTGAGAGGGGGGGAAGAAAGTGAATATAGCATGTGTTGATTTACATTCAATTCCATAGTTCTTTTTTTGGATGCAAATGACATTTTCTGTCCAAATTTTATTGGGATACCTTTAGATCACTGAATTACTAAGAATAGCTAAATCTTTTACAGTTCAGCATCACACATTCTTACTTTTATCATGTACAATGTATTCTTAGTTGTGCTTGTTTTGCTCAGGATCAGTTTGTGTAAATCTTTCCAGGCCTTTCTAAAATCAGCTTGTTCATCATTTTTTATATAACATATTCCATTATCTTCATATAGCATAACTTGTTCAGCCATTCCCCAATTGATGAGCATCTACTCATTTTTTCAATTCTTTGCTATTACAAAAAGAGATGCTACAAACATTTTTGCACATGTATGTCCTTTTCCCTTTATGATTGCCTTGTGATGCAGATTCAATAATAACACTGCTGGATCAAAGGGTATGTACAGTTTTATAGCCCTTTGGGCATAGTTCCAAACTGGACTCCAGAATGGTTGGATCATTTCACAACTCCATTAACAATGCATTAATGTTCTAGTTTTCTCACATCCCCTTCAACATTTAGCATTATGTTTTCCTGTCATCTTAGCCAGGCTGAGAGGTGTGAGATGGTACCTCAAAATTGTTCTAATTTGCATTTCTCTAGTCAATAGTGATTTAAAGCATTTTTTAAATATGACTATAAAATGTCATCTGAAAGTTGTTCATATCATTTCGTCTAAATAGTATTTTTTATTTTTTTTTATTATTTTTTTTTTTTTTAATTTAATAGCCTTTTATTTACAGGATATATACATAGGTAACTTTACAGCATTAACAATTGCCAAACCTCTTGTTCCAATTTTTCACCTCTTACCCCCCCACCCCCTCCCCTAAATGTCAGGATGACCAGTAGATGTTAAAATATATTAAAATATAACTTAGATACACAATAAGTATACATGACCAAAACATTATTTTGCTGTACAAAAAGAATCAGACTCTGAATTATTGTACAATTAGCTTGTGAAGGAAATCAAAAATGCAGGTGTGCATAACTATAGGGTAAATAGTATTTTTTAAAGAAAAGAGAGGAAGAAAAATCCGTACAACTGATCAGGATAATAAAAAAAAAAAAAAAAATCTGCAAATCTGTACAATGTATAATACTTGAAGACTTTCCATTTCTGTAAGGGTGTGAGATGTGGGGATATCACCTCCTTTGTCTTTTTTCAATTATGCTCAATTTTTATAGTTTTACAATATTTACTTTTAACTTTTACATATGTGTAGTTCTTTCCATTTACATTATTATATCGTGCATCCTGCTTTCTTGGCTCTGTTTCCTTCATTCTGTATCATTTCTGGTAGATTTTAACCCCGACTGCCTTGCCAAAAAAAATTACATATTATCTATATATAATATAAACGTTTTGGGCAATTCCAAATTTCTTTCCAGAATGGTTGAACAGTGCATTAGTATACCTGTTTTCCTAGATCCCCTCCAGTATTTGTCATTTTCCTTTTTGGTCATGTTACCAGTCTGATCATGGTACCTCAAATTTTATTTCTCCATTAGTGATATAGAGCATTTTTTTTTCATATGGTTATTATTAACTTGGATTTTCTTGCTCTTGACCATTTAGTGATTGAGAAATAATCTTAATCTTGTAAATTTTTTTACTCAGTTCCTTTAAATATTTTAGAAATGAGACTTTTGTCAGAGAAACTTGATGTAAAATTTTCCCCTCCATTTTCTTACTTGTCTTCTAACTTTAGCTGTATGGGTTTTATTTGTAAAAACTTTTTATTTATGTAATCAAACTTAACCTTTTCATTTCACCATGAATCTCTTGATTTCTTGTTTGTCTTAAACTCTTCCCTATTCATATCACCCTTTATATTTAAATCCCATATACCCATTTTGAATTTATCTTCGTATATGGCCCAAGATACTGGTCTCTGCCTAGTTTCTGCCAGGCATGTTTCCAGTCCATGTTTCCCAGAAATTTTTGTCGAATAGTGAGTACTTGTTTCAAAAACTGGGATTTTTGAGCTTATCAAACAGTAGGCTACTATGCTCATTTGCTTCTGTATATTGTGTACCATATCTATTCCGTTGATCAACCTATTTCTTACCAAATTGCTTTGACAATTGTTTTGTGGTATAATTTGAGATCTTCTACTGGTAGGCCTTCTTCCTTTTCATTTTTTTCATTGGTTCCCTTAATATATCTTTTGTTTCTCCAGATAAATTGTTTATTTTTTCTAGCTCTGTAAAATAATTCTTTGGTAGTTTGATTAGTGTGATGCTGAATTAGTAAACTAATTATGGTAATGTAGTAATTTTTATTATATTGACTTAGCCTGTTGACTCTGTATTTGTGTGAAGAATGTCTTGTAATCTTGTTCAGATAGAACCTCTTTGTGTATCTTGGCGATAGATACTTCAGTATTTTAAACTGTCTATAATTATTACAAATAGAATTTCTTTTTTCTGTCTCTTCTGGCTGATCTTTGCTGGTAATATACAGAAATCCTGATAATTTATGTGGGCTTATTTTATATCTTGCAATTTTGTTGAAGTTAATTATTTTAAATAGTTTTTTTGTTGACTCTGTAGGGTTCTCCAAGTAAACTATCATTGATAATTTGATTGATACTTTCATTTCTTTGCCTATATCTACTTTGTTTCCTATTCTTTGTTATGAAAAAAATTACTGCTGGGTATATATGAGAGAAGTAGACTCTTTGGAGTGTAAACCCAATAATGATCAAAAGGTATGGACATGTTAGTCACTTTATTTGCATAATTCCAGATTACTTTTCAGAACAGTTATACTCATTCACAATTGCACTTGCAATGCATTTATCGTGCCTATATTCTCACAACCCCTCCCATATCATATTTCTGGGTGAGAAGTAAAACATCAAGATTGTTTTGATTTATATTTCTCTAAGTGAGTGGAGTTTTCTTTCATTGACTTAATAGTTTTCAGTTATTTTGTTGAGAGCTATTTGTTTATATCTTTTGACCACTTTCTGTTGAGGTATGACTGGTTTCTTTGCAGTATTAATAGTTTTGAGGAGTGATTATAAAATAATGCATTTGATTTTTTTTTTTTAATGAGAATACTTAGCTGAATGAATATTTTCTTTCAGAATTGTCATTTGGAAACACTGTTCTCATTTTTTGCAGTGATATTCCTCTCTCTAAGATTATTTTTAGGATTCTTCTTTTGCAAGGATATTCATATTGGTCCTTATTTATGGCAAACTTTCATGCTTTGAGGATAAGTTTGGTTTTTGGAATTGACCAAAAAGTATTATGAGGCAAGCTGGTTAGTAACTGGCTTTTGTTTTCCAAAAAAAAAAAAAAAAAAATGTGACTATAGAAAAATAATACTGATTTTCTCATCTGGTAACTTACCTTGAAGGTGTTACAACAGTGGTTTGAACAGAATCAGAACGATTCCAGTAACTATGGTTTTCAAGTGTTACTGTTTTGAAGAATAACATTCATTTCAACACATGGGCTGGAATGGAATGTTTGTTATAAAAATCAGCCGTATTATTTTATGGTCATGTCCTATGAATATCACTGCTATGAGAGAATAGTGCTTGGACAACAAGACTCATTGCTTGTGTACTTTGGGTTATGTTTGAAAATCAATCACTGGGGGACAACTAGGGGGTGAAATGCATAGAGCACCAGCTCTGAAGTCAGGAAGACCTGAGTTCAAATCTGATTTCACACTCCACACTTCCTAGCTGTATGACCCTGGGCAAGTCACTTAACCCCAATTGTCTCAGCAAATAAAACAAAAAACAAGAAAATCAATCACTGATTTTTTAGTCAAATCACCTAGTACAGTGTTTATTTAACATGACTTCATTATGATATTTTTAATTGCTTCACTAATATCAAATATAATACTTAACTATTAAAAGATAGAGGGGAAGGCCTTCAGTATGCTAAGTGGACTCCCTATGGAAGATCTATGAAAAGTATCATGTTAGTATTTTGAGTTGTGACCCAAATTGAAAAGCCTTATCTGCCATTGAGCATCTATGTGTCCTTGGAAACTTTCCAGCTCTAAAGGTCTCGATCAGAATTTGTAATTTTATGAAAAATATAGGCATAAACAAGAATTACAACAGGATAAGAAAGTACCGAGGAGTACTGAAGGGAATCAGCAAGCAGTTATTTTGATATACTAAAAATATATCCAGAGTGATTTGGATTCACAGTGTCTTAATTTTTGGTTCTTTGCACCATTTTGAACCTAGAAATGCTGATATCCCTTTGAATTTAATGTAACATTAACTTGGAATTAGAAATTTTCACAAAATAAAGATCTATCTAGCATTTGTGTAGTAATTTCAGTTTACAAAGCACTTTGCAAGTAATAGCTCATTTTATCCTCATAGCAATGCTGAGAGATAGGTGCTACTATTATCCCCATTTTACAAATTAGGAAACTGAGGCAGGCAGGGATTAAAGGATTACATGACTAAACTGAATTGTTTCCTTTTTAGAAATCATAGACTATCTCTATGAAACCAGCCGCCCAATACTGGAACAAAGGTTAAAGAGAAAGCTGAAGAAAGAAGGCACAACTATCCAGGAGCCTGAGGTGCCAAAGCAATCCTTTCGATTCAAGGACATTTTTTTCTGTGAAAGTGACAGTGAAGAAGAAGATAGAGAAGAAAGCTGCTAAATTGGGATTGTCCACAAGTTCCGTTTTTATGTTTTTAATTTATTGCACTGCTAATGAATAATGACAGGGAAAGGTTGGGTGGTTGTTATTTAGTTCTGCTTAAATTACTATCATTAGAATTTTCAGGTGGAAGAGATACTAAAAGTGTCTTTTAACCCTCTCATTTTATAAGTAGAGAAACTGAGGTCCCAAGAGATAAGAAGACATATTGAGGCAATGTAATACATTTAGGAGAAAAAGAACATTTAAAGCTATGTAACTAGACACAGTTTCCTCATATATAAAATGAGAATAAGAATACTTGTACTCCCCATCTCCCAGGTTTTTATAGAGAAAGTACTTTGTACAATTATAAATAGTTATATAAAAATGTTTTTTAAATTATTCTTTGGTGTCTTGATTTTATTCTGATAGAGTGGCTTTTTCTAAAAAAAAAAAAAAAAAAAAACAACTTGTATTTTAGATTATAAATAGTTTGATATATTTGTATCTTAACCTACTAGGAAAATACTATTTGTATTGTGTTAAAACACATTTGATATTCTTGACAAATGAAATGTGACCAATTTCTACTGCTATTGAGTTAATATCTTCCATTTCTTTTTAAATATGTAGGTGGTTTCTTGTACATTTCATTATAGTCAATGGAACTAGTATAAAATCTATTAGATGAAGGTTTTTTATCTTATAATGAAAGTGCCTGTATGCTTGATATAAGGAGTGCTTTTGGAAATTATGAATATAAAATAGGATTCCTATATATATGTCTCTGTTTATATCATGTATATACGCACATATACATCCTTGAAGAGTAGTGATTTAAATATTTGGAAAAGATTTTGGTAGCCATTTAATCCAATTCATATATTTCCCCTTCTCAACCTTGGTCTGCAGCACCCCACCAAGGTGACTGCAAGGGAATAGCCAGCCACAAAGAGCTTTTCCCGCAACCATCCTTTCAATGCTCTCTCTGTCCTTTTTTTACCTTATAAAAGAAATCCCAAAATCCCAATTTCTTTCTGTTCCTTATGCCCACTACCCGTTTTCTGTGACTGCTCATACTGGACAGGATGTGACTTATCACCTGTAATCCTTCTGGATAAAAATGAAAACTGCCAGACTATTCTCTGTGATCTGCCACTTGTCACTTTGAACAGACTGAATTGTATGCAGTGGGGAATATTATATAATAAGGTTGCAAAATTGGATTGGAACCAGGTGGTGAAAGGTGATTAGCACATCCACTGCCTAATTTCCACCTACTTTCTGCATATAGAACTTCATACTGAGTAAACCATATCCCACTCTCATCCCCATGACATCCACAGGCTTCATTCTACCCCATCCCCCTGAATGCTACCCTTGTGTACATCTTGCTTTTTATGTATATGATGAAGCAACTAATCTATTCAAGATTATGATCTTGGCTTACTTCCACACAAATGGTTCTGATTTTTTGATCAGAAGAGTATTTACTCCAGTGATTCATATATATCTTCACCTATCTAGTATTTGCAAAGCACTTGCTAGGTGCTGGCAAAGCATATGCGTAATATTCTCTACCTTCCAGGGGCTTACACTAGGCCAATGGGAAAAGAAGGGAATCTGGAAACAAAATACAAACAAGGCAATTTGAGGGCTCAGCCACCAATAAGTGAAGAGCTCAGAACAAATTTCCTATAGGATTAAGAGTTGAAGAAATAAAATGGATTCTTATATTAGCATTTTGTTAAATGTTCTTCAAGGCTTGGTCTATTATCAAACCTACCTATGGTAGTAAAAGAAGCTTTAGAGGTATGTAACAGAAAGGCATGTAGTGTGTAGCTTAGCTTCCAGGTGATTTTTTTGGAGAGTGGGGTGTAGGATTGTGTGTAAAGGGTAGGGCATTAAGGGAAGAGGAAGTGGATACTTATTTATTAAATGCCTACTATATGCAGGTACTGTGCTAATCTTTTTCATAATATCTCATTTGATCCTGATCCTGAGAGGGAGCTATAGTTATCTTCATTGTAATTTAAGAAACTGTGGCAGAAAGATGTTAAGTGATTTGCCTTGTCACACAGCTATTATGTGAGTCTGGACTTGAACTCAGGTCTTCAGTCTCTATAGATGATATATTACTTCCCAGTTTCTTTCAGTGTCACCCTCCAAAAGAATTAGAAAAGCTACATGATCTCAGACAATATAGCTTCCTTTAAAAAAAAAAAAAAGAAAGAAAAATTATTTAATAAGTATAGGTAAGGACACACTATCCCTCTTCTCTTGGGCCAGCAACCATTTATTTAAAAATATCCCAAATGGCTCATCTCAGTTACAGAATCTGAGAGGTTACAATCCTACTCTCTCCCTAATCTCCACTCAATTCTAACAATTATAAGGATCCACAGACATTTCTAGTTATCCTTTACTAATTTCTTTTCATGGTTACTACTTTCTCTTCTATCAGGAATGCTGAATACATTCCTCTCTTAACTCAGGTAATATATTTGCAAAACAAAGATGATGTTTATGTCAAATATCACTGAAAAGCTTACTCCAGTCTTAATGGAAACGAGGTAAATTAGAGCTATGTTACAATTATTAGAATGTGAGGATTCTTCCTGAAAGTTTTAAAATGAAAAAGTCTCTTCTATCTATTTCAGTTCCTATGTTTGGATGCAAAAATCTCGATAGTCACACAGAGGAGGAGAAAAAGATAAAACTCATACACAAGCTTTATATATTGAAATTTATTATAGGATGTTCTTACTGTCAACTAGAAATAGGAGGGATATTATGATCCTCCTAACCAACAACACCATTGAAGGCTTCCCATTGTGCAGGAAAAGCCCCATCTCTGATGTGTATGTGTATTATTAATATTCCTTTGTTTTTAGGGGGTTCCAGTGATGTCCATTTTAGGCCACACACCCCTTCCTATGTTGGGCCCTGAATAGCAGGTCATACTCACCCACCCCCACTTCAGCTTTTTCATTTGTGCAATTAGACTTGGAAAACTGAGTTTATTTATTTTTGTTTTGTTTTATTATAGCTTTTTATTTACAAGATATATGCAAGGGTAATTTTTCAGCATTGACAATTGCAAAACCTTTTGTTCCAATTTTTCTCCTCCTTCCCCCTACCCCCTCCTCCAGATAGCAGATAGATCAATGCATGTTAAATATGGAAAACTGAGTTTAAAAAGAAATCTTTACTTCTTGAGGCTCTGACTCCCCTTCACATACCATTGCAACACAATGAAGGATAGGAAAGAAAAAACAATCTTCAGGTTCTTGCCTCTCTGACTTCATCCCTGTCCACAAACTACCCTGGGAATAAAAATTATTGTCAAGGACAATCTTGTGTCCTGCAATTATGCCCTCATTATAGCCCCTATCTATCTAAGAAAGGTCCTACTCCCCTGTCTGACAGGGCCTGAGCCACAGTCTCCAAGCTGTAAATACCAAGTTAACTCCTCTCTCCCTGCCCCCATGTTGAAGTAAAGATAACAACAGCTGCAAAACTAATTGCACTCTCACTTCTGTATTTTGCTTGCTAAAAAAAACCTTATATAAACGGTATGCCTCAGTTGCTCTGGACTAAATGCTTTGGAAGCATATTCCCATTTCAGTCAGCTAGCTTAAACTCTCCACATTAAAGATTAAAAAAATAATCTCTTCTCACCTTAATTTCTCTGGTATTACCACCATTCCATGATGTATCTTTCCAATCCTCTGGTCACCTGCAATTTTAATTCTCCAAAGACCATGGTATTTTGCTACAATATTATGGTCTGCAAAATTTCCAGCCAGCAAACATGGAAAACTGAGATAGCAATATTCATTTTATTTAGAGAGACCAATGGTCCCTAAGCAGTTAAGATCCAGGATTCTCCTCAGGCCAAGGATACTCAGGGCTTGAGAGTAGTCAGTATTTATACAGATTGAAAGTACACTAAAAAATAGAATGAGCTAGTACTTGACTGGTTAACACCAGAAATGACTATTATTGAATTAGGGACCTTCACATTAATCATAACTACTTTGTCAGCAGGCTTTTAAATCATTAATCCCAGATAATTGGGGCAGCTAGGTGGTACAGTGGATAGCGCACCAGCTTTGAAGTCAGAAGGGCCTGAGTTTAAATCTGGTCTCAGACATTGAAAACTTCCTAGCTATGTGACCCTGGTCAAGTCACTTAACCCTAATTGCCTCTAAAACACCTGTCTGAGCATCGCTTAAAATAATTTAAAATAAAAAATATATATATATTTAAAAAAAAAATCCCAGGTAATTAACTTAAAAAGTTTTTCTCCATAAAGGCATCACCTGTCACCTCAGCAAAGATTTTCATATGAAACTCTGGAGTTTTGGTCAGAAGTGTCCTAGGCAATAAAGAAATAGTGGGCAAAGGGAAATGTCACAAGGATGAATTGACAATGATTTATAGAGATGAGGTGTCTTGATGCTGCAATAATAATCTCTAGGATAAATTAATTATTATAACAGTCAAATATGTAATGCTGGAGAAACTGAGCAAGATAGAGATTAGAGAACAATTTAATAGTTTATTAAATGGAGAGATATACTGGGAGCAATGAATCCATGTTTGGTCCCAGGGCTGAATAAGACTACCATCTCCAAGAATCCAGCAGTGAATGTCAGATACAAGATTCTTTTATAGGGTAACAAGAACAATGGCATAATGAGGGAGGTACCTGGATGGGGATGACCTAATGGGGGGAGGAACCTAGGATAAGGATGACAGAGTGGAAACAGGCTGGATGACACAATGGTGGAAGGTACTGGAGAGGCTACTGATATTCTAATGACATCTAAAATGGATAAAGACCTTTATCCCATTAAACCTTAAGAGGGAGTGGTTATAACCTGAGGCAGAGTAACTGAATAAGACAATTAGGGAAACTGGGTCAGGACATTAAAAGGGAACTGTAGTACAATATTGATGTAATAGGACTCTGTGTCCCCCTGATCTTTGGAGGAGTGAGCCTGGGTTGGAAAAACCTTGAATCTCAACCCCTCCCAACCTCTGGGAGCATCCCCACTCTCCTACTTGATTCCCTTGGGAAACTCCCATCTCCAGTTGATCTGGGAATCACTTTGGCCTGGGAAACAATCACCACCCTTATTGATGTGGAAATTAGCCCCTCAAGTACTCCCTATCCCCAAGCCATAGAAATCTAAATAAAATCTAAATAAAAAATGCTGTATTCCAATCTTCACTATCTTCCCATAATCAGGAAGGTGCCCACTTTGCCAAACCTCGCTTGGAGACTGGAACTGCAAATTCTTTCACAAAAAATACCGGTCTGGGACCCCCATCACTGTTGCCCTATCTCTTCTAACCTACAATGATATAACTAATATATAATGTTAATATCACATACACAAAAGGGTATTCCGTCCTACCATATCTTTTAATCTAACAATAAATTTATCAATCTTAACTCTCTAGCATCTATCACTGATCCCCATAAATATTGATTAAATTGAGTAGGGTATCAAAATTTTCTTCCATACATCCATACAAATGGATGTCCATTGATTGTGTAATGACAAAAAACTATAGTATGTGAATATAATGGAATATTATTGTGCAATTAGAGATGGCAAATATGAGGAATTCAGTGAATTGTGGGAATATTTGCAAAATCAAACATAAAACTGCAAATATGTAAATACAACTATAATATAAATGAAAAATCACTAAAAGGAAGTTGAACTTTTACTAAAAAGTAAAAAAATATAAGTTTAGAAGAAGAGATAATGAAACAATTCTAGTCTCAAAATAGAGGCAACTAGATGACACAAGGGTTAGAGCTCAGGTCCTGAAGTTCCGAAGACTAGAGTTCAAATCTGGGCTCAGAGATTTAACAGAATCAAATCACTTACCAGGGCAAGTCACAGTCTGTCTGCCTCAGTTTCTTCAACTGTAAAATGGGAATAATAGCACCATTTTTCTTTTTTTTTTTAAATAGTTTACAAGATATATACATGGGTAATTTTACAGCATTGACAATTGCCAAACCTTTTGTTCCAACTTTTCCCCTCCTTCCCCCTACCCCTTTAGATGGCGGTGTGTGGTTCAGATAGCATTTAACAAAAAAACTGGAGAGATATCTAGAAGCAAAGTTTATTATATGTTCTTGTGAGAATCGGGAATCCCACCCATCGAGCAGACAATGGAAGGGAGGGCAGGGTCAACACTTTTTATCCCTAATGCAAATATCCCCTCCCACCACTGACCCTCATCCTTATTGGCTGAGGATCTTACATTCTAAATGAGGGAACTACCCAAGAAATTGAACTTGACCAATAAGTACATAGTTGCCCATATTTGACTTAACAGAAAGACACTGATGTCACAGGAGGATAACAAGGGGACTTACCTATGCCCTTAACTTAATGCTTAGTCCTTCAGGCCTACTCAAACTTTGAAATAAATGAAGCCTTACTCGATTTTCACAACTGTCTTGAAAGATCTCACCTCATCTCATTCAGCAGGTTGACCAATATATGTTAAATATGTTAAAGTATAAATTAAACACAATATATGTATACATGTCCAAACAGTTATTTTGCTGTACAAAAAGAATCAGACTCTGAAATATTGTACAATTAGCCTGTGAAAGAAATCAAAAATGCAGGCAAACAAAAATAGAGGGATTGGGAATTCTATGTAATAGTGCATATTCATTTCCCAGAGTTCTTTCGCTGGGTGTAGCTGGTTCAATTCATTACTGCTCTCCTGGAACTGATTTGGTTGATCTCATTGTTGAAGAAGGCCATGTCCATCAGAATTGATCATCATATAGTATCTTGTTGAAGTATATAATCTCCTGGTCCTGCTCATTTCACTCAGCATCAGTTCATGCAAGTCTCCAGCCCTTTCTGAAATCATCCTGTTGGTCATTTCTTACAGAACAATAATATTCCATAATAATCATATACCACAAGTTATTCAGCCATTCTCCAACTGATGGGTATCCACTCAGTTTCCAGTTTCTGCCTACTACAAACAGAGCTGCCACAAACATTCTTGCACATACAGGTCCCTTTCCCTTCTTTAAAATTTCTTTGGGATATAAGCCCAGTAGTAACACTGCTGGATCAAAGGGTATGCACAGTTTGATAACTTTTTGAGCATAGTTCCAAATTATAGCACTTACTTTTCAAGGTGATTGTAAGGATTAAATATTTGTAAAAAACTTAGGTGGAGAATTGGGGTGGGGAATCCCCTCTGGTTGGCACAGATCCAATGTGAAATAATTCACAAACCCAAAATCTATTTGTGGCAAGAAAAGGGATTGTTATTGGCACTGAGAAACCAGCTTTGCTAGGAAGACAGACTTCTTAGTGGCAAAAGATCCTGTTAGGGAAATAAAGGGTAACACTGAGAAGATGATACCTCAACAGTGGGCAGGAGTCTTGGCAGGCAGCTTTGCCAAGAAGAGAGCTTCGTGGGCAAAGCATAATTCTACTTTGGACTTCTGCAGAAATTTGGGGTTCAGAATTGTCTTTTATTGGCAGTCTGGGGCTAGGGCTTCCATAGAATGAGATTCCTTCAATGTTGTCAATGCCCCCAGGCCTAGATTTCCAGTTGAAAAGAGATCACTTATTTTGGAGTTTCAAGCCACTCAATAATGGAGTAAGCTACTGGAAGTGGTCCTGGACTAATCTCTGACCAGATTTCCAACTGAATGAGACCACTTAACTGCCCTGAAAGGTGGGTCTCTTGTCAGAAGAGTTTCAGAGTTCACTTGTTCCCCCCAAAGTCAAGAGGGACAGTTTCAGTATTCACCCCCCCCCTCAACAGTGCCAATATCATATAGTAGGCACTTTACAAATGCTTATTCCTTCCTTGTCCCCTATCCTCCTCATAATGGAGAGGTAGGAAAGTTGTATATTAGATTATATAAATTATCAGAAACTGTTTTTGTTAAATTGTCAGTCAATAAGTGTTTATTGAGTACTTACTATATGCCAAACACTGGGACTAAGAACAAAGCCTAAAGAAAATTCCTGCTCTCAAGAACCTCACATTCTAATTGTTTTTCTTTGAGGCCAAAGGTGGGGTCCAATTGTAGATGAGAAAATAGTTGTGATTAAAGACAAAAAGACATAAAAACAGAAGCTGATTCTTTCCTTAAGAGAGAAGTTTGAAGAGCAAGCCAAATAAAAAACCATCATTGCTAATATGAGACAAACTAGAGTTAAGTTTCCACAGAACAGTTAAAATTCAATTCCTCAGAAACCTTGAGCAGACAATGAGAAATATTAAAAAATGAAGTTTCCACAGAATGTTGTAAGTTTCAAGGTAAAGTAAGATAATAAGTATCTCTGACCAATGAGCTTTTAGAAGAGACACATTTAGCTTCAAATTTTTGATAAAGGTCTCCGCTAGAAACTGGCTTAAACCAGTCAGAGTCAATGACCTGGAGATAGCTTTTCTTTATTGCACTTTCTTTTTTGCCTTAAAGAGGCTCATGCATAGTATCTTCTTTGCCCTGGGGGAGCAATAACAGAAATCTAGACACATGGGTGGGTAAGAGGGTGTTCCTAGAGCAGGAACTGTTCCTTTAGCCAATTAAAGACTAAATGGGAAAGGGCTATAAAATTGAGCATACCCTTTGATCTAGCAGTGTTTCTACTGGGCCTGTATCCCAAAAAGATCATAAAATAAGGAAAAGAACTCACATGTGCAAAAATAGTTGTAGCAATCCTTTTTGTGGTGGCAAGGAACTGGAAACCGAGTGGATGCCAATCAGTTGGAGAATGGCTGAATAAATTATAGTTATATGAATGTTGTGGAAAAGTATTGTTCTATAAGAAACAATCTGTGGGATGATTTCAGAAAGGCCTGGAGAGATTGACATGAAGTGATGCTAAAGGAAGTGAGTAGAACCAAGAGAACATTGTACACAGCAACAAGATTATATGATGATCAACTCTGATAGATTTGGCTCTTTTCAACAATGAGGTGATTCAGGCCAGTTCCAATAGACTTGTGATGGAAAGAATCATCTGCACCCAGAAAGAGGATAGGGAGGTTGATTTTGGATCACAACATAGTATTTTCACTTTTTTGATTGTTGTTTGCTTGTTTGGTCTTTTCTTTCTTATTTTTTTCTTTTGATTTGATTTTTTTTATGTAGCATGATAAATGTGGGTATTAGTATATAACAATTGTACATGTTTAGCCTATAGTGGATTGCTTGCTGGAGGAGGGGGAAGAGGGAAAGGAGAAGAGAGAAAAATTTGGAATTCCAGGTTTTGAGGTGAGAAAGCCAGTCAGCTTCTGCATTTGGTAAGCTCACCATTCTCTGTTTCAGTTACAGAAATGTATTAGCTATATAATTTATGGCAAATTATTTTGTTTCTGTCCAGTTTTCTGATATGTAAAGAGAAATAGTAATGGTTGTTGTGAAGATCCCATGATTGCAAAAAGTGCTTAGCATAAAACAAATGCCATATGAATGTTGACTGCTTTATTGAACATAATTGCTTCATATTTGAAAACTTTACATGGGTTTTTAGATGTGAATATTGAAAACTATCTTTGAATGTATTTTGAAAATAAAAAGATATTATTTTTAAAAAAAAAAGACTTAAGTGGGAGGAGACTAATATAGCAAAGCTTCCTTTGACTTCACTCCCTCTCAGAGGAGTGTGCCCATTTCTCCTGAGAATCGAAGCCTGCATCCTTCAATCTCTCACTCTTTCAATAAAACATCACAGACTTGATTCTAACACTGTCAAGCATTTGGTCTTATTCTCAACATAGTTGAAAGATAAAACATATAAGGAATACCTATTCCCCAAATTATAATGTATGGTTGTTTGGACAAGCCCTAGATCTAGTTCATTAATACATTTTCATATTCTAAAAGCTAGACAATGGACCAGACCTAGAATTAGACACACACACACACACACACACACACACACACACAATTGCACTCTTCTAACAATTTAGTAATCATGGCAAAAAATGAAATGAGGCTAGTCTATCCTACATGACCTCTGTTTTATAAAACATGAGAGCTCTCTATAATTACTGCTTTCCTTTCTAGATGTTCACTAACCATCTTTTAGTGATTTATTCTAGAATCCTACCAGAAGGAATTAATTTTACACACCTACAGTTTGCAATTTCTTCTCTTTTTGGGAATAAAGAATTTACCTGTCTCCGATCTTATAATGTCTCTCTCATTTTCCATAATCATTTAAACTATTCACAACTTGGCTTCAGTATTATCCTTCTGTTGAGGTTCAGAAGGAAACCCCAAAAGTTTGGGGTCGCAGACCTGTGTCAAGAGGTATCTCAAAAGAATTTGCAGGCTTCAAAAGGATCAAACTGTGCATACCCTTTGATCCAGCAGTGTTTCTACTGGGCTTATATCCCAAAGAACTCTTAAAGGAGGGAAAGGAACCCACATGTGCAAAAACATTTGTGGCAGCCCTTTTTGAAGTGGCAAGAAGTTGGAAACTGAGTGGATGCCCATCAGTTGGAGAATGGCTCAATAAGTTATGGCATATTATTATGGAATGTTATGGAATATTATTATTCTATAAGAAATGCACATGAGGGTGATTTCAGAGAGGCTTGGAGAGACTTACATGAACTGATGCTAAGTGAAACGAGCAGAACCAGGAGATCATTGTACATGGCATCAATTATTATATGATGATCAATTATACTATGATCAATCCTGATGGATGTGACTCTTTTCAATGAGATGATTCCCAGTTCTGTTGAGGTTGGGAAGATCCCAAAAGTTTGAGATCACAACCTGTATTACAAGATATCTCAGAATTTCAGGCTTGAACTCATTTCCTAGTCAAGGGACAAAGTTTTATTAAAATTGTAATGCTATTACAAGCAGGCTAAGTTCCAAAAGAAATTAGCAAGAAAACAGAAGCAAAGAGACACATTTATCCAGCTTTCTATCATTTACATGCTAATTCTATGGTCCAGGGTAAGGGCCAGGGAGTGGTCCCCAGAATTTGGTTCTCACTGACTAGATTATCAGTCGGGTCAGCAATGAACTGAGGAGTGGTCTAGTCAGAATCAAGACAGATTGTTGTTCTTAGACTGGGAATGTAGGAAGTCCCTGAGGATTATTGAGAATATTAGAACAGAAGTCCCCCCTAAAATCAGGGGACTTCAAATGCTATATTGCATCAGTTCCAATGATCTTGTGATGATGAGGGCCATCTACACCTAGAGAAAGAACTATGAGAACTGAGGATAGATTACAACATCGCATTTTCACTCTTTTTTGTTGTGGTTTGCTTGAATTTTTTTTACTTTTTGATCTGATTTTTCTTGTGCATCAAGATAACTTTATAAATATATATGCTTATGTTGGATTTAGCATATAGTTTTATCATGTTTAACATATTGGATTACATACTATTTAGGGAAGAAAGTGGGGGGGAAGGGAGAAAAATTGAAACACAAGGTTTTTCAAGGATCAGTGTTGAAAAATTATCCTTGCATATGTTTTTAAAATAAAAAACTTCAATAAAAAAATAAAATTGATTCACTTAAAAAAAAAAAAAAAAAAGAATTTGCAAGCTTGAACCCATCTCCAAGCCAAAGGGCAAAGTTTATTGTAATTGTAATGGCAACTGAAGTGGGCTAAATTCCAAAAGGATTTAGCAAGGAACTGGGAGGAAGGAGACAAATTTATCCAGTTCTTCAAGTCATTGATATGCTAATTTTATGGTCCAGAGAAGAATTGTCTATTCTATTCACTATTGTCTCAGGAATTTGGTTATCACTGACCAGCAGATTATGTATCTGACAGCAAAGTTTGTAGAACAATCCTAAAGCCAGAAGACTTTAGAATCTTTGACAGACAGATTGTTAAAACAAAATCACTCTAAAGTCAGGGGACCCTATTACTGCTATGTTTTCCCTAGATTTATCCCCAAAATTCCAGATTTATTACTCCATTTCACTCATCAGCCAAACAGGACTCCTCTCTTGATCTTGCCACAGAGCACACTTATCTCCTTTCTCTCTGCCTTTGCACTACTATTCCTCAATTTTGAATGTAATCCCTCTCTCCTCCACCTCTTTGAAAAATCATGTCAAACTGAGGGAAGGAAGCCATTAAACTGCTGTGAGAAATGGATGGGCATTTGTTTTCCATAGTTACAAAAATTAAATTGGAGAAATGAAATATTAGAAAAAGGAAAATGCTGAGGATATCAAGGAATAATCAAGGGTAGGGATTATCTTCCAAAAGAATGTAAACTCCTTGGGGACAGAAACTGATTTTTGTAATCTGGGGAGGTTACCTGAGATTTGAATCTTTTGTTCTTTGCTTTTAGCCCTCTGTTCACCTTCCCCCTTCAAAAAAGTAAGCTCCTTTGGGACAGGGACTGGCTACATAATGAGGAATGAAGATTCATGATTGTACAACTTCTGTAATATCCTATTAATGGGGAATCAGGGGAGGGATTTATGCTTCAGGATAGAAAATAAAATGATACCTTTGACCTTACAAAGGTGTGTCTACTAATCTAAGCATCCATTCTTGTGAGAATATAAAATATAATCAGAGAAATACAAATTAAGATAATCCTGAGATACCACTACACACCTGTCAGATTGGCTAGAATGATAGGCAAAGATAATGCGGAATGTTGGAGGGGATGTGGGAAAACAGGGACATTAATACATTGTTGGTGGAACTGTGAATACATCCAACCATTCTGGAGAGCAATTTGGAATTGTGCTCAAAAAGTTATCAAACTGTGCATACTCTTTGATCTAGCAGTGTTACTACTGGGGCTTATATCCCAAAAAGATCTTAAAGAACTGAAAGGGAGCTGTATGTGCAAGAATGTTTGTGGCAGTCCTCTTTATAGTAACGGTTTGGACATGTAAACTTATTTTGTATTTAATGTATATTTTAATATATTTAACACGTACTGGTCATCCTACCATCTAGCGGAGGGGGTGGGGGGGAGGGGAAAAATTGGAACAAAAGGTTTGGCAATTGTCAATGCTGTAAAATTACCCATACATATAACTTGTAAATAAAAAAAAAGAAAAAAGAAAAAAAGAATATAAAATAAATCTTTCCTGTTTTCATCAGTGAATTAGTGGAGTTCTTGGTCAGATATTTTGTTTCTTACACTATACATAAAAATCTCTGTAGGTTACAAAGTGTTTTAGTTTTAAAATGTAATATTATCTATGTTTCATTGAATTTTTATTTTCTTTGTTAAATATTTCTCAGTTACATTTTAATCCACTTTCGGTTTAGTAGAAACCCAAGTTCCTTCCCTTGTGCCTCTAGCTATTAATGTTTCTCCCAGCTAATCATTTTTATTCATTTTCTACTTATAAATGTACATGGTTTCCCCCCCCCCCCACACACACACACACACTCTAGAATATAAGCTGTCTAAAATGTCTAGAATCTCCATTGAAATAGGGAATTGTTTTGTTTTTTTGCCTTTCTATCACCAGTGCTTTCGAAGAACCTGATACATAGTACAAACTTAATAATATTTGTTGGTTAAACAATTGGTACATCGAAATATTCAAATATATTAATAAAAACAGAAGAAAAGCAGCAAAAACAAAACAAAAAACCCAAACTCAAAAATGCAATAATACAAAAAAAAGATATGATTGTACTTGTAAACCTAAACTGTTATGTTGTTTAAGAAAAAAAAAGTTAATGTAATAACTTTGAAGTACTGAAGCATTTCATTTAGACACAATAGGTATTACTCAGTAAACACTCAAACAATCCCCAAAACAAAAAAGGACAATTTAGCAAAATTATTGATTGAATGATTATGGCCATCCTTTATAGGACTAGTCATAAACCACTTTCAAGGTTTCCTGCTTATTAGAAGAAAGGAAGTCTAGGCATTGGAATATCCAACTATGAAATTTAGTAATTACCTTGATTCTTTGAAGTCTTCCAAATAAAAATCTTCAGACCTTTGTTGTTCATCCTTCATTTTCTAATAGCATTAATGACTTCACAAGGTTAATCTTGATGGAATTAGAGCTAAGTGAACCAAATTGTACAAAATTCTCAGCTTCATTCATTCTTCCAGAGTCTTGAAGTCTAGTGGCAAGACAACTAACTGACAATGGCCTTGAAGGGATCTGAAACTTTTAAAAGTCCTTGAAGGAGAAAAATCTCCTTCAACTCTGCCTCAGTAAGGGACCCCACCCAAGGGAAACAAACAGCTTCATTCTGTTATCTAGGTGGGGTTGGTTCAGTCCTGAGCTAAAAGAATTCCAACTTTATTCAATTAAAGATCTTCAATTCAATTCAACTCTACCCACCAGCTTCATTGGGAGGGGGAGCAGGCCTCCCCTGCAGCCAAAGACCTCCCTATAAAAATGGCAATTAAAAACTCATTTCTTTGTAGAGAGGTCCTGACATTCCAGGCTATGCCATGCTATGCCAAGGAAACCTCTGCCCACTGGAATAATACTCTCTTCCAGTGTGGTTCTCTCTATCTCTATTTCCCTAATGAGACTTTATGCTGCTCTGTCAGGATGTCTAACCTTACTTCCCAATCCCTATAATAAACCTCTTTTATCAATCTAGGTTTTTGGGTTTGTAAATTCCTTTACAATGAATCCCTGCATTGCCAGAAGGGGGTTCCCCAAAACTCCCTACTTTTGCACTGAATCCCAAGGAGGTATAGGAGAGCCAAACCTCTCCATTTGGTTCCCTGAACTCCAAACCTGACACGACCTTATTTAACTCCCTGACCACCAGAAACCCTAATCTCATTTTGGTTCCCTGAAAGGAACCCCAAAACCTAAATCTCATCAGTCTGGGTTGCAGTAGATGACCTTTGTTTCTTCTATATCTGACCAAGTACTAAGCACTCCACAGTGCCTGCTTTAGTCACCTTTTTAATCATGTTTTCATCTGCCCCTTCCAGTGGGGAAATCTTCACATGCTTAAAGAAAACAATACTCGCTGTTGATTTTTTAAAATGTTGCTGCATTTACTTCAGAAGCTATAACCTGTGTAGGGGCCACCCCCAAGCTTGACTGGTAAACCAAGCTAAGGATAATTGACAGACCTTGAACCTGTTTAGGTCTCATGGAACAAAATAAGGAAGGACATGTGTTTCAAATTTGATGGTCTGATGCCAAGTACTATCTGTTATATTTGACCTATTTTGTTGTCCCATATTATTGCTTGCTGCCTAAGTTGTTGCAGCTAAGTGGTACTGATGAGAAGAGCAATTGGCAGCAAATGTTAGGGTTCAGTTTTGTGACAAATTCACAATGGCCTTTCACTTTGGCAAAAGTTAGGTTTATTTATGAGATTACAGACAAAATGAAAAGACATACCAGGAGTGGTAAATATGAAATATATTTGAGAGAGCATATACTTAGGAAGGAAAGGGGTTTCTGAAATTAACAATGGAAAAGACGAGTTTCCTAATGAACCTCATAATAAACCAAGAGAAAGAGAATACACCAATGAATATGCCATTAACTGGAAGGCTAAATCCAGAGAGGAGTTAGATAGATAGGAGAGGTAGATAGGTTTAAGTAGAAGAAAGACACCATGGGACTTGGAGAAGAGGATGAGAGGAAAGACCAGGAGGTGAGCTAGCCAAAAGGAATTCAGCAAAGATAATGTGGGTGACATTCAGATTTATAGGATAAACCTAACCTCAGGGGTTTGACATTATAACTTGGCTTTCTATTGGATACAGTAAAGTGGGGTTACCCAAGACTTCCACAGGGCATGAGACTATAATATTATAGTGATCCCCATCAGTGCCCTTTCGCTTGCCTTACAGAATAATCTTATTAGTACTTCAGGTTTTCTCTGCCAACCCCATCTAGTGACCCAGGACCCAGGACCTCATCAGTATAGTGGCTAGAGCCTGTAGTTTGTAATCAGGAAGCTCATATTCATTAATTCAAATTTGGCCTGAGACTGTGTGATCCTGGGCAAGTCATTTAAAGTGATTTACTTAAGTTTCATCTGTAATATGAACTGGAGAAGGACATGGCAACCACTCTAATATCTTTGCATGACATGACTTATTTAAATAAGTTGTTGTCTTTAGTTTATATTGTTTTAGTTCTTCCTTCATCCCGTAGCACTTCACATGAATCCATTTTTCCCAGAATCTATCAAATATATCATTAGCATAGTAATGTTCCATCACATCCATACATTGCAGATCATTCAACCATTCGTCAGTCCTTGGGCCTATATTTTGCTTCCAGATTTTTGTCTTTACAAATAATAATTTTATAGATTTTTATGAGTATTTTCTGATCAATAATCTTCTTGGATAATATATTAATAGCTAACATTTATAGTGCTTTAAGGTTTGCAAGACATTTTACAAATACCTCATTTTATCCTAATAAACCTGAGATGGAAATGTTATTATGGTCCCCATTTTACAGATGAAGGAACTGAGGAAGAAAGAAATTAAGTGACTTGCACATAACTGCTAAGTATCAGAGTCAAAATGTATGAATAATTAACTTCTTCAGTTTAATCTAAATTGTTTTCTAGAATAAATAAACATTTCAATCCTGCCCCCTCACTCCACTCTCCCCTCACCTTACCAATAAAAAGTTCCCCTCCCTGCTTTGTTTGAATGAAGCTGGTCTAGGAGAAATACTTTCTCCCCTTTGGAGTTATCTCTGAAACCCCCTTTTCTAGTTTCTCTCTGGTGAAACTCAGGAGGCCTCAGTGGATTTCTCTTCCCCTTGAGGAACAGAAACATCCTGGAGCTTTCAAAATTTTCTGGACTTGTTTACAATTCTTAAATTTGTTTACTGATATAATCTGTTGTATTCAATAGTGGTTTCTTGTTATTTAATGTCTTTATTTACATAGATACATTCAGTGTAAACATTGTTCTTTTGGTTTTCCTTTGATCACTTTATATAGTTCACATTTTCCTTTAAATGTCTTTAAATTCACATTAAACACAGCTCTTTCATCAGCCAGCACCAACCATCCATATGTGAACCATCAGTTACAGCAAAGGGTGAAGTTTTGAATGTTGTGGATAAGTCCATTTACTTTGGCAATACACTTTCCAGGGATGAACACATTGATAACGAGATTGACACATGCATTGGCAGAGCTAGCTCAATGTTTGAGAGACTCTGAAGAAAAGTGTGGGAGAGCGTGTTTTTTCCCTTTTGCACTGATTTTTCTCTCCTAACATGATTCATAGAGCAATGTGTGTTGTGCCAAATTCCCTTTTATTGTCCCTGACTCAGTTTGTTCTGCTCAATCCTGCAACATCACTCCTCCCTCCTAATCATGATTATCCAGATAAGGAGAAAAGCTTTCTATCTTAGACATCATCATAATGTTGGGTGTCTCTCCCCATTCTGTAATTCCAATTTATCAGAATGTCCTCTGGTCCCTCCCCGCCACCTGTCAGAACTGGATTGATAGTACTGTTCCCACTCTCAGAGCTCTGACTCCATCTTGCCACAGCCACCTGCATATATATGTCATTGAGAACTCATATTGGTTGCTGGATGCTTTGGACATCAGCTTTGGGGGCAGCATGCTCCCAGCACTATCTCTCCCTTTCAAATAAAATATTAAAAACCGATTTCTATCTTGCTTCAGTTTCTCTGGCATTACATGTGTGTTAAAAATAAATAAATTTACTACAATAAAAAAATTAGTGTGAGAGAGGAGAGCTATTAGATTGACTACTAAATTGAAGGTCTACAGAACCTACAGAGCCCTTGTGCTGATCTCATTGTTGTATGCCTGTGAAACCTGGACAGTATACCAGTGCCAAGTCGGGAACCAAATCACTTTCATTTGAATTGTCTTAGGAAGATTCTGAAGATCACCTGGCAGAATAAGGTACCAAACACTGAGGTCCTTTTTTTGTTGTGTCACAGTTCTTTTTTTATTGTCCTGATTCAGTTTCCTTAATTGTTCTGCCTCAATCCCCTTAGTTGCAACCTCCCAACCCCTTCAAGTTCATTAAGACTATATAACTCAGGGCTACTTACTCTAAGGTTATAAATTGTCAATGTGTAAACTCAAAAAGGGGGAGTCCAGACTTTCTGTCTCTAGCCAGACACTTTCTTGATTCCTGTTAGTAAGAATTTATGGTCCTACCCTCCAACCTGTCAGAACCGAACTGATGGTTTCTGCCTGGAGATTCCTGCTCACCAGAATGGACTTCACACCGCCCCCACCCCCCCACCCCCCTTCGCCTTTGTTTAGCTACTGTGAATATATATGTCATTGAGAACTCACATTGGCTTCTGGATGCTAGATTCTTGGAGACAATAGTCTCATTCAGCCCTGGGACCAAGCCATGGATCCATTTGGTCTCAATAAATCTCTCCCTTTCAAATAAAATATTAAAAACGCTCTAATCTCTATCTTGCCTCAGTTTCTCTGGCATTACATTTTGAACTAAGCTGCCAAGTATTCCAATAATACTGCAGAGAGCACACTCCAGTGGTCTGGTTACATTGTTCAAATGCCAAATGTACATGTGCCAAAAAGATTATTTTATGGAGAAGCACTCACAAGGTGGTCAGAAAAAAAAAGTACAAGGACACTCTCAAGGTCTTTATAATTGATTATGACATGGGAGACACTGGCACAAAACTGTCCAACATAGCATGCCTTCATCAGAGAAGGTGCTGTATTCTATGAGCAAAGCAGAACTGAATTATTAGCTCAGAAGAAATGCGAGATGCACAAAGTTAGCAAATCTACCCCAAATATCCAAAGGGATTATTTGTGTAAGACCTGTGGCAGAGCATTCTGGGCTCATGTTCGTCTGATTAATTACAGATACTGTAACTCCATTCTAATATAGTGATAACATTTTGGTCCTCTTTGAGAACAAAGGATAACAAGCAACTTAATTTATATTCTTAATTGTTCATTCCTTATGGTATAACAAGATTCATTATTCATTTGTCACCTGAATGAAGTGCTGCTTTGAGAATTGAACTACTTTGGGAATTCTCAGAAAGACTACTGACCTCACCATCCAGTGAGATCTCATAAATATTAGCATTCCATCTCCATTATTACTCTCTGCCTCTCTGATTGGAGGGGAACTAGAAAGGGGAGGGGAAGAATGAACTTCTCCATGAAGCAGTTGAGTTCAGAAATCTCATCTGTCCTGGCCACACTACTTGGAGACTTCTCTGATTTATTTTTCCAACATGACCCTGATTCAGGTACCTCCCCATTCCTCTCTGCTTTCCAACTTCTTTTTATTGTTTTGTCTTCCTTTATTAGACTGTAAGGACAGTTTGGTGGGACACTGGATAAAGTTCCAGAGCTAGAATCAGAAAGATCTGAATTCAAATCGAGCTTTAGCCATTACTTAGGTGAATTTAGGCAAGTCACTTAACCCTGTTTGCTTCAGTTTCTTCATCTGTAAAGTAAACTGGGGAGGAAAATAGCAAACTACTCTAGTGTCTTTGAGAAGAAAAAAACAAATGAGGTCCTCAAGGCTTGGACATGATTAAACAAAAACAAAATTATATTGTAAGCTCCTTGAAGGCAGGGACCATTTTTTTTTTTTTAAATGTTTGTAGCCCCTGTGCTTAACACAATCCTGATACATTATGGGGACTTAATAAATATTTATTGACTAAATGTTTATTAACTTATATACCATAGACATATATATATTTTTTGGTTATATATTATGTTGCTAAAGCTAAATGGTTTCTAAGGTTCCTTTCACCTTTAATTAATACCTAACATTAATTTAGCACTTTAAGGTTTGCAAAGTATTTTTACAAGTAATATCATTATATCCTCATAACAAAGTATGTCCTCTTATTATTCCCATTTTACAAATGAGGAAACTTAGGTATATAGAGGCCAAGTGACTTGCCTAGTGAATATCTCATGCAGCTTTTGAATTCAGATCTTCATTTCAGGTTTAGGGCTCCCACATCTATCAAGTATGATGGATAATTGAACTTCTATTTTAACCTCATCAGTACTGATGTGGCTGATGTAGGCAAATGATGTGGCACCAGATGATGTCCTTTAGAAGTACAAAATTTGGCGGTTTAGTCTTGTGAAGAATTCACATTGGCCATTATCTTTGGCAAAAGGTAAATTTATTTAGGAGAAGAGGTTATGGACAAAATGAAGAGCTACAACAGACACCAGGAATCAAAAAATGAAGCATATAGTTAGACACCAAAGTGGTTTTAACAATTCACAATGGAAAAGACAAATTCCCTAGTGGAACCCACAATTAACCAGAAGAAAGGAAACATCCTATGAGATTGGGGCATGCCTTAAAGAATGTAACACCTGAAAGTGTTAATTAGCTATTAAAAGGAGAAAGACAACTTTAATTGTCTATTGTCTGATTAAGGTATAGTGGAGTTTGAGAGGAGGTATACCACCTGGCAAGGAAAGACACCATTAGGCAGAGTGCCATGGTGGACTGAGCCAAGGAGTAGAGTAAAAGATGGTATGGAACATAGGAAGATTTGTAGGGGAACTTTAAGCTCAGGAACATAGCTGGGATTTCTTTTCTTTTCTTTTCTTTTTTTTTAATAGCCTTTTATTTACAGGATATATGCATGGGTAACTTTACAGCATTAACAATTGCCAAACCTCTTGTTCCAATTTTTCACCTCTTACCCCCCCACCCCCTCCCCCAGATGGTAGGATGACCAGTAGATGTTAAATATATTAAAATATAAATTAGATACACAATAAGTATACATGACCAAACCGTTATTTTGCTGTACAAAAAGAATCAGACTCTGAAATATTGTACAATTAGCTTGTGAAGGAAATCAAAAAGGCAGGTGGGCATAAATATAGGGATTGGGAATTCAATGTAATGGTTTTTAGTCATCACCCAGAGTTCTTTCTCTGGGCGTAGCTGGTTCAGTTCATTACTGCTCCATTGGAAATGATTTGGTTGATCTCCTTGCTGAGGATGGCCAGGTCCATCAGAACTGGTCATCATATAGTATTGTTGTTGAAGTATATAATGATCTCTCCTGGTCCTCATAGCTGGGATTTCTTATAGGATTTAGCAAGGTGAGACTGCCCGTCACCCTCCAGAGGATGGGTTTCAGGGATCTGACATGACTTGAATTTCTTGGTTGAACATAGCAAGGTGGGATTGTAAAATTAAACTGATTCCCATCATGCTTCAGGGCAATACTTCAGTCTTTGTCTGCCAACCACACCCAACCAAAAAGGACTTCATCGGTATTAATAAATTTGACATTATTCTGTGGGGTAGTGATTATAAATCCTATATATTCAGCTCCAGAATTTAAGTGCAGATTGTAAATTCACTTAATCATACAAAGTCAAGAAGAAGACTTCCACCCTTAATTTTGCTTTTTATGATGACTAAGAACATGTTAGACAGAAGTAATTTTATTACATGGAAAGTTCCCCAGCTATTTTTATTGCTCCTGTCCTTCCTCATCCCTCTAATGCCCAAGGAAGATGATCATGAGTACTTAGCCAAAGAGTATTCCTGGTTGCTGGCCTTTGGTCTGCCTTTTTACTGGCATGTAGCTATTTTGATATCTGTTTATCAGCTCAGCACACAGGCATCTGTTCATCAGCTTGGAAGGACCTACAGAAATTCAAGATAAGTCTATCAAGATTTGCTCATTAGCCCATTTGTCAACCAATGGGTTTCTGCATTTTTGTAATAGTTCAGTTTTCCTGAATTGTTCTGCCTCATTTTCCCTGGTGACAATCTCCTCCCCCCTTCCACTCCCCCTCCCCCCCAATTCTTGGCCATTAGGACTGAGAGAATTAGGGCTACAGAGCTCTAGCCACTGTGGCATTCCAGAGTCATAAAACTCCAGATGGCTTATCTCAAATACCTAGATGGCACCCTCTATTTTTCCTGGCCCAGATTTCCTGTCTTCTATATTGACCACCTTCTTTATTCCCAACTTATCAGAATTTATGGTCCTTCCTGAAATTATGAAATTACTAAATGTTTCTCTCCTTGCCTTTGTTTCCCTGATAGTTGGAGTCCTATAAAAGTTTCTGAAATTAATTTCTAGAGCCTGGATACTTTGAAATAAAAGTCCAATTCAGCTGGCTGGCTATGACTAATATAGCTTCGCTAGTCCAAATTCTCTACTATTAAAATATTAAAAATCCTAATATCTGTCTTGCCTCAGTTTCTCTGGCATTACATTTCATGTAGGCCATCCTGGAGGGTGAAGTGCAAGGTCTATCAACCAATAAGATTCTGTATTTTTAGTTTGCTTCATCTGTATTGTCTGAGTATCAAGCACTATAAAATGAAGGCCCTGGAGAAAGGGACATCTCAGATAGTGAGTAAGATCTGAGGTCCACTTTATTAGAGGGAACTATTGGCTCAGAGTTCTGCCTCAGTTTCTTTCATTGTAGGTTAGACAATTTGGGATCCTATGGAAGAGCAGAGAAATAGAGCAAAGAATCATTTATATAGCTCTTCTACCTGCCAGCCACTGTGTTTACAAATACTATTTTATTTTATAACAACCCTGAGATATGAGATATTATTATCCCATTTTTACAGTTGAGGAAACTGAGGCAAAAAGAGACTGAGTTCTCCAGGATATCCAGCTAGTAAGAGTCTGAAGTAGAATTTGAACTCCAGGGAACTAATCCCAGAGCTCTAACCCACTGCTCAATCTGCTTTTGTATAGTTCTGTGGCTGTATATATGTACAGATAAGCCTTCAGTTATTGTCAATAACTTTCTTGGTACATAAATCATATAAGATTTTTGGCTGAGCTTTATTACTGACACAAGATGAGCAAGTCTCATAAATAGCTAGTACCTATAAAATCAAGAGGACAAAAAATGTTAGCTTGGATTGTTAATGATTAGTTTCTAATTCTAGCTGGTGTTTCTCAGTTTCTTGTTTTATCTTATACTAATCATCATCTCTGTTTGGGTGAATCTGTCCTTTAAGTAAATCATTTATGTCCCCTTCTGCTTTAGCAAAATTCTATTTTCCCCATACTGCCTATGCTACTAAAACTTAGATTAGATTGAAACTGAATTTTATATATAATAAGGCTGAGACCGAACTTCTCTATAAGGCTGAAACTACTACTCCTGGCTTGCATATTATGAGTCTATTCTGAATTATATAATAAACTAGTTTTTATCATATCTCTGCATATTGATGGTGTTATGTTACAATCTCCTTGAATTGCTCTACCTCAGTTATTCTGCCCCAAACCCCAGGCTATCATACCACCCTTCCCTCTTAATCATCAGAACATTTGATAAGGATAAAAGATCTTATATTTTAGAAAATCAGATGCAGCTCCCCATCCCAATCTATTAGAATATCAGATACTTTACCCCATCAGAATATCAGATGTCATCCCCATCTCCAGTGCCTCTCCCCTCATTATGTCATCCCCATCTCCAGTGCATTATGTCACCCTATAAAGAATCTCTATACCCCACATTCCATAATGGACACTTGGAGACAAGAGTCCAATCCAGTCAATTGATTAACTCTTCAATAAATTAAATTATTATAACTCTCTAACTGCTATCTTGCTTCAGTTTCTCTGGCATTACAATGGTTCTTGGCAGTAGAACCTATTAATGAATCCTTGGACAATTTTCTGTTACAAATATTCCTATAAATGTTTGTATTGGACTTCAAAAGTAAAAATTCATAGATATTTCCCTTTTCCCCAGCAGTAAATTAGCATATATTAAATCTTTAGAGTAGTTCTGGTCTAACCATGAAAATAAATCTTTCCAAATATTATTTGAATTTCTATTAAAACAATTATTATTAGATTTATATAAATCCTTCATGTCTCATGATTGGTTGATTTTATTTTAAATGGAATTTCTCGTACTTTCTCCCTCCTGGGTTTTATTGGTAATTTACAGAAAGGTTAATGGTTTTTATGAATTTGATTTGTTTTCTGAAAATTTATTCAAGTTATTTTATTTTCCCATTTTATTGTTGATTCTCTAGAGTTCTTAATTCTAGAGTTTTTCAAATAAATAAGTGCTATAATACTTTATTGAAAATTTTTGTGATAATTTAATATTTTCATGTGAATTTTAAATGCCTACTATGTGGCAAGCATTGTGAATAAAAAGATAAAAAATAAATGTCTTCCCCAAAATCTGCTTTCTATTTAGAAAGAAAATACACACATATATATTTACTCAAAATAAATAGAGATAACTGTGGAGATAAGGGAGGCTATAGCAGTTGGGGAGGGAGGGAATAGAAGTTGGTTGAGTTTTTCAGGAAATTAGAGATTCTAAAAGGTAGAATAAGAAGAAAGATAACTTAAAGCAATTAAGAAAGGGGTGGGATTAGGAACCCAGACTGACAAAAAAAGTTTAATGATGTCCAGAGGCAACTGAACCTTTGAAAAAGACTTGCCTATTTCTAGTGGGCCTAACGATTTTAAAAGGAAGGAAAGGTGAATGCCCAATCTCTCAGGAAATTAAAAATGTGACAAAATATAAATTCAGATCTTCCCTGATCTGGATTTCTCCTATGTGATACATAAAAAGTTTGAGACATATAATTTCTGTGTAATTAATATGCTAGCAGATGATTAATAAAAAGGGTTAATGACACTTTTAATGACAAAGACCCTCTATGGAACTCATTGAATGCTCATATATCCTTGCAAAAGTGGATGTTCCTGAGTATGGCAATCAATTCTAATTGATTAACAAGGAGAATGAACGTGTAATGCCAAAAGAAACTGAGCAAGACAGAGATTAGAGACCAATTCAATAGTTTATTAAATGGAGAGAAATACTGGGACCAATGGATCCCAGGCTAGAAGAGACTATCATCTCAAAGAATCTAGACCTGAGTATCAGGACAGCAAGCCTTTTATGGAATAACAAGAACAATGACATAATGCAGAGACCTAGGTGGGGATAGCCTCATAGATGGAGGTTACTGATATTCTAATGACATTAAGGAATGTCTATAACACCTTTATCTCAACCATTAAAAGGGGACAGTTATGACCTTAAGGCAGAATTACAAAATAGGACAATTGTAGGGACTGGTCACCCCATTAAAAGTGAACTTTGGCATTACAAAAGTTATAATTAGAGGTGACCCTGATAGGGTCAGAGTAGCAATTTCGTCACATGCAAGGCACATGTTATGACTTCACAAGAGCATTCTCTTTGTCAAAAGGAACCTTTATTTAAGAGAGAAAATAAAAAGGTAAAATAGGCACCAGGAATGGTTATATGTAATAGATTTGGGAGACAATAGATTTGAGAGAGCATAATTATAAAGAATGTTATGAAAATTGCATAATAAGTTTTGGTTACAGTTCAGTTAACTTGAAATTAAGTCAGGTATCTATCACAAATTACAAAATAGCTTCATGAGCTCAAGCAATTATAAAGCAAAATCATAAGTGAATGAGCAGTTTACATTTTGGGGTATACAGCTTTTAAGGTCAAAGGAAAGCAGAAGCAGGTTCTATGCATTAAGGGGAGGCATCAGGGAGGAGTTTGGTAGCTCAGAGGGAATATTCAAGGAGAAGCCAGGTGGTATTAACCTGATGGATCAGATCACAGAACTGTCTAAAGATATGCCATTCAAGATCTCAAAAGCAGTTTAAAGAATCTCCAAAATTGGAGGGATAGACAAAGGAGGCTGATAAAGAGTTCCTTCCTTACTTTACTCTATATAAATCCACAGTCTGGGACTTTGGCTAATAATATGGCAGACAATCCCATGAGATGATAAAGGAAAAGAGTCTACTTCAAAACCATTCTACTTTGTGTCTTCCAGATCACTCCCAGCCTTGGGCAATTTAGATAAAGGATCTACCCACACTCACCCTTCACATCCTCCAATAGAACTGAAAGGATTGGGTGAGGTTATCACTTAGATAACATTATCTAGATGGGGTAAATTTTGGGGCAAGGTCAAAGGTTTCCTTTAAAGGAAAAAATCCTGATTCTCCCAAATAATTGGTTATTTAATAATCATTTCTTTCACCTAGCTTCCTCCTCCACTCCCTTATGACATTTCTATTATCTATTGGTTCAGGTCTCCTGTCAACATCAACTCCCACTTACCTGGCCCTCCCTCAATCCTTTCACCTTTCATTTTTTCCCATGTACTACTTCTCTCTCCTAGACAAATGTTTGTGGTTATTTAGTCATTTCCAGAATCTTGTGACCCCACTTGAAGTTTTCTTGGCAAAGATACTATTGTGATTTGTTACTTCCTTCTGCAAAATAAAAATATAGTAAGAGGATAAAAAGGACCTCAAATAGATCAAGAACAGAATGAAAGGGTTCATATATATATATATATATATAAAGATAGTCATAGAAACATTTTTGTTGTAATAAAGAACTGGATGATCAGTGTGGTTGCCCATCACCTTCATAATGGCTGAATACATTATGGTATGTAAATGTAAGGGTGTTAGAAATTACACAGGCTCCCCTGAAACCTGTTAGACTTTATGCCAAACTCATTAGACCTTATGCCAAAGGAGGTAAGCAGAACAGAAAATGTCCACAAAAGTGCTGTGAGGTTAATAATCTGAGTTTGGAATTCACATTCAACAGGCACATACTTAAAGGGGGTGACTACAAGTTTATTACTGCTCAGAACTTTAATTCAAATAAGAAGGGAAGAGGAAGCTTATAACAAAAATAATATACAACCAACAAACAGTGATCACCATAACAGTAAAGACAATATAAGAAACAAACATTATACAACATACATCATCACACTCTGAAGAACCACCAACACCTAAGGTTTTTTGCTGGAAGAATTCCTAGTTACAGCCATTCAGGGTCTTGTAGTGGGAGGGTTCCAGGCAAGGCATTCATTCCCTCCTGGGTGTGTGGGATGTAGAAGACCCTTACCCAAAATGACTACTCAGAGATCACTCGAAATAGAAAGCAGAAAGGTCCTTTATTATGCCTCTGGAGGATGAACTGTTCTATCATGAGACAAGAGAAAGAGCGAGGTAGGAGGAAGTAGTAAAAACATCCAGCTTTTATACAAAAGATTACCCACAAGTAAGAGAGCTTGGAGAAGGGGCGGGGGAGGCATTTAATTGGTTGTTGCTATCCGTAGAGATTGGAATGGAAGGTTTCTGTTTCCCGAAATCACCTGATTTCTAGGAAACAGAAAATCAGACCTTCAGGCTTCAGATATAGCTGGCCAAGGCTCGAGCACACATAGGCCTCCACATATTATACAGGTCATAGGGGAAACAAATAATGAAAATAAAATATAGAAAAAGAATTCACATATTCTTGTAAATTCTTCACCTTTTCTTTCTATTCCACACATGCGTGAGATTCTCAAACTCCCTTTCCCACTAAGGGCTTTTTAATAGCCTGAGAACAAAGAAAGCACTAAGATAAGTATTCTCATTTAATATGTAATTCTAGACATAAAGCAGCCTTCCAGGTTCCTCATCTCCAGGAACCCATCAAGGAGAATATTTGTTCATTCCTTTAGGATGATTGTTTACTCAGGAAATTGGCCAAGTTTCCAAAACAAACACAAGTCAGCAATAAAATAAACTTATTAATCAATGCACAGGGGATATGGTCTTCTCTTCCTATGCTTCCTGCATTTCATCAGATAATTGCAAGCACTTTCTCATATTCTCAGCAAAAAGTTACACAAAAGACTACGATTCCTTACAGATATTAAGGTTATAGATCTTTTCAGTGACTGATCATGACTTCAGAAAGCTGATTATGAAACTAAGTCCATCTCTTGGCAGAAATGAGACATTTACTCTCAGACATGCAAATTGTCTCCCTCATTAGACTGAGTTTCTTGACCGTAGGGATTTTCTTCTGCCTTTCCTTGTAATCTCAACAATAATGGAGGCACATGCCTATAATATATAGTAAATAGATTTAATATATAACTATATATGATAAATGCATATTGTTTGATAGGTTAGACCTGATCATATTTATTTGCAAGGAGGGGAGGTTTCAGTGAAGCTGATGATAATAGTATTTATATAGCATTATATGCAGATAATTTTGATATCCCTATTCAATTTAACCAATATTTATTCATTTCATTGTGATTTAATGGGTATCACTGATCATGTTAAATTTGAATTAGAATTAAATTTGAATGGATTATGTTAGTTAATATTGTTAGAATGAATGTTATGATTAATTAATGATCATGTTTAATAGCTAAATTAATACTGTATTAGTAGGGCATGTTATAGGAACTTATTAGTGTCCCCCAGTTGCCACTACTTTTAAGTATCTTATGCTTGAAAAGGTTGACTTGCCTCAATAATTTACACCCATATGAATTACTAGAGATGTTTCTTTCCTCTAAAATCACATCTTTCTTGGTCCCTTAGGATATTACTGATCAAATACTTGTGTGTGACACCCATGGAAAGTCTTTGCCAAGAAGACTTGTAACTAATGACCTGTAAAAGGCTTGCTGATGAAAATGGGTTATGGTTGATCAACACTGCCCTTCTGAAGATTAACCAACCTTAAGAATGTCCATGCTTCTGAAGAAAACTCCCCTAGTTTTTTTTTTAAATAACTTTTTATTGGCAGAACATATGCATGGGTAATTTTTTACATTATCCTTTGCACTCACTTCTGTTTCAACTTTTCTCTTCTCTCCCTCCCCCCCTCCCCTAAACGGCAGTCAGTCTTATACATGTTAACTATGTTACAGTATATCCTAGATACAATATATGTGTGCAGAACCATATAATTCTCTAATGTTGCACAAGAAGAGTTGGATTCAGAAGGTAAAAATAAGCTAACTCCCCTAGTTCTAAAAATTCCTAAGCCCTTGAGCACTAGGGTCCACAGCCAAAAAAGATCTTTTTCTTTTTTGATAGCTTAGGGACTTAGTCTCTCTAACTGATCACCTCTCCAAGCTTTCCTTCAGTGACATTACATTGACAATTGGCAATTTTGGGGCCCACAACCTTACAATTATTGTCTCATTTAATTCTTTTTTTTTTTTATTTAATAGCCTTTTATTTACAGGATATATACATGGGTAACTTTACAGGATTAACAATTGCCAAACCTCTTGTTCCAATTTTTCACCTCTTACCCCCCCCCCACCCCCTCCCCTAGATGGCAGGATGACCAGTAGATGTTAAATATATTAAAATATAACTTAGATACACAATAAGTATACAGTCTCATTTAATTCTCACAATAACCCAAGGAGGTTAGATGCTAAAATTTTTTAATAGTATTTTATTTTTTCAAAAACATGTAAAGATTGTTTTCAACATAAATTCTTGCAAAACCTTGGATTCCAAATTTTTCTCCTCTTCAAGACAGCAAGCAATCTGATATAGGTTAAACATGTGCAATTCTTCTAAACACATTTCCACATTCATAATGCCATGCAAGAAAAATCATGAGCAAAAACCCCCCAAACCTAAAAGGAAACAATTAAAAAAAGGTAAAAATATTATATTTCAATCCATACCCAGTCTTTAATAATTCTCTCTCTAGATATAGATGGCAGAAAATCTTTCTCAAAAAGTCTACTAAAGTTGTCTTTAATCACCTCATTGTAAGAAAAGGTTACTTCTATTACAGTAACAAGATTTTGTTACTGTGTACAACTTTCTCCTGGTTGTGCTCACTTCAATTAGTATCAGTTCATGTAAGTCCAGGCTTTTCTGAAATCAGCTTGCTCATCACTTCTTACAGAACAATAATATTACATTCATATACCATAACTTATTCAGAGACTCCCCAAATGGTGGGGGCATCCTGCCACTGTGGAGTTGCTACAAACATTTTTTGCATATATTCTTCCTTTTTTAAGATTATCTTTTGGAGATAGAGACCCAGTAGTGAGAGATTAAAGGGTAGGAAGAGTTGTATAGCCTCCTGGGCATTGTTCCAAATTGTTCCCAGAATGGTTAGATTATTTCACAACTCCATCAACATTGTGTTAGTGTTTCAGTTTTCTTACAACTCCTCCAAAATTTATCATTATCTTTTCCTGTCAGGCAATCTGAAAGGTAAAAAAATGTTACCTCAGAGTTGTCTTAATTTGCAATTTTCTAATCAATAGATGGTTTTAATTATATACTAGAAATGGTTTTAATTTCTCCATCTGAAAATTGTTCATATCTTTGATTATCTATTAGATGCTATTATTATTCTCATTTTACAGAGGAGCAAACTGAGGCAAACAGTATAAGTGACTTGCCCAGAGTCACATAGTTAAGTTTTAAAGGTCAAATTTGAACTCCGGACATCCTGACTCCATGCCCTGTGCTCAATCCTTCCATCCCCTACGTAGCCCAAATGGATAATGGTGCAAAAAGGTATCGTTTAAATATTGAAAGAATACCCACACCAGAATCAAGTTCATTAAGGGAACAGACAAACGAGGCATTTTTATTGATTAGCATGTTAATTTAATGAACCCTTTAAAACGTGAAAGGGTCCTCTTTTCTCGGCCTTCTTTGTATGCGGAAATATTCATAATTATTGACGTTTATGTCTATAATAAAAAAAAAAGACTATGGGCAGGGCTTATTCAGGGCAGCCTGGTGAGGTAGGAGGAAAAGGGGGCGGGACCGGAGGCGCGCGCGCCCCGGCATTCAGACTTCCGGATGAAGCCAGCGTCTGGTCCTCTTTTCTCCCCTCCCCCACCCCTCTGCCTCTTCTTCAGCCAGGCTCGAGCCCTGACATGGCGACGGGATAGCGGTGGCAGGAGGTGAAACCGAGTGAGTGAGTGGGTGAAATCTTTAGTCAGGTGAGGAGAAGAGCACAATTCAGGGTGAGGGTGGGGGATGGGTGGAGGTTGGTGGTGTGGCTCCACGGGCCGCTCCGTGAGGGAGGGAGTGAAATGTAAGGCCACGCGCCTGTGCGCACGCGTGTACCAGCTGAGAAAAGGATGGGGAGATGGGACTCTCTAGGTAACGGGTGTTTCGGAAGTCTAGAAGGTGAGGGGGGAGCAAAATCCGCATGCGCACGCCACGTGCGCCACCGGGCCACGCCCCTTTCCTCTCAACCTCCAACTTGTTCCCCTCCCTGTTGGCGCGGGCGCGCGCTCTCTTCCCTCACCTTCACTCGACTGAGGAATGTTCTCCTGAGGCGACGTCTGGGGTTCCTTTTCCCGGCCCGGCAGTCTCCGGGCTGGGAGCCCATCACTGCGACGGACTTTGTGACGTTTCCCTCCCTTGAGGTGGCGGGTAACCGCCCGAGGGCTGGTGAGGGCTTCTTCCGGGCTTGGATGTCGGCGACGGCCTGGGGTGGGGCGGGGTTTTGGTAGTGGACCCTGTAAGGGAGGATTAACTAGTGGGGGCGGGGCGGCCGGGGGATGTGGGAAGGCGTAAAAACAAATCTAATCTCACCCCTTTGGTGTTTTAAGGTTTCCTTATGTTTTTTAAAATTCGCCTCCTGAGGTAAAATGAAAGGATTATTCCTTTTTTTTTTTTTTTTTTTTTTTTTTTTGCTCTTTTGGGGATCAGGAACTGGGGATCTCATTGGTGTGGGGAGCTCTTTCTGAGGAAACTCCTGCCAAAGGCCGATCCGAAACAGTTCTGTACTTTGCCACCCATTCTAGAAGGTTCCCTCCGTTTTACAGATGAGGAAACCAAGGCTCCTAGGTGAAATGACTTGGCTAAGGTCACGCAGCTAGTATGTATTAAAGCTAGTACTGGAACCCAGGTTTTCTTTATTCAAGTCCCACACCACACTAAGCAGAAGAAATTGGTTATTTATAAAATGGCCTCACTCCTGTGAGTGTCCTGTATATATTTTATCATTTTATACATCAGTGGAACCACGATTTTATTAGGATGGGTAATTGTATAATGGAAGTTTCAAGAATAGAGGTTCTTAATCTGGTACTATTAGATAATCAGTTTCAGGGGGACTAAGAACTTGGGGGAGGGGGCGGGAAATGACAACTTCATTTTAATTAATTTAAGTTAAAAAAAAAACCAACAACATTCTGAGAAGTCTGTCAACTCCAAATTGCCAAAAGGTGCAGGACGCAAAAAAAGGTTAAGAAACTGTCTTGGAAACTAGGGAGTATTTCATTTTTGTCTTCCAATCCCTAGCATAGTTCTTGTACTTGGGTAGGTATTTAATAAATGTTTATTGATTTGAATTCTCTCCATATCTCTTTCTGTGTGATTCTCCTTCCCTGAGACCTCCATGTAGGGATCTGCAGGATATGCTGAAATCCTTTAGTTTCACATAAATTATTGCAGCACTCAGATGTACATCCTTTACTCTGAACATGAGAGACCTATTTGCTGTTCCAGTTATAGATCATCTTTACTAACTATGATTAAGTCATATCAAATTGATATATTTAAAGTCCTTTGTAATTTAAAAAAAAAGTATTGTAAATGTTAACTTTTGTCACTATACTTCTAAGGACATTTTTGGATAGTACTTTTCTGGAAACAACCCTAAGATATTGGTGATGTAAAGATTATTATTCTCATTTTATAGATTAAACTGGCTCAAAAAGGTGAAGTGATTTGCCCACAGTTATGTTATGAAACCATGATTTGAATCCTGGTCTCCAGATTCTAAGTCAGGTCAAATGTTAAAGAGATACATTTATCTGCCTTAAAATTCCAAATCCAGTGTTCTTTCCATTGTAGGAAGGTGGCTTCAGTTGCATTTATATATATATATATATATAATTTCAGTTACATGTATAATGCAGTGGTATCAAACTCAAAATAAAGAATCCCTGTAAGGCAGCATATTGACTAAGAAACCCTCATATTGATATTACCTATGTTGTCTTTTGTGATCTTTTAAAAATATTTAAAAATTTATTTTTAATGGTATTTTATTATTCCAAATACATGCAAAGGTATTTTTCAACATTTACTCATTTACACTTGCAAAAACTTTCTGTTCCAAACGTTCCTCCCCACTACTTCCCCAAGATAGCAAGAAATCCATTATTAGTTAAATGTGCAATTATTCTAAACATTTTCATATTTGGCATTCTGAGAAAGAAAAATCAGACGATCTTATTAATTATGAATTAAAATGTTGGCATTTTAATCTGGTTCAGCTGTAGTTTGAAAATTTTGAGGTCCAGTGTGTTTGACACTTCTGTATTAAGATTAAGGTAATGGTTATATCAGGAGATGTGCGTTCTTGTCATAACTTTGTATGACTTTAGGCGGTTCCTTAATTTTGGGGCTCCAGTTTTCTAGTCTGTAAAACCAGAGGGCTCAATTCAGTTTAATATCTTGAATCTGTCTGTCTCTCTCTTTGTTTTTAAAGCTAATTAATTAGTTGTTAGTGCACATTATTTTATGAATCATGTTAGGAGAGAAAAATCAGAACAAAAGGGAAAACATGAGGGGGAAAAAAAGGGGAAAAAAAGTGAACATAGTATGTGTTGATTACATTTCAATCTCCATAGTTCTTTTTCTGGATGCAGATGGAATTTTCTATCCAAAGTGTGTTGGGATTGCCTTGGACCTTTCTACTGCATCTTTCTTTGTGTAGGCCTCATGTAGACCAATCTACTTGAACTATTACACTACCTCTTTATGAGGTACTTTTTTTCTATTCCAGTCTATGCTTTATACCATTTCTAAACTAATAATCTGTATAGTTATGTACCATCTCTATTTAAAAATAGTTAATGACTCCCTATTTACTGAGTAAAGTTCAGATTCTTGATTGTGGTATTCAACATCTTCCACAATATGGAACCCACCTATATTTTCAGTTTTATCTTTTTGTAAATCTTTAAGTGATATACAAACGTGAAATGTTATTCTTCTTCCCACAGTCAAACTTGCTCCTCTTTGACCAGTATACCTTGTGTTTATCCTACTTTGTATCTTTGCTATTTGCCTGGACTATTACAATACTCTTCTACTTTACCTATTAAATTTCTACCCATCTTTTAAGAGCCCACTTCTTAGGTAAACACCTGTATAAGTCCTTCCTCGAATTTTCACCCTTCAGTAACTCAGCATAACACTTTATTTTGAAGCCCACTAATGAAATTATGTATCAATATGCACATTATAATTTTGTATATATTTTCCTTCTACAATGGACTTATCTAAATTTAGTATTTTTTCCTCTAAGGCATAGAACTATCTCCATATATAACACGTGCACAATAAATATGGAATTGCTTTGAAAACATTAAATTCTTGGGGCAGCTAGATGGCGCACTAGCCTTGAAGTCAGGAAGACCTGAGTTCAAATCTCAGACATTTAACACTTCTTAGCTGTGTGACCCTGCACATGTCACTTTACCCCAATTGCTTCAGTCAAAAAACCCCAAAACATTTAATTCCTACTATGTGCAGAAATTGGTGGAAATAGGTATTTGTAAGACATTTTGCCTGCCTTCATGGAATTATGTTAGTAAACGGAAATACACAAATCATGACTAAATGTAACAAAAATAATTTAAGTATAACAGCAAGTTCAGGATTAGACTAAATCATTTAGGAAGTACTTTCCATCTCTTGGCATTCTATTGATTCTATTTAGGAGATTATACTTAGTTTTATCCCCATTAAAAAAAAATCATCCCTTTCTTGAGCGCATGAAAACAAAATGTAGATAAATGAAAACTTTGTATCAGTAAATGGTTTTTTAAAGAGTTGTATGGTATGCAAGAATGCTACCTGATTTCAAATAATGGTCATTGTTTTTTTTTTTTTTTTTTTTTTTTTTTTTTTTAACCAAACATAATGTGAAGTATATATATGTATGCTAGGAAGCCAAATAGCTGGCCTCAGTGTTCAGATAACCTGGTTTTGAGCCTTATGCAAGTCACTTAACCTTTCAGTACTCCAGTTTACTCCCTTGAGATTTAGTTGAGGAAAAAGATCCTGACTTTATATGCTATAAAAATGGTTGCACATAAAAATATATGTAAATTTACACAGTTGTTGATTTGGAAGTGTAAATGTTACTGGCTTAGTATCCTTGTGATCTTTGTGATCTTTAATTTTAAACAATTTTGAAATTATTTTCTTTTAGATTTTATATGCTGCTGTACCTCAGGTCAACTCCCTTCAAAATAATTTTCAAGTGTCATCAGAGTCCTCTTTAATTCCTTCTCCAAAAAGCCAGTCAGTGTTGGCAGCAATCCAAGAAAATAGACAGCCTCTGAAGGATCCAAAATCTTTTTTGTTCCTTCTAAAAAGCTTTTAAAAATTAATCTTATTTTCAATTTTGCATTCTCCTATATTTTTCTTCTCCCCCCAACCCCATCCCATGATAAAGCAAGGGAGGGAAAAAAGCCATTACTAGCATGTCATAGTCAAGCAAAACATCTATCTCTACATTGACCAAAATCATCTTCTCCCCTCATCCCTCCCTATTTTTTTTTCAAATTGCACTCCAAAGCCATCATGTCTTTTTCACTTCCTTTTGAAGTATTCCATTTTGTTGCAGTTATATAATTGTAACTTACCTCTATTTGTCCTATTCCTTTTTTTTAAAAACATGAAAAATCCACCTTTTGTTGTTTCCCCATTGCCTTGTTGTACTGAGAACAAACTCCTTTTATAAATGTATCTATATAATGATAAATGTTGGAGAGGATGTGGGAAAATTGGGACACTAACATTGTTGGTGGAGTTGTGAACTAATCCAATCATTTTGGAGAGCAATTTGGAACAATGTCCAAAGGAGCTTTAAAACTGCAAACCCTTTGATCCAGCAATGTCTCTACTGGGCCTGTATTCCAAAGAATTCATAAGAGAGGAAAAAGCATCCACATGTGCAAAAATGTTGGTGGCAGCTCTTTTTATAGTGTCAAGGATCTGGAAATTGAGTAGCTACCCATCATTTGGAGAATGGCTGAATAAGTTATGATATGTGAATGTTAAATAGAATATTATTGTTCTATATAAAAAATGATCAGCAGGATGATTTCAGAGAGGCCTGGAGAGACTTACATGAACCAATGCTAAGTGAGATGAGTAGAACCAAAAGAACATTGTACACAGCAACAAGAACATTATATGATGATCAACTGTGATGGACGTGGCTCTTCAGCAATGAAGTAATTTAGGTCAATTCCAAAAGTGTTGTGATGGAGAAAGCTATCCATATTCATGTGGATCACGATATAATATTTTTATCTTTGGAAAAAAAATGTATAACAAAGACAAATTTCCACATTAGCTGTGTTTAAAAAAAAAAAAAGTCTCATTCTTAATGCTTAAATCCTTCACCTCTTTATTAGGAGGAAGTCGTTTGAAATCCTGATTATTCTGATCAGAGTTTCTAATTATTTCAAAAGTCATTATCATATTGTCACTAAATTGTTCAGCTTTTGTTCGCTTCTTTCTATATCAATTCATATAAGTCTCGGGTTTCTTTGAAACTATCTCCATCATTTCTTATACCACAGTATAGTATTCTTTACCATTTAATATAATTTGTTGAACCATTCCCCAAATGATTGGTACCTTCTCAAATTACTCTTTGCTCCCTGAAAAAAGTTATCAGTATTTTTGTGTATCAGAGTTTGTTTTGCTGGCACTAATTCCTTCTTTAATCTGTTATCACACTAATTACCCTCTCTCTCCTTTCCTTTTTTCTCTGTTTCTCTGATTAGTGAATTGTTTTTATATTATTAATTTTCTGTGCATGTGTATATTTAAACTTTTAATAACTTCAGATAAAAATGAGGTTGAAGTATCAGCTGCTTCCTCCATCATCTTATTTGTAGAGATGTCTACCTGCACATCCTGATTATGTGAGATAATTTTCTTTAACCTTCCTTTTCCTTTTTTCCTTCTGCTTATCTCTCATTTCCTCTCCCAAGTGTTTTGCTCTTTCCATTCTTAATAAGATTGTCAAGCAATAGCAATCTGCTATTGATCACAGCCTTTGTCTAATTAGACACTCTCTCTGATCCATGATAATGATGATGGGGCTTAATGAAAACACATTTCATCTCCCATATTAGAATATAAACAGTTTATCTTTCTTTAGTATTCCTTAAGATTGCTTGTTCATGGTTACCATTTTTATGTTTCTATTAGCTTGTTTTTGAATTTGAAAGTTTCTATGCAACTTCAATCTTTTTGTCAGGAATGCTTGGAAAGTACTCTTATTTCATTAAAGCTTCATTTTCCCCTCTATAACATAGTCAGTTTTTCTGGGCAAGTTATTTTTGATTATATGACTATTCCTTTTGAAATGCTGTATTCTAAGCCATCCGCTCCTTTTTGATGGTGATTGTTAAATCATATGTGATTTTGACTCCTTGACTTCTTTGTAACTGCTCACAATATATTTCCTCTTAGACCTAGAAGCTCTGGATTTTTACTGTAAATGATCCTGGAAGTTTTTGTTTTGTTTTGTTTTGTTTTTCCAGGAGTTAACCAATGAATTCTTCCTATTTGCACTTTGTCCTCTACTTTCTGAGATGGGATAATTTTCTTTTCAAGATTTCTTGAAGTAGGCTATCGAGGCTCATGTTTTGACCTTGGAATTCAGGTTCTAATGATCCTTAAAACTTTTTTTTCTGGATCTTTTTTCCAGATTGGTTGTTTTGTTATGAAATAACCTCAGATTTGCTTTTTCTTCTGCTTTTTTTTTTTTTCAGTCTTTTGACTTTGTTTTAATATTTCTTGTTTCATGGAGTCATTGATTTTTATGTTTGATCCATGCTAATTTTCAAGGCGTTTGCTGCTTGGACAAAATTTTGTATCTCTTATATCAAGCTATTTTAATTATTGCTCAAATTTTTCATTCCTTGGATCCTTATTTTCCAGTTTTTTTTTTTCCTCACTGTCTTTTTATTGACAATAACTTTTTAAAAATTGTTCATTTTTTCCAGGAATTTTAGTTGAAACTTGGTGGCCACCTTGTTTTTCTCTGAGACTTTGCTTATAGATGTTTGAGTCATTCTCTTCTGGGTTTGTATTTGGATTATCCCATACCATAATTAGCTCTTTATGGTGTAATTCTATTTTTGATTTGCTCATAGTTTCAGTCTATTTCTTGACTTTGGACTTGATATTAGGAGTGGAATCTATGTTTTTATAAATAATCACTTCTCAATGTCATCCATGTGACAAAGCAAAACTGACACTTCAAATAAATCATAAGTGTTTCATTTCTATAATTTCTTCAATAAAAGGTAGAAAGGTACATTTTTCTTAACTGTAGGACAAAGTTTGGCCATTATAATAACATGATGGAGCAGGATTTTAAAAAATATTGTTTCCACTTAAACATTAAGTCATTGTGCATAAACATAATTTGTTTAACCATTACCCATGTTGTAGGCCCCATTTTGTTTCCAGTTCTTTGCTACAATGAAATACCATAATAATGATGATGATGTTAATTAGCATTTATATAGCATTAGTAGTTCTGAAGTGCCTCACAAAATAATTTTTATCCTCACAACAATCCAAGAGATAGGTACTTTATTATTATTATTTTGCTTTTTTTTTGCTGAGGCAATTGGGGTTAAGTGACTTGCTTAGGATCACACACCTAGGAAGTGTTAAGTATCTGAAACCAACTTGGGTCCTCCTGACTTCAGAGCTGGTGCTCTATCCACTGTGCCACCTAGTTGCCCCAAGATAGGTACTTAATTTGGTTTATGTGATCTTCCTTGACTATGTTCCAAGTACTGGAATTCCAAGGGTCATATCTGAACCCTTCAGGTATGGACATTTCTCATTTTTTTTAAAGTACATTTCCAAATTTTTTTCTGGAATGGTTGGACCACTTTAAAATTCCACCAATAGTATAATTGTGATTTTCCATAATCTTTCCAACATTATTTCCATATTTAGTCATCGTAGTTTACTGAGTCTTGGAGTTGTTTGGATTTCCCTTGTTCATTATTATAATTTGGAAGTCTTTAATATAATTGTTCATATTTTACAATTCTTTTGAGAATTTTTTTGTAGATATCCTTTCATTCACTACTTTATTTGGTATTGTTCTTGATCTTAATGTATTTGTGTTATTTTCCATATCTGGTCCTTACTAGAGGTATTTGATACATATTTTTATCCATTATTGCTGCTTTTTTCTTAGTTTCATTGATTTTTGTCAGTGCAAAAGCTTTTCAATTTTATGTAATTGAAATTGACTTTCTGTCTTTTGTCACTGCTTTTACCCCTTTCTTTCTAACCTTGGCTTTCATTAAAAAATGTATTTGTTTATTGGATACGTTTTGAGTTCCAAGTTTTCTCCTTCCTTTTGTCCTCCCAACCCTGCATTAGAGAAAAATCAATATTTTATAGAGTTACATATGTGAAACTACACTTCGATATTTCAGTTCTTCATCTGGAGGTATGGATAGCATTTTCCTTCATAAGTCCTTCCTAATCGCTTTGCCACCTCATATTACTCAGAATAGCTTAATCATTCAGTTACTCTTTTAACAATATTACTATTACTTTATATAATGTTCTCTTGGTTCTGCTTGTTTGATTCTGCATTATGTCATGCAAGTCTTTCCATGTTTTCTAAAAGCAACCTGCTTGCCATTTCTTACAGCTGAATAATATTCCATCATAACATTTTGATTTATCTAAAATCTTAATAATCAAAAGACTTGAACATTTCATCATACAAAGAAAAACAAAAAAGGTGATATTATATGAAACTGAACTGTTACATGGTTAATCTACACCCTACATACATTTTTATACATTGATTTTTTAAAAACGATTTAAAAAAATATTTATTTTTACATTGCCTAAGTTTCCCTTGAATCCTTCTCCTTTCCCCATTTCCTCATCCTTTATAACAAAGAATTTTTTTTTTAAAGAGCAAGAAGAGGAAAAAATCCAGCAAAACTGGTGAACACTTCCGAAAAAATCTAACATGCGCAATGATTCACACCCTTGGACCACAACCTCTGCAGAGGAGCAGGGGGGCGGGGGAGAGGTATCTATTCATATCTCTTCATTGGAGTCAATCATATTTGTAGTTTCGCAACATACATTTTTGATTGTTTTGTGGTTACTGGTCTTTCCATTTACTTGGCTGTAGTCATTGTGTGTATTGTTTTTTGACTTTGCTTATTTCACATTATATCATTCAGTCTTGAGTTCCTGTGCTTCTCTATTCTTGTTCATTGTTTCTTTTAGTGCATCTATATTCTATTACATTCAAATAGTGTGATTTGTTTATTCATTACCCAGTTTATGGACATCCACTTTGTTTTCAGTTCTTTGGTTACCATGAAAAACTGTTTCATATGTAAAGTGCCTTTCTTTTTGTTAATGACTTCCTTGGGACACATGCTTAACAATGGAATCTCTAGTTCTAAAGGTATGGACCGTTCCATCACTTTATCTGCATAATTTCAAATTGCTTTCCAAAGTTGTTGTACCAGTTTACAACTCTACCAATTATACATAAGGGTACCTGGCTTTCCATAGCCCCTCCAACGTTGTTTTAGTTTTTTGTTCTTTGCCAATGTTTTGGGCAGGAGGTAAAAACTCTAGGTCATTTTGATTTTATATTTTTCTTAGAGATTTGAAACATTATCTATTATTGTTAATAGTTTGAATTTCTTTTTGAGAACTATTTGTTCATTTCTTTTAACCATTTTTCTATAATAGCCTTTAAAACTCAGACTGTTTATCTTGAATTTAATATAATATAAAGTATATAAAAGCCTAATTTCTGTCAAACTGTTCCTCAGTTTTACTAGCAATTTTTATCAGCTAGGGGATTATTTCTCAAATAATTTATATTCTTAGTTTATTAAAAATAGAATTATTTAGTCTGTTTCTACTTTTCTTTATGGTCTTTTTTTTTTTTTTTTTAAAGCCAATATCAGTTTAACAATTACTTTTTTATCATATAATTTGAGATCTGGAAGTTAAACAGTGAAGAACATGAAATTTGCAGTATTGCCTTTAAAGTAAAACTAGCTATTTTGGCTCCAAGTAGGCAGACTAAGAGGTGAAATTTATTTAGAATATAAAATTACAAGTTGTTAATATGTTGACAGGCATGAATTTTATGCCACTGATTTTCCCTAACCTGCTTTATCGGGCTTCTGAAATAATTAGGAGTACGTAAAAGTTTATTGTTATACCCTAATGCAATTTTAGTCCTGTTAAATCAGTTTCAGATTCTATAGCTTTACTTATCGCAGTGGTACCATCACTTTAAAATTTTTAATTTGTCTTTGAAATTAGTTTCTTTCTGAATTTAAATATCAACTAAGCATTTTCACATACACAATAGAACCCCCCAACGGATTCCATATGAAACTTAATATATTTCCTATTGTTCCTATTGTTCTCTTGGTTCTACTCATTTCACTTAGTATTAGTTCATATAAGTCTCTCCAGACCTCTCTGAAATCATCCTGCTGGTTGTTTCTTACAAAACAATAATATTCCATAACATTCATATACCATAACTTATTCAGCCATTCTTCACAGTAAGGTTTAACACTTTCTCTTCTAAGCTATTTATTCTCCTGACTCTTTCTTCCAGCTCTTTTATCTCTTTTTGAAAAAGATTTCTTACTAATTTCTCCGTTGTATTCTTTTTGGAAAATACATCTTTCCCCCTTTAATTCTCTGCACTGTTATGAAGCTGAGAACAATGTATTGGAATATACATTCCAATGTATATGGAAAAAAAAATTCCATATACATTACTTTCAGAACTGTTCTTAATTGTATTTATTTTCTTCTGTCCAATTAAAAAGAAATCTTACAATAGCCCCTTCCTTTTTTTTTTTTTTTGGGCATTATTATTGTTAATAATTGTTCTCTGCCTTCCCTATTAAAAACTGAGAAATGAAAGGGGGAAAAAGTTTTGTAACAGATAAGCATAAGTGAAACAAATCAAATCTATACACTTAACATGTCCAAAAATCTGTCTCTGGACTTTGTGTCAGTCACTTCTCTGTTAGGAAGTAGATCATATACTTCATCATGGGTCCTCTAAAGATTGATTTGGTTATTGCATTGAGTTCTTCATTATTTCCAACTTGTTTTTCTTTATAATGCTGCTTTCCGTGTAAAAATTCTTATGTTACTCAGTTTATATAATCCAAGATTTTCAAAAAATTTTCTCTCTCCTCAGTTCTTGCATTCTCCAAAATTGTCCCTTTCATCATTTCTATTTGATGTATTCTAGTTTTAGGAAATGTATTTGTTTTCTTTTTTTTTAAGCTTTTTATTTTCAAAACATATACATAGTTTTCAGCATTCAGTCTCCCCTCCCCCTCTTTTTTCTCCATATTTTTCTTATAGTTTTTTATTTACAAGATATATACATGGGTAGTTTTTTAGCATTGACAATTGCAAAACCTTTTGTTACAATTTTTCCCCTCTTTCCCCCCATCCTCTCCCCCAGATAGCAGGTTGACCAATACATGTTATATATGTTAAATTTTATGTTAAATAAATATAATATATGTATACATGTCCATACAGTTATTTTGCTGTACCAAAAGAATCGGACTTTGAAATATTGTACAATTAACCTGTGAAGGAAATAAAAAATGCAGGTGGACAAAAATAGAGGGATTGGGAATTCTATGTAGTGGCTCATACTCATTTCCCCTTGAAAAACCTTGTGTTCCAATTTTTTTTCTCCAGCCCCCATCCCTTCCTCTAGATGGCAAGTAATCCAGTATATGTTAAACATGTGAAATTCTTTTATACGTATTTCCACAATTATGCTGCATGAGAAAAATCAGATCAAAAAGCAAAAAAAAAAAAAAAAAAGGAAAACGAAATACAAGCAAATAATTACAAAATAAAAATACTTATGTTGTGATCCACGCTTGGTCCCCACAGTCCTCTGGGTACTGACTCTCTTCATCACAAGACCATTGGAACTGGACTGAATCGCCTCATACCTATGTCCATCAGAATTGATCGTCATAAAATCTTGTCGATGTGAACAATTTCTCTTGGTTCTACTCATTTCACTTAGTATTAGTTCATATAAGTCTCTCCAGACCTCTCTGAAATCATCCTGCTGGTTGTTTCTTACAAAACAATAATATTCCATAACATTCATATAACATAACTTATTCAGCCATTCTTCACAGTAAGGTTTAACACTTTCTCTTCTAAGCTATTTATTTTCCTGACTCTTTCTTCCAGCTCTTTTATCTCTTTTTGAAAAAGATTTCTTACTAATTTCTCCGTTGTATTCTTTTTGGAAAATACATCTTTCCCCCTTTAATTCTCTGCACTGTTATGAAGCTGAGTTGCAATAATTTTTGATACTAGTTGGTTTTTGATTTACTCACTTATCCACCTTTAGTTTCTGAATTGGTTCAGACTCTAATCCATGCTTCACTTTTGGATAGGGTATTAAACTTACTTTGAATTCTTGAACTGGCTTCCTGAACAAGGCTCCCTGAATTGTTGAGGTTCAGAGTGCTAGATCTTCAGACCCTTTCTATTGCCTTTAAGAGCATTAGGATCATTGGATATATATTATCCAATTCTGGGGCAACATACTGGTCAATATTGTCATATTATCTGCTTCTGTTCTATAGGTTTCCAAGATCCTCACCTTGGACCTTTCTGATTATCCCATTACCCAGGAATTTTAACTGGGGAGCCTGCTACTCATTCTGTTTCTTTTTTTTTTTTTTTTTTTATTTAATAGCCTTTTATTTACAGGATATATACATGGGTAACTTTACAGCATTAACAATTGCCAAACCTCTTGTTCCAATTTTTCACCTCTTACCCGCCCCCATCCCCTCCCCTAGATGGCAGGATGACCAGTAGATGTTAAATATATTAAAATATAACTTAGATACACAATAAGTATACATGACCAAAACATTATTTTGCTGTACAAAAAGAATCAGACTCTGAATTATTGTATAATTAGCTTGTGAAGGAAATCAAAAATGCATACTCATTCTGTTTCTAACAAGGACTCCTTGCAGCTACACACATATCATTTCTGATTATTAGAGGGAACTCCCTTTCTTATGCTTATTCCCTTTTTTTTTTTGGGCAGGCATGTGGTTCTGGACTAGAAGTCAAAATGTAGTTTCTCATTGGATTTCCTTGATCATTATTCAGTTTGGTGTGAACATTTAGGTTTTGTTGTAGTAGGGAGGAGTAGAGTGCCACTTGTTGAGGCAGACAGATATCTTGGCAGGAAGTCTTGAATTTTAAATAATTTAAACATTTTTGAATTTGAAGGATTAACTGAATTGAACAACTTAATGTAGAGAAAAAGGATTGCATAGTAAACTATAAATCATGTTCCATCATCAATTTTCTGGTGCAGTGTTTATTCTGTATATCAATGAGAAATATTTCAGTTGTTTTTTACAAGTATTAGTCTATGACTTCTAATTCTGTTTATTTTTCTCTGTAGTCATTCATATAAGTTCTGATCTTTCTTTCTGCATCCCTTTTGATATTTCTGATGGCACAATAAGGTTCCACAATTGTCTTTAGTGATAATGTGATTCACCAGAACAAATATAGGCATTTATATCATCAATTAATTTAACTATTGGTTTTGTAAATATCACATAAAACCTTTATAGAATTTTTTTCTGATTTTTTAAAAACTTTTTATTTGTAAAACATATGCATAGATAATTTTCAACATTCACTCTTGCAAAACCTTGCTTTTGAAAAAAATATTTTTTCCATGAGCAAGGATTTTATTTTCTTTTCCTTCTACCTTACTCCCTAGTTAGAAATTAAAAAAGAAAAAGAAAAAACAGAACCTTGTAACATGAATAGTTGGGCAAAACAAATTCCCACATTGTCCATGACTAAAAATATAATTCTCATTTTTTATTTTGGGTTCATCAAGGTTGTGAAATGAAATCTTAAAGAATTCTTTTGATATTTTTTTTCTCTTTTTAAATGATTGTGACAGTATTTCAAATGTTTAACTTTTTGTTGAGAATTTTTTCTTATCCTTTCCAAATTTGTTTATGTGTATCTTTTATAGATCTCTTATCTCATTTTCTGATCTTCATTTCCCAGCAAAAATATTAGAGTAAATGATCTTTATGGATCCTTGACTTTAGTCCCAGGATTCCCTTAAATTTATCCTTTTTGTAGCTGCCAAATTATACTTTTTAAAACCTGAAGTAATAGTATCTCTGCTTAAGAAATATTTAGTGGATCTTTATTGTCTATAGGATAAAATATATAATCCTTAACCACACATTTAAAAACATCTACAATCTATCTAATGCATTACTTATTTTTGTTCATATTTTCACTTATACTGGCCTGTTAGCTGTTCTCTGTCCATGAGATTCTATCTTCTAATTATGCCTTATCATTTTCCCTTTTTTCTGGAATGTGTATTACTTCCTATCTCCATCTTGTAAAATACTAGCTTCGTTAAAGCACAGCTTTTGGTGCCCCTTTCTAAACAAAACTTTTCTCAAGTCTTCTCTCCCAATCAATGCTTTTTCTTTCTTGAAATGACTTTGTATTTATTGTTTTATTCCCACCTCCATACATTTCTTAATGATATTAAATTAATATACCTTGCACATAGTGGGTTCTCAAGAAATATTTTTTTGAATTTGAGACCTTGTGAGAAAGTCCTTACTAGGTGAAGTGGCATTTGAAGTGTGCTTTTGAAAAAGTGGATAGTAATTTTGGGGTACGAAGTATTTTCCAGACTCAGGATAGAAAAGTATTTTGACTAGAGTAGGTAGATGATAGGGAAGAGCAATTTGAGAAGGCTAAAAAAGTAAGAGTATCAGTAGATTGAGTAGACCTTTGAATGCTAAATAATTTGAGCTTTATAGAGAATAGAGAGCTACTGAAGATTTTTTAAAATATATTTGCGGATAAAATTTAGTCACCATTTCTCTAATTTAGATCTAAATCCCTTGAAAGAAAAGATTATATATTGTTCCATGTTGCTTCAAATATTAGCTTTTAGGTCAAATATCTAAAATTTCTTTGAAAGAGGAAAAATGAGTTATTATTTATGTGGTATATCTGTTGTGGTGTTTAAAAAGTTCAAGCAACATAATTTATATAAAATGGGTAATCATTTTATTAATAAAAGAGGTCATTGTCACCCTCAAATTCATAAAGACCTCTCATCTCACGATGGTGGGCTCTTTGGAAGAGTGGGTGTTCCTGAAGTGGTAATGAACTTTGATTGGTTAATAATTAATGAAAGAATGAATATTATAATAAGAAATGGGCTCATTCCAATGAGGGGCCGAGAGGGTGACATTTTGACAGTTTTGGGCAGTGACTATCTCGATACTCAGATTACTCCCAATCCTGGGCAATCTAGACAAAGAATCTTCCCCTACCCAAACTTGCTTGCTGAAGGGGAACACAGTGGGCAAGAATTTACCTTAAATTAGAAGTCTGATCTAGTTGGAGTAAGCAACCATAACCAGAAATGAGGAAAATGGTAATCCTATCTTCCATAAGCGTTGTCCTTGCGAGATTGGCTTTTGGGCAAGGAAATAGGACAGGGAAAAAGCTTGGGTCACTCCAATTGTAATAATGGACTTTTAGTATAAGTGAGAAATAATCAGTTCTCTCCCTCTCTGTATGTCTGTAGATAGATATCAAGAGAGAAAAAGAGAGCTATATGAAAAATACTTTGATAGATTAATAATCTTGTTGATATAGATATTCTCTGTATTCATGCAGATCATGATTTCTGTGTCTTTAAAAATTATTGATATCTTTATATCATAATGATTCCTATCTCCCTCTTCAGACTGAACCCTTCCTTATGGCTAAGAGACACAGTTAACAATAAATACTCATTGCCAATATTGTGGCTGACAAACTCCACCCTCTTCCTCTCTTTTGAGCTTTGGGTGCTCCAGTATCTTTTCTGTTCTTTTTTCTTTTTGTTGTGCTGAATTGTAGGCTTCAGTTTGGTGAATCCAGAAACTCTCTATACTTCTGGCTCCAATGGGAGATTATTGGGTAGGAGAAGAAAGATAAGGATTTGAATTAAAGTAGAAGAAAGAATTTTGAAGATACAGGTTTGCTGGAGTTTGGAATTGTGAATAAAGCCCAGGATTAAATTTGGGATGGGGAAATTTGGCACTATTCCAGGAGAACTAGAGTTGAAAGAAAAGAACTTTTGAAGGAGAGAGTTTGGTGTTAATGAGGTAAGAATTCTTCAGTATTTAATTGGCTATAAGAGTTGCTAGTAAGATCTGTCAGAAAAAAGGAGTAGGAATCTTGGTTTACAGAAAAAGAGAATAGTAGGAAATTCTGTGGTGATCTACAAAGACCTTGCAATGTTGTCTTTCTGCTATATAATATTAGGTGTGTCAAAGTGCAAATTCATCCTTTTTCTAGAAAAAGGATTTTGAAGAAAGGCTTCCCTACTTTTATTATTGTTAACTCATAAAAAAAAAAAAAAAAACTGGAAGGAAAAGGATGTGAAGAGGTAAAAGAATCCTAAACTGTCAGGAGTTTGAAAGGTGGAAAAATCTGACACAGAGGATTATTGAACATTTAGAGCTAAGTAAAAAATATAAAGATCTTCTCTAAGAGAAACAGCTGCTGTTTTATCAAGAATGATAATGTTAATCCACAAATGCTATGAAGTACAAGAATATCCAGGTTCTTTGGTGTGAAATAAAAAGAGAGTAGTAGTGTAGTGGTTGGTAATTCCCTCATGAGAGATACTGAAGTATCACTGTGTTGACTTGATAATAGAAATAAGCTTACTGTCTTCCTGAGCCACATAAGAATTAGACATGATGGAGAAATTTTTAGAATTTTTATGATTTGACAAAGATGATTACTACTATTCATTTCTGAAGGTTAACCTGAACTCAAATTATATTTCTGAGAGGAATCTGAAAAGCATTGCTAAGATTATGAAATTATGGACCAGAAAACCATAGGAGAACAAAGATTTATCATTTCTGACAATAAGAGGACACAAGTGACTCAGAAGATAAAGTCAGATTTGAAAATGAAAAGTTGATTTAGGTGATTTTTTTTTTTTTTTTAGTAATAGAATTAGAATTTACATTTCTTAAAATATAGAAATATTTTGGTTAGAATGGTAACCTGAAAGGTTGTAGAAAAGCTCAGTTCTCTCATAGAAGCCCCATCAAATATATGAAAAGAGCCCTAGAAAAGCCAACGATAACACTTGCTTTTTTGCACAAGGCCATTGTGGGTATTTGTTTTGCTTGACTATATTTGTTACAAAAGTTTTGATATTAATTTTTATTGGGGAGGGAACTGGGAGGTTGAGGGATAGGTTTTTGTTATTGGAAAACAATAAAAGTTAATTTTTAAAACTTACCATAGACAAATCTTGAAAAAGAAACAGAAATAAGCTTTACCATCATCTACAATTGTACACTGATAGTAGAAGCTGGTAGAAGAGTTAAATCAGAAAAGTCAGTGCTAGCTCAGATAAATGTAGAAATAACATTGCCTGGGGGAGGGATCAATCCAGAGAAACCAGCTTAAATTTTGGTAATTGGCCCAAAAACTAACAGAATTGGGGAGAGAAGGTAAGTTAGGGTAATCTCCCACAATTCTGAAAGCTACACTGTGCTTTGGACAAGGAATATCCTAAATCATTGTAACTAATCTTGGCACTTCACAACAGGACAAACTTAGTCCTAGTAGGTCATTGTGCAGGCAGACAGGGCCTAGAAATAGTAGGAGGCAAGACTAACTTCGGTCCTGCACATCAACTCCCGGAAGACTGGAAATAGAAAAAGCCCATTGTGATTTCCAACATTACACTGGTGGTGACTATTAGGGCCACAGCCAAGATGGAACCAGTTTGTCATTAAGAAGTCAGGAGAGGAAAGAGGCCAATTGAAATCAATCCTCATAGGTCTGTCCACAAAGAGATTGAGACACGATTTAGAAATTAAGGCAGAAGATGAGGGCTAATCAAGTTAACTTGTACTTTAGGAAGATCCTAGGTGGGAAAGGATTTGAGTAGGTGACCATCCAGAAGACTATTTCAATAGTCCCTGTAATATGACAAGAATTTAGAAGAGATGTTACAAAGTAAATTGGCAACTGATTGGGCCTGCAAGAAAATGAAGAGTTGAGTATGATGCCTATGGGGCTATAATTCTGGTTTGGTTGTCTAGATGGTGGAGGTACTCTTTATAGTAAAATGAAAGGTAGGAAAAGAGGAGCATTGTGAAGAGGAGTTGTTTGGGTCATGTTTAGTTTAAGATGTCTCAAGGACATCCAATTTGAAATGTCCAATAGTTGGTGACAGAAGGGAAAATTTTGTTAGAATGACACAGGATAAAATAAGATTAAGGATGCATAAACCACCCCTTCCAGGCCAGCAACAGCAATGTCATGTAGATAGAACTAATAAGCATGACCTATCTTAGAGTGCCAGAGGGTGAACCTGAATGCAAAATCCCAATTTAAGAACTGAGGCAAAAAAAAAAAAAAAAAAGAATAAACAAGATTACAAACACAATGAAGAAATACTGTGGGGTTGGAAAAATGTAAGATAGAAACCAGGAAAAGAAAGTAATTGCACAACTGTAAGCTAAATCTCATAGAAAAAACCTTGGCCACAAAAACTGCAAAAGGCTGAAAGAATTGGAGCAAGGGGTAAAACCTGACATTAGGAATAAAGTGACAGCTTTAAATTACTAATAAGAAAAATTAAAATGACAAGAATTGCCAGATTTGCAAAAATGTTAAAAGACCACGTTAATAGCGTTGTTAAAAATAGCTTTGTGTGAATTGGTACTACTATTACTGGAAAGCAGTTTGGAATTATGCAAATAAGGTAAGTAAATTTCCATACTCTCTAACTGTTAGGCACAGATTCCAGGGAAGTTGTTGATAAAAAAAGAAAAGCCCCATATTCACCAGAATATTTATTGCAACATGTTTCATAGTCTCAAAGAATTGGAAACAAAATACAAGTACATGATATTGGGGGGAAAGGGAGGTGACTAAGTAAATGATATGTAAACATGTATTACTATGTTGCAAGAAGGGTCAAATATGTTGAATTCAGAGATGCATGAAAAGATTTACATGAACTAAAACAATGAAGTAAGCAAACCCACCTTCCTCCACCCCATATACAATATAATTGGAAAGAACAATAATCATAAACAATTTGAATGTTGCAGAATTACAGAAAACAAGCATGATTCCAAAGAAGTGGCATGAGTAGATATTTCTTCTCTTTCAGGGAAGGCAGGGAGATGATGAAATATGTGAATGGAGAAAATTGCAATTAATTGTCAGATTTTTTTTCAATGTTTTTAGTTTTGCTGATTTTTCTTCTCCTTTTTTCATTTAAAAAAATTCTCTTATAAAAATATTTCTGTGGGAGTGAGAAAAGGGATGGACTTGGGGAAATGTAAACAAAAGTTATCAAATCTTTTTGTAATGAATTCAAGAAGAAAAATCAAGAGTTCAGAACAGAAGGTGGAAAACTTTGTCAAATAATGGACTCCCTGAAAAAGATAATGGAATAAAGAAAATTTAGATTCCGTAAGACAAGAAATAATTAAACAAAGTCAAAGGAGTAGAAGGGAAAAAAAGAAAATATCATATATTTATTGATACCCAACTGTAATGTCTGGGCTAGCTTACTGGAGGGCTTTGGGACCAGCAACAGAAACAAGTGACCTGGAAAATAGGCTAAGGAGACGGAATTTGAAAATCATTTGATTCCCTAAAAGTCATGACTAAACAAAAAACCTGAACACTATTTTAGCTAATTATAAAACTGCCCTGTGTGTTAGAACCAGAGGGCAAAGTGAAAATAGAACCTGCTTGTCACCCTCTTGAAAGAAACTCCAGACTGTAAATATTCAGAAATGTTATAGCCAAAATCTAGAGCTTCTAACTTACAACAAAAAAACCAAAACCAAAACCAGTGCTCTGAGCAGTCAGAAAGAAATAGTGCAAGTACCCTATCTGTCAGGATCACACAAGATTTTGCAGCAACTATAATAAAGAAATTTTGTAAGATGGCATATGATAAAGAATGATATCTAAGAATAATGTAAAATTTGAGTATAATCCTATGGAGAAAAGATTTCTAATAAAGCATTTTAAAGCACTCCTAATAGTGATATGCAAGGTATTTGAAAGAAAAATCTTCCCCCCCCCCCAAAAAAAAATACATTTGAATAATTGGGAGGAGCTATACAATGTTGAAGTACTTAATTTGGGGGGGAGGGGCTAAGGCAAATCGGAGTTAAGTAACTTGCCCAGGGTCACATAGCTAGGAAGTGTTAAGTGTCTGAGGCTAGATTTGAACTCTCTGTCCTCCTGACTTCAGGGCTGGTGCTCTATTCACTGCACCAACTAGCTGCCCTCTAAGTACTTAGAGTAATAGGGGAAGAAGGGACAAATGATCAGAGTACAGATTTTTTTTTTTCCTAAGATTCACAAACATAGGGCCTGGGTATTGTTTTTTTTTGTTGGTTTAAAGTAAAGAGAGAAAAGGGAGAGATAAAGGAATGTACTATGGAAGAAATGAGTGAAGGGAAGGAATTTATTTCTCATAAAGTAGAGGCAAATATATATAAGCATGGAGAGAGGATGAGGTGAAATAGGACTATCTGGATTAAATTTGGATAAAGGAAAATTGAATGAATATACATAGGAAATTAATCCTTTCTGCTCCCTCCTCTTTATTTGATAGAGACAGTGATGAATCCTTCCCATGCTTTTTCTGCCTCCTTACTGGTGGGTGGTTTAGGGTGTGCTCTTGTCTCTTGGTAAAGTCTTTTTTTTTTCAGCCCCTTTATGGAGATTTAATCAGGCACACCTTTTTGCTGCAATTAACTGAATTGGATTTGTTTTTTAAGCTTAGGTTAGTGTAATATCAAAGACATAAAGGTCCTTGTTCTCTTTCTCTGTGGATTTTATCAGATGAAAAAGTATTAATATTGCCACAATAACTTGGAGCTCTCACTTAAGAAAATTCCTATCAAGACAGGGGGTTGGTTCTATCCTACTGTTTTTTTATCTCTAGTCCAAGCATCAGCTTCTTTGTTTGAAACAAATGGTGATGCAGGAAATATTTAGGTAAAAAAAAAAAAGCATGCAGCACATATTACAATATTGGATAATTACAGGATTGGGAAGTTGAGGAAAGAATAGACTTTGCCGGCAAGTTCAGGTCCTAAAAAGATTGCTTTCAAAATTAGCTTAAATCCAAAGCCTCTGTTCTAAGATGTATGCAGATGGCCCAACTTGATTTCTGTTTCTTCCTTTTTTCCTGGTTTCTCTTATCTCTTCTTCCTCCATATGTCTTTGATTGTTTTTGTGTCAGCTCATTAAGTCCAGAGTGGATTTTAGGAGTCCTTCCACAACTACTGCTACTGCTCAGCTCTTGTCTCTTTCTTTCTCTGCTTTCTTGTGAAGGCTACAGCTGGGGAAGCGATTAGCATAGTAGTTCTTTGCAAGCTCACACCCAATTTTAGTCTTATTCCTGTCTGTTAAAATCATATAGTACTTCTTAGAAAAGTTAGGCAACCACTTAAAATGTAAAAATTAGTGTAAAAATAAAATTTTGGATTATGTACGTCCTATAGTATAAATATTAAGGGAAGAGTCTTGTTATATATTTCAGAGTAATAGTAATATGGAATTTTGCATAGTAAAAGCCTTTTTGACTTTGTAAAGAGCAGCTGGGAGAGAGGGAAAAGGCATAGAAGGACATGAGGGAAGGAAATGGACTATGAACCTAATAATACCCTTATACTTAAAGGCAGCATAAATAATGAAGTAATATTAGAACTAGATATGATAGCTCTAGTTAGTATCAGAAAAGCTAAGACATTTCATAAAACTATTAAAATCTTTTAATGTCATACTTTTATCTTTGCTATATATGTTTGTCTAAAAGAGGCTTATTGAGACAGCCAAGTATTAGTGTTATTTCTCCCTGTAATTTGATTAATTTTCCCTTCTAGTCTTTAGATACCATGTCATTCAGTGCATATATATGAAATGTATACACAAAGTATTGATTCATTATGTTGTCTTTAAGCAAAATGTAGTTTTCTTGTCTTTTTAATCATACCTGTTTTGTTAATGCCTTGTCTGAGATTATGATTACTTCTACTACTTCAAAATAATTTTCATGAAGGATAATAAATTCTGCCCATACTCTCACTTGAACTGTGTGAGAATCTTTATGTTACTAATTTATTTTTAATATATATTATTGGGTAATGCATTCAAATTCGTTGTTATTTTCTTCCCTTTTATGGATGAATTCATTCCAGTCAAATTGACCAATAGGATCTTTGTGTATCCTTCTACCTTATCCTTTCCTTTTTAGCCAATGTTTTTGCACAGAATTCAGTATTTTTACTACAGAATATATAAAATATGAGGAAATCTACTTACCAAGAGACACAGGAATTGTATGACTAACACTACAAAACCCTATTTATAGAGATAATTAGAAAATAATTGCTTATAATTTGGTCATGATAATGTAATAAAAACAATATATTGAGTTAATTTACTGATTCAGTGCCATACCAATCAAACTACCAAAGGATTACATCATAGAATCAGATAGATTAACAATTCTTCTGAAGAAATAAAAGATCAAGAATTTTAGGGGATATAATGAAAAAGATGAGAAGAAAGGAAATCTTGGAGTAACTACTACAAAACAATTATTTAAACAATTTACTGCTGTTACAAAATAATGGTAGTAGTTATGAGAAAATTGATTAGCAAAACTGATTAAGAACATAAGATCTAGATGCAAACAAACAGCAGTGTAGTATTTTCTATAAATTCAAGTACATATACTCATAAAAATCAAAAAACTGTCAAGAAAACAGTCTGGAAAAAATTAGGATCATTATCTCACTGATTTAGATATAAAATGTTATATAAAATAAATTAGAGAAGACTGGAAGAAGGTATCATTTACAGCTGTAGATAGGCTAAATGTTCTTGGCCAAATAAGCTAGATAAGCATAAGAGACAAAATGTATAGTTTTGGCTACTTAAAATTAAAAAAGTTTGCATTACCAAAAACTGTGATTAGAATTGGAAGTGAAATGGTTAATGGGATGTGGGGAGGAACTTTCAAATTTATTTATCAAAGAGCTGGTTTCTAGGATAGATGTGGTAGATATGTGTGGGGGGGTGGGGGGGGAAAGAGCCATTCCCTAGTGGTTAAAAATGGTCAATGGATACAAATAGAAAGTACTCAAGGAAAGAATTTCAAACCTTCAACAATATAAAAAAAAAAAAAAAAAGCTCCAAATCATAAAAGAATTTCAAATTAAAAGTTTTACTTCATGACCATCAAATTGATAAAAATCACCAAAAATGAAAAGTAATTATTGGAGGAGCTGTAAGAAAACAGACAACTATTAAATACATTTTTTGAAACTGTGAACTGATCCAGTCTCTTAAAATTATATGCAAGAAGTTACTAACTTAACATATCCTTTCACTCAGTGGTACCACTACTAGTCATATTTCTAAGAGATCAAGATAGAAAAATGATCCATATAATATAAAAATATGTGTACCAATGCCTTTTGTTGTAGCAGAGATTTGGAAACAAAGTGGGTGTTCATCATTTGGCATGGCTGAAGAAATTATAACTGGATGTGAAATTATTTTTCTATAAGATATGACAAGACAGATTCAGAGAATCCTAGGAAAATGAAGTGAGCAGAACTAGGGGAATTATTGGTACATTGTTATAGCATTTGTAAAGGAAAGCTGCTTTGAAAATTTTCAGAATTCTGCTTAATCCACTGGCTAATAACAGCTCCAGAAAACTGATGATAAATATTCCTCTTGCTAGTGAAGTGATGAGCTACATAGGTGTACTACAAGATATATATTCCAGATATGAGCAATACAACACATCGTTTACTTGATTATACTTACATCAAAGAAGGGCTTTTTTTGGAGTAGAAGACAGTTGGGAAGTATGCTGTAGTGATGCAAAAAAACAAAGATGATCAGATGTTTTTAAAATATTCAGAAGAGCAAAAGGAAGTTTAGAAGGGAACCCAGACAAAAAGAACATTTTGATGCTAGCACATTAAAGTTTTTATATAATAAAAGGTATAATAGATTTACAATTTCATAGGTAGTCATTTTCTGGTCTATGTATGTGGAAATATTCATGATTGTTGACTTTTTTAGGTTTTTTTAAGTTTTTTTTTTTTTAAACATAGGAATAATAGGTTTTGGCTTGCACTGGCATACTACCAAACGGGCAAGGTAAGAATGTGTTTGTCTAAAGTCCTGCAGATCTAATCAAAAGAACTTTAAGCTGAAAAGGGGAGAGGAAAAAAAAACTTCAGTCTGACCACCAACCTGAGTAATTTGAGTAAATCTGATATAGAAAGAATAGCAGTAGAGATGTCTAGAAATTCATGGACAAAATCTAAGAAACAAGAAATATAAGCTCAGACAGATCAGGACAGAGGGATGATAACAGTGGCAAGAACACTAGATTCTAGGTTATAGCATCTGGGTTTGAACCTCTCTTGATCCATAAAGTTAAAGGATCAAATTAGATCCCTTTTTTTTAGAGATGAGTGCTCAAAATTATCTCAATCCATGCTTCCATATCTTTATATTATTGCAGAAAATATGGGTGACAAGCAGAATGAAATACAAAACTAACTACAGAGAGGCAAATTTGACGTAATTATCACTGGAGGTTTTTCACCAACCATGGATAAAATATGACATTGGAAAAATATAATTTATTATGTGGAGTGGGATAGGTCTAAAAAAGATGAGGTGGGGTAGGGAGAGATGTGATAACACAATCCTGTCATCCCTGCTAATTGGGGAGGCTGAGGCTGATGAACCACTTGAGTTCTGAGTTGTAGTAGGACTAAAGTCAGACCTTTATAATCCCTGTTAAGTCCTGGACCAATATGAGCCTGGAGAGGCAGGGAAGATAACAGGCTGTGTAAATTGAGGTAAACCATTCTTCGTTGGAGACAATCAAAACTTGGGATTAGACTCCTGAGTAGGAACTGAATATCCAGCTAGGTTGAGAGAGGGAAACCCAACTTTAAATAGGTCTTAAGTAGTAGTATGTGGGGAAGCATGATGAGCTTTTGAGTAAAAATAGTAGAAGCTGAAGCAATATTGGTTGCAAACAACCAGAATAAGAAAATGAAAAGTGGGGGACTAAAGGAACTGGGTCACAAGCCTCATACAGATGTATGATAATAATGATCATTAATGGACTTAAATATTCTAGAGAACTGTAGGACCTTCCTGACTTTGTCTAGAAGTAGAAGAGCCTATGAGAGAAATTTCTGTTCTGGAATTGATTGTAAGCAAAGAGGAGGACCTACCAGGGTAAATAAATGAATTTACTCCTAAAGATAAAAAAGGAAAGGAACACTAAGCATTTAGTTTGACATCTCCATTTGATAGTACCCAGCAAATAGTAAGTAGGAACTTTGCTTATTGAATGAAAAAATTAATACATCCTAGATTTCAAAAAAGTTGAGGAAAAAGTTGTGAGAATTAAAGTTCTGTAAGGAAGGTCAGGAAAAATAAAAAGCTCTCGAGAATGAAATTCTGAAGACAAAAAATTATTCCACTGAGGAAAAAGAATAAATGAAAACTCTGCATATCAACTTATATTTTCGATATAGGAAAAAAAGGGGGGCAAATAAAAGGTAAATATGAAAGTGTAGCATAGTCATCTTAGTATCAACAGCACTGATGCTCAGAATGTTGAAACTAATAAGGAAAAAAACAGGACATCAAAAAGCTCTTTTAGTTATATTGTAGGAATTAGTTTTAGTATGTAAAGAATAGCTAACAGCACCTATTACATAGCAATGTTAGCCACTGTGCTAAATGCTTTATAATTATTCAATTCTCGCAGTCACCCTAGAAGATAGGTGGTGCTGTCCCTATTTTTGAAGCCAACAGGATTTACCAGGATCACACAGCTAGTAAGTATCTACGGCTGACTTTGAACTCTTCCTAACTCAGGGCTCTATTCACTAGGCCACTTAGAGACTGATTCTGAGAGATCTGAATTAGAATGTATAGCTCTTGTTTTGATCATGGTGTTCATAAAGTCTTGTACTTCCTAAATTTCTTCCCTCTGTTTATTAGGTTAGTTGTCTTTCTTAATGTCAGTTAACCAACTAATACACATTATTGTGCTAAGTGATAAATAAAGTCTCTGTTCTCAAGGAGTTTATAACCTAATTGGGGAAGATAAAACATAAAACGAAGGAGAAAGGGGGAGGAGAGAAGAAGAAAAGGTACCTGGCTTGGAAAAGTCCAGAGAAGGGTGTCAGGGTGAGACATGAACTCTGAGTTGCCTTCTTACGTGGAGATTCTGAAAGATGCACTTTACTCAGGGGAGTAGAGGACTGATAAGGTGTGAGTAACTAGACTGATATGATCTTTCAGGATGAAGTTTCTGGGTGGGCATGACCAAAGTCTAATGGAATACAGTTGGGTGGGAAATTTATTATTTTTAGGCAGTTTACTTTGATTTGATATTTCCTTTTCAGTAAAATCATTGATTTGTTTGGTTTTTCAGGGAATTTGGTGTTTGGGTTAGGCTTTATACCTTTTGAGCCAAGTTATTCTGTTCTTTCATAGCTCTATTTCTTTGCCAATTTTTCCTTCAGACTGTCCTTTCACTGACAAACTTTAAAAATTCATCTTTTCCAAGAATTCTAGTTAAATTTTGGTAGCCACACTGTTTTTCTCTGAGACTTTGCTTATAAAGTTTTATTGTCATTCTCTTCTGGGTTTGTGTTTGGAATATCCCTGCTGCCTAGCTCTTTATGGTAGAATTCTTTTTTATTTTGTTCATAAGTCTAGCCTACTTTCTGTCTTTGCACTTGATATTAGGAGTGGAATCTGTACTTCTGGAGGGAAAGTCTAGGCTGATCCTGTTGCTGCTTTCTGAGAATATTAAGTGTTGTGGTATTTATGGATCTCAGGGAGAGGCTGTGACTTCACCAACTTTCAGTGCTCCCAAAGAGGTATGATCCACAGTAAAATCTTACTGTTCTCCCCCTGGTCTGGCTTTGCAAGTTTCTGACTTGAGTCTGGGTCCAAGCAACAGTAGACTGTTGCTAGACTCAACCACAGTAAGCCAGTGGGGAAGCTCTGCTAGTCTATAGTGATAGAATTACAGTGTTCCTTTTTTAGCCTGGGGTTCTTGGTCCTAATTATTTCTGTGCAGGCTTCAGATTGGAGTAGAACCTAGAACTGTGACTCTTGCTCTTCTCTTGGGAATCAAATTATACGAATTCTGCTTGTTTCTGAAACTGCTCTTGGTGCACAACCAAGAGCTGTACTAGGGTGGAGGGATATGGGGGGGTAGGCACAGATGCTCTTCTTACTCTGTCCTGGATTTGTGACTGGAATTGGATACTGAGTGACAAAGTTTCCAGTTGGTACTTGTCCTCTACAAGGTTCCCTCATAAGGGGCCTCTGTTTGATCCAGTATACAGTTTGTTCCTGACCCTTTACAAACCTCTCTGTCTCCTTATGTCATAGTTGGCTAGAAAAATCACTCTTGGTGATTTTTTTCCCTTGGATTTCCCTGAGAAATTTTGTTTTCTAAATCAGTTTTATTGGAGTTTTGGGGAGGAACTTTGTATTGCTTCCCTGCTATTCCTGTATTGGACTCGCCTGCAAAAAGCATTTTGAATACTAAGTTTTGTTTTTATATATCATCACTTTTACTTAGTGTGTCATCCATGTGACAAAGCAAAAGTAACACCAAGCAAGTCTGAAAGGACATGGCAATTATTTTAAGAAATTTGAATAGAATTTTTATTCTATTTTTGAATTTTTTCTGTATCACCACGAATGGATTGTATGACTATCTGAAGTCATGTTCCTTTTTCATTTAAGTTCAAAAGTTCAAAAATTTAGCTTTCCCACAATGATCAGTTTTTCTGAGTTAAGTTTTAAAATTTAACTGTCCTGTAAATCACTTTTGATTAAAGTTATTTCTTTGTCACCTGCTTTCCTAGACCAATCTGTTCTCTTTTGACCATAAGATCTTCTGGCATAATTAAAGGAAAATGTTATATATCATTAGTTGTTTTTATAAGGATCTAGGTGAGCTCAAGTTAATCTGTAATTTCCCAGCAACAAGATGGGAGAGGTTGTTGTTAGCCTTACATTATTGATATCTATCCATTCATATTGGTTCTCACACCTGAGGTGTCTGACTTTGTAACCAATCATTTTGTTTTCCATATCTATGATGCTACCTGCTAGTTTTTGGATGTTCCTCCTCTTGTCTATAAAATTGGTTTATTAGCCCTCATTTGAAGTCTTTTGATTTGTTGAGATCATCTCTTTTATTGATAATCACTAACCTTACCAATATCTTGATTGTGCTTAGAATTTTGTACTTCAGTCTATCTTATTTTTAGTTAGGAGAGTTTTATTTCCTTAATTCTCCACCTTTGCTCCAAAAAAAGCTACATTTTCCAAAATTTAGACTTTTGAAGAAAGAATTCTCATTTAGGAGATTCTGAGATTCTATGATTGTCTTTCTAATATGGATTTGGGATTTTGTGGTTGTTCTTTTTTCATGTCTTTCTCTAAATTTTCCAAAATTTTCCTTAGAAGATATATACAGTGGAAATTTTCTGATTCTCTTAATATTTTGGGCATTCTAGTTGGAAGGAGGGCTTCCCCCTGCTATCTTTTTACTGTATAATCAGCCTAGATCCTTTTACAGTCATATGTATCTTATATGTTACTTTTTGTACAAGAAGTCAAACTTTTTTCCTTACAGTATAGCATCATTATAAGAATTTGCAGCCAAATAAGTCTTAGAATCATTACAAGTATTTAATTTCTAAAATCTGACCCAGTCCAATCTCTTCTCTTTTAAATCTGGACCTAGCTCGATGAGTTTGTCTTCTTATTTGTTTGTGCGCCTGCCTGCCTAGCTTGCCTGCCTGCCTGCCTATTTCACTAATTGTGATAGATTAATTCATTTGCTTGGTGAAAGCTAGAAAATATGCATTCATCATCTTTGTTTTTCTAATATGAATGATCTCTTTTAAATAAATGTATATTTAACTAGGGATGTTTTGGATTGTGTTACTGAGTTTGAGGCAGTTTAAAAAGAAACTTAGTGTGGTCTAAAGAGTATTGAATTTAGATTCATAAGATCTGGATTCAAGTTCTGGCTCTACCACTTATTAGCCATATGACTTTGGACAAGCTGTTTTACTTCTGAGCCAGTCTCCTCATCTGTAAAATAATAATAATTTTTAAATCATATAAATATTTCTTGTGAATTTCTTACATTTCATATTGACAGAATGTTTTCAGTCTTCTGTGGTTAGGATCAGAGTTTTCCTTTATGAAAGAATAATACAGTTGTGAAATTGTAAGATGGGTTTGAATGAGGTTGTTTCTAGAAATGGAGGGAAAATATTTGAAATTAGAGAGTTGGTGGTGATGTACATTTATATCCACATAAGAAAATAGGCCCTGAATTTTATTTTGCACTACTTTTTTCTTCAGTATTTATATTTTTTTATTTTTTCCTGAGTTTAGGTACAGAATGAGTACATGTCGCTGGTGTACACCAGGTGGTGAATCCACTGTTGACTTCTTAAAGAGCTACGCTTTGGGAACACTTCCCTGTGAAATTTTCACAGCTAATGAGGATCTCTGTTACTGCTTGGAGTGTGTGGCTGAATACCACAAAGCAAGAGATAAACTACCTTCTTTGCATGAGGTAATCAGAATAAGCCTAGAATATTAACTAAATAAGAAAAAAAGTATATTATTTAGAGATTGATCATAGGGAAGAGATTGAGTTTGAATTTTATTCACAATTTCCAAACAATTACTAATGCATAATAATTTAGAATCTTAAGAACTGGAAAGTCTCAATTTGAGGATTTCTCTGCAGCCTACAGGAAAATAAATTAAAACCTTGGAGAGTTTCTTTATGTCTCATTAGTTTAGGATGTTGGAATAAAATCAGTTTGTTAAATAAGAACATTTTCTTTTTTTCTACATTAAGTGGATATGAGTGCTAAGTTGTATTTAAGAGACATAATTATTCTCTTCATAAACAGTTCTTTTTGAAAAATTTTGGAAAATCAGTTAAACTTCCTAAGATAACAGCATTTTCTCATCAAAGGAAGCTAGTGTATATAATGTAATTTTCAATCCCTAACCTTAAAGTTTTAGATTTGCAGCCAAATGTGCTTGGTAAGAAATGGGAAACTGGCCTGTAAAACATTCAGGGGAGGACAGCAGTGGTAAGACTTAGAATACTTGTTCTTTATTTATGAAGGGTCCCAGGTTTGGAGCTAACCAACATTTTCAGCGTTAAGAATAATAGCTGACCCTTCTCTGGTGTTCTCCTTTCCCTACAACATGGTGAGTTAGTTAATGAGGATTATTTTCTTGTTTTCAAATAAAGTGAGTTCAGAGAGCTGAAGTGCTTTTAAAGCTCAATGATGATACAATAATGTGTGTAAAATTACACACTGGGTTACCCATAAGAATTGAATAAATTCGAGCCAAAGATAGAGAATGATTTCTATCAAACTGCAAAAGGGAATTCTGAGAAAAAGGAAAAAAGTATTAATTTTAATTTCTTTTAGCCTTTTCCCAAGTTGACTCTTCTCTGTATAATTTATACTTTGAAACAAAACATCGTTGTCTTCTGACCCAGAGATTTTTTAAAATAGTACTGGCAGTAGTCTATTACATAGTTTTTTTTAATCTTCTAAATTTCTAGTTTTTGAAAAGTTCACCATATACAGGAGTTTTAAGAATTAATATCTCTACCTTTTATTTTTTTTGGATAGATCTTATGGGAGTTTGAAACCACCCGTCTCATAAATCATTTTGAAAAATCCATGAAAGGCGAAATTGAAGAAGACGATGAACTATTTATAGTGGATGACAATGGCGAAACACAACTATTTGGTTTTACTGGCCAGGACTTTGAAAACAAGCTTCGAGTTCCTCTTCTTGAAATATTGAAATATCCTTATCTGCTCTTACATGAGCATGTCAGTGAGTATCTTAGCATCATAGAACCATAACCAGTGAGGGCCAAGAAATTTATTTTCAGCTCAGGAGTTCACTTTTCTTTCCTTTCCTCATTCATCCCCCTCTGGTGAAAATAAAATAATTATCCAAGCTAACTCTTTAGGATGAGCTACCATGGGAAGGTTCTTTATTGAGAAGCTTTATGGTATTGCATCACCCAGTGGCTTGCAAACAATTTTCTTCTGTGAATTCCAGTGATTCAGAGCCAGAGGCTGCATAAATAAAGACTCTTTTACTTGTTTGTATTTTTTTATTCCTTATTTCATCCGTTTTAGCCCTACCCCTCTTGAACTCTGTCCCATTTTGATCTTTTCACCATGCCCTCTAGGATCTCAATTTTATTTATTAAAAACTATTTCTCAAATTTAAATTTTCTCTTCTCATATTCCTTTCTAAACTAAAACAATTCATATTTTTTAAATTCAATTCTCTTTATTCCCTGTTTCTTTTGTCAGTATCACCATATTTCAACTTTATAATCATTATTATCCTTGACTTTGTTTTTTCCTTCAACCATTTTTCCTCTATTTCCATCTCTACTCCCCTCCTTATCTTACCAGTTTCCAATGTCAATTCTACTTTTCACAGCATTTCTCATATCCATCTGCTTGTCTCTCCTCACAGAGCCACCACTTTAGTTAAGCCAGTCTTTTGCCTGGACTATTGCAACAGTCTCTTAATTTTGATCAGATGCTACCTCTGATACTTTCTGCATGACCTAAGACTATAGGCAAGTCACTTAACTTTCTTGGGCCTCATTTTTAAAATGAGAGCATTGAAATGGACTTTTCTTCAAGTTTTGTATTTATGACCCTTTCACTTCTATTTTCTCTCCCTTCATTCTTTTTTTCTTCAATCCATTCTCCACTTTCAAAATGATATTTCTAAAGTATAAGTGTAACAGTGTCACTCCCCTGTCCAAGAAATTGTAGTGGCTTCCTGTATCCTCTATGATCAACTATAAATACCTCATTTTGGCATTTATAATTGCATAAACCTGAATCCAACCTTTCTAGACTTATTATATTATTTCCCTTCATATATACTATATATGCTGTATATATCAGCCAAATTGGCTTCTTATTGCTCATACCTAAAACTCATCTTTTATCTAGCTCTTACTGCCCTCAGATTACTTGTATTTATTTTGTGTGTGTGTGTGTGTGTGTGTGTGTGTGTGTGTATATATATATATATTTTTTTTTTTTTTATGTAGACAAAAAAGTGTGGCAAAATAGAGAGCTAATCTTGAAGTTGGGAAGACTTGGATTCGAGGCCTGCATATAACACTTGGCTTATTACTCTGAGCAAGTTATTTAGTCTCTTGGTCCTCTAGACCATCTCTAAATAGTTAGGGATTGCTTCATTTTTGTCTTTGTATCTTCTACCTCCATACAGTTAGTAGACTTTTACCTGTTTAATTGTAGTTCTTTGTATTCATGGAAATGTGGCTCTTCTTTAACAACTTCATCAATAGTACATGTATCTCCTCTCTTGCCCTTCTTATTGGATCAGGATAAGAAATAAGTATGCCTTTTCCTTTCTACTTTTGCAATCAGGCCTTCCATCTGCTAACCATCATTCAGCAATAAAGAATGAAGAATTCTTTCATTGCTATGTACCTCAGAGCTCTTCAGATGTCAGGCCCTAGTGTCTCTTCCTTTGTTTCAGTTTCTTAAAGGTGGTTTTTTTTTTGTTTTTGTCTTTGCCAAAGATAATTCTTTTACTTACATATTTGATCTCATTTCTTCTTGTCTCTTCTGAGAGCTTACTCCTTTGACTTTCCCCCTCCCCTCCTTAATCTTCATTCTCTTATTGTCATCATCCTCAAACATCTGATTTGTTCCACATCCTTAACCTTTACTTTGCCTGCTATCCCCTCTAAGTGTCATTTTGTATCTTGCCTTCTCACAGACAAACTCCTGGAAAGATGCAATGTAGTTATTGTCTTTACTTCTCATTTCCTATTCACTTTTCAGACTTTTATAATCTAGCTTTCAAACCTGTCACTTAACTGTTTTTTCTAGTGTTTCTAATAATCTTCTGCTAAATTCAGTGACCCTTTTTCAGTTTTTGTCTTTTATCCCTCTTTACAATGTTTGGTCTGTCACTTCTTATATTCTCTTCTCTCTGGATTTTCATGATTCTTTCCTGATTTTCCTCTTACTTGATTATTACTTTTCAGTCTTCTTTGCTGGATTATTATATATGACCTATCTCCTATGTTATTGTTTTACCATAAAAGTTGTTTGTAAAATTGTAAAAGTTACAATGCTAAGATAAGAAAGGATCTTTGACATCATCTGGTTCAGCCTTTTTTTTTTTTTTTTTTTTTACCAATGAAGAAAAATAGACACAGAATATTTAGATGATTTATCAGAGATCATGCACTTGAATTTACATCAGGTTAGCCTATTTTTGTATTATATCATAATGCTTTGGGTTGGATTTTTCTATTAAAGTGAAAATTATTCATTTGAAGACTTATTCCCTGAAGTTTTCATGGTAATGTAATGATTTCTTTAAGTTACTTTTTATTTACCCTTAAAACTATTGAAGTAGACAGAATAGGCTTATTAATATTTAGCTTATTTTTCTTATATTTATTGTGTTTTTCTTTATATTTAGATGAATTATGCGTTGAAGCACTTTGTAGGATGGAGCAAGCTAACTGCTCCTTTCAGGTATTTGACAAACATCCAGGGATCTATTTATTCTTGGTACATCCCAATGAAATGGTGAGTAATAAACGGTATGAATATACAATAACATTTTTTGCATATTTAGGCTCTTAAACTACATTATTTTTGTCATTGCTAAAGCCTTCCATTAATACCCTATAATATTTAACAAATTGATATTTTTGGGATGTGATATATTGTTGTGTAAAGAAATTGAGTCACAATTTGCAGCTTACTCTGTGAGAACTGTTTCATTTTAAAAATATATTTAACAATTTAAAATATTTTTTAAGATTCCTTAAATTTTAGACTGAGTTTGCAAGTTTTTGTGCAAAGGTATAAAATAGAAACCTAGAACCACAGAAAGCATTCGTTATTATTACATTTCCCACTTTAAAATAAAATTCATAATAAGCTTTTCTCTGATCTTATTATTTTAGCCAGAGACACTTTAATTTAGAATTAAACTTTGATTTATTTAAATATATCGACTCATTTATAATGCTTGATCTTTTTAATAAATTCTTTTTCTTTGTTTCATATAGGTTCGACGATGGGCTATTCTGACAGCCAGAAATTTGGGAAAGGTAGACAGAGATGATTATTATGATTTACAGGAAGTATTGACTTGCTTGTTTAGAGTTATTGAATTGGGGCTTTTAGAAAATCCAGATATTTACACTTCTTCAGAATTCGAGAAGGGTAAACTTGTCCTTTTGCCATCTCATATGTATGACACAAACAACTACAAAAACTACTGGTTAGGTAAGTTTTATTCTTACTATATTGTACAATACAGGTGTCCTGCCTGGGAATTCTTCTCCATTTGTCATATGATTACAAGATTATTATCTAATATCTTCCAGGTGCTACATACTTACTATTCTGCCACCAAAATAACGTTGGAAAGTCCTAAATTTTCAACAGTGGTTAAAAGAAGACATGTGAACTCTTAAAAGTTATTTCTAAAGTTCAAACCATACCATTACTAAAAGCTCAATTTTTGTAACTAAAATATTGTCAAACTCTTAACCAATAGATCTCTTATTTAAAGCAATATTTGATGTAACAAAATTCTCTTGTCATAGAAGACTTTGAAAAACATTGGATCTTTAATTTCTTTTTTCTTTTATGAATTTTCTTGGGGAAAGCAAAGGAAAAATAATTTTTTTGATGTACATCTGATATCTCAGATTCATTTTGTATGTGATACTTATCATAATCATTTGAAACATGATGATTTATTTTAACAGTAGTTTCCCTCTTTTATCATTGGATCATAGCCCTAAATTTTCAAGTGCCTTTGGAATATTTGAGAAGAATCATGTGGAAATGCCTTTATTTTAGATTTCCAAAAATACTTTTTTGATTGAATATTGTCTAAAGAACTCACAGCTACCATGTATTCATTATTCTTTTAGTCCCTGCTGAATCATTCATTTGGCCAGCTGTAATGTTGTTAATCTTAATGATTTAGAGAAACATTAAATTACATTTCAGGAATCTATGTTGTTTATCATTTTTGAAGAGCTAATTATTTCAGGGAAATATGAAATTGTCTTTCAGGGATCTGTATGTTGCTAACTATTCTTGAGGAGCAAGCCATGGATTCTTTGTTACTGGGCTCAGACAAGCAAAATGACTTTATGCAGTCAATACTTCACACCATGGAAAAACAATCAGATGGTAACAAACTAGAACAAATAATGGGATATGGAAACTCTTAAATTGTTACTATTACTGCTAGGATTTTCTTAACTGTGAACAAGCCAAAGATTTGGTTATAGTGATCTTGGATAACTGTTGAAAAGATGTTATAGCAATGCCTAATTGATGTGGGAACAGTGTGAGGAGGATGGGGAAAGAAATACTTTTATCTTCACTTTTTGTTATCCTATACTTGACAAATATTCTTTATACAAAAATAAAACAAGGCCAGGTTGCACATAAATGACACAGTGTCTTGCTCGACTGTCTTTTTCTGAACCTCCTGTTCTTTTCAGTGCATCTTTACAATACTAAAATGGTCCTCTTTTTTTCTTTTTCTTTCTTTTTTGGCATTTGTATAACTAGTATTAAAATAAAAAGACAAAATCAGTTTACTTTGTAACAATTAAACATAGTCAAGTAAAACATATCTATACTGAGTTATGTCTACAAATGTATGTCTTTCTCTTGAATCTTCCAAAAGAGAAACACTTATAAAAACCTTATTTGTATGCCCATTTATAGGGACTTTAACAGACCTTCCTTGATTATAAAAACATGGCCTCTGTTTTTTTAAAAGTGGCTGGTATGTTTTGTTTTAAACTTGTTGTTGAACTTTTAATTCTGTATACATTTAATAATGACATATGGGATAAAAAATGTACCATTATCAGTAGCAATTTTTCTCTAATCCTTTTCTCATTGATCTATTATTAATTTATATTTCAGAGGATAGTGTGGATCCTTTTTGGCCAGCGTTACATTGCTTCATGGTAATTCTGGATCGCCTTGGCTCAAAAGTCTGGGGTCAAAATATTGATCCCATTGAAGCGTTCCAGACCATTATTAACAGTGTGAGCTACAACAAAGAAATTCAAAATATACGCAATAGTTCCACAAGGTTAGTAGCATTAACTTCTGTCCAATGTGTAACATATAGGAGGTGTTTAATAAATGCTTGTTGACTGATTTAAAAATCTTTTTGTGCTTAGTTTTTTGTGAGTACATAATTTCTTTACTCTTGGAGTATGTTTTTCTATTCAAAGTACTTTTATTTATTTCTTTATGTTTTAAGGACAAAGCTAGAACCTGAGTCAGATTTGGAGGAAATGGTGACTTGCAGCCAGATTGTGTACAATTTTAATCCTGAAAAGACCAAAAAGGTATTAAAAAACTTAATATTTGTTTTGAAAAAGACTAAAGAAATTGTACGGTCTTTTTATGCTAAAGAAGTTAGGATTAGAGTTGAATTATGTTTTGCATAATAATTTGGTTTACTGGTTTTCTGACTTTACTAACATGCATGTGTGACTTAAAAAATTTTTTTTCAATGAACAAAATCTATTTTCTCTCCCATCTCCCTCCTTTCCCATTGAAAAAAAAAAAAAAAAAAAGAAAAACAAAACCCTCATAACAAATATGCATAGTCAAGGAAAACAAATCCCACACTGGCCATGTTCAAAAAAACCTATGTCTCATTCTGTACTCTGAGTCCATCTCCTCCATTAGAAGGTGGGTAGCATGCTTCATATGGAATTTTAGTTGGTTATTGTGTTAATCAGATTTAAGTCTTTCAGAATTGTTTGTTTTTGTAATGTTACAAATGTTTAAATTTTCCTAGTTCTCCTTATTTCATTTCTATACAAGTCTTTCCAGTTTTCTTTGAAAACTTCCCTTACCCATTTCTTAATTGCACAGTAATATTCAATTATACAGCATAATTTCCATTTTTTTTCCACTACAAAAAGGTATTATGAATATTTTCATACATGTGTGATTCTTTTCCTTCTCTTTTTAATTTCTTTGGCATATTGATTTAATAATGGTGTCTCTGGGTCAAAGAATATGCACAATTTTATTGAGTTTTTGTACATAATTCCAAATTATTTCTCAAAATGTCTGGACCAGTTTACAGGTCCACTAACAGTGCATTCATCTGCCTATTTTGTCAGCTTTTGCTGATATGTGTGAGATTGAACTTTAAATTTGCTTTAATATCGTATTTCTCTATTAGTTATTTGGAGCATTTTTTTCATATGGTTATTAATAGCTTGGATTTCTGCCTTTTGAAAGTGCCTATTTAGATCATTGAGGAGTGGCTCTTATTCTTAGAAATTTAATTTTTTGTGTATCTTTATCAAAAGAAACTTGCTGCACTTCCCCCAAGATATCTGCTTCCCTTCTAATTTTAACCATTTGGGACTTTTAAATTTTAGGTAATTAAAGATGTACATTTTGTATTGGAAAATCTTCTTAATTCTGTGTTTGGTAATGAACTGTTTCCCTGTCCATAAATCTGAAAGTTAATTTCTTTCTTTGCTTCCTTGTTTGTGATTTAACTCTGATGTCTAAATCATTTCTTCAAAGATACAATCCATATTGGTCTAAATCTAGTTTCTAACAAACTTTCCAGTTTTCCTAAGAGTTTTTGGTCATCAAATGAATTTTTGCCCTAGATTTCTTTGTGTTGTATTAGTTTGTTTCTGAATGTCATGAACACTGAGGTCAAGTGAGTGACCTTTCTTAAATGGTACCAGATGATTTTTAAAATTATTGTTATATAGTTTGAAATATGCTGCTTTTAGGCCCCCTCTTTCACATTTTAAAAATTATTTCATTATTTTATATGAGATTCTTGACCTTTTATTCCTCAGATAAATTTAATAACTTTTTGTAACTGCAAAATAATCATTTGGTAGTTAGATATGGCACAGAATGAATACTCTAATTTAGGTAGTACTGCTGTTTTTATTATATTCGGTCATCCTGCTTATTAACAATTAATATTTCTTCAGTTGTATAGATCTGTTTTGATTTGTGTAATGAATGTTTTACAGTTTAATTATGTAGTTCCTAGATGTGTTTTGACGGGTCAAGTTTCAAGTGATTTCTATTTTCAGGAATTCTTTAAATGAAATTTCCTACCTATCTCTTTCTGCTGGATTTCTTTTTTTTTTTTTCCTCTTTCTCTTTTTCTTTTTTTTACTAATATAGAGAAATACTGATTTTTGTGGGGTTTTATTAATATTCTACAAATTTATTGTACTTACTGTTTTAATTTTTAGTTACTTTCTATTTTTTTAAGTAAAGCATCATATTGTCCATAAAAAGTAATTTTTCTTCCTTTTTGTCTCTTATTCCTTCAGCTTCTTTTTCTTGTCTTACTTCTATAGCTAACATTTCTAGTACTATATCAAGTAATAATGGTGATTATTGGCATCCTCACTTTAACCCTGATCTATTTTATAATATATATTATAATGAAGCTATAATTTATCCTCTTACATAATATTCATTCTCTTGGTTTTAGATAAATACTGTTTATATTAAGAAAACGTTCATTTATTCCTTTCTTTTCTAGTGGTTTAGAAAGAAATGAATGTGTCAGGAACTTTTTACATATTGGTTGCTATATTATTAATGTGGTCTATTGATATTTTTCTAATTCTCTACTTGTGACAAATTCAACCTCTTGGTAATGTAAAATCTTTTAAATGTTGCTATAGTTGAGTTCTTAATCTTCTTTATTTCTTAAACTACTTTGGCAGTCTCGTGAAGTTAATGTGCTCATTTTCTCAGAATAATGTTTTTAAATGCTCAAAGTAAGATATATAGGCTTATAAAGGGAACCAAATACATTGAAATTCTATTCATAGACTCTAGTTTAAAAACCTTTGCCATGGAATCTTTGTTAATATTATATTTAATTTTTTTTGTTTCAGGATTCATTGGGGGGAATTGAGATATCATTTTCTTTCTCTGTTTTGATTCTCTTTGATTTAGATAGCAAGACAGTATTTATATCATACAAGAATTGAGTTCTTCCAGATAGATTATGTAGTATTGTGATTAGTTGTTCTTAGAATATCTGATGATATTTCTGAGGTTTCCTCCTTTAGAAGCCTATTTTATAACTAGTTTAGTATTTTTCCCTCCCAAAATTGTTTTCTTAATTCTTTGTTTCCTAGTATATTCATCTGGTCACTTTGTGTTTTTGTATGTATTTATTTCATTTAAGTTCATTTTATTGAAATGGAAATGGGCTGAATTGTTTCTAATAATTTTCTTCATTTCCTTTTTAATTTTAGTTACTGGTAATTTGCTTTTCCTCTTTTTAAAAAATCAAATTAGCTAATGGTGTATTTTCTTTATTTTTTTTCCCTTTACAAAGTCGATTTTTAATTTGTTAAATTCAGTGGGTTTTTTGTTTTTGCTCTGAATTTTATTATTCTCTTTAGAGTTTAAAATTTCTATTTAAGTTTTTAATTGTGGTTTTAAAATTTTATTAGTTTTCTAATTTTTTATTTGCATGTCCAACTCATTGATTTGTTTGTTCTATTTTTTATTTATGAGGTTTTATGCCTTAATATATAATTGAACTTTGTAAAGGTTCTGTGGATAGCTGACAAACATGTACACTGCTTTTTTGTTTCCATTCAGTAATCACCAGATTATCAAATCTAACTTTTCTAAAATTCTCTTCAGGTCCTTAACTTTATTCTTATTTATTTTTTGGTTTAATTTTTTCATAGGTATGAAGTAGATAAATTTAGGTCTCCAATTATCATAATTTTCCTGATTGTTTCTTTGTCACTTAGTATTTCCTTTTCCTTATTTCCTTATATGCTAAGCCATTTGGTACCTGTAATAATAAAGTATTGATACTAACTTTTTTTTGCTACTTTTCAATTTAAAACTTTCCCCATTTTTCTCTTTTAATTAAATCATTTTGCTGTTATCTTGATTGAGATTATGATTGCTATCTCTTGTTTTTGAGTTCAGCTAAATAAATAATAGGTTTTGCTCCATCCTTTTATTTTAACTCTAAATTTTTGTTTGTTTTTTTCCTCAATAATATTTTATTTTTCCAAATACATATAAAGATAGTTTTCAGCATTCAATTTTTGTAAGATTTTTGCGTTCGAAATTTTTTCTTCTTCCTTCCCTTTCCTTCCCCTTCCTCAATCCTATGAGCAATTTGATATAGGTTATACATGTACAATACTTTAAAACATATTTTCATATTTGTCATGTTGTGCAAGAAAAATCAGTCCAAAGTGGGGGAAAAATAACACAAGAAAGAAAAAGCCAACCAATAAAAAAAAAAGGTAAAAATAGTATACTTTGATTTACATTAAGTCTCCTTGATATTTCAGGATGCAAATGGCATTTTCTATCCCAAGTCTATTGGAATTGTCTTGTATAATCACATGAGTAGAGCTAAGTCAGTCATAGGTAATCATCACATAATCTTGCTGTTACTGTGTATAGTATTCTCCTAGTTCTGCTCATTTCACTCAGCATCAGTTCATGTAAATCTTTCCAGGCCTCTTTGAAATCATCCTGCTGATCGTTTCTTACATGTTCAAATAGAACAATAATATTCTTTTACCTTTATAGATCATAAGCTTACTTTAGTTATTCCCAATTTATGGGCATACACTCAGTTTCCAGTTACTTCCCACCATAAAAAGAGCCACTACAAACATTTTTGTACATGTGGATCCTTTTCCCTCTTAATATGATCCATTTGTGATACAAACCCAGTAGTGAGACTGCTGGATCAAAGAGTATGCTCTTTGGAAATAGTTCCAAATTACTCTCCAGAATGCATTTTGGTGTCCCAGCTTTCCCACATTCCCTCTCAAATCAGATATTCTATATGTCATTCACAAATTCTTATGCTTTTTTTCCTTTTAAATCCTCTTTCAAGATCCATTATCAACATTTAGAATTTGTTCTTCCCTTCCATATACTCCATTATTCATTGGCACTAGTTCCCTTGCTATTAGTCACAAAAGATAGTCCATCTTCCAACTTTAGACATTTTTTCACTGTTTTCCATGCCCGGAACACTCTCTTCATTTCCATCTCCTGGTTTCCTTCAATTCTACTTGAAATCCTGCCTTTTAGAATAAGCTTTTAATGAGTCTCCCTTAATACTAGTACTTCCCAATTTATCCTGTATATATCTTGTTTATATACTACTGTTTGCATGTTGACTCCCCTGTTAGAGGAGGACCAATTTTTTTTTGGGGGGGAGGGGGGGAGAAGATATCTCTACTACTTAAACACAGGTCCTGGTGCATAATAAATACTGACTAACTGAAGTGAAAAGAGATCTAGAAGAGCCCTTGTGATGAATGGAATTGAGAATCATTTAGAGATTGTAAAAACAAATTGTCTTGAGTCATTGAGGGGCCACTTGAAATTAAATAACATAAATTAGTTATGAACCCAATTAGCAGGTTTCTGTACCTTTCCCCTATGTTCAGTTGTTAATAATACCATACGTTTTTTATAATCTTTTAACCATTTACAATTAATTTCTCTTTATTTTATTTGATACTCACTGCTACTCTTTAGAATATAATTATGATCTTTATTTTACAAATGAGACTACTAAAGTAAGTGGAGGTTAAGTGATTTGCTTAAGATCAAGCAACTAGTAAGTGGCAAAGCCAGGACTAAAGCCAGATTTTACAGTCTAATAAAATTTTTACACACTGTGCAGCATCACAAACTGAAGCTTTTAGCAGTTCCCTGGCCATTTTTGAGCATACTAAACACACAAATGTAGTTGCATGTGTGAACTTTCAGAAGACAAAGTATAGAGTTTTGGGGCATGGCTAGAAGAAGAGGAGATGGAACCTGACTGAAGGGGAAGTGTACACTGAAAAAATTCAGTAGTATTTAATGTAGCTGAATTGGGTGCAGAAATGTATCTCTTCTGATACCATAGTACTAAATGCCAACTTGTTTCTACCCATTTGGGTTTGGGGAGGGGGTTGCGTTTTCTTTAGTTTTTGTATTTTTAAATAATTTAACAACATAAATATTACAAAAGCTTAGCAATATATCTTGTGTTATGCCTTTAGCTTTAATATGTATTTTAAAGCATTTAATCATAGACTAGAAAGCCTATATGTTAGTTCATTTTTAACGAAATGTTATTTTATTTTTTCACCTTAGGATTCAGGATGGAGATCAGCTATCTGCCCTGACTACTGCCCTAACATGTATGAAGAAATGGAAACATTAGCCAGTGTACTTCAGTCTGATATTGGACAAGACATGCGTGTTCATAACAGCACATTTCTTTGGTTTATTCCTTTTGTTCAGTCCCTCATGGATCTCAAGGATTTGGGTGTAGCTTACATTGTGGAGGTTATTCATCATCTGTATTCAGAAGTCAAAGATGTCCTCAACCAAAAAGTAGCAGTGTGTGACACAGTTACAGAGTTTTTCCTTCTGATATTGGTGTCAGTAATTGAACTGCATAGAAATAAGAACTGTTTGCATTTGCTATGGGTTAGTTCTCAGCAATGGGTAGAAGCTGTAGTGAAATGTGCTAAACTTCCTACTACAGCATTTGCACGTAGTACTGAAAAGACATCTGGAGGCTACTCCAAAGGGGCAACTGTAATAGCTACTTTGCCTTTATATTCTGTTCCATCTAATTCTGTACAGTTTGCTTGTGTGCAGCTGATTCGAAGTCTTCTTAGAGAAGGTTGCCAGCTTGGACAACAGACTCTTTGTAAACAATTCTTAGACAAACTCAACTTGTGTCTGAGGGGAAATTTGTCCCTTGGTTGGCATTTAAATAGTCAGGAGACCCTAGATTTACAAACGTGTTTGAAACAAATCATTAAAAACAAAAAAGTCAAAGGATTAACATGTAGCACTTATGTGGATAGGACCGTAGCATGTAAAACTCCCCCTGCAATTTATATTAAAGAAGAAAGTGATGCAGCTATGGAGAGATCAAAAAAGGATACATCTTCTCAGGACAGTCCTAGTCCATCATTTTCTAAAGAACCATTGAGAGCTGATGTCTTTCAAGGACAAGAGAGTCCATCTCTAAGAAGAAATTACAGCTGGGAGGAGGAAAATAGGCCAACATACTTAAAGGAGTCAAAACTAGATGACCATTTTCCCCATAAATCATGCTTAAAGCAGGAAGAAATCCCTGATGCTAACGGATCTCATAATCATGACATTTTAGATAATATGGAAGACCAGAAGTATACTGAAGAGAACAACTCCACAAATATACAACAGAATTTGGCTTCAAAAGATAATGCAATGGAAGAGCTATGTGATAAAACAACAAATATTCAGACAAGTTTGATGACAATTGATTCTAGATCTGATTCTCCTCAAAATGTATCAAGCTCAAGTGATGATTCCCGTTCAAAGAGTGATTCTGGCTTTAGGAACTCAAAGTTTAGGACTAAGGCACAGAAAGATGAATTATGTGCAAAATTATTACAGGTAATGAAGGAACACAAAAAAACCACTATGGTCACCTGTGTTAATTTAGAATCAAAACAGAGTTCATCCAATTTGGGGAGTCATGATCCATGCAAAGATGTGGTTGTTCAGAAAGAGTTTGCCTTAATACAGAAAGCACAGTCAGAGTCTTGTACTACTCCAGAGAATATAACAAATGAAGAGCAAGAATCAAAAAATGATCATTCATTGCTTATTAAGAAAAAATCTGATGATAAACAGTTAGATCCCTTAACATTTCATAAAAAAGATTATCTGTCACAGGAAAGTGATAGTAGTGATGATGATGATACAGTTTCACTTAAAACAATTAGAAATACCTTACTGAAAAAGAAATGTCAGCTTATACATCACACAGACAGACATGAATCAAAGGACAGTAATTGTGAGGAAATTAATAGTAATGATCATGTTCCACATAATTTGGCAAGAGAGGATGTTCCTCCTCAGAATTTTAAATTTAGCACCTTAATGGATTCTCAAGAAGATAAAGACCTCGATGCACTCTCTCCTATAGTCCATAGTAGTAGTCTTAATTTCCCTTCAGATTCAGCTCAAGAAAGTTATCAGCTACAGAGAAAAGTGAAAAACGTTATGGATCATTCTGCAGTTAACCAAATTAGTGAATCAACCTGTGTTGTGGAGGCTACCAGAAACCAAATTATAATCATTTCAGATGATGATGATGATGATGATGATGACGACGACGATGATGACAATAAAAGATCACCAAATCTTCAGAAGCAAATTAAAACAGATAAAATAGGTATTAAGACAGAGTTTCCAGAAGAGTATCCTTCAACTTCTAATACCATTTTGGAAAAAAAACTAGAAAAAGAAGAAAAAACAACATCCCCTTTATTTGATGAGGGATCCGATTCACAGTTTTTTGAATTTGAAACTCCTCGTGATGTATTTTCTGTTTGGCAAGATTCTGAATCAGAGTGCAAAAATTCTGTTCAGGAGAGTGAAGCAGAACAAGACTCTATTTTGACTTCAACAGGTGAGAGTGCCTTAGACGACCAGACAAATGACTGGGGTTATGATACAGATTATATATCTGATGAAGTAATTCAGAAGGTAGCAGAAAGTCTTGAAGAACATTTAGATTCACAGAGTAGGGTTTCTCCTAATGAGAAATTTCAAATTGGATCAAAGAGTAAGAGAGAGCCATCTAAATCACCAGTGGCTGAAAATCTTTCATCATGTTTTAAAAATGTAGATAAACCTCATACTTGTATTTCTGGGGATCTTATTGAAGAGCACACTAAAAATGTAGATAAGAGGGAAGATAAAGAATCATCTAGTCTTTCAGCATCACCTAATTTAAATTTTGAAATTTCCACCAGGGAGTCAGATAAACTGTGTTCTCCTCAGTCACATAAACGGTGTTCTCCTCAGTCTCTTTCTAGTCCAAAACTCAGCAGAACTTCACTTTCTAAAAATCTGAAGAAAACCGGAATTAATCCCCCCAAAAGGCAGAATAAGAAAATGAACCAAGCTAGTCCCAAAAAGTTACTTTGTAGAACCATGCCTGCTGTGATTCCTCCAAAGAAATTTCGCCAGTGTCCTGAACCAACTTCAACTGCTGAAAAACTCGGTTTGAAAAAGGGGCCTCGGAAAGCATTTGACTTGTCCCAGCGATCTTTAGATTTTGTGGTAAAGTTACGTGATCATGGAAAAACTGCAGGTGAAGTTGATACTCATCAAAAGAAAAAGACAAAGTTAATTACTCCTCAGGCTCTACTTGTAAAAAATAATAAAAAAATGTTGGCATGTCAAGATCTTCAGTTTTTAAGACAGATAAGACCCAAATCACACAAAAATCAACAAGGACTTTCTGCCACTCATAGTAAAGAAACTTCTCCAAAGGCAATTACAAAACCATCTCAAAGTTCTGGAGCTGTTATTAAAGCATCTCCTGGACCCAGTGACAATTTTAAAGAAAAAAACAAGCTAGCCTCAGACAATGATAAAAAGCATGCAAGAAAAAGCTCATTTTCTGAAACAGAAACAGTTAAAGTTAAAAGTATATCACAGGCTGCTAATAATAGTCCTCTTTCTACCAAACATAGTTGTACGGAATTAAGTGTGAGAGAAGAAACAAATGAAGCCATTGTCTCTACTTCAAAGAGCCACTTGTCCAACTCATCTTCTGTTGTAGGTAACGTGACAGGGGTTGTCCAACCCTTGCCTTCTTTTCATTCTGAGAGAACAGCTTTCATAGAGGCAGAATCTGATGTCAACAGTGATACAGAGGAAAATAATTTGTTTTTAACACAAAATGATCCTGTAGATATGGAATTAAGTTCACAGGTAGAGGGTTTTCATGATTTTGAAATTCCAATTGGAACAGATACAGTGGAAATGAAGGAAGATCCTAAAAACCTCACTGGGGACAAGACTTTAAGTAATGTAAAGTGTAAGCACAAAGATTGTACTGACACTGTAGAAAATCTGAATGAATATTGCTCTGTACATTCTGAAGCTAAAGTATCTGATGACTCTGTTTTTGTTAAACCAGGCCTGCCGCTTTCACTATCTAACAAAACTGTAAAGTCTACTACTAAGATTTTTAGTTCAAGTAGTACTTCACGAAATGCTCATCTTACTAGAGCTATAGAAAATAGTTTAAAACTCCCACCAGCATTAAAAAATCAAAGAAGTTTGTTAGGCACAACAACAGCAAAAGCAACGCAACTAGTCTCTCCATTAGTTCAAAAGTCAGTATTGAATGATGAGGGGAAAAATTTGTCCAATATTCTTCAACCACAGAATATGCAGACTTCTCCAAATTATTTCAACAGACCCACACCACCAAATCTCCTTGAGAAGAAAAGAAGTTTTCAGGCTTCCTCTGCCTCAAATTTTCCTATGAGGCAATCTGTATTTGACAGCTTTGTTAAGGAGATCTTAAAATGGAAGTATGAAATGTTTGTAAACTTTGATCAGTTTGGGCCTCCAGCAGATCTTTGCCAGGCCCTCTTAAGACCTGTTCCTGTCACATTTCAGGACTCTGAAGACTATCTAAGTGTTTTTTTCCCTTTGATGATATTGAATACTTTTGAAACAGTAAGTATTGTCTTTGCCTTTGTGAAGTTTGCCACTCTGTTGTCTTTATTGATTGACATTGTTTTAAAAAAAATTTTTAATGAATAAAAATAGATTTTTTTCTCCCTTCACCCATCTCCACATTGAGAATGGGAGGGGGGGGAAAGCTTTTGTAATAAATATTCAGTCAAGCAAAATGAATTTCTATAGTAGCCTTTAAAAAAGTCTAATTTTTCAATTTGGGTATATTCTCTAGATTCAGATTTTAGATGTAAAATTTAAGATTCCACCATGCTTATTTCTAAGAGGATTTGAAGCCCTTTGTGGATTAAAACATATAGGGCAAAATATGGCTATTTAAAGATAGAACAAAGACTTTTTGAAGCACAAGATAATTCAGCTGAGAATATAAAACTTTAAAGCTTCATCTGAATGTGAGTTATTTATAGATTTTCAGCCACTTCAGTTGAGCAAATTACAGCATTAAGGAATGAATTTTTCCTTCATTTTAATTTCATTGACAAATTTTGTTTTAATACAACATTCTCTGTTAGCTTCTCTATAAAGTACATTTGTTATTAATGGAAAGGAAAGGATATGTTCCTTAACATGAATAATGTGGTACTTATTATAAATTTTGCTCTAATTCACTTGTGTTCAGATGTAGACTAAGAATTAATTATGAGGGGCAGGTAGGTGGCACAGTGGATAAAGCATCAGCCCTTAAGTCAGGAGGACCTGAGTTCAGATCTGGTGTCAGACACTTAACATATCATAACTGTGTGACCCTGGGCAAGTCACTTAACCCCAATTGCCTGAGCAAAAAAAATTTTTTTTATTTGTGAAATGTTGTTGAGATATGTGATTTTTAAAATTATGTTTTAAAGAATGACTTCCTAAAATGTTGTAGCTTTCTTAAATTGCCATTTTGTTGCATGTAGATAGCTCAAGAATGGATTGACAACCCAAAGAAAGAGAATGCCTATGAGCTCCATTTACGAAGCTTCTCTCCTGGTGATATAAACTGTGGGCAATTTATAGGTAATTATTTATTTTTTTTAAGATTTTTTAAAAAATAGGTTCTGGTGCTGTGGTTTTTCATTAAGAAAGTAAAAGTGTTTGCCGTTGATGTTTCTTATTTAAAAGAAAACCTGTCAGGTTGAATTTGTATTTATTTTCCAAGAAATGTTTTTAATGTTCAATACTAATAGCCATTAAGCTTTTTTTCTTTAATATACTACTTTTTTCACTTAATTTTTTTTTAATTATAGCTTTTTATATACAAAGCATATGCATGGGTAATTTTTCAACATTGACCCTTGCAAAAACTTCTATTTGAACTTTTCCCCCTCCTTTCCTCCACCCCCTCCTCTAGATGGTAGGTAGTCCCATTCATATTTTGATGATTATTAAATATGTTAACTACAATATATGTATACATATTTATACAGTTATTTTGTTGCACAAGCCATTTATTCAGCTTTAAATTACAAACATGCATTTAGTTAAGGATGTGATATTTTCATTTCAGTAACTTGAGAAAAATCATAGCACAGAAACTAGGAAAGGGAAAAGGGACCAAAGAAAGAATTTTATTGGTTCAGAGCAATGTTCATAAGGACAAGAGGTGATAACCCCAGGGAAGCTTCCTGTGTTGTCTTTCAGTGCCTAAAATTAAGAATTCAGTGGAGTATTCACCTTTTAAACTGTTTCATTTAAGACAGAATGAGTCAATTGGTTTTCTTCTTAATAGGATTTATTTTTCCAATTATATGTAAAGATAGTTTTCACCATTCATTTTTGTAAGATTTTGAGTTCCAAATTCCTCCCGAAGACAGCAATCAAATAGGTTATACATCTACAATCATTTTAAAAATGATTGTTAGTCATACTGTGAAGGAAAAATCAGAGCAAAGGGAAGAATCACAAGAAAGAAAAAACAAAAAAGGTGAAAATAGTACTCTTTGATCCCCATTCAGTCTTCATAGTTCTTTCTTTGGATGCGGATGACATTTTCCATCTCAAATCTATTGGAATTGTTTTGGATCACTGTATTGCTGAGAAGAGCTAAATCTATCAGCTGATGATCACATAGTCTTCTCGTTACTGCGTACAGAGTTCCTGATTCAGCTCACTTCACTCAGCATCACTTCATGTAAATCTGCTTAGGGTTATCTAAAATCAGCTTGCTCATCATTTTTTATAGAACAGTAGTAGTTCATTACATTCATATACCATAACTTATTCAACCATTCCCTAATTGATGGCCATCTACTCAATTTCCAATTCCTTGTCACTTCAAAAAAGAGCTGCTACATTTTTGCACATGTGAGTCCTTTTCTCTCTTATTTGATTTAAAAAAAATATATCGAGTTCCCCAAATAAATAAAATTTTAAGCTAGTTTGCTAATAACACGTTAGCATTAGATAATTATCATCCAGTTTTGTGGTATTGATATTCAGCAAAAAAAAAAAAATTATGAAACATGATAATATTCAAAATTCCATATTACTTCACTTGGTAAAGTAATTATTAGCATTTTTTAAATATGAGTGGTTGAATATATATTCCATCTGTCCTAGTAACAAGATTTAAATTTTACTAATTTATGGTCATTTAAAATATTTCTATTACTAGCCTTAGCTTTAGTAACCGTTTTTGGTAATAAAATGTGTAATTTTTTTCCTGATTGAATTTTTCTGTAGTTTGTCTTCAGGAATCTGAAATGGCTAAACAGTTGCATCCAAAGGAAAATGATTTGGTATTTTTGGTTCCTAAAAAACTACTTGGAAAAAAGAAAGCTGCAGAAGAAGGTGAAATGAAGACTCAGCAAGTGTATCATTGTGGTTATGTGTCTCAATTTCGACGCTCTTCAGTCAGTAAGTGAACCAAACACTGCAGCCAAAGATAGAAGAAAGCCATAGTTTTTCATTGCTCTTTCAAAGAACTTGATTCCCTAAACATATTGCTTTGTTGCTTTATCATTCTGTTTACTTGTCATTTTCTGGTTTTCATAACTAGAAATAATTTCAAAGCTTGACTTTCCTTTTGTGATTCTCTTGTGCTGCTTATTGCTATCTGTCATCTGGAAATTTTTGTTTTTAAAATAATTATTACATTGTAAATTGATTTCTAGCCTTTAAGTCATATGACTTAGAATTAAGAGATTTCCATATGCATAATTTAAAATCTGTAAAGTACTTAAAAGTATTTCTGTTCTCAAAATTAGATGTGGTGACCCTGATTCCTAGTGTTATGTATGTTGCTTCCTTAGCCTCTTCTCTTTAAAGATAAGAATTGAGTTTATATCTTCCCATATGCCTTTTCATAGACATGTGGGGCTTTATTTCCTTGAAATGATTACAGGGCTCCATGGTGTAATGGAAAGAGCACTGGATTTGGAGTCAGAAGACCTAGGTTCGTATCCTGGCTCTGCTGCTTACTACCTGTGTAAACTGTAGGCAAATCATTTGAATTTTCTGGGCCTCATTTTCCCTGTAAAACAAGGGATTTGGACAGGATGATTATTAAAGGTCCTCATCAATTCTCTAATCTGATCCAATATTTTGTCATTTTATAGGTAGTGTGCATTATTAAAATATATAGAACCTAGGTCCTTAATTCCTTTTTGTAAAATGCATTTGAGAGTTGCAAGAGAAAATAACAAATTTAATTGAAACTGCAAGACTGTGTCATTTGATTATTTAAAAAAAAAATTATTGATATCTTGAATTTTTACATCATCCTCATTTCCAAATAATATCTTTCCCTGCTCTTTTGTCTGGAGAACTATCCCCCCAAAATACAAAGAATAAAAAAAAGAAAGAAGGGGGGAACAATTAAGTGAAATTAACCAACACATGAATTGAGTCTGGTAGTACATGCAGTGTCCCACATCCATTTTCTGCCACCTCATCTCTTCTTTTGGGACCAATCTTGATCATCATAATTACACAGCGTTCACTTTCTTTTTGTTATTTCTATTTACATTGCTATTTTCGTGTGTGTTTCTTTACTGGTTTTGCTTAAATTCACTTTATTATGTTCATATAAATCTTCCTGTGCTTCTCTGAATTCCTAATATTCTTTATTTTTCATTTGCCTTTAGAAGCCAAATTAAATTTACTAAAAGATATAGCATTAAGGAATCAAGTCATTTTATTTATTTTATGTAGAAAGTAAGAGAGCATACAGAAAATCATTTCTGTTAAGTTGAATTCTGAAAGCCCCATTTAGTTAGAATGTATCCATTGGTAATACAATATACATTTTCTTTCTTCCAATAATAGGACATAATTCACAATTTGAGGGTTACCTTTCCATCCAGACTCAAGGCAATCTGTCATTCCACATAAATGAGTCAGTAGACTGTATTGTGATCAGTTCTTTGGTGACTACACAACGGAAGTTGAAAGCCTTGTCTCTTTTGGGGCGGAATTCACTGATTCCACTTACCAGGGTAATTCTGAACCCAAGTACTTCAGACTTTTGTCCTCGAGATTCACTGAACACGGCTCCTGAGAAGATTGTGAGTAATATTTATGTGTGTGTCCCAAGGAAGGTCAGAATATTATATTTAAATATTCTAAAAACCAATATAAACTATTAAATTATTATTTTAAGTAACTAAATTTTCTTGATTCTCTAAACATAAGACCAGGTTAATATTATAAACATGGTAGATTTGTTCTAGGAAAAAAAAAATGTTTGAGTAGAGTAAGGAGAGATGGAAGTAATTTTAAAATAGCAATAAAATATTGCATAATGAGTATAGTATCAGACTTGGAATTAAGAAGATGGAGGTTTCAAGCACTGGCAATTAATTTAATTTCTGGTCCTCATTTTCCTCATCTGTAAAACAAGAGGGGTACGCTCAAATGACTTCTGAGATTCTTTGCAGCCCTAAATTTGTAATCCTATAATCATTCCATTTAAATTTTAAAAAAGGATTCATCATGGTTTGATGTAAGAATTAGTATAAGATGTAGAGTAACTCATGTAGAGTACAGATAGAGAAGAATACATGTGCAAGTACCTGAATTATACTTTTCTATACTTTTCTACTTTTATCTATTAATAATGCATCCAGTTTGCATAGTTATTTGAATGCTCTGAAGAATTAGAAGGCAGCAGTAAAAATTTAGATTATTTTTTGACTGCTTACGTAATAAAGAAAAAGCCCAAGAATATAGAAAAAAACAAAGATAATTGAAGTTTACTAAAAGTTTTGGGGGTTGGTAAAGTCAATAAAAAGTATTAAGGACAACCCTAAGCTTAATAAGCTTTTCACTTGCCCCAACTTTGATAATAGTTAAACAATGGTGATGTTGGAATATGACACTGATTCATTGATTGAATGAAATCTTGAAGCCATATCTTGGTGGTATGTTCAAATTTGGTGCTGATAATAGTGAAGAAACATTTGTATCTTTGCTTTACTTTAGCCATCCACACAAATAGATTCTTAGAATTTACCTCCCCCCCAAAATTGCTACTTTCATGATTTTTCAGAACAAAAGGGGAAAATCATGAGAGAAAAAATAAGGAATGAATATAGCATGTATTAATTTATATTCAATCTCCATAGTTCTCTTTCTGGATACAGATGGCATTTTTTATCCAGAGTTTATTGGGATTGCCTTTGATTAATGAACCATTGAGAAAGAACCAAGTCTTTCATAGTTGATCATCACACATCCTTGCTGTTACTGTATTCCTGGTTTTGCTTGTTTCACTCAGCATCGGTTGATGTAAATCTTTCCAGGCCTTTCTAAAATTAGTTCATTTTTTATAGAACAATAATATTCTATTACCTTTATATATTTACTGTCATTTTGAAACTCAGTTCTTTTTTCCTTGAACTTTCTGTAGTGTTGGCAACCTCTTCTTTCTAGACACTCTTTTTTTTTTTTTTCTCTTCTGAGACACTGCTGTCTTTTCTGGTTCTCTTACTTGCCTTTGCTGAATCATGATCCAAATACTCCTTTCCTACAATTATAACTGTTTTCCATGGACCTCAATTCTAGGACTCCTCTCTGTATACTTTCAACCCTGATGAGTTTCATCTACTTCAATGGACTTATTTATTGCCTTTGGGCAGATGACTTTTAAACCTCTACATCCAGTTCAGTTCCCTTTTCAACCTGCCTAACTGCCTGCTTCATTACTCTACCTGGATGTCCCAAAGAAATCTCAATTTCGGCATGTCTAGAGTAAAATTAGGGATCATTTTTCCTGTTTCTGACTCTCCTTCAAATTTCTTTTTTCCTGTTGAGAGTATCACTATCCTCCATTCTGAGTTAATCTGAGTCAGATTCAGAGTTTACAGTTATCCTTGATTTTTCTTCTTCATACTCTATGTCCAGTTAGTTGTCAATTTTAGTTGATTAGATTGTTTGGATTTAAATACTCTACAATAAGCATACATTATTAAACGGCAATTTTAGTTAATATATTTTCTTGCTTGTCTAATATTTGACCCAGAAGAAACATGATAGCTCTCTTCAAGTATTTGAAAGACTTTGAGATAGATGATGGATTAAATTTGTTCTGTTTGACTTCATAAGGGTGGATACAAAAGCAATGGGTAAAAATCAAAAATAGACAAATGTAGGCTATTAATATCAGGACAGTTTTCACTTAAGTGGACTGCTCTGTAAGTCACCTCTGCCCTCTGTAGTTCTGTCCCCTTATTCTTAATCCCCTACTCCCTAGCCAGAATAGTTTCAAGTGCCTGAATTTCCTGTAACTAGTGCTGCTTCAGTGCCCTATAGAGGAGAACCCCTGACAGAGGACTGAACTGCACAGCAGAGGGCCAGTCTGCCATGGAATCTGCCACATTTGCATAATGTGAATTTACATAGAGCAAGAGCTATCTATATTTAGAGATGTTCTTTCTCATTGAAGGTCTTCAAGCTATAGCTGGATGACCACTTGTATATGTTATAGGGAGATTCCTTTTCATTTATGAATTGGACCAGATGATCCCCAAGTTCCTTTCTAACTCAAGTTCTGTGTTTCTGTGACTCTCTCACAACAGGTTTTTTCATCTTTCCTCTTCTCTCTACTCATATGGCTACTACCTTGGTACAAGGTTATTTTTTCTTTTGCTTGAACTATTGTAATAGTAATTGGTAATAGATTTAGTAAATTAGTAATGATAATTGGTTTCCCTGCTTCTAGTCTTTTTCTTTGAAGTCCAGTATGTTCTCAACATAGTTGCCAAATTGATATTTCCAAAACAAATGTCATTGTCCAGGTAAAAACAATTATTGGCTTTGAGCTTGTTTCCTCTAGAATATAAATGCAGCCTCTTTAGTCTGGCTTTTAAGGCCCTGTACAATATGAGCCCTACTTTTTTAACCTTATTTCACTTTAGTTCCCTTTATGCGTTTTGCAGCCATACCAGTTTTTCCCTAAATTCTTCATTCCATCTGCAGCAAACTACATACATTTATATAAGCTATTCCTCATGCCTATTCTAAATAATTCAACAAGCATTTTTAAGTATTTATTACCCATCAGGCACTGTGGGACGCTTTGGTGCTACAAAGACAAAGACAAAACACCATGGAAAACGTCTTTCCATGGTGTCAAATAGCTTACATTGGTGTGAAGGAGAAGGGGAGAGGATAGAGATGACAAACAACATATATACAAAAAAGTGGTATAAAATCTATACAAAATAAATTCACTTTTTAGTGGAACATATCAATTAGGCATATCAGTATAGGATTGGAGGTAGCATTTGAACTGAGTCTTGACTAGAACTAGAGTTTGCATTAGGTGAGATGAGATGAGAACACATTGCAAACCTGAGGGATAGCCTTTACAAAGGTCTAGAGACAGAAGATAGATTGTTATGTACAGAGAATAACAAGTAAGTCAATTTGGTTGCTACATAGAGTACATGAGAGGGAATAGTGTATAATCAGTCTGGAAAGATAAGTCAGAATCAGATTGTGAAGCATTTTTTTTTTCAGTTTTCAATAGTATTTTATTTTTCAAATTCATGTAAAGATAGTTTAGAAACATTTATTTGTGTAAAACTTTATTCCAGATTTTTTTTCCTCCGTTCCTTGCCTCCCCACCCCTCCCCAAGACAGCACACAATCTGATATAGATTAAATATGTGCAGTTCTTTTAAACATATTTCATTTTTTGTCTTGTTGTGCAAGAAAAATCAGACCAAAAGGAAAAAAACCACAAGAAAGAAAAAAACAAAAAAGGTGAAAATACTAAGTTTTGATCCACAGTCAGTCTCCATAGTTCTTTCTCGCTGAATGCAGATGGCATTTTCCATCCTGAGTCCATTGGAATTGCCTTGAGTCACTGCATTGCTAAGAAGTGCCAAGTCCAACAAAGTTGATTATTACAAAGTCTTGTTTCTGTGTACAATGTCTTCTTAGTTCTTCTTTGTGAAGTACTTTAAATGCCAGGTAGAAAAATGTTTATTTTATCCAAAGGGTAATGAAATTCGCTGAAATTTCTTAAGAAAGACTTAAAAAAAAACTGAAGAAAGAAGTGTTAGGAATGTTACCTTTGCAGCTGTATTGAGGATAGATTGGAGAGAGGAGAGGTCAAATTGAGCAAGACAAGTTATAAAATTATTACCAGTAGGGTGAATGAGAGTTGATGAGGGCCCAAATCCAGGATGCTGTTTGAGTGAATTGAAGAGAAGAGAATGTGAGAGATGTTGAGCAACTAACAAAACTTGGCAACTGATTAGAATTGGGTTGGAGAGAGGTATTATGGAATGAAAAATCAGATGATTTCTGGGTTGCAAACCCGAGTAATTGAAAGACTTCTGCACAGTGCCCTGACAAAGAGACAAATTAAGAGAAAAGTTAAAATAGAGATGGTTTAGGTGGAAGATAATGAATGTTAAGTTTGAAATGCAGCTAGTTGCAGATATAGGAACAGAGTTCAGAGACATAATAGCTGAATATGTAGCTTTGGAAGTTATCTTTATAAACTATAGTTTAACCTATGTGAATTTTTTCACAAACCTTTGTGAAATTATTAAGAAGGGGGGAGGAGAGGTTACATCCACACAGAATATGTATCATGGATAATGATCCATCAGAGGAGATTAACAGCTATCTAGCAGATAGGAGGAAGAACTATGTATAGAAAAAGTGTCACAAAAATTAAAAGAGGAAAATAGTAAATCTAAAAGGATGGGAGATGCTCTGGTCAGCTGGATCAGAAGTTATGAAGAGATCAAGAAAGGAATGAAAAAGGGCCATTATTTTATCAATTAAAAATCATTGCTGGCCTTGAGAAAGCTTTTTCAAACAAGTTTGAGAATGGGAGTTAGCTTGTAAGAAGTGGAGAAGCAAGACAGACATCAGAAAGAGAAAAAAAAATTACTTTTTTTTGCTGGAATATACTTCCCATCTCTGCCTTTTAAAGTCCTTCTAGGTGTGCAGCTCGTGTTACCTGGTACACAAAATCTTCCCTTTAATCTTTCCCAAAAGTCTTTTATCCCTTCTAATTAATTTTTTTCTCTATTCTCAATTTATACTCCTAACTATGTACGTATAATATACTTTTTCATTTTTGTCTTTGTATCTTCAGTGCTATACAGATACTAGGCTTGATATATGTGTTGAATTGACCTGAAGGAAGTCAGCTAAAATCTAAACATTTATTGCATTTTCTTCAGTGTGCTCTAAAAGAAAAGGCAACTAACTTAATTTTCACTTTTATATAGCTTGCCTACCTGAAAGACTATAATGAAGATCAGAAAAAAGCAATTGAAGTTGCATATGCCATGGTAAAGCAACCACCATTAATTGCCAAAATCTGTCTGATTCATGGACCCCCTGGAACTGGCAAATCAAGAACTATTGTTGGCCTATTGTACCGTATTCTGACAGAGGTAGGTTGTTTTTATGTGATGTGAGTTCTATTTTGTAATATATATCCATTTCTTCTATTAATTTTATTTAGATTATCATCAAGAATTATGTGTTGAATATGTAACAAGTATTGTTCTACCTGCCATCTAGGGGAGGGGATGGGGGAAAAAGGGGAAAAGTTGGAACAGAAAGTTTTGCAAGGGTCAATGCTGAAAAATCACCCATACATATATCTTGTAAATAAAAAGCTATTTAAAAAAAATTATGTGTTGACATAGTTTTTGCACCTTTACTATATATTTGTGATATAAAACTGTTATTGCACAATATCTATTAGAAGAATGGCCATGAAGAAAGGACACTTGAGTTGACAAGGATTAAGATTTTGTTGTTGTTGTTGTTATTTTTGCTAAGGCAGTTCAGGTTAAGTGACTTGCCAGGGTCATGCAGCTAGAAAGTGTTGGGTGTCTAAGGTCAGAATTGAACTCGGGTCTTCCTGTCTTGAGTGCTGGTACTCTATCTACTGTGCCACCTAGCTGCCCTAAAGATTGTTTTAATATATTTATGATAACCCCAAGTTTTAGGAACAAGACTGATTGTTTTTCCAGACATTAAGACATTGGGAACTAGGAGGTAGAATGATTTCTGTATGTAGGATGTACACAGCTTTATTAAGGATAAATAGAAAGTAATCAATAGAGGGAGGGCACTAGAGTAAAGAAAGATTAGGGAAGGCTTCCTGTAGAAGATGAGATTTTAGCTGGGACTGAAAGGAAGCCAGGAAGGCAGAAGGCATAGAAGAAGAAAGAGAATGTTCCAAGCTTGGAAAACAGTCAGGGAAATGTAGTCAAGAGATGGAAAGTCTTGTTCAAAAGAAGCCAGTATCACTAGAATGAAAAGCATATGGGCATGTGTAAGGTTTGATAAAATTGGAAGGGGTTGCCCAGGAAGGATGCAAGGAAGAGACTGATGAAATGGTGCTGTAAATAGAATGCCACGCTGGATATCAAAAAGACCTGACTTCAAATTGTACTTCAGATACTCGTTCTCTCTGTGATTCTACCTGCCTCAGTTTCTCTATCTGTAAAGGATACCTCCTAAGATTGTTGTAAGGATAAAATGTGATTATATTTAAAAGCACTTTGTAAACTTCAAAGCACTACATAAATGCTAGCTGATGATGATAATGGATGGATTTTGCAGTTTTCAAACAACAAACAGGAAACTTTTCTCTTTCCATCCACTTTATTATTTTTTCATCCACTTTAAAAGACCCATTAAAATGAACTGAGACTTTTTTTGCACTGAAATTTGTTTTTTTCCAATGTTATTGAAATATTTATTTGTTCAGAGATTTTTGATATAAGGAATCTATGGTGGAATTTGCAGTCCTGATGACTTTTGTCTTACCTTCCAAACCATCTCCTCTACTAACTTTCCTTGTATGAATTTATGTCACCTCCATTCTTCTAGCTTCTCAGGTTCATGACCTCATTGTAAAAACTGAAACTGCTCTCCTCAAAATTACCAATTTTGGTAACTCTTTAATAATAGCTTTTTGTTTTCAAAATACATGCAAAGATAGTTTTCAACATTTATTCTTGCAAAATGTTGTTCCAAATTTTTCTCCCTCCCTTTCTTTCATCTTCTTCCCCCTAGACAGCAAGTAATCCAAAGTTAAACTTGTGCAGTTACTTTATACATATTTCCATAATTGTCATGCTGCACAAGAAAAATCATATCAAAAAGGGGAAAAATGAGAAAGAAAACAAAAAATAAGCAAAAAAGAAAAAAGGTGAAAATACTATGTTATTTATGGGGAAAATGTCCTCTTTCTGTATGTAGATGGCTCTCTCCATCCCAAATCTACTGGAATTGGCCTGAATCACCTCATTGTTGAAAAGAGCCATGTCCATCAGAATTGATCATCACATAATCTTGCTGTTGCTGTGAAATTGATCTCCTGGTTCTGCTCACTTCATTTAGCATGAGTTCTTCAAGTCTCTCCAGCCCTCTTTGAAATCATCCTGCTGATCATTTCTTATAGAACAATAATATTCCCAAACATTCATATACCATAACTTATTCAGCCATTCCCCAACTGATGAGCATCCACTCAGTTTCCAGTTCCTTCTAATTGGTAACTCTTAATTTCAAAGTCTTAAGGGCTTTTCTTAGTCTTCATTATTTTCTCACCTCTGTATTTGACAATGCTGACTCTTTTTTCCTATTTACTCTTTGGGTTTTAATGACACCATTCTCTCCTCTTACCTGCTTAACTATTCCATTTCAGTCTCTTTTGCTAACTCATCTGCCATATCATGGTCCCTAACTGTGGATATACCTCAAGACCCCTAGCTTATCTTTTCCCTCCAAATTCAGGGATTTTATTTGCTTTCTTGCCTTTAATTATGAAATTATGAGACCTTATGCAGATGATCCAGCCTGAATCCCTTTCCTTAGTTTCAGTCTTGGAGCAACAACTACTTTTTGGACATTTCAAACTGGGAGTCCCATAGACATCTTAAACCAGCTCACCAACCTGTTCAAACAAGCCTCATCTTTCCCCCTAAGTCATTTCCTCTACTGACTTTATTTCTATCAAAAGTCATTCTTCTAGTCATAACTTCATTTCATAACATCAACTTCTTCAATTTTTTTCTCTTCTTCATATCACCTATTCAATCAGTTGACAAATTTTAATTTTTCTGCCTCTATAGCATCTCTCCTATCCTTCTTGGACCTCTTTTTTCATTTTCCCCATAAATAAATTTCTTAGAATATAGATCTGATTAGGTTATTCACCTACTCAATAAACTCCAGAGGTTCCCTATTGCCTCTTGGATCAAATATAAATTCTTCTATTTGGCTTTTAAAGTCTTTCACAACTAGGCCTCTTTCCAGCCTCATTATACATCACTCCTTTTCCTGTACTCTTTGGTCTAGCCAAACTCTCTGTTTTTCACACATCATACTATATTTCTTGTCTCAAGGACTTTTCACTAGTCATTTTCCATGTTTGGATATACTTTTTCTATTTTATGTTTGATTCATAGAATTTGTTATTCCCTTCAAGATGCAGTTCAAGCACCACCTTTTATAGTTTTTCGTGTTCCCCCTAACAAGTAAAACCCTTCCTTCCTGTGTGTATTAACTATCTTGTATGTATGTATGTATGTATGTATCTATTCATTCATTCATTCATATATTTATTTTTTGCTGAGGCAATTGGGGTTAAGTGACTTGCCCAGGATCATACGCTGGGAAATGTTAAGTGTCTGAGGTAAGAATTGAACTCAGGTCCTCCTGACTTCAGGGCTGGTCCTCTAACCACTGTTCCACTTAACTGCCCCCCTCTTGTATTTATATTATACTTAGGTATTTACATGTTGCATTCCTTGAGAGAATGTTAACTGCTTGAGAGAAGATTGTTTCATTCCTTTGTAATTTCAGCACTTAGCATATATAGTAGTCTTCAGTTACTTATTGGTTGATTGATTAAAACTTCTAGTAGTAAGCAGAAAACTTTTCTGTATTGCTAACTATCAAGAGTCCCTGGTCCTTCTTCCTCCTTTTAAAAAATGCTATATGATGATTTTTGTAAAACTTTTTATCTAAACTTTGTTTCTTTTCTTTCTGCCTAATATGGTGTTTTGTACACAGCAATGCCTTAATATCTGTTGATGAATGAGTGAACAAATGAATTTCTAGGATTTCTGTTTCAACTTAACTCTATAGAGTTGCAGCTGTCCAATATCAGACTGAAAAATGTTGTTGTTTGTGGCCTTTAATTATGAAATGATAAATGCAATTTGGGCTCAAAGTAGAGCTTAAGAATTACATTGCAAAATAGAACTTAACTTTTCTTTGGGGATTCTCTAGAAACCAAAGAAAGGAGATTCAGATGAAAACTTGAATGCTAAATTCAAACGAAATCGTGTTCTTGTATGTGCACCTTCTAATGCAGCTGTTGATGAACTTATGAAAAAAATCATACTTGAATTTAAAGAAAAATGCCAAGACAAGAAGAATCCATTGGGTATGGTCCTTTTATTATTTTAATTATCTAATGTGGGCACTTTTGAAGAAGAAATGTGAGAATATTCATCAGGTCAGAATTTCAAGTGGGAAAGGAAACAGTACTAATTCTTAAATAATTTATATTTTGCGATCTCCTGTCACACTTCTAAGTGGTTTTCCCCAAATTTTTAATTAATAGCCTAGGGAAAAAACATAAGAAGCTCTCGGGGGAAACCAACCTGGGAGCAAAAATCTTGTTGCGATAATATTTATCCACACTCTTGATGATGTTGGGTTGCCAGATTAGCAATTAGAAGATAAAATTATTTAAGTAGGAAGTCAGCTCTGTATATTTGAGATTGGGAATTCAATTTAATTTGTCAGGTAGATTGAGTTATCTGATGTGAATAAAAATATAAATCATAATCCTTATAAGTTAAATATCAGTTTTGTAAAGCATACAATTTGAGAATCTACAAAAATCATACTTTCTTTTAATTCTTATTAAAGAAGGGTAGATATTTTACTGTCAGAAATAGGAGAGAAATGGAGGGATTATCAGTCAACAGTTTTTCTCATTGACTTTCTTGTGCAATTTTTATGTACAGGAAATTGTGGAGATATAAATTTAGTGAGACTGGGCCCAGAAAAATCTATTAATAATGAAGTCCTAAAATTCAGCTTGGATAGCCAAGTTAACCACAGAATGAGTAAGTATGTGTTTAGGCTTATATGACTTTACCCACTCATTTTATTATACTCTGAATGACTTGGACATGAAATATAATTGGCACTCTCTTGGAACTTTGAGATTACTAGTTAGAATTTTTTTGATTATGTTATTTAAACCATAGTAGTTTTCATTGTCTATTTTTTTTCCCTTGTTTTAGAAAAGGACTTCCCCAATCACATTCAAGAGATGCATGAGAGAAAGGAATATCTGGATGTTAAATTAGACAAGCTTTCTCGCCAGCGGGCTTTGGATCGGTGTGAAAAAGGGCAGAAGGTAGATAGACATCAGAAAGGCAGAAACTGTTTAAGTGACTGGCATTTCAAATTAACAAAAATTAAAGTGTTGGTGCTCTAGTGTAATAAATGGAGAGTTCTGGATTAATTCTATTAATATTGGATTGAATTAACATTGTTGAATGAATAGAATTGTATTGCTAAAGGGTGTGGGATAGGTTAATAGTGATTCTGATGTGTCTCCCACAGCTTTTATTATATTAAAATTTAAAATCTGTAGGGAAAGAAAAATCACAAATTTTTATCTCATAATCCTTAGCTTTAATTTTCTGTTTTTTCAGAGATCAAATTTAGATGAGGAAATTGCCCGAATTTCCAAAGAAAGGCAGCAACTTGCTTCTAAAATTAAAGAGGTAAAGGATAACCTTCCCTCTGTCAGCTTCTTAATGTCCCCATAATTATAACCAAATTTTTTCTTCTCTAAAATATCTGAATGACTCTCACTCCCCAACTAACAGTTCTAAGGAAGGTTATTGAATGTTATCTTTTTTTCTTTGCTCTAGGTTCCTAAACTTCTTTGTTAAGTGGACTTTGGGTTCTATTTAATTCCACAGAATGCTTATGTGAAAGAAGTGTTAGTGAAAATAAATAATATGTACCTATCTTTATACATTGTAAATAATTTAAAATATATGGTGTGATGTATTGTCTTTTTAAAGTTTTATTTTTTATTTGAATGCTTTTTTTAGTGATTATAATTGAGAATTTTTAAAAAATAGAACAGTGGTTTCTCTTAGCATTTCACACATTTTGAGATACATGTAAACAGGAATAAGGAAGCAGAAAAGAACAAAAAATGATGGCTATTTCTAGTCTTACTATATTGACATGTACTATTATCTGATTATATGAATGCCTCCATGATGTTAGAGAATTTTTTATTTTTCTTTGAAAATAAGAGTATTAGAGACTTAAAAGTTTGACAAAAATCATATGGCAGCGATTCTTTGAACAAATCTCTTGAAAGTTAGGTTTGTGGCATGAGATAGTTCTAATCAAAGTCAAAAGAGGATTGTATAAATTTATCATAATAATAATAAGAATTCAAGGCTGAGATTTTCCTTTAATACACTCTTAAGTTTTGATATGTTCCTGACATTCCATAGTGGGCACAATTAATAATATTAATTTAACTTAGTTTTCAGTTCTTGTCTATATTTTAATGTAACTGAGAAAAATGTTAGATTAAAATTTAAGCTAATTCTGTTCTTGAGAAAAAACAGAATATATGCAGATAATAGTAAACTCATATCTACAAACATATACACTTAGACAAAGAAAACACAGGTGATTGTAAAGATCAGTTAATTCAACCTCTTCAACTTTAAAGTGTTTAATTCCAAACTTAAAAAATTTAAACATTTTAATATTAAAAAAGTAGAAAATAAAGAATTGTTTATGAGAGCAAAAATGTCTATTAACAGCTTATTTTTTAAAAGTATATAATAAATTTAACAGTATAGTTTCAACACTGTCCTCTTTGTCTTTCTTCCTATTCTTTTCTGTATATTTTGAAAATTCAAACCTCTTATTATACAGAGCAGGAAACCAAAACCCAGAGAGTTGAGTTGACCAAGTTCTCAGAGGGCTAATAAAGAGAACTAGAACTGGAACATACATCATCTCATTCTAAACCCTTCTAAACCAAAAGACCATTTTTGTCTTCATTTTCCTCATCTGTAAAATGGAAATAATAAAAATTTTCTACTTACTTCACAGGGCTAATATAAAAAAGAATGTTTTTATATGTGTGTAGGCTATTTTTAACTGAGAGATTGGAAATAGCAGAAAAATTATCTAACTCTAGCTTCCTTAAATATAATTATTAGGACTTGAAGCATTTAAAATGTAGGAGAAGAGCAAGTAATTAAGGGAAGGCTAAGAGAAAATCTGAAATATGAGGGAACTATAAAATAAATACAGTTAAATAAATTTAAGATAAATTTAGGAGCATCAGAGTATAAATATCAAAGGAATTAGAAAAGACTTTATATAAGGGTAGCATTTAAGACAACCCTTTTAAGAACTGAAGGGATTTAAGGGTGGAAGGGGAAAGAATTCATTCCATAGGAGAAGACAGTTCATTTGAAGAATCTTTAATATGTTTGGACTGAATCTCTGATAAGAAAAAAATTTTTGAGAGACAACATGGCATCATGGTTAGATAGCTTATATTAGAAAGAGGAAGATCTGGGTTCAAGTCCCACTTCTGACATTCATTATCTGTATGACCTTGGTCAAGTCCCTTAATGTCTCAGTGACCCAGGCAACTCTTTAAGGGACTACAAATTAAACCAAAGTTGTCCAGAACTAACATGATTTTTACATTGATAAAATTCCAGATCCAAAATGGGAAAAAAAAAGTTTTTCAATTTGAACACTACAAATAGCATCCTTTGTGAAGTTCACGTAATTTGTTGAATTAAATAGATCAAGTGTTGAATTGCATAGATGCAAAAAAATGCATCATTTTAAATAAGCAGAATGTTTATAGAGCTTTGTAAAACATTTGCTCTCTAAAATATTTTTAATCAGAACATTTACAAATAAAGTATGAGTTATGAAAAAAATGTACAAATTAAAACTTAGTTCTAAACTGATTTTACTCAGGCTCTTATCATAAATAGAATCATTTTTAATCTCTAATTATTCTGACAGAACCTTACTCTGAATCAAGCTACCAAAAATGATTCCTTTGTATTGATCATGTTTATATTGCATTTTTGTACTTTGTGATATCTTTTATTGTTTCTGCTACTTTCAAGATTTGGAGTTAGTGTTGAACTAATCATTGGTCAAGGTTGCTGTTTTATTGTGAGGAACAGATATATGTGAAGACAGGAATTAATTGCAACTTTATATTGTCATTTCTCATTGTGATTCAAGGTTCGAGGACGCCCACAGGAAGCTCAGAGTAGCATTATTCTGGAGTCACATGTCATCTGCTGTACACTGAGCACGAGTGGTGGTTTGCTACTAGAATCTGCTTTTCGTAGGCAAGGATGTATCCCCTTCAGTTGTGTCATTGTTGATGAGGTTAGTGAAGCCTAATAAGGCTATACTACTTTAACTGTTTTTAGGTCTTGATCAATAAAACAAAAGATGAAAGAGATTTGCTGAAATGTGGCTAACATGTTTTTGTCATGCTACTTTTGTGCAAAAAGATGAAAATAATGGTTATGTCCCACCCTTTAAATCACTTTCCCAGTAGTTGCGATGAACTTGTTCAGATCCACCCACATTTTTTTTTCTGACCCACGTTGTTATCGACAATATGTATTTGCATGTTGGTTGACTAGGGTTGGTGTAGTCTATAATCATGGAACTAATGGAAATCTTGAAACTAACTGCTTCATGAGGGGCATTATTCTTTTAATGTCCTGATCTAACTAGACAAAGAGACTTCTTTTTCTTCTGCTCCATGCCAGTTTTTATCTATTCCCACCCTCTATGTCTGTTAAGTAGTCCTTGGGTAAGGAAGAATATGAATGCTTTTCAGTTCTGTCCAAATAGGCTCCAAGTCTCTAACCTGTAAATAAGTTGTCTTGTTTATCTTTTTGACTATAGTAGCTCTTATAGTTTTATGTTGTCTTCAGCATAGTAGGCACTTAAATATTTTTGATTTCAGCCCAGAGAATATTTGTTTTGCTTAATATTAGGCGCAGAAATGTGAAGTTTCTTTTTAGTTTAGAATGTTTAGATTTAAAAAGTACATGTAAATAAACTCATTCTTCCCTCTTGTTTGTTACTAAGGCTGGGCAATCTTGTGAGATTGAGACACTTACTCCATTTATCCATCGCTGCAACAAACTTATTCTTGTTGGAGATCCTAAACAGCTCCCTCCCACAGTTATTTCTGTAGTAAGTATTTTTGTATCCATTTGCTTGTTAACATAAAACAGAGTTTTTAAAATGACTGTGATAAAACTTGTGGTTATAACTAGACTGATAATATTTCAAAACACTGATTTGGGGAGTGTGTTGGAAGAGGTATGGAAGTGATTGGCTTCTCAGAGAGCAGCAGTATTTGAAAAGATTGGTTTGATTAATGCATCTTAATTAGCTAAAAGTTGATTTTAATGTGCCTTTTGTACTAACATTTTAAAATAAGAACTTTAATAACTTCCAACTTGATATGCTTATTTTTACCTGGGAAATTAATGGCTTTTTTTTCCTACATCCCAAATTTGTTTTCTTCTAAAAACTGATGTTGGGATTTTAAAAAATTATTTAACTCTGATTTATTTTTAGTAGTTAAATTTATATAGAAATATGCCAAGGATTTAAAGCAAAAGAGGTGTGTGTGATTTTATTGAACTATTTTGAGACCATTTGTTTAACTTAAGACATTTGTGTTCAACAGCATGCCAACAAGGCAATTTTCCACCCTTGTAAGAAATTTGCCACTTTCCTTCCTCCTTAAAGTAAAGGTGATAAATTAAAAAAAACAAAAAATTAGCAACATTCACTTTGTATACAGTTAGAAATTAATCTGCTCTATCTGCCCCTCACTTCAGAGCAGAATAAAGTTCAGATTCCATTTTCTGAAGTCAGAAATCATTTAATTTCCCCAGATGAGCTAACACGTCAGTTTCTTTAAGGGTGATTGTAACTTATAAACAGTAATAGTTGTAAGATTAAATTAGTATAGATAATTTATTTAGTCATTAGTATTAAAGAATTTGTACTTCCAAGTGGGAGTTGAGGTTCACATAATCAATCCCAAATGGCAGAAAATAACCATTCCTATTTTGTCTATAAATGTCATTAGGCTTTTTTGGTTTTGATTGTGTATTTTCTTTTCATATTCATGTATGTCTCAGATTGAGAGCATTGGCATTTCAATGGTATATAACCAGTTTTATAAAGAAGCAGTCTGTAAATTTGCTCATTAGCTAGGAATGCCTTTTATGTACTTTAAAGTATGTTTCAGGTATTCTTTTGAAGAATAATTTCAAGTTTACAGTATTTTACTTGCTGAGACTAAAAGAAATTACATTTTTTAGCTTATCACAGATTTGGGAGAGTTTGTCATCTTTTAGTGCCTAGAATCATGCCTTTCATTTCATGTTCTATAGGTATCTAAAAGTAAATGGATTCAAAATTTATTTTAGATTCCCAATAAATATTTTTGATACTAGTGAAAAGATATAAACTAATTCTAATGAAGTAACTTTTTTTCTCCCTGGCAGAAAGCACAGGAGTATGGCTATGACCAGTCAATGATGGCTCGATTGTACAAACACCTGGAAGAACAGGTGAAACAGAATGTGATAAGTAGATCACCTGTTTTGCAGCTGACAGTTCAATATAGGATGCATCCTGATATATGTCTCTTCCCATCTAGTTATATTTATAACAGAACTTTGAAAACAAACAGGTTAGTTCAGTTTGTTAGTGTTGTGGTATTTAATTGTGAGTTTAGATGTTGTGAAAGATTAATATATTTCAAGTATTTTACTCTTCTGTACAATTTCAGGCCATTATGAAATTCATAAATTATAAGAATTACCTAGATCGCTTTTTTGAGCACTATGGTGGAATATAAGGAGGGTAGTTTTTTAATATGTCATATTCCACATTTATAGGAGAAAATTAGTACCCTAAAATCTGTTTTTATAAATGCTAATAGAATGGCATTTTGATAATTATTGATAATGCTCATAGATTGACTGAAGAGAGCCGATGCACATCAGACTGGCCGTTCCAGCCTTACCTTGTATTTGATGTAGGAGATGGTTCAGAGAGACGGGAACATGAGTAAGTCCTTTTCTTAATCCTCTGATTCAGAATGTGCCTTGAATTATTTTTTTTTTACCTCAAATTTTATTATATTAAAAATGCCTCCCATAAATGTTATGCATCATGCTGAGACACATTGGGCTTTCGACTATCCTGGTTGATAGATTCTCCATTTTAACTAACATCACATTATGTAGCTTCCACCTCAACTTTTTCTTTCTCTTAATTCTAAGCACACTTTTAATTAGAATTGTTTGCTTAGCTCATGTTACAGCCTGAAAATAGAAGATTTTCCTGAAGCCCAATAATAGCAGGAGTATTGCAACAAGTAAAGTACAGGGAAAAGAGGTAGAAAATTCTTTTATTCAGAATTCCTTCCTCAGTTCATCTTTAAGAGGACCCTGTATCTCTGATGCTTTGTAGATAAACCTAGGTGCACAACTTTGATAGATTCATTCTTGCTCATGAAACTTGAGGATTTTATATTTGTTCCTTGTAAAATGTATACTAAATTTTCAAGTGACCTATCAAGGCTGCTGTGTTTCTGTCCAGATCCAGTTTTCTTCTTTTCCTTCTTGACCTCTCTGTAGTATTTAACATTGTTTTTTTGTTTGTGAGGCAGTTGAGGTTAAGTGATTTGCCTAGGGGGTCACACAGCTAGGAAGTGCTAAGTGTCTGAGGTAGGATTTGAACTCGGGTCCTCCTGACTTCAGGGCTATCTACTGCACCAACCATTTACCATTGTCAACTGTGTCTCCTTCCTAGGTTTTTATATTGTTGTCTTGTGATTTTCTTCTACCTAACAGATCCTTGTCAGTTCCCTTTGCAGAATCACCATCCATGTCCCTCCATCTTGCCATGAATGTTACTCTGGGACTTTCAGGGAGTTTGTTAGCTTCCATGGACTCAACTATTATCTCTCTACAGATGGATCCTAAATCTATTTATCTTGCTGTCTTCTCAATGTCCCATAGGTATCTAACTTAATAATCCAAAATTCATTTTCTTTTTCCTAAACCCACTCTTTTTAACTCCCTTGTTTTCTCATATTGCCATTTGACAAATTGTGTGGATTTTAATCTCCTCTGTCTCTTGCATCCATTTCCTTCTCTTCACTCACACCACACGTTTCTAATTCAGGTCCTTATTATTTCTCACCTGCACAATTACAGTAAGTCTTAATTGGTCTGCCTGTTAAATCCCTCTTCCAGTTCATCCTTCCATTGAAAAATTAGTTTTCTAACATCGCAAATGTTCCTTCCTTGCTTAAAAGGCTTCAGTGGCTTTCATTGCCTCTGTGATAAAACATAAACTCCTCTTATTTGGCACTTAAAGCCCTTCATATTCTAGCTTTAATCTATGTATTTAGGCTGATTGTACATTGCTATCACTTATACATCATGTGCTAGCCAAATAAACCTACTTGTCTTTCTGAATATAGGATATCTATCTTTAGTATCTTTGCTTTTGCACACGTATCCCTCTTGCTAATAATGCTCTCTTTATTGACTTTTACTTCTATATCTTAGAACTTCCAAGTACCTTCAAAGTTCAATTCAAGTGCCAATTACTATTAAGAAGCCTTTCTATCATCCCTGAAATTACTGTGTATTTTATTTGTATGTATCCTATATTCAGTTATTTGTACACATCATTATACCCATAGGAGAGGTTGTACCTTGTAACGGAAACTGCTTCCTTTTTTATCTTTGGATTCTATGATTAGCATAGCAGCTGGCACAAAATAGGTACTTGATAAATACTACTCACTGCACCATTTAGCTGTCACATAATTTCACTCACCAAAATGTTCTTCTTTCCCCTTCTCTTAAACATTTCCTCAAGTCTCTAGTGTTCAAGACATTCTTGTTCATCTCTGTCTGGATAGGTATATGGGTGTAGTATCCCACTTCAGATAGTTTAAGGTTGTTTTGATATTGTTTGGAATACTGTGACTAATAAAGATCATATACTTCAGAGGAATTGAAAACATGGTCTTTACTAATAAACCTCAGCATTCTGATGTCTTTACCAGTAAGCCTAGTTTTCTTGTATATGTACTTACACTTTCTTTCTGAGAAATAATGACATTCAACAGATTTGTTCAGAACATAGTGTGCATTGAATCTGTTTTGTCACTGATTTGCATCTGTCTTGACCTCTGCTTTACTGATGAGTAAGGACAAAACAAAAACTTTATAGTTCCTTGATAGTGACTGTAACAGAAATATTAGCAATATATGCACATTTCTACTTTTTTTCTTCTTTATGACCTTATATTCATTACTATGTGTGCCGTATTTCTAGTTCCAAGATTTCATTGCCAAGGTTTTTTTAATGCTCTTAAGGGAAGCAGATAAAAGAGTTTTCAGAAATATTTCTTCCCTAAATCCATAAACAAATCCAAGTTAGACAAATCACCACTGATTTAACTGATTATTAGGAAGTCATTATTCAAAGACACTTGTGACTCAAGTTCAATTCAGCAAACATTTTAAAAGCATCTTCTATATTTCTTACTATGCACCATATCAAGTAATGGGAATAGAAACTCAAAAACAAGAATAATTCCCACTTTCAGGGAACTCAGATTATATAATACCTTGTCATTTCCTGGCCTTTTAACTCCTACAAATCTAGAATACAAATATAATTATACAACTATAATCTTAATTGTAGGCAAAACTTTCATATTACCTATACAACTCCTCATGAGTAAACAATTTTATTTTGACCAAGACATGTTTTATTTTATTTAATCTTTTTGAGTCATGTTCTGTCACTTGTAGTTAAATGACTTTTGGTAGACCTTTTTTGAAGACTCAGATTTTCATTAGGACAAAATTACCTTTTTAAAAAAAAATTTATTTTTTTAATTTAAACTTTTATTTTTCAAAACACATGTGTGGACAATTCTTCAACATTAGCCCTTGTAAAACCTTGTATTCCAATTTTCTCCCCCCCACACACACCCACTCTCCCCTAGATGGCATGTAGTTCAATACATGTTAAATATGCTAGAAATATATGTTAAATCCAATATATGCATACATATTTAATATACTTATCCCACACAAGAAAAGTCAAATCAAACCAGTTTTTAAAAAAAAGAGAGAAAGAGAAGCAAAATAAAATGTAAACAAACAATAACAAAAAGAGTGAAAATGCAATGTTGTGAACCACACTCAGTTCCCATAGTTCTCTCTCTTGAGTGTAGATGGCTATCTTCATAGCTGAACAGTTGTAACTGGTTTGAAACATCTCATTGTTGAAGAGAGCCATAGGACAAAGTTATTTTTTCTAGCTATGTGTAAGGTATCAGATTCTAAATGAATTCTGAGGTACATAAGAAATGAAGCATTTTAAAATGGCATTTTACTTAATTTTTATTGACCAAATTAAATTTTGTCCATCTTTTTTTTGCATCATAGACAATTTTTGTCAGAGAATTTGCTATTGCTATTTTTAATTGGCTAGTGACTCAGTGACTCTTCCATTGATAAATCTGATTTGGTTATTGAACTTCTGTTTACTATTTAATTTCTCCAATATAAATTGATTTTTCATTGTCTTTCATTATACTGTATATATACTGTTATTGAGAAATTTTTGAAACTTTATAATATCAATATTGAAAGCTTTTGAGTTTTTTATTTATATATTTATATATCAAATATACATATTTTGTATTTGTGGATCTTAATTTGTACAATGGAATCATATAACATGTTCTACCCTGGATGACACCAAGAGACCTTCACAGGAGAAGGACTGACTTTTATTTTGCATAATGTTAGATTACACAGTAATTCAGACTACTAGCACTAATGCTCAGCATTTGTGACTTTTATCAGTAATCATTTCAAACTCATCAAGATACTAACCACCAGAATATGAAACTATATTAGTTATTAAACTAAATTTAATTGACAGCTAATATGTCAGTAATTTTTCTTTATTATTTTTTCTTGTTTTATATAGCTCATATGTTAATATTCAAGAAATAAAACTAGTAATGGAAATAATTAAGCTGATCAAAGACAGAAGAAAGGACATCACTATACGTAACATTGGTATAATCACACATTACAAAGCGCAAAAGATGATGATTCAGCAGGAATTGGACAAAGAATTTGAAAAAACCAGGTAAAGGGGACTTAAGGAGCCCGCAAATATACACTATTCTTTTTGAGAAAAATGACAAAAGAGAAGAATAAAAGGGAAGGCAAGAGAGGAAAAGTATGGCATCTCAAGAAGGGTAGCATACCAGGGGTTAAGTAGAGAACCCTTAGGGTTTTGGGTTTTGGGGGGTTTTTTTGTTTTTGTTTTTGGGTTTTTTTTTTTTTTTTTTTTTTTTGGTTTTTTTTGATTTGGTTGTTTTTAGAGAGCTGAATATATAAGTACAGGGAAGTATCTAAAATAATTGATAGACTGGAGTCCCATATATAGTAAGATGTGACAGAGTCAAGATCATAGGTAGCAGGATTAACTTTGGTCAGGAGAACAAGGAACACTTTAGAGGTAAGAATGGAGGAAGAAAGATGGTAAAGTTCAGAAAAATTTTGAGATGGAAAGGAAAGAGTTTGAAATTGGAGTTCCTGTCAGATGGCATAAGATGTCATAGATGAAGTCATTGGCTAAAACTTAGTGGGACTGTATTGGACTTAAAAACTCAAGGATAGTGTAGAAGTTTTAGAATAGTAATTATGGGGAATGTAGTAGTTAGCTAGGAAAAAATTAATCCTGCCCCACTTAAAGCCCTAAATTATTTTTTAGTTCTAAATTATTCTTTAGGGACTTGGTAAATTTTCTTTACACATAGCAGAATTGAATAAAAGCTCTCTGAATTGAATTTAAGAGCTAATTCAACATTAGTCTTTAATTAATAAACTAATGTAATGCTCAGCATGTCATTAATTTTGGGTTTTTTGGGATCAAAGTTGATTTTCCTATAATCATTTTTTTTTTTTTTTTGCAAAATGTTCTAATGCTGATCTATAATAAGCTTTTATGTATTTAATCTTTTAAATGTCTTTTCACACAGATAGGAACTGCCAGATACTAATATCAATCCATGAGCACATGATTTTAGTTGAGCTAAAAGACTTGTTATAATCTTAAACAATTTATTTTCTCTGGATACATTTTTTTGGCTACTGCAATCAAATATTGATTAAATTAACTTACTGTGGTGAATGGTTTTCTTTCTCTTAAATAACCAACTTGCAATATACTTTGATCACAACTTTATTTCCCTTTTTAATTTTTGTTAAGAAATTTTGTTGAAATTATAGTTTGTTTAGAATTTTTAAAATTTTCTGACCATTGCTTTCCTCTGAGTTAGGAATATTGCAATGAGTACTTAATCTGATAATGTTGATGTACTTTGTATTCTTTTAGTAAAGCTATGGTATTATTATATAGTAAATACAATGGTTTGCTGTTTGATCCTGTAACAATATTTCATACCCCACTGTGCCTTAAAAGCATGACATTTCAAGTCCATTTTTCTCTTTTTGTTTTGATATTATTTAGATACTTCCAGTGAATACTGAAAACAAATAGAATGTCACAATATACTGGAAATATATATATAATAAAATGTCACAATATATGTAGGGCATTTTGCTCTATGGTTATAACTGTATCATTACAATGTGTAGTGCATTGAGTAGCAGTTTGAAAGGTTGAGAGCTCCATATATATGGTCTCTGTCCCAACTCAGTTCTGCTTGTAAAAGCAACCAATATGTAAAGCCCATGACAAATGAATCCTGCCCAACCTCTACACCAAAGGCCCAAACAAAAAAACAAAATGTATATATTATTTCATTTGTGCTTCACAGCATGCCTCAAGATAGGTAGAGCAGATCCTATTGTTCCTATCTTACAAATAAGGGAGTTATTTCAGAGAGGTTAAATAATTCATACAGAGGTAGGACTAGAACCCTAAACTTCTAACTTCCTGGTTCAGTGCCTTTTTCCCTTGTACACACGCTTCTCCATAATGAGGTTTTTTTCTTCTTAAATAGACCAGGAGAAGTTGATACTGTGGATGCATTCCAAGGTCGTCAGAAGGATTGTATTATTGTTACATGTGTTCGAGCAAATGCTTCACAAGGCTCAATTGGGTATGTCTCCCTTTTTTTAAAAATGTGTTTTGAAGGTCAGTCTTATTTCTGAGTATTAGACTATCTTATTAAAAGTTTATCATTGTGTTTTAAAAAAAAAACTTTCAAGTACTAAAAATAATTTGCTTGCTTTTATATAATTTTGTTATGAGAAGCTTGTTATGAGAAATGAAAACTTCCTATATAATATCTGTGTATATTATATGTATATCATATATATATACCATATATGTATATATGATATATATCATGTTATACTGCATATTATATATTACCTTTTATATTGACTCATTTTTCATTATGGATCTGTTCTTTGTGTTTTATTAAGTAAATTTAATATAAACTAAAATAGATTAAGTATTTGCAGTAGAATTGTTATATTTGAATTAATATGGTTGTTTCTTAGCATGCAGGTTCTTTTCTCCTCATTTCTAGTTGCCACATCTAGTCAAATGTGATATGTGTCTATTGTTAGTCCAGCTATTAAAGTGTCTTAGGAACATGACGTGGTAGTGTTTTCTAACATGACTAGATGGTATTTTTCTTAATCATCATGAAGAAATTTGATCTAAGGTGGTGGTGGGAAACAGATTTCCCCTGCTTCCCTATTTTACCTTTTTTAGGATTAATAAAAACTGATGATAGAATACTCTTTTCTAGAATATTTGTATGTTATCTAAGTGTAGCTCCCAAATTATCATTAGAGAAAAGATTTTAAATATATTGAATTTAAAAGTGTATGAATTGTGTATGTGTGTGTGTGTATACATATACACACACACACACACACTATGTCTAAGACTCAGTCTTCATTGGTGAATTTCTGATTGACTTAGACTTAAGGTTGAAAAGTGATAGGGGAATCATAATCAGAGTTGATTAAGTTGAAAAGCAACAGTAAAAAGTAGAAATCACTTTTCTCTAGATATCTCTGATATGATAGCAAGTGAAAAAGCAATATGATCTTTATAGCAAAGGAGCATCAAAAAGATGTTAATATGTAGTCTGTGTCTTTGTTTAATAAAAGTTTGCTTCTTTAGAAAGAACATTTAATTTTGTGTTATTTATTAGGTTTCTGGCAAGTTTGCAAAGAATGAATGTAACCATTACTCGAGCCAAGTATAGTCTGTTTATCCTTGGACATTTGAGGACATTGATGGTAGGTACATTATTTACATTTTTTTCTTTCTTGCATCTCTGCCAGAATTCTTTTGTATCTTATCTTGAGGGTCTGCTCAGAATAAAAAGTATTATAGATTTTTTTTTCCTTGTTAATTTTAACAAGCTGTCATTTAATTTGTTCTTGAAACAAGAAGTGGAATCCCATATATTAGTTGTATAACCCTAAGGGTGCTTCTCTCCTTTGAAATTCTTTCCAGCTTCTGTGTGCTTCCTACAAAGCTACCCATCTTTTTCTTTATCCCACCTGTCCCAATACACATGCTCTGTTTTCACTATTGATATTTCCAGCTCAGTCTAAGATAGGGCAAAAGAGGTGGGAGTGGGGGAAGAAGGAGAAGTGTGTGTGTGTGTGTGTGTGTGTGTGTGTGTGTGTGTGTGTGTCTTTTCTTCCCTACTTCATTATTATATTATTATATAGCCAACTCTTAGGTTGAGGTGGCAGTGACAAACTTTCTTTTGATGGTTGTTTATTTTCTAAATATAATGGCAAGTAGTTGCCTTCAGAAAATCAAATCCTCTCATTTTCTTATAAGAATCTAATTGAATTTGCAGAAATAGTAAAATCTTGGGGTCTAAGGTTTTTATTTCCACTAGAGGGCATCCAAGTACTATATTACTTCTTTAATTTAAAACTTGTAGAAGGATAGGATTCATAATTACTAGACTCCTTTCTCTCTTCTTTTAAGAAATCTCTCTTCTCTACCTCCTTTTCCCCTTCTTGTCTCTAATGTTTCTTAATGACCCAACTTTTTAGACTTTGTAGCCAAGTCAAGAAGTGAGACTACTGGGAAAAGAAATCTTTTTTCTAAATTGGGAACACATTAAGTCTTATTCTTTTCTAAAACATCACGTCTCAGCCAAGTCATGATTAATCAACTTCATCAGAATTCTTAAACTTTCAAAGTTTTTTCTTTACATTATTGTAGTCATTGCATGTTATTACATTCTAGTACAGTTAATTGTATTATAATACATAGCATTCATATTCCAAAATTTATTAAACCGTTCCTCATTTGGTGGAATCTCTTTATTTTTTCAATCAATAGACAATTTGCTTTTTCTTTCTCTTATCTCATCCTTTCCTTCATGTGAAAAAATACTCCTGTAACAGATAATATCAATAGCTAACATTTATATAGTGTTTACTGTGTCAATCAGTGTTAGTAATTTGTTTACAATTATTATCTCACAACAGTTTTAGAAGTAGGTACTTTATTATCTAACAGATGAAGAAACAGTCAAATGGGGGTTAAGTGACTTGCCCAGAGTCACACAGCTTTTGAGTGTCTAAAGCCAGATTTGAACTAAGGTCTTTCTGACCACAGTCCCTAACACTTTATCCTCAAGCAAAATAAATTTCCACATTGGCCATGTCTAAATGTCTATTTTATTATGTGACTTAAATCCACTACTTCTTAAGAGGTGGGCAATATATTACCCATGTAATTAATGGGCAATGATTAATGTAATCAATATTACATTGATTATATTTCCTAAGTCTTCCAGTTACTTGTCTTTTTAATGTTAATGTTGTTAAAATTGTTCTCCTATTCTGCTCACTCCATTCTGCATTAGTTTATAGTATTCCTTTATATTTGCATATTATAATTTTGTTCAGACATTCCCCAGTTGATAGGCATGCTCTTTGGTTTTTGTTCTTTGCTACTACTAAAATAGTTGCTCTAAATAATTCTGTACCTGTAGATTCTGTTTCTTTTTCTTTGATCTCTTTGAAGTTTAGATAGAGTATTACTATCACTGGGTCATAGAGTATTTGCCCAGTTTGATGACTCTTAGGTAGCTTTGCTTTCCAGGATGACTGGAATTCACAGCTTAACCAACAGTTCATCATATGTATCTATTCTCCCTTCAGATCTTCAAAGATATATTGTTGGAATTAGGCTTGGCTGGCCTAAGGAGGATAAAGTGTAACCTCCACTGCTTAATTTACATTTTAAAAATGATTAGTGATTAGAATTTTAATTTTTTTTTTATTTTCAAAATACATGCAAAAGATAGTTTTCAACATTCACCCTTGCAAAACATTGTGTTCACATTTTTCTCCTTCCCTTCCCTCCTCCCCCTCCTAGACAGCAAGTAATCCAATATAGGTTAAACATATGCAGTCCTTCTAAACATATTTCCACATTTATCATTCTGCACAAGTAAAATCAGATCAAAAAGGGAAAACATGAGAGGAAAAAAAATAAGCAAATAACAAAAAAGGTGAAAATACTATGTTGTGATCCATAATCAATCCCCATAGTCCCCTCTCTGGGTGCAGATGGCTCTCTCCGTCTCAAGTCTATTGGAATTGGCTTGAAAGTGATTAGAATTTATAGTGAATTTAAGTGACTTAGAGAATTTTTTTCATGTGATTATAAATGCTTGCATTTTTTTCCTTTGGAAGCTGTTATAGTTAATATCCTTTGCAGAATAACAATCTTAGAAATTTGGGTTAGTTCCCTCTGTGTTTTGGAAATTAACTTTTATCAGAAACGTTTGTTGCAAAAATGTTTTCACCATTAATTGCCTTCTAATTTTAGCTGTATTGAGTTTATTTTGTGCAGAAACAAAAATGTGCTTTTTATCTTCTGTCTTCTCTTATGTATACCTTACTTGGCCATGAACTGTTTTCTATATCACTAGATCTGAAAGGTATTTTTCCTTTTATTTATGATCTTTTATGTCTTAAGTCACATATTCATTTGGAGTTTATCTTGGCACATATAGTATGACATTTCCACAAGACTGCTTTCTAATTTTTCCAGTTTTTGATTTTGTTAGTGTGTGGAATCTTTGGGTTTTTCAAAACTTTTGGCTAATATTTCTTATTTCTTTATGTTCTAAACCTAATCTGTTCCACTATTTGATATCTCTTTCACTCTTTTTAAAAAATTATTAATCTCTATTGACTATACTAACTTTTTCCTTCAGATGAATTTTGCTGTGATTTGTCCCATCTCTACAAACTATCCTTTGGTGATTTGGTATGGCCATTAAATAAGTAAATTAATTTAGATAGCATTGTTATTCTTATATTGACTTGGCTTCTATTTGATTTCTAATTTTTTGCGAAAGCAAAAAAGTGCTGGTATAAATATTTTTGTACATATGGTTGCTATCTTTGACCTCTTTGAGATATGGACCTACTTGTGATATTCATGGGTCAAAAAACAGGCACTTTACTGACTGTGGGGGCAGAATTCCAAATTAACTTTTCAGAATATTTTACCCAATGCACAACCCCACTGTTAATACATTAGTGTGCCTGTCTTCCCACTGCCTATCTGTTCATTGCCATTTTCCTCCTTTGTTTTTTTTTTTGCTAATGTAATTGCTATGGAGTAAAAATCTCAGTTGTTTTAATTTGCATTTCTTTTAAAAGTAATTTAAAACATTTTTTCATGTGGTCATTGATAGTTTGTCTTTTTTCTTTTTGAGTATTGCTTATTCATATTCTGACCATTTGTCTTCTGTTTTCCTAGTAATTTTTGTCAAAAGGTAATTATTATCCTAGTATTTGATTTCCTTGGGTCTGTTAAACACTTTGCAACTATATTTATTTGATTGCTTCTGGATCTTGTTTACCTAATCTATTCCAATTATCAGTTTTTATGGTTTTTTTTTAAGTATTATTAAATGATTTTGACATTTATTACTTGGTAAATAGTTTGAAATCTGATACTGTCCAACTCACAATGACTTGTAGATTTCTGGTTATGTTGTGACTTTATGGTGTGCATCAAAGGATCAAGGGAGACATGAGTGGTAATTCAAGAGTTGCTTTACAATATTTTCTTTCATCTTTGCCTAAATAAAACTGTTTTAGAAATATATTTAAATATCTTAAGAAATGGAAGATGTAATCATACACATAGACCATGTTTGGGTATTTTTATTTTATGATCATTGTTTTTCTTTTGTTTCAAGGAAAACCAACATTGGAACCACCTAATTCAAGATGCTCAGAAAAGAGGTGCTATTGTTAGGACCTGTGACAAGAATTATAAGTATGATGCGATGAAAATTTTGAAACTCAAATCTGTGCCACAACGAAGCCTATCACACCCTCCCACAATAGTGCCAGAAACCACTAGATTCCAGAACTGCTTACCACCCAGCAACAAGCCCAAAGACATGATGAACAAACCTAACAGTGGTATTTCTAAGACCACTTCTGTGGCTTCTCCATGGCGCAACAGCACTTCCTTGTTACCTGTTGAAGTTCAACCCATTAACTGCAGGGAAGCTGCGGTTGTTACAAAAGCTGCTGAAGTACCTGTTGTTCGGGACCCAAGACTAGCAAAGAGAAATGAGCGTGATGCCATAGAGAAATTCTCAGGTGATATACAACCATCCAGTATCCAGCATCCAAGAGTGATGGTACCTACATATGAACCTAGCCTTCCTTTAGCTCCCCAGGACCCCAGTAATGTCATACAACACCTTTTTCCAAAAGTAACATCCTCCAACAATTGCAACCTGACTGCACAACTTGAACCTCCCTCTGCAAATATCTCCATGCACACAAACAAAAGAAAAACCAGTGAAGAAGAAGGATCTGGCTACGGAAGAGAAGTGACATCTTCTGGAGAAGGACAACAAGAACAACATGAGTCTAAGAAAGACTGTCACTTAGACAGGGACTATTGCTTGGACAGGAGGAGAAAAGAAAACCAAGATAGTCATTCAAAAAGAAGAAAACTTTCATAGCTAAGGTCTTGAGTCTCAACAACAGGCAACATTTACCAAAAGGAATATTTATTATAAGAAATGCAGCTTTGGGTGCTCAGTTAATAAGAATAGAGATGTTAAATTTATTTTTAAATTTGGGGCCATTAATTTCCCCTAGAACTTGGAAGATTGTATACTCTTATTTAAACTTATTTTCTATTGGTAATCTTTACAAATGAGTGTGTTTTTCTGTCTTGAATTTCAGAGGACCTTTGTGCATCAATGATAGTGTCTTTAGAGCCAGATAAATGAAATGTAGTTCTGTTGTTCTTCCTTTTTAGAAAAGGAAGCCAGACTTGGACAAATTTTGTAAATGTAGAGATGTACATTTGTATAGCAAAGAACAAAACCTTTTTAAGATTTAATCTAGTTGCTATTTTGCCTTTTCTTTCTCCCTGCTCAAAATGTTTGTTCATTTTTCAGCAGAGCAAAGTCATCTTTAAAAGTGGGGGTCACTCTAATGCTATTGTAAGCCTGATTTCTTTCACAACATAAGTTGTTTGGAAAAAAGCTGAGTTGGTGGTAATGGGTCAGATGTCTCTAGTTCTATTTTAAAAGCTGACTGGCCTCATGGGGAAGCTTTGGTGAAAGCATTTGGTTTAGATGGTGTTGTGCTTATCTTGTACATTTTAAAACCAGGCTTTTTTGCACAAGATGGTTAATTTCTACAAGCGTTCATCTATCTATTTTTACTAAATTTTTAGTTCTCCACTTCAAATTCTCTTTCTTGGCAATATTGTACAACTGTCCTAGAAGATGTGAGATACTATAGATTGAAGGTAATGCTTTGAACAAATACTGAATAGTTGAAGTGGATGGTCTCAAAAACATCATTAAAAACCTCAAGGAAATAAAAAGAAACGGAATACTTCTAATTGGAATAGTTTATTAGGTGATTAGGGTTTGGAAATACTGGCAGATTTCTCACATTTTTTAGAAACTGTGTAACTTTGATAAAAGTATACTAAATTTTGGTAACTGGTGGTACAAATTATAGCAAAGATTTAAATAGATTTCCTTTATTTAAGTAGGTTTATAACTTTTTGCCCCTTCTTTCATTTTCCTTCCTTTTTTTTTAATTTTTAATTTAAAAAATTTTTTATTTGTTTTTTTAATAACTTTTTATTGACAGTCCTTTCTTTTTGCTATAGAAATTTATTTTAAAGAAAGGCCTATTTATCAGTGTTGTGTGAGGGAAAAAAATCTACATTATTTTTATCAGAACTGTAAAGAGGCACCTTTGTGGGGGGAAAGGCATGGTACAGGATTTGATTCTTTTAAGAAAGCTATATGATTTTGGCCACAGGTTTACACACACACACAAAATAAGGAACAATTGTTTGAAGTGTTTTTTTCACAGAAGTATGTCTAAAAATAGAGGGGGTTAAAAAAGAGAGTTTAGAAAAGAGAAAAATTTCAAATTTATTAAATTTGAAATTTTTTACTACCTCCTGCACTTTAAGCAAAAAGAATGAATTCTGTATTTGGGCTTTTTGAAAGATCTTTCTGTGTAGAATGTTTGCAGTCATCTCATGGACCGTTTAATTCTTACGCCACTTTTGAATTTTTCCAAAAGTTGACAGTACATTTCCTCTGGACAGTGCATCTTTAACATCTTTAACATTGGATTCCAAACATATAAGTGGTAGAATGAAAATATCTCTTTAACAGTAGCACCTTTTTTGATCTTATGGTACCTACACATTCAGAATATGTTTCCTTTGCCTATGGATCAAAGGAAGAGTGGTAGTAGGAGTTAGATTTGGGGGAACATTTCATTAGTTATAACCATTGTGTGGGTTTCAAAAGATTAGATGCCAGCTTTTATTACACATCTTTGTCAGGGAATTGCCCTTTTATGAATATAAGTTGTTTTTTTCTAAAGTTAGTGCTTTCAATTTGGGCTTTTTTTCTGCCAGTAAACTTGACTTAGAAGGGATGAAAAGAAGGTTATATGAAAGATTTCTAAGATTTCAAATGAAATATTTTGTCTTTGTTTTGGATATCTTTGAATCCTCCTCAGTCTATTTATGTTGACATGTAGATTGTCAAAGAACTTTACCCTCAGATTTAGGATTTATTACCATATGCTAAATTGGTCTACAAATAGGTGTTTTCAGTTAAGTCTGGGACCCAAGTTCAAACTGATTTATGGTTCCTTTGTTTTCCTGTTAATAATTCCTTCCTAAAGACTAATGAAATAAATATCACAAAAATAATAAAGGTATAAGGGGAGGCTTCCATGGGATTAAAGGGAGAACATTAGGGAAAGATTATGATGTTAAACAAAAAGGATCCAAAAACTGAAAAATAAAAGTATAACCAGGACATTTGGCCTATAGGATAAATGGCATCTATACTTTGAGCAAATTCTCTTATTCAAATAGACTGTTGTAAGTACCATATTGTAAAGCTTAAGATCTCTTCTAACTGTTCCCTGCTCACCTGATTATGTTACTACCAGTAGGAGAGATGAAAATAATGAGCAGCTTGTATATAATCCTCCTAATGAACAAAATTTTTATACAAAAGCAGATACTTCTAGCAAAATAGCACTGTATTATCTAAGTGAATTAGAATCTTCTTTTGACTTTCTATGCAGCAAAATGATTTTAAACCACTTTGGTTGGGGATTAACCTAGTTATTTTGGACATGGCAAGCAGTGAATTATTTTGTTGGATAGTAGCTGGTGAGTTTTTAAGTTTAGGTTCTCTTTGCCTTGACATTTATGCACAGTCTCTTCAAATATCATTTTTGTATTTTTGATATGTTTTATATTTTTTGCATTACTTTTGACTTATCAAGCACAAACACAGTTAGAACTGGAAGGGAGTTTAAGACTCAAAAACTTTATTTTACAGAAGATAAAATTGAAGCCAAGAAAGGTTAAATAACCTGCTCAAAGTCACAAAATGGAGGCAGCATTTGAATCCAGGTCTCTTGGCTCTAAACCTCTTGCTCGTTCTTTTCTACTTCATTACCGTCTTGTTTATAGAGAAGAACAAAAAGGCTCAAAGATAGTTTTAGAGAAGTTAAATTTCTTTGCATGTACTAAATAGGAACTATACCAACTTAAAGGGTACAAAAACAAATTACTGTTAATATAGTGCAAAATTATTGGATCATTTAGGCTTTTTAGCTCCTTTCCACCATTTTACAACAGATACAGCAGAAGATACTTTTCCCTAGGGCAGAAGACCATTTTGTATTTTAATTTGTTTCATGGGTTGTCCTAGTCAATTAACTAATTAGTGACCACGCAACTTGTGGGAAGGCTGTATTTAGCTAGACTGGACAAAATGAACTCAGTGTTGCTAGTATCATATTCAAAGCATTTGTCCCTAGTGGTGTGTTTGACAACTCGGGATACCCTCACCTCCATTCCACTGTGAGACTTTGGAGTTAGATTTTTGAGGATTTGGTTTCATTGAATGCTCAGAGTCGATAAACATTTCATGGGATACAAGATCATCTTGCCTTGTAGTGCGTAGTGCTCATGATAAATATACAAAAAAGGACCATCATAAAGACCATTGCAACTTTTATATTTTCTGCATTAGATGGTAGAGAAAATTTATAAAGAATTCAATAATATTCCCCAAGTCCTTATAACAATTTGAATGCAAAAAGGAACATTGGAAATGGTGGTTCCAAATTAGGAAGTGTGAGTCCAAAGGCTATACGGTAACCTCAAGCCTATCATAAATGGTTTACAAAGAGAATTGGAAATACTAGACGTGGTGAACACTGAACATCACAAAACTGTAATTTGGTAGCTTTAATAAGAGAGAGTCAGCAGCATAATGAAAAGAGAGCTGACCTCAAAGCTAGGAAGACATAGTTTTAAATATTAATTGACCATACTGACTGTGACTGGGCAAATCATTTAACCACTCGGTGCTGTAGGCAGATATCTAGGACTAATTTACAAAGAAGATGCTAGTTTTTATTGATGGAGAAAATTTCTTCATCTGGAAATTTCCTAAACTAATAAAATTACGGAACCACACACTAGATGTTAGCCTTAATAGACAGGAAATGATTGGTTACTAATATAAAAGTCAATTCCCAATCAGCTTTTCCTTGTGGTCAGACCCTTGTTATCCAGTAAAAATCAAAGTGGACCAAATTAGAAGAAAGGATAAAGATGAGAAGAAAATACTATGTGCCATTACAACATTTTCAACTTGGCTTATTCAAAGAAATCTATTGACTGGTAAAAATGGAAACTGGATAAAGGAAAAGACATTAACATCAACTGTGTCCATTTTCCACGTGAGTTTAACCAGTATCGATGAACTGCCACAACTATGAGGCTAAAAGCACAGAAAACCACCATGGTCAGTAAATATTCAATCTCTTTGCCAATCAGGCATGGTAACAGAGAAATAGCAATTTAGAATGTGAATTTATTTTACATAATCTTGAGGAGGAGAGTGGGAGATTTTCAATGGTATTGACTCAGTAGTAGAGAGAAAAACACATTTAAAGAAAACTTGGAATGAGACCAAATTAAGCTAACATATACATACTGTTTCCCCTAATAGAATGTAAGCTCCTCCTGGGCAGGGACTTTTTTTTTTCTCAATAGTATTTTATTTTTCCAAATACATGTAAAGATAGTTTTTCACATTCAGTTGTGTAAAACTTGATGTTCAAAATTTTCCTCATCTTCCCCCTTCCCAAGACAGCAAGCAATCTAATACAGGTTAAATATGTGCTATCCTTTAAACATATTTACATGTTTGTCAATGCAAGAAAAATCAGACTAATGGGGGGGGGGGGGAGGAGGTGGGGAAACACAAGAAAGAAAAAAACAAAATGGTGAAAACACTTTGTTTTGATCCATATTCATTCTTCATGGTTCTCTGGATGTGACTGAAATTTTCCATCCCAAGTCTGTTGAAATTGTCTTGGATCACCACACAAATAGAGCTAAATCTGTTACAGTTGATCATCACATAATCTTGTTACTAGGTACAGTGTACTACTGAATCTGCTCATTTCACTCAGCCTCAGTTCATGCCTTTCCAGACTTTTCTGAAATCGGCCTGCTTATTTCTTAATAATATTCCATAACATTACCATAACTTATTCAGCCATTCCCCAACTGATGGGTATCCACGCAGTTTCCAATTCTTTGCCACTACAAAAAGAGCCACACATGGGTCCTTTTCCCTTTTTTATTATCTCTTTCAGATACAGACCCAGTAGTGACATTGCTGGATCAAAAGGTGTAGTTTTATAGCCCTTTGGGCAGAGTTCCAAATTACTCTCCAGAATAGTTGGATCATTTCACAACTCCAACAATGTATTCATGTTCCATTTTTGCCATATCCCCACCAACATTTTCCTATCATCTTAACCAATCTGAGAGGTGTACCATTGCATCTAATTATCTTAATTTGCATTTTAAAATTTTTAATAGCTTTTTATTTACAAGATATATGCATGGGTAATTTTACAGCATTGGATTACCAAACTTTTTGTTCCAATTTTTCCCCTCCTTCCCTCCACCCCCACCCCTAGATGGCAGGATGACTAATACATGTTAAATATATTAAAGTATAAATTAAATACAAAATAAGTATACACGTCCAAACCGTTATTTTGCTGTACAAAAAGAATCTGACTCCAAAATATTGTACGGATAGCCTGTGAAGGAAATCAAAAATGCAGGTGGGCAAAAACACAGGGATTGGGAATTCGATGTAATGGTTCTTTGTCTTCTCCCAGAGTTCTTTCTCTGGGTGTAGCTGGTTCAGTTCATTACTGCTCCATTAGAACTGATTTGGTTCATCTCATTGCTGAAGATGGCCAGGTCCATCAGAATTGATCATATAGTATTGTTGAAGTATGTATATAATGATTTCCTGGTCCTGCTCATTTCACTCAGCATCAGTTCATGTAAGTCTCTCCAGGCCTCTCTGAAATCATCCTGTTGGTCGTTTCTTACCAAACAATAATATTCCATAATATTCATATACCACAATTTATTCAGCCATTCTCCAACTGATGGGCATCTACTCAGTTTCCAGTTTCTGGCCACTACAAAGAGGACTGCCACAAACATTCGTGCACATACAGGTCCCTTTCCCTTCTTTATGATCTCTTTGGGATATAAGCCCAGTAGTAACACTGCTGGATCAAAGGGTATGCGCAGTTTGATAACTTTGAGCATAGTTCCAAATTGTTCTCCAGAATGGATATATTCACAATTCCACCAACAATGTATCAGTGTCCCAGTTTTCCCACATCCCCTCCAACATTCCACATTATCTTTCCCTGTCATTCTAGCCAGTCTGACAGGTATGTAGTGGTATCTCAGAGTTGTCTTAATTTGCATTTCTCTGATTAATAATGCCTTGGAGCATCTTTTCATATGGCTAGATAAAGTTTTAATTTCTTCGTCTGAGAATTGTCTATTCATATCCTTTGACAATTTGCATTTCACCAACAGTGAGTAGAGCATTTTTTCATATGACTTGAATTTAATTTCATCTGAAAATTGTCTGTTCGTATCTTTTGACCAAACTACCAATTGAGGGACGACCTGTATTCTTACAAATTTGACTTAGTTCTTTATATATTTTAAAATGAGGCCTTTATCAGAAACACTGGCTATAATTTTTTTTTTAAATCAGCTCTCTGCTTTCCTTCTAATCTTGGCTGTATTTACTTTGTGTAAAATCTTTTCATTTAATATAGTCAAAAGTATCCATTTTGCTTTTCATTTCTGGTTCTTTGGCCATAAATTCTCCCTTTTCCACAGATCTAACAGTCTCTAGGCAGATATTCTTTTTAACTAATGTTGTGTTCCCTGCACCTTCTTGTCACATAATAGTAGGTGCTTAATAAATACTTGCTGATTTGATTTGATTTGATTTGATGATCTTGAGGTTATCAAGAGCAGTTACATAAACAGTATAGATATGTTTATCAAAAGTGTTTGTTTCTGGTTTTCCAGAGCAGAATTCAAACATGAAAAAATTTCTTTAAAATGATGAGTCCTTCAGATGTTCTTGTAAATGATATTGTGCTATTTATGTTATATTTTGGAATAGTTCAAAGGTTCATAAGGAGATCCACTATTACCTAAGTGTAGATCCAATAATACCTAAAAGTATTCAGTCTAGGAAAAGTCAAGAGAATAAAACTTCCTAGCTAATTCTACACTATGCTGCTTCTACTCTTATTCTCTTTATCCTCTTCCCACTGGAAACCTTGCCTTGAATTCCATCCTTAGATGTTAGTCTCTAATAGATGAGCTTTTGACTAACCTGCACTAGGTTTCTTCTCTCCACCATGAGACCAAATGAAAAGGATCTCCAGCTCTCTTGCCGTCTTCCCAAGCTGCCATCAAATCAGATAAGTAACTTAAGGGATGGAGATGGGAGTTGGGCTCTCACTGCCTGTGTTTCATACCACTGGGGCCTTGTCTTAGAACCAAGTATGCCAGACTACCCTCTCTGGGTTCTATTTTCTGCCCCCTAGAGCCTTCTCTGGAACAACCAACAATGCATCTTATTTAGTAGGTACAGCTTCCTTGGTCCTTAGGATGGGCAGACATCACTATGAAGCTGAATCTCCAGGACGGACTTCAAATAATATAACCTAGTACCTCCCTCAACAAAATTCCCTCCAATCACTGATAATCTACTTGGAATCTATTCAATAGTAAGCATATTCCCATCCCCTTAATGCTCATCTTTATCTCAGTGGTTCTAAATCCTTATCTGTCTCATTTTCCATCCTTGATTCATTCTTGCTTTAGAGCTGCTTACCTTTCCTCTGTGCCCTCTAGAATGCCTAGTCAATAATTAACACATTTCCTTTTGACTACTGCCTATAAACATGTCCATAGCTCCCTCGTTCTAAAAACAAAACTCCATCTCTAATTTGATCACTACTGTAATCCTGTCTCTCTCCTAGCCTTTTCAGCTGAACAAGAAAAAATAATTTATATACAATGCCCCCACCTCCTCAATCACTTCTAAACCTCTGAAATGTGGATTCTGAGTTCACTATGCAATTGAAACTGTCACCTCTCAACTTAGCCTATTATTTTTATGGGCTTTTCTCCATTCTCATCCTAGATGCCTCTATTATATGTGACATTGTGGGTCTCCTCTTCCTACTACTCTCAAGACCTTCTGGTCACAGCTCTCTCCTACTTAATTCTGTCTGTCTTTGTTTCTTTTCATGATTCTTTATCCATATCATGTCCACTAACTGTGGGCATCCACCCATCCAAACTCTTTCTTGGTCCTCTTTTTTTCCTCTTTACTCTCCATTTGGTGATCTAAGCAGTTCCCATGGATTGTTGTCTCTCTGTATTTGATTCCTAAATATACATATTTAGGCCTGTTCTTTGTTTTGAACTAGGTAGTCATATGTTGACAAGTGCCTCAGATATCTGGTACTAGATGTTCTGTTGGCATTTCAGTATGTCTAAAATGGAACTAATGATCTTTTCCTCAAAGCCTTTTTTCTTTTGAATTTTCCCAATCATCCCAGGCTGTAACTTAGGTGTCATCCTTGGCTTCTCCAGATATCTAATACATTGTGAAATCTTGCCATTTTTACCTTCACAGTATCTCTCTACATTTTTCCATTCACATCTACAATCCTAATTCAAACCATCGTCACCTTCCAACTAAGACCTCTCAAAGCCTTCTAACTGGTCTTCAAGTTTCTCCCTAATCCAATCTATCCTCCACTTAACGGCCAGGGTGATCTTTCTAAAGGGCAGTTCTGACCATGTTATTTTATTTATATTTTTGTCCAAGATCAACTATAAAGTCCTTTTTTTTTTCATTTTTTTTTAAAGTTTCACAACCTGGCCCTTACTTTCCAGGATTCATAAATAACACTTTAAACCCCTATACACACTGACCTGGCCACACTGGTTCACCACCTGTCTCCTACGTCTATTCCTTTGCAATGATTCTTCCCTCACCCCTAGAATGTTGTGTCCCTAACTTTCCTCTTAGTTTCCCTGATTTCCCGTCTGAGCAACCAGCAAAGATAGTAACTCAATACCGCTATCAGTAAAGCCCAAGAAATATAGAATATGAAGCTACTGTATGTATAAAACATTTTCATCTATCTTTTTTTTGGCTGAATAGATATTATTGAATTTAAGAAACTTAAAGGTGTATATGGGAGTATATGTGTGTATATATATATATATATATGTATTTGGGTATATACACATATATTGTATATCTTGAAAAGTCAATGCAGATTGACAATGAATTAGGCCCAGAATTAAAGGGAAAAAAAAGTAGATTGGACTTCATTTTTGGAAATTGTGCAGTGTTTTCAATGATTCTAGGCTACTCCTTAAAAAGAAACCTCTGAATTTTACATCAGTATTCCTGTGGTGATATGTGTAACTACAAATCTTGGAACATTACACTTTTCAAGAAATCAGAATCTTAGGTGACCCCACAAGGCAATGATAATGTATTTGCTGGTTATGAAGATGACAGTGAATAGTCAGAAAATGGCCTATTTATTTGGTAAGATCAAAGAAGATTCAACAACTCTGAGGCTACACTGGTTCTTACTTGCTAATTTAATGTTAAAAGACCTAGAGAAAAAGTACCTTTTATTTTGGGTGGATTCTGTATGACATTTATTAGAGACTGTTGATAAGTTTTAGATAAGATGGGGAGGCATGAATGAAGGGACCATGATCTTTATTGTTAGCAGAAATACTCACAAAGTTGTGATTATGGATCCATTTAAATATTGAAGTATTTAGAAATAACTTTTAAAAGCAAATTAGGAGTCTTCTAAATGATCTGCTTCAATGCTCTCATTTTACAAATGAGGAAAAAAATAAGTGACTGGTAAGTGACTTGTCCAGAGCCATGGATGTAATAAGTGGACTTTCTTCCACTACATGATGGAGTTTTAAAATGGAAGCCACCCATGAAAATCATCTCTGAAATTACATATATGGTGTAGTTTTAACCATTCCTAAGCAAGGGACCACAGATTTCAACAACAGACTCTGATTTATGGGTCATTTCCTATTAATAGGAAACAGATAAGAGCTCTATTTTTTCCCCAGATGGTCCTTAAGGGAATTCAAAGAACATTAATGAAGTTCCTAAGAATACAGAGACAAGAAATAGCCCCTGTCTTCAGGGAACTTTTATTCTGGTGGTGTAAAAAGAACAGAAACACACAAAAATATGAAATATAGTATATAGAAAATAAAATAATTTGAGCAAAGGGCCCTAGAAACCAAGCAGAATAGGATAGGCTTTCTTGAGCTATGAGAAAGAGGTACAGTGGAAACAAATTCTTGGCATGGACAGTTTGTGTAAAGGCAAGGAGAAGGGAGAGTCCTCTATTGAAGAAAAGTAAGCACATTTACTGGGACTTTAGGTGCTCAGAAGTCTGGAGTCATATTGTTAAAGGGTTTTAAAAGCCAAAAAGTGTAGTTTGTGTTTTAGTCTAGAGGCAATAGGGAACCAGTGGAGTGATGGGTCAGATATGCAGTAGTCAGAAGTGTTAAAAGAGACTTGCCCTGTTGGACTTGAAGTTAAATATTATTGAAGTAAAGCATGAGGTGCCTACCAATTTATCTGCTTGATGGATGGTTGTTTTGAGTTTTATGATTAGATTTGTTACAAAGGAATATCTTTTTATATCTAATAAGGAAAATTTCTTATCCAACTGGTTCTGGTTATTCTCCCTTTTCCCAGTGGTTCTACATACATCTCAACTATCACCTTTTGGAATTCCCTTTAAATAAGATGAGACTTAGTTTTGATCAACCATGTAGTATAATTATCTTGTTGAAGAAAATGAATCCTTTCTATTAAGGCTAAGTTGAGGAGGGATAGCAGTGAAAATGGATGTGAACTACTGAAAGAGGGTACTGAGTATAAATGTCCAAGTTGGGGCTAAATTGCCAGTGGTTACAGGAGTGGAACGCATTTTATAAAAGCAATAATTTCAGGAAATATAGTCAGACATTGATGTCTGCACTTCTGCCTGTTAAAAGGCACTTGACCTCAGCTTTGGTTTCTCATAATGTACCCAGAGCATGTGCACAAAGTACATAACTTGGCGTGTCTTGCTCATTTGGTATGCACATGCAAATTGCTATGGAAGGGAAGATGATGTATTTATTTGGGAGCTGGAGAGAATAATATATTGAGTAAGTGACCTGACAGGAGTTGATTGCTCTGTTAGGGCCAATTTATTTGCAGGTTTCATTTATAGTAGCATTACACCACCAACCAGAGCCATGATTTTTAAAGTAACTAGACATCATCCCTCCTATCTTTACCACCTTTCCAACTCCACCACTCATTGTTTGAAAAATGAATAATTCAGAGAGGTAACAAATTTGGCATTGGCCTAAACTGAATTTATGGTGGTATGCTACAGAAAAGACTTCTGTCCACAAGGGATTCCTTCTTATCTCATGAAAGACCTCAGTTATGGTCAGACTTTTTGATTGCACCAAAAAAACAAAAAACAAAAAACCCACCCCAAAATCCATTTACTGCAAAATTAAGTTCTTAAATAGAATGATGTGGCTCATGGATATGTTAAGTTCCCAAACTCAGGCTCTTGTACAAGTATAGAATCTCGGAGTTGAAAAAGACTTCAGAGGTCACGTTGCCCAACCTGGATCCGAACAAGAGCCCTCGCTTTCTGTAGGTATTGTCACCTACTAGAAATGGATATACAGGGAGGGGGGAATCTAATACTTCCTCAGGAATCCCATTAGGACAAGACAAATTTTTGGGAAAAAATTCTTTTCATCGATTCTGCAAGATACTAGAGTTCCCCATTTTCTTCTCTACCTTATTTTAGAGATGAGGAAACTGAGGCAAACAGGGTTAAGTGATTTGTCCATTGTCACAAGGTAAATTTGTCATTGCTCCTAATTTCCTGTCTTCTGGTGCTATTTCCTGTTGCACAAGACAACTCTACCAAGGCTGGTCAGGATCTTCTCTGCAACTTTTTATAACCAAAGAGAATTGCCTAGCCCTTAAGCACTAAAAGATAGTTTAAAATGACACAGCCAGGGGCAGAATTTGAACCCCATCTTTCAAGCTTTAAGAACTGGTTCTTTATCCATCAAAGTCACTAACTAGCTCCCTGTTAACTCCAGAATCAACTATAACATCCTCTCCCCTTTAAAGCCCTTCACAAGCTTATACCTTGGTCTCCTCCTGGGCTAGTTGGGGGAGCCTGGACCTGGCAGACAGTGTTATCAAAATCTTGACCATGGGCAGCCTTAATATGGTGTAGTGAAAAGACCTGCTGGGTTTAGATTTAGTACCTGGATTCCAATCCCGCTCTGCCATTTATACATCTTGAGCAAAACCTCTCAGACCTTCAAATTCCTAGTCTACAAAAATGGGACTGATCCCATTTACCTTGACCACATATTTGCATAGAGTTGTTGCTCTTTTTGGGGGAGATTGCAAGGCAATTGGGGTTGTGACTTGGCTAGGATCATGTACCTAGTAAATAGTGTTGTTGCCTTAACACAATGTACACTTTGTGAATTTCATCAGTGTTAAATCTGACACCATCCTCCCCTTCCCCCCCCCCCCACAAAATCTGAAGTAGGAAGGCAACCATATCATTCTATTTCCATATTTCTTGTGACGTTGCTCCCCTCGTGTCTCTCAGAGGCAGCTGGGTGATTCAGCCGATAAGGCTGCACCTGGACTCAGGAAGACCCGAATTCAAATTTGGCCTCAGACGTTTACCAGCTGTGTCTCTGCGCAAATTATTTAATTTCTGTTTGTCTTAATCCGCTGGAGAAGGAAATAACGAACCACTGCAATATTTTTGCCAAGAAGAGCCCACGGACAAAAAGGTACACAGGGTCATAAAGAGTCGGACTCTACTGAACGACGGAACAACTGACATCTAGTAGGCGCTTAATAAATGCAAGTTGACACCTCCTGCAGAGTCAGGCTGCTGAGTGGAATCTAGAGCTGAGAGAGCAGGTAATCAGGTTGGAGTCTGCAGGAAGGCGGGAGCGGGAGTGGGGGGGAAAGGAGGGAGAAATCCTCCGTCCATCCTGAAGGTGTACGAGCCAGGATCGCGAGCCTCAGGGCTGAGGAGACCTTGTGGCATAGAGGGACATTCTCTTAAGAACGCAGCCAATCTTTGATAGAGTTTCCCCACAAGCAGTTCGGGATTTGAATTCTAGGATTCCTAAGTAGCCAGAAGTGGAGGTGGGGCTGGGCTCACAGGTGGAGCTCGAGAGGGAGGGGCTGCAAGCAGAAGCGGGGCGAATTCTGGTCCACCTGGCGCCAGGGCTGGGGCTCTATCCACTGCTCCGCAACTCAAAATTGGCAACTTTCTGGGAGCGGAACCACGGGCCTACCAGTGACGCTCCTTCCACACAGTATAAAGGAAAAGATCTCCTCCTACAAAAAGCCGGTCAGTCTCGACAATCCTTCCTTACTGACAGTTACAATTCTGGACTCCATCTGCTTGGGGGAACCTCGTGGGGTAAGACTTGTTACTCCCTATGCAGAGCTGGGGTTTGGTAGAGAAATATTGAGCCTGGGTTCACTACTACTAAGTGTCAATGGGAAGATGTGACCTGTAGGCCTTCCTGATCGGGACACCCTATGTCCCACTGTGGATGTCTCCCTGGAGTGGGAAAAACAAAGCTAAATAACATACTTTGTTCTAAAAGCAGGCAGGGCATATGGACATAATTCGAGGCCACAAAAACCCACCAGAGACATCCCCATGCATTAAGAAGAACACAGTCTCTGATGATGTGGGATGGGGGTTCAAATCCTGGCCTCTAACTTGGAGTAAATCACACAACCTACCCAGCCTCAATTTTCTCCTAAGTAGAAGTTTGGTTTGGATTAGATGGTCTCTAAGATTTGTTCCAAATCTGTGATTTCTATCCTCTGTTTAGCAGTTACTAAGAAATCTTGCCACCTGCCCACTGACACACCCTTCAGGTGTGCCCATCTTCCTCTTCTTGTTGCCCAAGCTGTTATTGTACCAGCTTGGAGCTCTTGGCAACCTTCTTGTATGCAAGGATCTCAGCAACCTGCATCCCTACTCCATGTCCCCAAGCAGGAGACTGAGTAAGAGCTAGGGAAGAAAGGAAGATCAGCCAACTTCATCTTCTCTTTTTTTTTTTTTTTTCCCGAAAGAGCTGTGCTTTCCTGTTCTGTCTGTCTGTACATCCTGCTTCAGGACAGTCATCAAATCTTAGCTGCAGAGAGCTAGAACCGCCTCTTGTACCAGCTCATACAGAAAGCATTCTCTTGTTTTTAAAACCTTTGAAGGGGACTTCCCAATTCTCACTGTCAGAAAATTATTGCTCTCATTCAACCAAAATCCCCTGTGCTATATGTAGTTTATGTCCATTTTTTCTTTTCCCATAACCTTTAGGACAACTTTTCTCCCAATTCCCTTCTTCCCTCACAACCATAAGCCCCAGTCCCCAGACTTTCCTTTTCCTTTTTTGGGGGCCAGAGCCCTATGTTGTCCTCATGTCAGGGGAAGTCATGTTTGAATCCATCCCTAGCTTCTTTATGTTCCTTACTACTGGTCCCCATCACTATTGCCTGCTTTGTCTCTGCTCTTTTCCTCATCTTGATTCTCCTGCTTTTCTTCATTTCTATTCCTCTCTCCCCTGTATCTGCAAGAAAGGCTGAAATGTGTGGGGAAAAAGTTGGGAGGAAAGGGAAACTAGAGCACTGTCACTGACAGGAACACAACTGTGCCTTTACGTGTCCAACCCCATGTTTGGTCTTCTGGAGGATTCAGAGAGGGAAAAGACCCTTTAGGAGCTCATGGTTCACTCAGGGAGAAATGACAGAGATAAAAAGTCGAGTCACCAGCCAGATGATGCTCAGAGACAACTAAGTTCTTTCAGTGCACACCTTATTCTCTGATAAAAACTGTGCTTATTCTGAGTTTACCTCTAAGGTTCTTTTCATGTGGAAGACCTTCCCCTCTTTTCTGCCTCCAAATCCTCCAAATCCATCTCAAGTCCCTATTCTTCCATGAAGCCTTCTCAAACCCATCCTAGTCCATAGCAACCTCAGTCCTCTGGACTTCAACCTCCTTGAACCTCTGGAGCATTTCTTTAATGTAACTTCTGTAAATGTGAGCACACAGCCACTCTCCCTGCCCCCTTCATCTGAGTGCTGAGAGAATACTGAGTCATCTGGTGTCCCTGCTTGCTACCATAAACTCCTAAGAACCTTGCTCCTTGTGGTCACCTCTTCCAGAAGGGTAGGGGACAGTGACAAGAAGGAATTGGATGGTGAGGCTTATTTGAGTAGGAGACAGGTGAAAGATAATTTTGGAGGGGTTGACAGGGGCCAAAATGTAGATGGTCTTGAATGCCAATTTAAGGAATTTGAATTTTCCCTTAAGGACTGTGGGGAAGTCATTGAAAAGTTTTGAACAAGGAAGTGACATGCTAGAAATGATGTTTTGTCTAAAAATGGTCCATCGACTGGGTTGGAAAGGCAAGAATGGGAGCTTGGAGGGAGGGGGTTCACTTATGTTAAGATGATGATCAAACCTGTGTTAGCATAGAGGAAATGAAAGTAGAAAGAAAGGTATGGGAGATCTTTGAGGGGGAGAATCTAAAAAATTTGAAGACTAATTGGATGTGAAATATGAAGGACCCCTAAGGTTTTTTTTTGTCTGGGTGATTGGAAAGATATTGATTGGTGCAATCATCAGTCAAGCTGATGTAGTAGGGACAACAAGGAGTTTCATTTTAGATATGTCGAGTTTATGAGGTGTTAGAGGGACACCCAGGAGGGGAAGTGCTGTCCAACCAGTAGTTAGAAATGCATGACTAGTTTATAGGATAATAGGATTATAGATTTAGAGCTAGGAAGGACCTTCCTTATTTGTCATTTATTCATGACCTCTCATTTTACAGATGAAGAAACTGGAAATCAGAGAGTTTAATTGATTTTTACAGATGAAAAAAACAGAAATCAGCAAGTTTAGTTGATTTGTTTAGATCATATCATGGGTCAATGATGTAGATGGGATTTGAATCCAAATCCTCTGATTCTAAATCCAGCTCACAAGCGAAAGGTCAGGACTGGAGATATTGATGTGATAGTCATCAACTTGAGACAATAGTTGAAAGAGTGGGAAAAAAGTATAGGGAAGGCAGATTCTCTTTTTATGGGGGCAAAAGGAGGAAGCACCTAAACAGGAATACTTGAGGGAGGAGAGAATCAGAGAATGAAGTGCCAAAGAAACCAAAGGAAGAGGAATCTCAGGACAAAAGTGGTCAATTTGACCTTCAGCATGAGCACAATTAGAATCACAGTTTAGGTGTTCTAGGTAGAAACATGTGATTAGGCAAGGGTAACTGGGGCTTTATTTTAGGCTGTTATAATTGAGAGCACTGATGTCAAAGCTAAATAGAATTGGGGCCAGGGTACTAAACCAGTACATTAGAATCCTTGTGGACTTCATTTTCATTTAGTTTTCAAATGTGATACTTATGTTTTATTGCCTTTTTATCTATTTTATTAAATATTTCCCAATTACATCTTAATCTGGTTCAGGACCACATGTTTAATACCTCCAATTTAAAAGGTGCTCACAGCGTATGGAATCCTTTAGCAGATAGAAACAACTGAACTTAGTAAGCAGTTAGCTTCAAGAAGCTTCAAGACTGGGTGCTCCTTTCCTGCTTCCTCCCTTAGGTATCATTTTAGATGAACTACTTCTCATCCCAGTCTCACCTTATTTCTTCTCTTCCTTGTGGCAGCTTCTCTACAAGTGGCGTCCTGGTAATCTGGGGTCTTGGTCTCCCTCAGTGGGACAGTGCCCTGAACTATTTCCCCCATGGGATCTTGTGTTCCAAAGTTGAACGCAACTTTTTTTGTTTCTTTTTTCCCTGAACTAGATTTATTTTACAGAGTTGATTGGAGGGTACTTTCTTTAATGTTTGATCATGACCTCAGATTGGCTAGTTAAAGTTTGGGTAGAATGTAAGCCCCTTGAGGGCAGAGACTACTCCATTTTTTTTCTTTGTTTCTTCATAAACTAGCACTTGGCATATACCAGATGTCTTAATAAATTATTTTTTATTGAACTGTATTGCCACTGATAACTGTGGAGAAAACAGTGTCACCAGAATGGTGAAAAGGGAGCAAGATTTAAAGGGATAGAAAATGTGTGGGTTAAGAGAAAGTAGCATCATGAATGTAGATCCTGTTTTTGACAAATATGATCTTATACCAAAACATTTAAGAGTGGTGGAAAGGAAGAAAATGAATCAGTCTCTATGGTATTCTTGGGAAAAGGGAAGGATTTTTAAGACCTAGGGAAACCTGAGCATATTCCTAGGCCTAAGGGACAATAAAAAGGGGGGGGAGGTATGATGTGATCAGTGGAGCAGATGCGCTCACAAATAAGGTAGTGCGTGTGAAAAGCACACAGTACTCTTACAAATTCAAAAAATCATTCATTCTCTTTGTCATTTGCATTTCTTAATAGTTCTCCTCCTTAGGGAGCTATGTTCCGCTCATTGCTGATACATATCCAGAGAAGCTACCCACCTGAACAATGTCAAGTACAATCTCACAAGGACACATTATGTGACCTGGATTGGCTTCTTGTGTTCTGTTGGACAAAAAGCTTAACTGCCTCGGCCTTCAGCTGTAACTTGAGAAAGCTGGACTAGAGAATCTCCAAGGTCCCTTCTAGCCTTGACATTCTGTGATTCTTGGCCTTCTGCCAGTGTCTATGACCATTACTGAAGTCCATGTCCTTCATTAAAGGGATTTCTAATTTTGAGAAGAGAAAAGGTTCAAGTTCCATCTCTCTTGGAGAGAGCAGAGTGAGCCATTAACTCTGACCTCAGCACTGGCTTCCCAGTGATTTTGCACAGGGTCAGGAAGACTTTTTGTTTTACTTCAAAGGAATATTAATAAAATGAATATTGATAAAATAATGAATATTTAAAAATAATATCTAGAACTTCCATAGCAATTCAAGGTTTGCAAAATACTTTATATTATCTCATTTGACCATCACAACCACTCTGTGAAGTAGCTATTTATTATTATTATTCTTTTCATTTTAGAATGAAGGCCAAGAGAGATAATTTGATTTATTCAGGATAACACAACTACTAAGTATCTGAGGCAGGATTCAAATTCAGTTTTCCCCCGATTCTAATACTCTATCCATTGTATCATCTAGCTATATTCATAACAGGAACAACCTTAGAGTATTTGTAGAAAATCAGACATAAGATCACAGATCTAGAGCTGTGGCTTTCAGTTCAACCCTTTCATTTGACAGAGGAGGAAACTGAGGCCCAGTGAGTTTGAATGATTTTCAAGGTCCACAGCAAATATCAGAGAATAGATCTGAATCCAGGTCCTGGGAATCTTGGGAGTAGCTAATCAGATAGTCTGGGGTCAGGAAGACCTGAATTCAAATATGGTCTCAGATCATTTGGGTAATGCTGGGCAAATTACTTTACCTCAGTTTCTCTATCTGTAAAATGGAGATAATAACAGTACTTACCTTTCAGGGTTATATTGTGAGGATCAAATGAGATAATATTTTTAAAGTACTTAGCACAGTGCAGTACATAGCAGGAGCTATATAAATCCTCACTCCTGCCCTCTTTCCCTAGACTCCACAGCTAGTATTCTTTCTCCTATGCCATAGTACCTCCATCCCCTATGTTTTATGGTGTCTTCCAGAGTTCTAGTAGCATCTCTTCACCCTAAATCTGCTCCTCAATGTTTCGAATTCTGATGCTTACTCATTACCTTCCCCCTAGGGATGGACAAACTCAGGACTGACTGTCCAATGACTGTCAGCTATTCAGGGTTTTAAACCATCATGTCAGTTTATACACTTATTGCAATAATTTCTTCTGGTCTCTGAATCTTGAAGCAATCTTTCCAGATTGGCTCACTTAAGTGCCAGAGGAAGTCGCTTGAAAGATATTCCCATCCTGCTCTAGTTAGGGACATTTCTGTCCAAAGAACTCGAGATGAACAGATGGATAATGACAAAATTTAACTCTCCAAGCACCCATTTCTGTAGACTCTAAGGGCAGATTTTTGTCCTTTTGATTCCTCTGCCTCCTTCCCTAGCACAGCCAGGCACTCTCATCCTAACCTGATGTATCATGTGGTCAGGGATATGCTGGAGCCAGCTTGAACCAGCTCTTTTGAGCCCGTTGCTAAACTGATAAAATTTAGTGTGAACACTGACACCTGGGAAAATGACCAAGGCTACAACCCAGGGTTTGACATTGTTTTGTTACTGTCTAGATTTAAGAAACTGGAGGAGAAAATGCTAATAATGCAAAGTAAACTTGAAAGTATATCAAGCATATTTTCCCGCTCTTCCCCTTGCCCCAGAGCTGATTGTTAAAACATTTACTCTGTGTGTGGTCAATTTCTAATATCAACAAATTACATTTAATTTAGAATTAAATTCCTGTACCATTTGGGAAGAAACAAGATATGACAATGAAGTTATAGGACTCCTTTGGGAGGGAGGAGTGGTGGGACAGAGGGAGGCCTTGTTGGCTAGTAGCAAAGAGGAGCTACACCAGTGGTGTGAACAACGGCAGCCTTTTTGGGTTATGCATGTAACCTCTCTGTGGAATGACTGGAAAAAGTACCACTTATTTGTTAAATGTAAGTTTTAGCCTCTTTTAATCCGATATCAGTTGAGCTAGGTGATGCAGTGGATAGAGCTCTAGACCTGAAGTCAGGAAGATTCAAACCAGAAAGTTTACTAACTCTGTGACCCTGGGCAAGTCACTTAAGTCTGTTTGCCTCAGTTTCCTCTCCTGTAAAGTGAGCCAGAGATGGAAATGTAAACCACTCCAGAATCTTTGCCAAGAAAATCCCAAAAGGGGTCACAAAAGTTAGACATGACTGAATAACTCCTCCTTTGCCTCTCAATACTTCTTTAACTTTTGTCTACTTTCAGGAGAGAAATCCAGTCTCAAAAGAAAACATTTGTGTAATACTGTCCTTCCCCCCCTGCCCCATCCCAAACTCATTCTGAGCTTCAGGTGGCTGGGGTAGCATCTCTTGTAAGAAGTCTCTCCGGATCTCCAACACTCCCGAACCATTACTATTGTTCCCTTATACTTCAGATTGATCTGGTATTCTACTTCTTTACATCCATGTTGTAGCTCCCCAGTAGAACATAAGCTCTATGAGGGCAGGGACAATTTTGATTTTTGTCTTTGCATCCCTAACAATAGGGAGCCTTGCACTTTTTTTTTTGGTTTTAGCTTTCTGTGGGGATGAATTCATTTGGTTGAGAAATCTCTCCCCAGGGTGGGAAATTTCTCTAGGGAGGCAGTTCAACAATTTATTCATTGTGTATATTCTGACAGCTGCCTGAAGATGGGACCGTTAAGTGACTTGCTAATGGTGAGACAGGAAGGAAGTGTCAGAGGCTGGGCTGGTAGCCAAGACATCCTGACTCTAAGGCAAACCCTTTAACCACTACCAGATTCCTCTCAGTTCCCACTTTTCTTTTTGTTAGAGAGCTAGGATTACATTGCTGCAGAGAAAATCTTGGGAAGAAGGCTCCCCAACTATCTAGTCTTTGGGAGTTACCTGGGGCCACTGAGAAATAAAGTAATTTATCCAGGGTCGCTCTGTCAATATATTTCAGAGGCAGAACTTGAACTCAGCTCTTCTTGCTGTAGAAGCTGAAGTCGTCTCTTTATCAGTCATTCCAAGTTGCTTTTCATACATATAACTGGCATTTAATAAATATTTGTTGAATTGAATGTCACCTCTCCTCCCAACCAGGAGTTTGCTGGAGCTAGCTTGAATTAATTCTCTCAGTCCTATTATCAAATTTTCAATGTGAGCACCTTTTACCTCAAGAAAACAGAAAACACTACAAATCTGGGCTTGATTTATTATTTTGTTAATTGTCAAAATTTAGAAAGTATTAACAATAAAGATTAAACTTAAAGGTGTTTTTTTGTACATCCCTGAGAGCTATTTGTTAATATTTTCTAGTGTACCACTGTCCCAGAGTCAATTCTACAATTGGGTTACCATTGGGACAGCTGGATTATTAACACAAGTAGTTCCTTCCTCTGCCCTATTGTCCCTGTCCACTGTTGTAGGGTCTCCTCCTATGCCTCCAAGCTGCCCCTTTAGCCTGGCTTTCTTTTGGATTCATAGATGGTGTTCTCTTCGCTTCCAGAAATGCTTCATCTGTAAGCAGGGCCAGCTGAAATCCACAGAGCCCAGAACATTAAAGGGATTAGTGTATTGAACCACTAGCAATTAATTTTAGAAAGCTGGAGTCAAGCGAACAGCAGACCACAAGCTCTGGGCCGGTGGCGGTGGTCAGGAGGGGAAAGTGAGGAAGGGAAGATGTTAAGGAAAGAAAATGTGGTTTCATTAGTTTGTTTCAAAGAATCGTTCCCCTCCAGCCCTTTTCCCTTCACTCCCTTACACTGGCCTAAAGCTGCCAAGAACAGAGAGACACTTTGTTTTGTGGGTGTCAGAATGATGGCCAAGAAGGGCCCAGGGAATGGAGGGGGAGAGGGAGACAAGTGCTCAGTATCATGGGGCTGAGGTGCCATTAGTTCCCGGTCCCTGCTTGGGTAGAGCAGGGAATAACTGATGGCCATTCCCTGTGCCCCTATAAATGTCTCATAAGAATAATCCATGGCCCCAGAGACCATAAATGCCAAGGCAGCAGGCTGGGTTATTTAGAGGGGTTGCAGGGTGATGGGGGTGTGGAGCGGGCGGAAGGTGGAGGGAACAAGCAGAGACCTATTAGGCTGAACATCAGGGAAACATTTTCCCCTGGCAGTGGGAGCCATTTAGATGAGGAATAAGCTTTCAGGGCCAGAGGGCAGCTTCACTTGCAATCTGAAAGTGAGCTAGGTTCCCCAGGGGGACATCCTGGGTGTAGGCTGACCTCCTAATCTCTGTTCTTAAGGGATGGCCCAGCTATCTCCAATGATATTGCCAGGATCAAGTCAGGAACCACGGGCTCTAAGGAACCATGTTTTAAGTCTGGTTCTTAGGAGGTAGCATAACCATGGCTCTACCTATTACCACCTATCACCTAGGGCCTCACTTATGCCATCCTTAAAATGGGCATATTCCTCCCTTTTACTTTGCAGACTGGGGTGGTCAGTATATAATAATTTGAGGGCTATGTGCTTTGTAGGAACAAGAAAATCAGATTGAAAACAAATCACCCAACTAACCAAGATCAGAGTTATAGCTGTTTTATGGTTTAAGAGATATTATTGTATGATCATAGATTGAGAGCTAAAAGGGACTTTGAAAGCTATTGAGTTAAACTCCCTCTTTTTATAGTTGAGGAAACTGATGCACAGAGAGGCTGAGACTTGCTAGATACCAAAGCTAGTTGTACTGGAGGTAAGATTTGAACTTGGGTCTTTTCTTCTTTTAATTATAGAATAATCATAAAATGCCAGAATTGGAAAATTCAGAAAGTATCTCATCCAACATTTAATTTTACAGAGGAGGAAACTGAGGTTTCTCTTTCCTCACTTTGCTCCCAGAAGATGGCTGAGTTCTCCTTTGAGGATCAGATATCATAGGATTTAGCCTTAGAAGGGACTTAAAAGGATATCTATTCCAGATTTTTTTTTATTCATTTTACAGATGAGGATGATAAGGACACAGACTTCGAGCTGGAAGAGGTCTGAGATATCATTCTAGCCCCATCTCCTTAGTTTAGAGGTGAGAAAATAGATGCCTTTTACTGTTTAGTCATTTTCATTTGTGTCCGATTCTCTGTGACCCCTTTTGGGGTTTCCTTGGCAAAGATACTAGAGAGGTTTGTCATTTGCTTCTCTAGCTCATTTCACAGATGAAAAAAAAAAAACTGAGGAAAACAGTTTATAAATATCTAAAGCTAGATTTGAACTCAATTCTTTCTGGATCTAACTCCTGCACTCTATCCACTGAGCTACCCAACTGCCCTATTAAAGTACAGAGAAGTTAAGTAATAAGATAATAAGTAGGAGAATTAGGCCTTGAACCCAGGGTTCTCTGAGTCCAAATCCAGAACTCTTTTCACAAGGCTATGTGACCTTAGAAACAGAGCAAGACAATTCAAGTAAGTTGTCCAGGAGAAGAATGGTTGTAGCCTCCAAAAAGGAACTTTCCCTTTATCTTCTGCCCCAAGTTGGGGCCAATTTATTCATGAAATGAGTCTTTGGGGACTCTGACTTAACAACTGCTTCCCCCCACAGGGACCCTCACTGGCACTGAGCCTGTTCCTAATGAGGCTGAGACAGTACTGCCTTTCAGAGGTCAAACCCAGCAGACAAGAAAGAGCTGAGATACCCAGCTCTCCCCCCTACTCCTCTAGCCCTGCCCTAATGGAAATCGGCTTTGCCAGGCAAGACCTACAATTTAGGGGCCCATTCTATCCTCTCCTATTCAAAAAACTTCAATGGCTCCCTATTACCTCCAGGACCAAATATAAAGTTCTTTGTTTGACATGTAAACCCTTCACAACCTGACCCTTTCCTCCTTTTCCAATCTCTTTAGATTTTATTCCCTTTCCAATTCTCTATGAATTAGCTGTACTAGCCTCATCTCCATGCTTTAATATGGGCTGTTCCCTATATCTGAAATGTTTTCTCTCCTCTCCCTGTCTTCATTCAAGGCTCATTGTCAATCTCACCTCCTGTAGAAGACTTTCCCTCTGTGCCTATCTCCAGCTTATCTGAGATATGTTTGTTTGTATATGGTTACTTATTTGCTTCCCCATTAGACCATGAACTCTTAAGGTGCAAAGACTGTCTTTGCCCTTCTTTGGATCACCAGGACTTAGCATAGAGCCTGGCCTGTTGGAAACATTTAGTTAATGCTTTTTGACTGGCTGACTGACTACAAACAGCAAAGTTCCTTGGCCTAGAGTCAGGGAACAGACTATCCCTCTGTTTCTTTATGAATCAAAATACAAAAGACATTAAAAAAAATAAAAAAAACAGAATATCTGCACAGAAATGAAAACAGGGTGGAGAAAAAGCAGTTAACAGATCTTTTACTCTGTAGGATTATATGCCATCATCCAAACACCCATGGTGAATGGCTCTTCCCTTCTTGTCCCGTTGATATGTGGGACACAATACAAACAAAAATAATTCTCTACAAAACGAAGTACTGATCCCTACATTCTTCAGAGCCTCCCCCACCTCGAGACAGTGAAGTCCTCCTCACCTTAACCCCAAGGTTGATCTTAGGGGTCTGGCGGTTTGCAAAAGGAAACCAGAGTGAGAATACAAAACATCATAAATTCAGCATCGAGATTTGTAGGCAACTGTAACGCCAGGCTGTCCGCCAACTGTGGACGGGTGCTTGCTGCCGGTCCTCAGTCAACCAGAAAGACTTGGGAGGATGCTGTTGTTGTCTTGTCAGAACTTGGGGTGTCAAAGGGGAGAGTGATCACTGTCCCTCCCTCCCCTACAAAACCACCCTGGGGAAATGAGAAAACCAGAGGTAAAACTAAAATTGTAGGTCGTTTGCTTTGGCGGGGGGAACTGGGTCCCAGGCCCTGAACAATGGCCTACATTGGGGAAAGAGGATGGGTCAAGGAGGACAGAGTCCACGGAAGGAGGGAGAGCAGAGACCTTGCTGAGGAGGCCCCAGAGGGGGCTTGACCGGCACCATTCTGGCAGGAAGGGTTTGTGTTCCCAGGCCAGGTCTTCGTGGCTGCTCCTGGTGTTCAGAAGGACATGAGTGAGGATGGAATGGAGGTGAGCAGTCCTGGTAGTGAGGCAGTCCCTGGGGGTGAAGATGGGGAGGGGGGACCTGCGCCTCGATGGCCCCTCCTTGCCCCCAGCTTTGGGGATGAGGCGGTGTCAGTAACCTAGGCAGCCCGCCAGCCACAGAAGCAACCCAGAGCCAAGGAACGCAGCGAGGTGGGGGCTGGCACAGGGGGCAGGGTCGCAGGCTTGGCCCTCCTCCCCCTGACAGAGAGGCTGGTCGCATAGCACGCCCTGGTAGCCGCTGGGACAGAGGCAACGCTGGTTCTGGTAGCACGTCCCCCCATTTTGGCAGAGTAAGTATTCATCATCACAGACATTGGCTGGGGAAGGAGAAAGAGAGGGATATGAGGCAGAAAATAAATCCTCCTAAGCCAGCGGAACGAAGCCACGGGCTCCTCCAAAACCAACCCAGAGGCAAAAAAACCTGCCCTCTTAATTCTTTTTCTTCCTTTCTTGCATCCCGTTGTTAACTTTTACATTTATGTAACAGTAATTTCTGGAAATTCCCTACTTCGCTCCAGTCTCCCCGCTTCTCCCAGGCCGACTCCCACCCTCAAACAGACTGAACTTTTATACTTGTAACAAAGAAAAGCAACAAAGTAAAAACTTGACACAGAGATCAGACCTGACAGTGTATACAGTAGCCTGCCCCAGTTGTCCGCCTGCTCTCTGCCATGAGGAGACAAGTGACTTCTATTATCTATCCTTTGAGGCTCTTATTCCTTTTATGTTATTTCCCCCAAACTCCGGCAAAGTAATTCTCTTGACCATTTGCTCTCATAGGCTTAAACTGGAAGGATTTTTTTTCTCTAAATCAATCAGAATCCCTCTGGCGGAATTTTCAATCTACTCCCTCTGATTCCGCCCTCTGGAGACTTGTGCAATAGCTTGTGCTCCTGTCCCTGTAGTATTTTCCCTCTGTTTGCCAGATTTGGTGTTCAGTCTCCCCATAGCCTTCTCTTCTCTAGGCTAGAGAACCCTGATTCCTCTCATCTTCCCTCAGGAGATTCAGCTTCTAGGGAGCCCAAGGATTGCTCTGGGGTCAGCCGGTGCAAGATGAAATAAGGTCACTGGCAAAAGATTTCAAAGGCAAAACCCAACCACATGAGAGAGAATTAAAAGTTGGACTCAGAAGAAGTCAAACCTGGTTCTTGTTAGTGTTCTCCACAAAACATAGAAACAATACAGAAAACCCAAAGCCTTTACTCTTTCCCATGGACCAGAGTAGCTGCTGATTGATTGGCCTGATATATACAGCACATACACCATCACTATCATCACCTTCCCCCTCCTCAGCAATCTGGTACATATGCTTCTTCTTGCCTATCTGCAAGAGGGCAGTAGTGAGTAGGTGGGTACAAGGAGAGAGTCTTGGGGAGAGAGAAATGCAGGGCCCTTCCCCAGTGAAGACTGTCCCTCTAGCAGGGATTCTTAAACCTTTTTTTTTTTTTTTAATGTCATTGACTCCTTTGGTTGAGTGAAGCTGATGGACCTCTTCTCACGATGTGTTTAAATGCATAAAATAAAATACACAGGATTACAAAGGAAGCCAAAGGTTAGTGAGAAGAAAGATGCATTTTCTTTTCCCATTCATATTCGGGGACCCTGAAATCTATTCACACATTGAGTACAGCTTAAGAACCTCTGCACTAGAAAGACACTCCTCCCCAAACAGCTCCATGTATTCAGTCAGAAAGACACACAGAGACACACACAGAGATGTGCACTCCCTTTTATTCTTCCCATCTCCATTTTTCCCTGTTCCCATATCTCCATTCTATCTCTGTCCACTTCTCTATTTTCTCTGTCCTGTCTTCAGTTCCTGATGGGATCTCATTGGGAGGTTACTGAGACAAGTGTCCTGAATCTTTCCTGAGGTGGGACCTTACTGTCCACACAGTCTGGACATCCCTGTTTTTGATTCTTCCTGCATTTACTCTTGGTCAGCATAGGCTCTGCTGGTCTGAAAATATTATCTTGATTGGACCATAGATTTATTGGGCAATTTGGTGGCTCGATGGATAGAATGCTAGGCTTGGAATCAGGAAGACCTGAATTCAAATGCAGCCTAAGACACTTACTAGCTGTGTGACCCTGAGCAAGTCCCTTAACCCTGTTTGCCTCAGTTTTCTCATCTGTAAAATGAGCTGGAGAAAGAAAAATGTCAAACCACTCCTGAGTGGTATCTACCAAGAAAATCCCCAATAGCATCACAAAGAGTTGTACACTACTGAAATGAGTGAACAATACAACAACAGATTTAGAGGTGGAAAAGATCTTAGAAATAACTGAATCTAACTCCTTCATTTTACAATAAGATGAGGAAAATGATCCAAAGAGAGAGGCCAAAGAACCAAAGCTACTAATAAGTGTCTGAATGGGATATAAACTAGATTTTTCTGACTCCTGGTCTGGTGCCATCTACTAGACTACACTTCTTCCATGATGCTAAACATCCTTGTGTTTGTTATCTTCCCAACTCAATTCTGTTGGTTCAAATCCTAGTCATTCTTCAATACCTAATTCAAGCCCTAACCACTTCCATGACTTTTTCTGACTACTTGAGCCCACCCTGATCTCTCCCTTCTCTGCAATCCTAGCTCTTTTACAGTCTCTATCATGCAATCTGGCATTAGCTATAATCTCTATAGCGTCTAATAGCATTCTTTGTTTTGTGCATTTGGGTGTGCTTTGCATCTTTACTCAGTTTGAGACTTACTGGGATAGGGGGGCTTCTCCATAAATATTGTGTTCATTATACATATAGGAGGAATGCTTTACTACCTACTGTGTAAAGTTCAAATCCTTCAGCCTGGCATTCAAGGCTTTCCAAAATCTAATGGAAACCTACTTCTCCAACCTTATCTCATATTACTGTCCTTTGAATATGTTCTACTCCAGTCAAACAGAACAAGCTCTCTGCTTTCTGCTCCTACCCCATGGTCTCCAGCCTCCATGCCTTTACTTGGGTTGTTCCTTATGCCTGAAATGTCCCATCTTCCCTTCTTTTTTTATTTAATTCCTCCCCAGGCTATAAAGCCTAGATCAAATGCCACTTCTTCCAGGAAGCTCCCCTGTCCCTAAACATTTCCCATATCCCTCCCTTGAATTTATGTAATACTTTGTTTATTTGATTGTTATTCAGTTGTGTCCAACTTCATTTGGGGTCTTCTTGGCGTTAGATACTGGACTGGTCTGCATTTTTCTCCAGTTCATTTTATAGATGGGAAACTGAAGAAGCAATTTTCTTGAGGCAAATAGGAATAAGTGACTTACCCAAAGCCTAACTAGTAAACAAAAACTAGTAAAGTGTCTTAGGTTGGATCTGCGCTCAAGATGAATCTTACTGACTCCAGGCTCAGCATTATGGTACCCCTTGGCTACCCTCACACTTTATTTATACCTTTATAATGTCACTTTCTATGTTTTATGTTGCATTGTAGTTAGTTGTGTCTGTTATTCCCCCTACCAGGGTATTGAGGGGAGGGAAGCTGGGAAGATGGAAATGGCATCTTAGCTACACTTTGTGAACTTCTACACATGTGGACATGACTAGTAAATATGCTGTGGTTCCGTTTGAAATGAAGACTTTTTGAACTAAATCCCAGAGAAGCAACACAGTCTTAGGTCCCCATTTCCAACCCAATCCCTGGCTTTCCTTTAGCATCTTTTGAGGTATGAATTCGGAGAAAGAGAGGCCAGGCTTATGGGTAAACCCCACCCCCACCAACTTACGAAAGCAGCCCTGGCGCCAGTAGTGACTGGGGAGGCAGTCATCACACTTGGGACCCGCAGCCCCTTCTCGGCACTCACAGTGACCGGTCTCATTGCACCGGTCATTAATAGATCCTATCTGGTTGCAGTTACATTCTGTGCAAACACAGGACAGAAAAAAACAAAACAAAAATAAAACTATGGTCAGTTTTACTTATAGCTCTCCCATCATACAAAACCTCTCTCCTTAGTTCCCTCCCCACCAACTCTTAGCCTCCCATCTCCATTCACTGGAATAGGACCCCAGAAATGTTGCACAGCCTTACCAACCATTCTCCCTCCCTCTTGTTGTAGTTTAATTCTGTCCAGCTCTCTGTGACCCCATTTAGGATTTTCTTGGTAAAGATACTGGGGTGGTTTGCCATTTCCTTCTGAAGCCCATTTTACAGATGAGGAAACTGAGGCAAACAGGACTAAGTGACTTGCCCAGGATCATACAGCTAAGAAGTATCTGGGATTAGGTTTGAACTCATGAAGAAGCAATTTTTTTCATTCTGGGCATGGTGCCACCTAGTTGCTTATCCCCCTCCCATTTTAGAAGACAGGAGCAAGAAGAAAGGGAAGCACTCAATAAGTGTGCTCCTACATGCCGAGCACTGTGCTAAGTGCTTTGTAATCTCATTTGATCTTCTCAACAACTCATAAAGTAGATGCCATTATGATTCCCATGTTACAGTTGAGGAACAGAAATTTTCCCCATTGGCACTTGAAGAATTGGCTGTGGGGTGCCCCGGGTGTGTGGGGGAAAGGGCACAAGGGTATCAGAGCTGGAAAATGTGAGTTCAAATTCTTAGGTAAGCTCTTCTTCTTCTCTGGGTCTCAGTTTCTTTATCTGCACAATGAGGGGGATTGCACTAGAATGATCTTTGAGTCCCTTTCTGCTTTAAATCCTGTAATCACTAAGCTCCTTTTGAGAGCTTACATTCTCAGAGTCATTGAGGATTCATCCCCAATTACTGGCTAGTTCTTAGCTACAGATGCTGAATTGGTCATTTTGATTTTGAGACATTCATATATTCAATTACAAGCATTTTCTGCTTATAAATTTCCATTCACGCTTACCCCACCTTCCCATTCCACTTCCTATTATTTCCATCCCACTTACTCCTTCCTGTCTATCATGCTCCTAATCTTTCTTCTAATTCTGGTGGAATCCCTCCTTGTCCTTTCCCTCTGATGTCAGCTGGGGTCCTGTTAGCTCCATCTTCACCCATTTACATGCAGACACAGACAGACACAGATACACCGACACTCACAGCTGTATTGGATAGGGAAAAGGAAGGGAGGGAGCCCACTATAATCCATCCAGAAGGTTCTGACTCTTGCAACCTAACTCTGACCCCAGGATGGGGCCAAATACAATTTAGTTTTGATGACCTGAAAGCTAAAGGAATTATCTCCTGTACCCTGGGCTACCCAGAGCCTTAATACAGACTGACAGCTCCAGGCCTAGGGCCCAGGAGAGGATGGCAAAAGAATTCCGACTCTCTCCTTGCAAACAGGCTGTAGGCACTAGAAGTGATGCCCCCAGAGGACAAAGTAGTCAGCCAAAAAGGGCCCAAAGAGCCTAATTGAGAAAAGGTGTGGGCACACGTATCACTTGGTGTTTAGGGGGAGGAGGAGTGGTACCAGCAGTGCAGAGATTAGCCTTCTCCTTTGGCAGAGGTTAAAAACAAAACAAACAAAAAATGAAGGGCAGGATTCGGGCAGCAGAGACCAGGTGGCTCGATCCAAGGCCAAGTATCCAGATATATTCCTATGAGAAGATTTGGAGCATCTTATCCAAACTCTTCTTTTAGTAGCTCAGGAAATTGAGATTTACAAAGGGAAAGTGATTTCCCCCACTCTCCTAAGTAGCAGAAACAGGATTTGAATTCAGATCCTCTGGCAGAGTTTCCAGGGATTCAGTCTCCCTCTCCCCCAGAATAAATCAGCCATTAGCTCACTGTTATTGGTCTTCTGGCAGGAAGGACCCTTCCTAGGAAGGAGGCCTCCAACTTTTACTCCCAACCAAAAAATAGCTTGTTTTCCCTCTGGGCTGCCACGTATAGAATCATCCATTTGGTGAAGGTTGGAGTTTTAAGGAGATTTAGAGAATATTTACTAGGAAGAAAAAGCCAATGAAGATGTAGGAGAGGGGTGCTTTGGACATTAATGAGTATGGCTATTTTATTTTAGAGATAGAGAAACTGAGACCAAAAAGGGGAAAGAACTGGTTCAAGGTCATAGAGATATTTAGGGACACCTGCAGAATTAAAATCCATCTCTAATAGAAGGTAAACAACGCAAAGGCAGGGTTGTTATTGTTAACCTTGCCAATGGTTATTTTGCCTTGGTTAACCTCACCAATGGCATTGGCAACCAATGCCAATTTCTGGCATAGTGCTTGGTATACTATAGGTACTCAATAAGTACCTTAATAAAAGGGGATAGTTATTACATGTCACTGGCGTATCATTTGCTTGTTGCTAACCAATACCTTCTCCCCCCTTTCCTCTGGAGTTCATGTGCCCTTCAAAGCCCCCCTGGCTTGCTCATGATGCGACTGGAGCCTTCTGAGTCTGGCCATCAGCACTAGGCGGGTGCACTCACCAATGCAGACGTTTTCATCGTCCAGCTCAGCGGAGCCATTGCGGTAGTAGCCCAGGCGGCAGTGCTGGCAGTGCTGGCCCCGGGTGTTGTGTTTACAGCTCACACAGGTCACCACATTCAAGAAGTCAATGTAGCTACAGCGATTGGAATGACCATAACACTCGCAGTCTGCCAAGAAGCGAGAGGAGGAATCAGTCCCACACAGGCCTTGTAGCCAGGTGTGTCACCACGGCCGAGAGGGACCTTTATTTTGCAGAGGTTAAAAAAAATGGAGGCAGGACCCAAAGAATTCAAGCAACTTGCCCAGAGTCATTTAGCAAGTTAGAGGCTCTCTCCTGGAATAAGCATCCAGGTCTCTAAGTAAGAATTCTCTTGCCCCATGGTTCTCTAGGTTTCTTGCTATACAAATCTGGTAGTCCAGGCCAAAGGGCTCCAGAGTGTGGAATAATCATTCTAACCTGTTTCCAAAAATCATAGGTGGCTCTTGGAACTAATGGACAAATCCTCTTTAGGACCAGTTTTGAGGTCGTTTTAAGTCTCCTCAGAAGAAGAATGTCTTTCAGAAAACGTTCCTGTATAACAAGAAGCAGTCTTTTGGCCAGCACTAAACATTATACTTAATCTTTGAGGAAGACTCCTGGACTTGGGGATTTGGGGAAAATCTTCATCATCCTCTAGGCTTTTGGGGAAAAGGCTAGGAAATAGACTTTTAGAAAATATGACCTAAAGCACAGGGTTCAAGAAAGTATCAATCAATTTAGGATTTCCTATGCTGAAGTGGGCCCCTGACTTGCCAATTCCTATGACAGGGATGGGGGGAACAGTAGAATCCAATGAAGATGAAGAACTAGGTTTTGACCAGGTGGGACTGACAGGCCTTAGAAAGGAGTAAGCATGCAAGGAATAGATGGAATGGGCAGATAGTCACAGAAATTGGGGCAGTGAATTGAAATCACATCAAACACAACAGAATGGACAAGGAGCTTCTCCACCCATCCTGCATTGGAAACAGGAACCTGGAAGCATAAGCTCTCCCCAGAAAGGATGGGAAAAGGAGGAGGCATTAGCCATGTTAACTAGGACAGGCTTTCCCATTAGACTTGAATCCCTTACTAATGGGAGACAATTCAATAAACCTTCAGCTCACCTGTCCCTGTTTTAGTCTTTATTCCAGCCTGAGGACAATTATATTTGTTTCATCTTCTTTGTACATCCAGTGTTTAGCACAGTGCTTGGCACATAGTATACACTTAATAAATCATTGTTGCTGGATCCCTAATGCTTGAGGTAGTTTCCTCCCCTTTACCACCCCTCCAATCCTTCCCTTCAAGTTCTGGGAAGTTAAAAGAGAGTCTAAGATTAGAATAAATCTGCAAAAAGAGTAAGGCAAATTCCATCATGTCCCAAGTGCAGTGTCCAGGGACTGGAAGTTTTGGTCATGTTTCTCTAGTGATGACATCATTAAGGGAAGAGATTTGGGATGGAGAGGGTAAGGTAGTGAGGAAGAAGAGGCTGGAGCATGTCTCAGGAAATGAGGATCTGCCTTTAGAAACACTGGGCAAAATGTCTAAATATCCTCTGAGGTTGATCCATCCTAAGGGAGTTTTACTTTCTACTGAGAAGGAATTACACTATTTATAGTGCATAATTACAATAAAAAATGTTTACAAGGTACTCTCCCCCAAATAGCTGTATGAAATGCTTAGTATTAAGTATTATTGTCCTCTTCACATGTATAATTGATAGCATATTGCTTGCCTTCTCGATGTTTAGGGAAAGGTTTATGGAGAGAGAAAATCTAGAACTCAAAACTTTAAAAATGAATGTTAAAAGTGTAATTGTAAATATTTTTAAAAACTATTATTTACGTATTTATGTATCTATGTATCCATCCGTCCATCCACCTGCCCATCCATTCATTTATCTATCTATCTATCTATCTACCTATCTACACATTATTATAACTATTCTAAGGAATGAGGAAACTGAGCTTCAAAGAAATTTGTCCATAGGCATACAGCTTATGAGTGTCAGAGCTGGAATTCACCCCAGATCTCCTGATGCCTTATTCAGGGCTACTTCTACTACTACATCATGTTCTGGTTTTTGACAAGGAAAATCCCACTATCTTGAAAACATAAATAACTTTGAAAATGCCTCTTCCATGTGAAGAAAGAGAAGATTCATTCTTGATGTCTTGGGGAGTATGGGGTCTCTGGGGATAATAGCCTCTGAGCTCTACTCAAGGAGAGACAAAGGATTCCAGTCTCAACATTCCCAGAGGATGCTTGGCAATGCTCTTTACCTCCAAGAGAGACTAAAAAGATATAACTTTGATATAGTTCATTACTCCAGTGTGATTCTGTAGACATGGTCTGTGCTAACAGCCACATTGTCACCAACCAAGACCACATCATCTTGTATCCAAGATGGTAGCAACCAGACCCAGTCTCCTCCCTGCCACTAAGCCAAGGGATTCCCAAGCCCCTAATTCCTGGAGGAACCCAATAGAATAGAGATTTCAGGAAAAGATTTCTGCTTTAAGCATGGCAGTTCAAAGCCTGAGTCCAACTCTATAGGATTGGGAGGAACATAGAGGAAAAAAAAACAAAAAAGAAATTTGACTTTTGCTCAGCCGTGTAAGTGGATGTTCACAGTCTGGCCCCATAAATGGCTTTTTGGGACTCTTGTCTCTTCCTCCTGTTGGGTTGTTTGGTCTGGCTTCCTAATGCTGCCTTAATGCTCTCCTCTGAGCATCCATCTCTTTCCCCTCTTACCTTTGAATACTTCAATGGGCACCACTTGAGGAGACCTAGGCTTGAGCTGGAAAAGTTTGGAGATCTTGGCAGGGACAGCAACAGTGGTGATGGCTTGGAGAAATAAGAGATAAGCTCTTTTTATCACGTTCCCTAAGATGTCTGGATATACAGGACAGGAAGCCATGAAAAGGCCACTGTTGGCCTTATCAGAGGCTTAGAAGAAGCCATACAGGCAGAGAGAATTTAAATAATTGGTTGAAGATCAGACAACAAAGTCAAAAAGGTTCCAGGTCTGCCTGATCCCCTTTTCAATACATCCTCCATAGATCTGCCAGATTAATCTTCTAAAACACTGATTTTAAATGTTCCACCTTTAAAACTTTCAGTGGCTCCCCATTTCCCACAGGATACATTTCAAACTCCTACCTTTGCAATTCAATACTTCTATTAAAGGTAATCAAGCCTCTTTATTCTTATTTGCTCCTAAGCTCCAATCCAACTGCTTTATTTATTCTCTTCTGAACAAATCAGATTCTTTCCTACTTTGAGCCATTTTTTTCACACTCTTATCAAGACCCAAAACTGGAATGTCTTCTTCAATTAATTATATGTCCTGTATTCTAGCATTTAAGACTCAGTTCAAACCATACTTTCCCCCCTACTCGAGGTGAATCCTCTCTCCTTTGTACGCTTAGGACACTTGATAGAAACTATTGAAAAACACAGAATTACGGAATATTAAAGTTGGAAGGAATTAGTGATGATCTAGTTAGTCCACCCTCTTTATTTTATAGAGTAGAAAAACCAAGATCCTTTAAGAGAAAAACACTTGACCAAGGACACACAGCAAAGCAGTGGTTAGACCGAGACATCTAGAACACTGGGCTTTTGGACCCCAATCCAGTGATTTTTATACTATCTCATGCATTCTACACACATTTCAGCTAGACTATAAGCTCTTGGAGCACAGGCACTAGATTCTATTTATCTGTATATTTTCCACAGTGCCTAACACACAACCCATATTTGATAGTGCATTGAACGAAAAGGGATCTTACTAATCAATTGGTTTTATTACTTTTTAAAAAAAAACAATGAAAATATTGAGGTTCTGAAAAGGAATGCAACCTGCTGAAAGTTAAATAAGTGAGATTCCAAACTAGGTCCTCTGACTTAAAATTATTTCTAAGGATGATGAAAAGGGCTCTAGGATATCAGTTTCTGCTTCCCTTTCAGGTACCAGATATCCAGCCTCTTTAGAATAGGAGAAAAGTCCCAGGCTAGACCACTGGACCCTATCAAAAATCATACTTTGACCCCCAGTGTTCTCCAAGCCAGAGCCATTATTTACCTATGGTTCCCCATCACAGTAATGTCTACTATTGGCATCCAGTTCTGGGAGCTGTTGACCAGCAGAGGGTGCTGAAAGCCTTGATTTATTCTTTGTACTTCCGTAGAAACACAAAGAAACCTCATTTTCTGGCAGATGGGAGACTCAGTCTGGTGAGCCTTAAGGTGCAAGCCTTCCATGACTTCTCAGTTTGGAAACAACTCCTTTCTTAGGGCTAAAGATGCTCATCTTTCTGAGCAGCAGCAGGAATGTCAGGGAGGGAGCAGGAAACTTATTAAGAGCTGAAAAAGTTAGCCTCCGATTCTAATACAGCCTCTGACTCCTTGTAGGTAAGTCATTTCCCTTTTTTGGACCTTAGTTTTCTCATTTGTAAAATGGGAGTGATAACCCCCGTCTTCTCCCTTCTCACAGGGTACTATGGTGAGGACAAAATGAGATAATGGATGTGAAAGTGCTTTCAGAACCATCAAACATGATTTAAAATGTGAAGGAAGGAAAATAAGAATTTACATTGCACGTCCTACGTGCCAGGCACTGTGTTGAGTGCTTTACAAATACCTCATCTGATCCTACAACAATCTGTAAGGTGGGTGATATTATGGCATCCATTTTATAGTTGAGGAAATTGAGGCAAACAGAGTTATGTGACTTGCTCATGGTCATACTCCTGATGTCAGAGGCCAGATTTGAACTCGGATATTCCTGAATCCAGGTCCAGTATTCTCTCCACAATGCTACCCAGTGGTATTTCTGTGACCCTGGGCAAGTGACTTAACCTGTTTGGACTTTTGTCTCCTTATCTATAAAATGAAGGGGCTTGGACTTGATGATCTTTGTGCCTTCTAGTTCTGAATCTGAGATTTCCCATCATTACTTAGCACAAAGAGACCAGAGATGTGTTCAGTTCAGCTCTTCCCCCATGAGAAACCAGAAAAATAAACATTTCCACCTGTCTTACATGACTCTTGTCTTTCCATCTGCCTTCTTACCTCTTCTCTCTGCATATTTTCTATTGCTACAGGATCTTAGATTTCAAGCCAGAAGGGAGGAAGGTGCCATATTGGGAGGGTCTGGAAGGGACCTTCACACTTCATGGGAAGTGCTTTACCCAGTGTCACACAGGAAGTGCTACAAGTGCCCGGATTCCATCATAAATCTTTTGACTCCAAATCCAGGCATCTTTCGCCCTAAATTCTAAACTCCTTGGCTTTGCATTCTAAACCCTGGCATTATTTTGCATCATATCTAAACAACAATAACAACAAAGGTGATAATTCAAATTTCTCCAGTGTTTTCTAGTCTCTAATGCACTTTCTTCATAGTAAACATGAAAGGTGGGCAGCAGGCAAGTTTACCCCTCTTTTTCTGTCCCTGTCCCTTCTTCCCAGAATACTACCTTGTCTGTTCCCCCAGGTTGGTTTCTTCATTGATTTCCCCTTCTAACAGCAGCTCATTCTTGATCCTTCTACTTCCTCTAAATGAGTAGCTTTCCTTATTCCTCATCTAACCCCTTCCCATCCTTCAAGACCCTGCTTGTCTTATTGAATTCCTCTGACCCCCTGGATTACTCAGTCTATGCCTCATCATCTAGTACTTAGTCTTTGAACACAGCATTCCTCCACTCCAAAGCTTGCTATTATCCTCCCTCAACCCCATCATTTCTAAACTAGAGTCATGTAATCTGGGATTAAAGATTTGCTTTTATGTATTTTTGTCTCTTTAACTCTATATCATCTATTATGTGCCTGGCACAGAAAAGGCACGTGACAGGTGACACACACTTGTTAAATGACTTATACTTGCACACACATATGCAAATATATATATATATATATATATATATATATATATATATATATACACACACATATATCCATGTATAAGGATTATTTTTCCCCAATAAAATTGTGTGCTTTAGTTAAAAGGCACAATGGAAAGATAAACACTAGCTATAACTCTTATCCATATATATACAAAAAAGGCAGACACATCACCTGCCAGGTGAAAGCTGAGGCTAGCTAAGCATGGCTGAGGTCAGGACAGCTGCTGGCTTCTCCCCAGTGATCCCCATCAGCAAGTATTCACTTTTCTGGAACTGGGTGAACATCATAGCCATAACCGGTAAGGGAAATAGGTATGGGAGACAGTGGGAGGACCCCTGGGTGATCTCAGGTGTCTCCTGGGAAGGGGAGGCCAGATGCCATAAAAATCTCAGAGTAAGCACCCTATTCTCAGAGAAAGCCTATTGACCTGCTGAATGGTCTTATCCCCAAAACAGGCCGGGCTCATGGGATTAGAATTAGGCTATTCCGGTGACCATTCAGCCAGATATATTTCCTTTCCAAAGGTGGGTACATCTCTCAGATGCTGGTTTGGGTGAACAAGTCAGTAGCACACTCTTCCCTGTCTTCCCCAGGGCAATTCAATAATGCAGAGAGCCCTCACTGGCTCTGCTATCTGAAGACCTGGCTTCAAATTTTACCTTTGAAACCATGTGCTTGACCTCAGATAAATCATTTAATCTCCATAGGCTTCAGGATCCTAAATGAGGGGACTGGATGAAATAGCCTTCGAGATTCGCTCCATATCCATGACCCTATGTCTCTAAGCGCATGGGATTATATCCCCATAGGAGTAACTCCTACCCTAAATTACCTGGGTTACTCTTACAATTCCCTGTCTTTTTCTTAGGGGAAAAGGGAGCTCCATCGTATATAGTACTCTGAAAGAGACAAGTACTTAATAGTGCTCACTGAATGAATGAAGAAGGAACCACAGCATCTCATTCCACCCTCAGTGCCATAATATCTTACATAAATGTCTTCTCCTTTCCCCCAATCCCTAGGTAGTTCTACTCAATATTAGTCCTCTTCATGAATGATCATCAATGGTCTTCCCATCTGGAAAGATTAGATTTCCTTTCATAACTTCTCATTTTAAACTTCATTTCTGATAGCTTTAACAAGTGACATTTCTGTGTCACTATCACTTTTGTGAAGCACTTCACATACAAGTCTCATTTGGACCTCACAACTAGCCTGTGAAGTAAGGAGACTACGGATAGTAATATCTTTATCTTATAGATTTAGAAACTGAGGCTGAGAGAAGTCAAACAGCTAGTAAGTGTGTGTATGGCAGGATTTTAAATCAAGTTTTCCTGTTCCCAAGTTCAGTGCTCCATCCCCTTCAAAATGCTGCTGCTCTAACTACAAAGGGAACACTGTAGGGAGCACACTCTCCCCTTCTCTGATCATTAGGAATAGAAACCAAGGTTGGGCTAACTCCACCAGGAGGTTAAAGAAATTTTCATGGTACTCTGGTTAGAGTTCTCACCTAGTGATCTGTGATGTTTCAGGAATATCTCTTAGGAAGATAATAATAATAAAGGTAGCATGTAAAACTTTGCAAAGGTTAACTCATGGGGGCAGAATTTTTTAGGATAGCACTCTGAGCTGAAACGGGTCTTAGAGTCCATTAGGAAGCTGAGGGGGAGAGGGAGGGGAGAAAGATAAAGACAGAGAAAGATAGAGACACCCGAAATCAACACACAGAGATAGTGACAAGGACAGATAGAAAAGGGAGGGGAAGGGAATGAAAAGGAAAGGAGAGAGGAAGGGAAAAGGGAGACAGAGACACAGAGAGAGATAGAAACAGAGAAAGATAAAGAAATGGAGAGAGAGGAAGGTTAAATGGAGGGAGGGAGGGAGGGAGAGAAGGAGAGAGAGGAAGAAAGTGAGCAAGGCAGGGAAAAGAGAGAGAGAGGGAGAGAAAGAGAAAGGGAGAGGGAGAGAACCAAAAAATAGAGGTACAGAAAGCTAGAGATAGAGAAGGGGAAGAGACAGAGACAGAAAAAGACAGACACACAGAAATATGGAAACAGATAAACAGAGACAGAGAGAGCAAGAGAGCAACAGTGACCTAGGAGACACTCCTCCAAGGGCTTTTCCCTGATAATTTCTTATTCCTTTGAGGTCCAGTAATAGTACCCAGGAGATGTAATCAGCAATAAATATGTCCCTACCTTCTGCCTTGGTGTTAACCTTGGGCATAGGGGTGCCCATCTGCAGAGGGGCAGCTGTTGATGAACTGGTCCACTCTCATGTAGAAACAAGAGGAAAGTCCAGTTACAAGGTGAAATAAGGATTAGGCCTAGGAGGTCCCAGTGATATACTCAATTGTTCCCTAATAATGGTGTTATGGATTTAACCTCCATATTCTATGATGTACCAGGAATGGCTGTGTCTACACTGGTTGACTGGATCTAAGTCCAGATGAATGGCACCTACACTACTATAATCTTTGGCCTCATTTGATTTGATTCCATTTGCAATAGTGCATATTCTCTTCATCTCCTGGATGGGTCTTTTGCTTACTTAGAAGTCCAGATATATAGACATCTTGGAAGGTTCAATTCAATTCCTAAATTATCTAATCAATATACAACACAATCTATCTACACTGCCAAATGTAGACCCAGCCACTCTTGGGGAAACATAGCACTAGAAGCACTAGAAGCAATACTTTCGGCAAACATTTGCTAAAGAACAAAATTATTCCAATACATATTTCTGTTCCCACATTAGACCTGACTTCTAAGTCACCATGAAAGGATCTCCATCCCTTTGTCCAAATCTTGAGTTTTCTCAGAAAGTTCAGTTGCAGCCAACTCTTCTTGACCTCATTTGGGATTTGGTTTGGTTTGGTTTTGCAAAGATACTGGAATGGTTTATTTCCTTCTCCAGCTCAATTTACAGATGAAGAAAATGAGGCAAACAAGAGTAAATGACTTGCCCAGGATCATACAGCTAGAAGGATCTGAAGCTAGATTTGAATTAAGGTCTTACTGACAGCAGGCCAGGCATTCTATTCACTGAGCATGCTATTTATTGAACTCACAGTAAATTGTTATTCATTCATTCATTCATTTGGAAGTATTTCATCACATTTAACCATAATTCATTTCTCTTCAGAGTCTAATCATTGCATCTAATCTGGCTTTCTGAGGCTAAGCAAGGAAATTCTTCCTCTTCTCATATGACAGCTTTTCAATTGCTTGAACATGCCTCTAGCCTATGTCTTTATTTCTTCTAGCCAACCCCCATAAAATACAAACTCCAGGTTCTTTATCATCATAGATGTCCTCCAGTCAAACCCCAAAATATTACGCTGCTCATTTTGGGGGTCTAAATGAAGAACATGATGATGGGAAGATGGAGAGGGGATGGAGGAGTAGAAGAGAGAGAGACAGAAAAAGAGAGAGAGGGCAAGGAGAGAGAAAGAGAGACAAAGGGAGAGAGAGACTGAGAGAAGGGGGAAGAGAGAGAGAGAGAAGGGAGGGAAAGAGGAAGGAAGGGAGGGAGAGAGAGGGAGACAGTGAGAGAGAGTGAGAGAGAGAGAAAGAGTCGAGAGAGAGAGACAGAGAGAGAGAGAGAGAGAGAGAGAGAGACAGAGAGAGAGAGAAAGAGAGAGAGAGAGAGAGAGAGAGAGAGAGACAGAGAGAGAGAGAGAAAGAGAGAGAGAGAGAGAAAGAGATCTCCTTTGCTCAGTTTCAAAGGATAAACCCAGAGGGAAAAGATTGAAATTTGATTTTTCTGCTCCTTTGAGGGATTATAAACAACAGCAACTGGAAGAGTACAGAAAAAAAGAATCTAATGTCTAAAAAGTACAGGGTACTTTTTAACTGTGAGCTGGAAGCCTTTGGATATCAAATTGATATTAATATGGTGTTCAATGAGGAGAGGAGACCGCCCTCCTCAAATTGGCAAGGGCTTAATTAGAGTCATAATAAAAACCAGCCCTGAAGGCATTTTGCTTTTTAATCATGCACGTATATCACCCCTCCTCCTCCTCCTGCTAAACAGGAAAAAACGAAGAGCAGTTTCTCAGAGTCCATCCTGACCTGCAGTCCTGTCTCTGGTTTCTCTGAGTCCCTGTCTATGGACATGCTGACAGGCAGAAGGGCAAAGCCAATGATCCAGGTGTTTGGAATTTTCCTCTTTGTGTCCATAGCACTTAGTACAGTTTTGTCTGTTTGTTTTTTGCACAAAGTACACGCTTAACAAATGATTTATCTTTGGTGCATTTGGGGAGTCCCAGCTGGACTTGGGCCAAAAGGCTGGAATTACATATTTAGAGGTGCTGAGATGGCCCAAGAAATTTTTCTGGCTTGGTATCTGGAGAGAAAAAAAGAATACACACAGAAAACGACATCCAGATTTCCAGGATTCCAGGTTTTTCTGGGAACGTTCTCAGGTGCTTCTGAAAAGTGTTCACTCAGGAAACCGGAGGTATATGCCAGGGCCATATGGAGGATGTGATTGCACCTCCCTTGTTACTTCTCAAGGCGCTGGGGCGCTGGGGGCTCTCCCAGGGAGGGGTGCCAGGAGCAGGGAGGACCAAGATCCCAGGTATTGGCAGGAACAATAGAGTCACATAACAAGTACTCTAGGATTGTTGGTGGATAATATGAACTGATGAGTTAAACAGTGGTGAGGACGGAGCTGATAAAAACAGTGATTCAGAGGAGATGATTTTGCATGGACCCAGACACCTTATCCTTCAGGACTTGTGCTAATTGAAGTCTAGCTTTGAGATTGGAGTCTTAGCCTTCTTTCGGATGGAAGGTAAATCACTTTATTTCTCTTAGATGCAGTTTCTTCATTTTTAAAATGAGGAAGTTGGACTAGATGTGCTCAAAGACTTCCAAGTTAAAATCTGTGATTCTCTCCACTATTGACTTCTTCAGGAGGATAATTTATTTTCCAGCTCTGGAAATTTTTACAATGTTCCTCACATTACCTATCTGGTTAGTCCCATCATTTTGAAGGCTTCCATTAGCTGGATGCAATTGGCTTAGCAAAATGCCTCTTTTTCTTGAAGCTCCCTGATTATTCCCTCTACCCCCTAATCAACCCTTGCCTCTGCTCTCTCCCAGGAAAAGGTTCTTAACCTTTCTTATGGGAGGGAGGTTCAAGGACCCCTTAGGCAGTCTGGTGAAGCCTATAGACGCCTTCTCAAAATACATCTTCAAATTCATAAAATAAAGTACATAGGATTACAAAAGAAACCATCCTTTGGAAATAGAGATGTAATTTTTTCTATCCAAATTTCCAGACTTCCAGTGATCTCTCCATGGATTTTGGATTAAGAACCCATGTTCTTAGCACTTATTTAAGGGCAAAGTTCCCAGTACAAGATTCTAAGTTTCCTGAAGGTAGAAACTGTGCCTCTGATTTCTTTTCGCTCTTTCTTCCAAAGCAAAGAATCCTTTTGCAAGATGTAACACAAACTAGCAACTAGAAGCCTAGTACTAAGATTATACATTAACTCTCTTAGTCTCTCAGACCCTCTGGAACACTTCACTCACTACAATCAGTGAGATCCCCAAGGCCAAGAGGCTCCCTTGACATACCTGGACTTCCCTGAGTTCTTCCACCTGCCCTGATAACAGGCTGCCCACTGGGAGTAAACCCTGAGTGCAGAGGCGGCAAGACAGTAGGCAAAAGAACAAAAACCCATCAATCATATTAAACAAAGGACATCATCTTCTAGGGATGAGGGGAATTCTCCTATGGTCTTACCACCCTATCTCCTCCCCTATTTTGACCTCCCAAGGCTCACAAGCTAAAAGCAACAGGGAAACTCAACTTAGAGTGATTGCTCTAGCTCTAGCTTTTACTTCCAATCCCCAGAGACAATGCATTCAACCCAAGCAGTTGAGGAGGGTCTGCCTGCTAAGACTCTTACAAATGGAGGAATGATGGGGATGAGGAGTAGAAATCTGTTTATGTGTTTTGGAGGAAAGTTTCTTGATTCCTGATCCTTCCATTCCCCCAAGACTGCCACAGAGGAGTGTCCTGACCTAGGGACCACCCTCTTAGCATTCTTGTCCCACTTCCCCCTCACTCTAGTTCTATTTTCCTTTTTATGAGGATGCACTTAATCTGTTTCCCCCAGGAAATTTAGAAACAAAAAGAGGGATTCCCCTTGTCTTTCCCCTTAACCAGTCAATGCATGTCTCTTACTCATCTACCTCAACTCTTAATAACTGAAAAATTCACTTTCCATGTTTGGGAGCTTTGAGATCATATTAAATTAGTTCTCTATTTAAATCTTGCATTTTAAAATGGCAGTAGGTCTGAGGATGCTAGGGACAGTGCTCAGCTGGAATAGGAAGAGGAGAAAGCAGGCTAGTCAAGTAATAATCCAGTTCCCAACCAGTTAGACTAAAAGAGCAAGGGAAACCACAGAGATCCTCCCTTTCCTCAAGTAGCCTCCATTCATTTAGTTCTATTGACATGACTTGGGGAAGCCACATGCCAGGTTTCCAGGGACTCAGGGACCCAGTTCATGTCAACTTTACCAATAAGGTGTCCAGACAATGATGCTTGTCAGGTTTGAGAGAACATCACTTAGTGACTCTTTTCCTTCTCTTTCCCTCCTGAAAATATGGTAAACAATCAAGAAGATAAGATTTTAAATTCCTGTCCAAACTGGCATTTAATCCCCACAACAGAGATCTGCTATAGAACAGCTTTCTTTACTGGGTGGGAACTTGGAGTAGATGATCTATAAGGTCTTATTCAATTCCAAAAGCCAATGGCTCTAAGAGTCTGTGAATCAATAATCAGAGTAATTTCTTCTCTGGTGTCACAAGGGATACTATGGAGAAAGGCAGGGTAACTATCTAAAATGAGTTAGAGCAGCCAGGATTATTTGCTGAGCATTATTGGGAAATAGGGGTGAGTGGGTATCTAATTTCCTTACCTACCTGTGGATTGTTGGGTGCTGGGAAGGGTGAGGGCTTGTGTGGTGGGGGTTGTGGGAGTAGATGTGGTGCTGGCCACCCTGGGAACCATTGTGGTGACAGTGGCCTTGGGGATAGTGACCTTCGGTGGCCGACTGATTCCTGGCGAGACATGGGAAAAACAAGAATGGGGCAAATGGAGAATGGGAATTGGACGGAAAGGGAATGACCATTTCAGAAATACCATCTATTCTTTGTAAGACATTAGGAGAGATCGCAAGACATATGTCTCCTATTGGATCCAGGATCACTCTCATGATGTTTTTTTTTTTTTTTTTTTTTTTTTTTACCTTTACCAATAACCCGAACAAAGGGGGAAGTATGGTGGTAGTTGCTTAGGAATGAGTCCTGAAGAATAGGGGTTGGGGCCATGGGGTGGTCCCCCATAGACCATGAAGAAAAAGAGGAAACTTCCACATCACTTCCTCAGAAGGTTTCTCTCAGTTTCCCCATCCTCTGGTCCTGACTATTTCCCCCTAACTATGACACATGACTAGTTGGAGTCTGGATATCAGATAGATTTCCCTAAGTAGAAGGTTAAAAAAATGATCCTTTGCTGAAGCTGGATTAAGAGTTTAGAATTTAAATCTGTCACTGTTTAGAAGGAAAATCACTAGCAGCAGAGTCCCTTCTGGGGATCCCTGTCCACCACCAGTCCAGGTGAGAGGAGAGGTTGGGCAGCAAGAAAAGGGAGAAGTTCACTGGGGGCTCAAGGGGACTTGCAAAAAGTCCAGTTTGTTCCTTTTTTCCAAGACAGTGCTAATGAAGCTCTAGGGGAGAAACTGAAGAGGCAGTAAGCTGCAAAACAACAAAAAAGAAATCAGAAGAGACTGGGGGAGGGAGAAGGGGGACAGCAAATGAGACACAATTAGAGGAACGAGATGGATGGCTGGCAGGCACAGAAAGAACATTAAAGTCCCTTCTTTTTTTCCCTGTGCAAACAGGCTCATGCAATAAGGATGTCAACCTTCTTTCCTTTCTCTCCTTTACTTACTGCCAAAGGCGGAGCCTGCAGCCGCACCTGGAAGAGAAAGAAGACAGGGTCAAGTTATGGGGCTGAAGGCAGGGAGGCTACTTTCTGTAAAGGGTTTGTGTCTCCTGGGGGAGGAAGAGAGATGGTGATGAGACATCATCTCCAGCTTGAAGATATCCTGACCTTCAAAAGAAAAGGTTGCCAACTAAGCTTGGGGAGCATTTCAGAGGACACAAAGAGAAGGAGGCATCCTTCACTGGGTGTGATGTGGATTAGAAGAGGATTGAATTTTTCTTCCAGAGTTCTAGGGAATATAGCCCAGATCTTGCTCCTATACCATTCCCCTGCCCTCACCCCTCCAAAATCTATTATTCTCCATTGTGCTAGAAGGAAAAATAAAAATATTTTTTTCTAAGACTCAGGAACATCTCAGATAACTCCAGAAGACTTCTGGGAAAAATCTGGGAGCTTCTGCAAACATATTGTCGCTACCTGCCATGGTTTTTGCTGACATAATCCTCCTCTCAAATCCAATGAAGAAATGACCTTACAAAGCTCTCCCTTGTGTCGAGATATGTTTCCCTTCCCACAGGAGAAGGCAAGAAGGGAGGAAGGGATTAAAATAGTTACCTGGATCTCTCCTTTGCCCTTCTAACTCCACCTTATATCACAGCTACTTATGTATTTGTCCTTCCCACAATTTGGAAAGTCCCATGAGAACAGGATTCATGTTTCATGCCTAGCCTTGCAACCCCAGTATTTGATGCAATTGCTTTGCAGATACATTTAGATATTTGTCAAATTGATATGAAGAGAGCAGTTGTGAAATAACGGAAAGAACAATGGACTTGGGTTCTGAGAACTGGTTCAAATCCCATCTCAGGTACTTAGGGATTCCCGAGGTCCTTGGCTTGCCGCCTAACTCTCTACATCTCAGTTACTTCATCTGTGAAATAAGGTGGGAGGGAGGGGAGGAGTCAGACTCCATAGCCTCTAAGATTCCTTCCACTTCCAAATTTATGATCCTATGACCTGAATTTGAGTCCCAGCTCTGCCACTTGTTAAATATTTGATCTTTAGCAAATCATTCCTCTTCTCTGATTCTCATTTTCTTCAACTAAAAAATGAGAGGTTGGAGTAGAATAATCTCTAAGGCCCTTTTCAACTCTGATATTCCAAAATTCTGAGTGTATGAAATGATACAGGATATGAAATCACCAGGCTACATAGGAAACAGCAAAAGGCAGGAGGCTTTCCTTAATCATATCAAGTTTAGGCCATGAGTTGGGGCAAAAAGATCTCATTTAGAAAATCTTCAGGCACTAAGTGAGAATCAGATAAGAAAAGTAAGGCATCTCGGAATGGGGATGACAAGCAAAGGGTCTCAAAAAACATTGTCTACAAGGAGGGAGAGATACAGCATATGGAGGGAGAGGGAGAGGTAAAGAAAAGGAAGGAGGGAGAGGAAGAGGGAAGAAGAGGAAGAAATGGTCTTAGAAGAAGAGATAGGGATAAAGGGAGAGAGAAAGAAATAGGAAAAGGAAATGAACAAAGGAGAAAACAGTGAGTGGAACACAAAGGGAAGAAGAGAAGGAATGGAGAGAAAGATGATTTTGACAAAGATTGATGAGAGAGACAGAGATAGAGAGAGACAAAGCAGAGAGTCAGAAAGAGCCAGAGAGTTAGAGAGCCAGAGAGAAACAAAGAGAGACAGAGAGAGAGAGGTAGGAAGGGAAGGAGAGGGAGGAAGAGACAGATAGACACAGAGACAGAGACCCAGGCAGAGAGAGACAGAGACAGAGAGAGACACAGAGACATATAGAAAGAAACACACACAGAATAAAGACTGGGAGAGAACCAGAAACAAAGGAGACCGGGGAGGAGGAGGCAGTCACGGAGCTCTTGTCATAGCCCCAGAATGCTCTCCTTGCTCTCAGAGGACCGGCGAGCGCTATCCAGCAGCTGACAAGCTCGTTCTCTTTCAAAGGCTCTGTCGTCTCCCGTCCCTGGCACACACAACATTCCTGTCACGGCCCTCGCAGCCTGTATTTTAGCTTTGATCATCTTAAAGCCACATAAATCTTTCACCCACCGAGAGGAGAAGCAAAAGAGCAAGGCTAAGCCTCCCTTCCCAGGCAAGGCCATTAGAAACCCAAGCAGTGACATTTGCAAGTCTGAGCTGTGTTTAAGGGCTTCAAGTGGGCTCGGGTTCCAGGGCTAGAACAAGAAAGACCAAAGGTCTTTCTGCCTTCACAGATGATCTCATCAACTTTGACCTCCCCCTCCCCTCACCTCATCACAGGTGGATTCCCGAGGGACTCACTGCTTTGTGGGGATTTCTGAGACCCCCTATGGAGAGACTTCCAGACCCTATCACTGGCCAGCCCTACTTCTTATTGGGATCATAAGATTTTGACCTGAATGTCAAAGGTTTCCTAATATAATCTCCTCATTTTAGAGATGGGAAACTGAGGCCTAGAGAGAGATTAAAGACTTGACAAAAGCCACACAGGTAAATGAAACAGCTGTGAACTGAATTCAGCTCCTTTGACTACAACCCCTGCTCTCTTTCCATCACACAGGCTCCTTCCCTCCAGAACTGCCCATCCTACCAAAGAGGCTCTCCCTTAGAAATGACAAAGCTTGAAGAGGAACTTCACTGTAATCTTTAAGAACAAAAAATACTTTCTGAATGATGTTCTGAATTGAGGGGAAGACTAATCACACAAACCTGTCTACAGCCAGTAGAAAATTCAGAGGATGTCTAGTCTAACCCTCTCACTTTAAAGATAAGGAAACTGAGGCTTAGGAACTTTGAAGGACTTGCCTGATGTCCCAAAGATTTGAACTGAGACCTTCTGACTCCAAAGCCATTGTTCTTTTGTTGTACCAACCTGCCTCTTGGTAGTTAGGAGATTCTGGATTGTATAATGATGAAAGGTTAGGGAATCTCCATATCACAGTGGATAGAGCACTCCCAGGAAGCTGGGAGTTTGAATTCTACCCCAGTCCTACCAATTTACTGCTGTATAACTCTGAACAAGTTTCTTAACCTTTTGGTCTCAGTTTTCCCATCTTTAAAAAAGGTATGATAAAAATAGCTAACTAAATCATAAATGAGATAACATACACAAAGTGTCTTGAAAATCTTAAATTCTATATGAATGTTATTATTAAAGATGACTAAAGATGTAGTTTTGCCCAGAGGCAGGGGAATGAACACAATGACCTCCCACAGGCCATCCCCAGTCTTAGGTTAGTTCCTTCCTATACATACATGCATTAGGGGACCCATTAGGGAGAGGCAGGTAGGACCCTGCTCTCCATGAGCGGGTTCGAAAGTTCTTCTTGCATTTGCCACAGTCCTGGCCAGTGGTATTGTGTTCACACTCACATTGGAGGCCGCCTTCTTTGTAGGAGCACAGGTTGGCATGGAGGTTGCATTTACACCTGAGAGGACACAAGACAGGAGATATCATGTGAGTCACTAGAGCCCTCTTGAACTAATTGGACAGAATTTCATCAGAATTCCCTGGGGGCCTCAAGATTAGGGATGCAACCTCAGCCATATGAGAAGGAAATGTTCATGAAGTATTCAGAAAGGTTTAGATGAGAGGGTCCAACATTGGAAATTGTCTTATTTGTCTCTAAACATTTCTCTCTAGCTTTCACTATTTGGAAGACAAGAGCTTTCCAATATTTTTTTTTCAACTTTTGCCAGATTGGGAATTTTCTGGCTTATTCGGAAGAGAAAGGAATCTCCATCTTTCTCCAGCCATCTCCTTACCCATAACGCTACTACTGAACAAAGTACTACCTGAGTACTTGAAGAGTACTACCTGAACTTTGTTAAACAAAACATTGATTGACCAGTATGGCCTCGTTCCTTCTCCACTGGCCCTCCAATCTGTATGGCTTTTCATTGTTCTTCAATATAATGCAGAGTGTGGCTAGTTCTAGACAGTGTTTTTCTTTGTTCTCTAAATTTCCCCTTTTAGAAGACAGGGATGAGTTGGAGCCAGCTCAGACCAAATTTTAAGTGTCAATTATGAAGAGATATGAGAAGACACTCCCAATCCACCCTTGGTGGAAATGCAAGTTACATGGGCATTGCACACTGTACAAGTTTTCTGACTTTTTAAATATACTGATTAGTTGTGCTGATTTTTCCTCTTATTTTTAAATTTTTTTGATCTTTTTAAAAAAATACAATCTGTTATATGTGATGGCTTTCTGTGAGGCAGGGGGAAGGAAACCAAGGAAAACTATAACATAAAAAAAAGAAAATATCAATACTTATTTTTTTGAAACAGTGTGTCTTTTGTATATTTTTTGTTTCAGAGAGCCAGTTGTTAAAGATTTAACACTGCAACTGTTGTCCTTTCCCCACTGTTTTTTAGGTTCAATCTTTAAAATGTTTAAAAACTCAACTTTAATTTTCAGTTCTGAATTCTCTCTTTCCATCTCTTTCATACCCTATTCTTGAGAAGGCAAAAAAAAACACCCAAAACCTATTACAAATATGTAGGCTTGTGAAACAAATTCTTACATTAGCCATGTCTCTCCTCCCTTCCTCACCCCAAAAAGACAGAGAAGATATTATGCTTTAGGCTGTACTGTGAATCCATCCATTTTTTATCTGGAGGAGCACAACATATTTCATCATGAGTCCTTCAGAACTGTGGTTGATCATTATGTAGATCAAAATTATTAAGTCTTTCAAAGGGGATTGTCTTTATAATATTGCTGTTGCTATATAAATTGTAGTCCTAGTTCTGCTCACTTCACTTTGCATCAGTCCGTACAAGTCTTCCCAGATTTTCCTGAAGCCATTTCCTTCATCATTTCTTACAGCACAGTTGTATTTCATCACAATCACATACCACAACTTGTTCAGTCATTCTTTAATTGATAGTGTTTATCTGCTTTGGATGTTCATTAAACCAGGTCTGTGTCTCTTTCCCCTAACTATGCCCAATCATCCTCCTTCTTCTCACTAGGATGTTCCCCTATACTTTCACTCTACTAATCAAACAGTAACAAAGAAGAACAAGGAAACTAGGCCATTTGGACCTAGCTGGAATGACCAATATTCAGTAAGAAGGAAGAACATTGGGCTCATGAGGGTTCTCAAACACTTGGAGGTCTTTAAAGACAAGACTTATGGGTCCCAGATGGTTTATGGGACTTCTCGCCAGGAAACAAATGATGGACTAAATGGACTTCTTAAAGGCTCTTCTAGCCTTAAGATTTTATGTATTCTGCCTCCACAATATACTCCCTGGGTGACTTTGGTGAGCCATAGTCTCATTTGGATGTCAGTTTTCTCATATGTAAAATGAGAATATTGGGCTAAATAATCTTTAAAATTCCTTTTAGTTCCAAATACTGAGATTCTATGATGAATCCTGCATCTCATTCCTCCCTCCTTGGGCATCTTGTGGTTTGGAATCAGTTTTGTATCTCCCCATAGGTGTACCTAAACCCAGTCAATCTCTAACATCACCTTAAGGAAAGTACAATTGGCTAAACTGTAACAGCACTAGGAGCCAGGTGCATTAAGTGACACAAAATTTATGATAATACATTGAAATAATATGTTTTATTCTACCTCTTTCTTTTCTTTGCCTGATGGATTTAAAAAAAAAAGCCTCATCCTTTAAGGCATTCTAAAATTCCAATCTATCTTTAAGACAGCCTAGTGGTCCAGTGGATAGAGTGTTAGACAGAGTCAAGTAGATCTCTGTTAAACTCTGTTCTCAGAAACTTAAAAGCTGTGTGACAATGGGTAAGTCATTTAATCTTTTTGCCTCAGTTTCCTCTTCTGTAAGATGAAGATCATAATAACACCTATCTCTCAGGGTTATTTTGAAGATCAAATGAGATAATATTTGTAAAATGCTTAGTAAATCTTAAATCTTAAAGCCCTCCAGAAATGCTATCTATTATTAGATATCATCTTATTATCTTAATATTATAGGTCAAACTTATCCCATCGAATAGGTCTCAAGATCTCTGTACACTTGAGTTTCTCTTGTATGGGCAGGAATACACCTATACTCTATGTATGCTTGTGTGTCTACTATCACTTATATTTTTTCTGACATTTAACCAACATTTTTTTTCTGTTTAATCTGCTTTAAGCTCATCCTTCTCTTCGTTGTGATACCCTTTCCATTGCACTGATTCTTCTTTCTCTAACAGGAGGATTTAAAAATACTTGCAGACAGTTATATCTTCCCTTAGCTGGTGCTTATCCACATTCTACATATTTAACTCCCTTAATCTTCCCTCTACTCATAAATCAATCCTGCCAGCCCCTTAATCATTTCTGTTACTCACTTTTCTATTTCCTCTCATTTGTCTCCATCTGCCTAGTAAAGCCAGATCCAGAGATGCACCAAACCCTCTCAGGAAGGTCTGCCATGGATGTGGAAAGGGGTCAAACATCCTGGACTGGCGCCTGTTCTTCTAGATATTATTTGGTTGCTTGGCTTTGGACAGAGTAGCTAATAGTCTATTCACTTCACAGCCGCGTGGGGTATATTCCAATTTAAAGACATCTACCCTACTTACTGGAGTTTTCTTGGACTTTTCCCTCTCTCTCATCTCTCACGTCCAATAGATAAGCACATCCATTCGATTCTACCTTGACAAAATCTCTCATACCTGCCTATTGCTCTCCCAATATTCTAATACAGGTAATTGCTATCATCAGTCTGGACACTTACAACAGCCTCCCCCCATGCTTGCTTCAGCCCATCCTTCATTTTTCTGCTAGATGTGACCATGGTCTTCCTTTGGTCAAAGATCTGAGGTAGCTCATTATTGCCTCCTGAATAAAATTCAAGCTTCCTTGTTTGGCATTTGGGGACCCCTACAATCTGGCCCCAGCTAACCTTCTCAGCTTTATTTAGTATCACTCGCTTTTACCCAGTGAGTGCAGTGTAGTGGATAGAGAGCTAGTTGGTCTTGTGGCCAGGCTGAGTTCAGTGTCACATCCTGGCTGTATGATCCTGGGCCTCAAGCAACTCTCTTACAGAGTACAAGTTGGAGAGAAGGTGTTGACTTGATTGGTAGGAGTCTCCTCAGCCGGGATTTCCAAATACCAATTAAAGCACAAATCTAGTTCCTACATACAATTTACGCCCCAGCCAAATTATCCTATTCTTATGTACCCTGTGCTTTCCCACAGCCATAGTTTGCTCCAGCTATTTCTCATGCTTGGAAGGCACTTTCTTCCTTCATACCTTTTCTTTAAAGACCATTTCAAATTCTACCCCCTCCAAGGAGCCTTCCCTGTTTCCCCAAGGGGGTAACAAACTTCCTCTTTCTATTTTGCTTCACAAATTTAATGCTTCTAGTCTGCAGTATTGCATATTACAGTCATCTATGTCTGCATCTTATCCCCTGTTGGGCTGCAAGTGTAATGAAAGTGTTAGGCATGAAATAAAATGAAAACAGGATCTATGTCTCATCTAAACTTGGTAGCAGCACAGGGCTCTATATGTGGCTTGTACATGTCATTTGAATCTTGTCCCCACCATTAGAATATAAGCTCCTTGAGGGCAGGGGCCCTCTTTCGCCTCTTTTTACATCTCCAGGGCTCGGCACGGTGTCTGAAACATAATAGGTACTTAATAAATGCTTATCAATTGATTACATATAGTAGGTATAGAATAATGTTTCTTGAATGAATGAATAAATGTATGATCGGTAAGAGCTAGGGAAAACCAGATTAAAGTCTGACTCTCTTCTAACTCAGTTCAAGGGCTAATTCTTCTATGGAACTTCCTAATTCATTCCATACATGCCTGTTGTCTTGATTGACGACTTTCTCCAGCTGCTAGTGCCTCTGAAATGAACTGGTATTTATTTTTTTATATATTTTGCATTTCAGAGAGTTGCCTAGAGTGGTAGAATCAAACTTGAAGAGAAGCAGGACCACTAAGCCTAAGCTTTCCAATGGGTACATGTTGATTAAGAAAACATGTTACCATTATCTTTACTCTTCTTTATTTTTATTTGTTTTCTTAAATATTCCCCGATTACAGTTTGATGTGATTCCTAGATGTGTTGTAGACTGCACAGGGTCATGGGTCTGATGTTGGATACCTCCAGCCCAGAGCACAGAGAGATAAAGTCATCTGCCCACAGATATACATCCAGTAGCTATTAGAGGTACATTTATAAATATGTATGTATGTTGTTCCCTCCATAGAATGTAAACTTCTTGAGGGGAAGGAATGTTTCACTTCTTTTTGTCCTTGTCTAGCTCTGTTCCTGACACTTAGTCCAGGCTTAAAGAATGTATTCTGCTTGACTGCTTGAGGCCCCAAAGATCAGGTTACAGAACAAGTCTTCTGTAATCCTTTAAATGGTCCTTTAAAGCCCCTAGATGGTAATAATGGGTAAAATATTGGCACTTTGGGTTAGGAAAACCTTAGCTCGAATTCCAGCCTTAGAAACTTAGGAGCTATGGAACCCTGGACAAGTCACTTAAGCCGTTTGGCTCAGCTTCCCCAACTGAAAAATGGGATAATAACAGCACTTATCTCTCAGAGCTATTGTGAGGATCAAATAAAGTGGGTTTTTTTTAAGTGCTTTACAAAACTCAAAGCTAACTATGCTATAGTTAGTGTATCTCTTTCCCACTCCATTCTAACCAGCCTGATCATTATACCTTATGGATTATACTGAGAAAAAACTCACTAGGACTCAGGAGAGGCCACAGGGAGGATGGGGAAGATATAATTAACCTGGTTGGTTGCCACATATCAAGCTAACAAATCTAGATTTACTGATGATCAGAGGCAAAGTTCAACTGCAGCTCAGGTCCCCAACTCAGCTTGTTCTATGAAACTAACCATTAAGACCCCTATGGAATGTCTTCAGTTTCTCTCTTGTAAACAATTTTCCCTGTTGGATGTGCAGTGTGTGTGTGTGTGTGTGTGTGTGTTTGTGTGTGTGTCTGAAGGCATATATGTGATATCTATGCAACATGAAATACTTGTGTATGAGATTGTGCTCTGTGTGTATGTTTGTATGATGTGGATTCTGACTGTGTACATTCAAGGACAGTGTCTTAATGTTTGTGTGTGTGTGTGCAAAGGTATGGTCTGTGTGTGTGTCTGTGAAAATATATATACACACATACACATATAAATGCAGGGTTATGAGCTCTGTATTATGTAATATAATATAATATATATATATACCTAGTGTGTATATGAATATATGCATGTGTGTAACACATACAGGGTTGTGGTCTTTATATTTGATGCATGTATATGCACACAGTTATGGTCTTTGTATCATGTAATGCTGCACTTACATACATAATGTATATATGAATATATTTGTGTGTGTAACATGTATATGTGTATGTGTATTGCAGGATTAAGGGCTTTGGGTTGTGTATACACACATATACACATATATACACATAGTCAGGCCTTTGTATTATGTAATATGATACATACATGCATACATACATAATGTGTATATGACTATGTGCATTGTGTGGGGATCATCATGAGTAGCATGAAACCAAGCCGAGGCTCCTGCTGAGCCAGACTCACTGGGACTTAATGAGGAGAATCTGCATCTCTAAGGAGACTCTCCTGCAGGTGTTTCTGGGCACCGGAGGACAGTGGGAGGGAGCTAGCGGGAAGATGGCTCTTTGATCCCTCAGACTTTGTAGGGGACCTCAAACCCCTTCTGCTCCCCAAGGCGCAGGGCTGAGCCCCGGTGACCCTCAAGCTGATGTCTTCCTTCCTTCTGCATCCTCTAGTTCCCACCCATAAAAAGCCCTGGATTCTCTCTGTCTGTTCCTGCCCAGGGATGAGACAGAAGGATTTTTTTATGACTCTGTCATTACCTGAACAACCTTAGGAAGTAAGTTCTCCTCCCTAGGCCTTGGCTTCCTCTTCTAATAAATGAGGGATTTGAACTAGATAACTTTAAGGTCCCACTGGCTCACGGTCCACGATTTCTGAAGTTCTACCTGCCCAGGCTCTCTGAGTGCCAGTGAGTGAGTGCCAGGGTGTCTGTTAATCTTAATTCCTGAGCCCTTGGGGGACTCCCTCCCCTGTGGCCCTGCCCCAGTCTGGTCCTACTGTGTCTCACCCCTGGCTCTAGTGAGAAGCCCTCTCCAAGAAGGGATTAATTAGCCTAACAAGCCTAACTAGCTTTTTACATTCAGAGAACAGATAGGATTGCACTGAGAAGAAGGACAAAAGACCAGGTTACAGAATGTAGAACCACAGAAAGAAAAGCTCCATGTTGGAAGGAATTGGAGAGCATCAGCCAGTCTCACCTAACCACCCAATAATGAAAACTTCTCTTTAGCATCTTTGGGGGCAAAAATCTGCTTAAATACCTCAAAGGGACTCACTATTGTTTAAAATCAATTATTGGACAATCTCATTCATAAAAACAAACAACAACAACGACAACAAACCCCAAACACCACTCTTACACTGATTCAAAGCGGACTTCTTTGTAACTGCTTCTCCTTGATCAAAGAGCACAGAGCTGCCCTCTAGAATCATAGAGACCTACAGGTTCATTTCTTCTCCATGGCAACTCTGCAGATATTTGCAGTATAGCAAGTGGGTTAGATTGGAATACTTCTCATAGAACTGGGCATGTGCCCTTTGGCTCCAGGGGAGGGAGTAATGGGCTTGGGGCCCTTATTAAAGGGTATGTGAGACCAGCAGTACCTGGATGACTCCTTGGTGTAACACTCAGATGGGTAGAGAGGGTGGGATTTGTGCCAAAGGCGATTAGTAACCAAGCCAGGAATTGCAACTCTGGGGGCCACAAAGAATGAAAAGAGAGGGTCTCCGGTTTCTTTTGAGGTGAGCTAACTTCATTGTCTCTTTGTTGCCAGAGAAACCTCTCCCTTAGACTTCTACAGAGGAGGAAGAGATTTCTCTGTGGCTCATCCCCAGAAGCATGTATGGCCTTTGCCCAAGGAGACGGTGCATACAACTGCATGGAAGGACTCAACTTTCTCCCCTGCTCCTCACTCCCATGCACAAGTAGCTTGGTACCAGTGGAAAGAGTACTGCATGTGGAGTTAGAGAATCTCTATTCAAATCTTGTCTTGATTACTGCTTCCTATATGACTTTATCTATAAAATGGCAGTGTGCATGCTGCTAGCTTTAAATCTGTGATCCTATGTTCATGTTCCTCCTCATCTCCAAGGGAAACCCCAGTTCCTCCAACTGTTTCATATGTGAGATGGTTTGTAGATTCCTACTCTCTTTTGTGGTCATCCTTCCCCAAATGTGTCCTGTAGATTTTCATTGCTCTCTTGAAGTGTGCCCCATGGTGCTGAACTGGACTCTTTAGGAAATGTATATATTTTCAAAAAGGCAGTGCTGCCCACCCACTTCCTAGGCTTCTACAGAAAAAGGAATTTCCCAATAGACTTGAGAATAGAAAATGAGAGAAAGAACTGTGGTCCCTGAATGAGGATTGAAGCATACTATTTTCACCTTTTTTTTTTCCTTTTTGGTTTGCTTTTTCTTTCTCATAGTTTTCCCCTTTTGTTCTGATTTTTCTTTCACAACATGACAAATATGGAAAAATGTTTAAAATAACTGTATACTATTTTTCTCTCCCAACATGATACATATGGAAATATGTAAAAAATGAATGTAAGTATAACAAAAAATCTTTTTACATGTAGCTGGGGAAAATTAAAAAAATTAAAAAGAGAAAAAAATAAAATGACTGTACATGTATAACCTATATCAGATTGCTTGGTATCTTGGAGAAGGAGGAAGTAAAGGAGGGAGGGAGAAAAAATTTGGAACTCAAAATCTTACGAAAATGAATATTGAAAACTATCTTTACATATAATTGGAAAAATAAAATACTATTGAGAAAAAAAAAAGAAAAAGGAATTTCTTCAAGTTGAAAGAGAATCAATTTGTTTGTTTACCCTCTTCCTCCCCTAATCTTCCTTCCTTCCTCTTTCTTTCTCTCTCCCTTTCCCTCCCTCTCCTTCCCTTTTTCTTTTGTCCTCTCCTTTCTTCCATCCCTCTCTCTATGCCCTTTTCCCTCCCTCTCTCTCCTTATCTCTCTCCTCTTCCATTCCTCTCCCCTCTCTTTCCCTCCTCCCTTCTCTTCTTGTTCCTTCTCTCTCTCTCCCCTTTCCCTCTCTTTTCTTTCCTCCTCTATTCTCTCTCCTCCTCCTCCTTCCCTCCTTCCTTCTCCTTCCCTCTCTTTCCTTCCTGTCCCTCCCCACCCATGTTCTAGTCCTTTTGTCCCAAGCAAAGTCAGTGGCTGGGGCTCCCTGATCCCTTGACCCCCAGTGGAACAAGCCCCTTGATTTATTTAGTGGTCAGCACTTGCTAGGTCTGCTCAGTATATTCTTTTCTCTCAAAGAGGGAAAGAAATATGGAAAGTGAAGAAGAGGACGCCCTCCCTGACACTTTCCTCCGCAGCAGAGGATGAAGGCAGGACCGAAGTGCTAAGCTCACTTCTGGCTCGTTAGCTACCACTTAGTTCTCCCAAGTGACCCAACCTGGGGTGAAATCCAGGATCACCACGCCCTTGGCACAAACCTGTGAGTGCTGGGAAGATGGGTGAAGGGATGACTCTCCATGTCTCTCTCAAGGAGTTCAGCTCCCCTTCCTTACAGGAGAGGCACTATTGTGTCATGAACTTACTAGCTGTGGGAGAACCTCTGCCGGCCTCATTTTCATTTAGAAAACAAGGGAGCTGAATGATCACCTCAAAGATCCCTTCCAGCCCTAAATCTGTCATCCTATCCTGTCATCTGCCTTCCTAGGAGACATTCTGACTCCTGTTCTCTCTCAAATGGAACAAATTGAGGTCCAGAGATCTCCTGGGATTGGACAAAGAGTACATAGAAAAGCAAATTTGCTGGAGAAATAACAGACATGCTGCCTTCTGGAGTCCAGCACATTCTTGATTACGTTCCCCACCTAACTTCTTTATCGCAGAACTCGACGTTAAAGAAATATATAGAAAATCTTGCATGCTGGCTTTGGACTCAGGAGACCTGGGTCTCCATTCTGATTCTGCCATATACTACAAGTGGGATTATGGACCAGTCACTCTCATAACCTCAGTTTTCTCCTCTGTAAGATGGGGATAAAAACACAGAGGAGGAAACTGAGGCAGAGGGTAAGCAATTTCCCTAGTCACACAGTTAGTAAATGTCTGTTTGCATTTGAACTCGGGTCTTCCTTACTCCAGGTTTAGGGTCCTATTCACTATGTCATCTAGTTGCCACAGACTCACTGTGTTGAAAGCCTTTTGTAAGACATATTACAAGTACAGGACTGGAATTAGAGTTAAGAAGTCTAATTCTTAACTTTACAAACATCAGATAAAATGAGCATTTATATAGTACAGAAGGAGGACCTGAACATGAATCTGCAAATCTCTATTATTTAGAACTTGCTTTCCTATTAAAGTACAAATAAATTCAACAAGTAACTTTGAAAGCTTCCCTACTTGTCAATGATCCATTGACTTCACTTCTCCAGGCAGTCCATTCCTCTCTGGGAAAGCTCTATTTGTTTAGCAGTTTTTCCTTACGTTGAGTTGAAATCAGCTCATACATCCTCACCAAGCAAAGAGGTCTAATCTCAACCTCTATGTGCCTCAGTTTTTACAAATGCAAAGTACACAAAATAATAACACCTATCTCAAAGGGTTGTTGACAGACCAAATGAGATGATGTTTGTAAAAAGCACTAAGTGTGGTAGCTAGTACCTAGTAGGTGGTATATCAATGCTTATTCCTTTCCCTTTCACCTCTCCTTTCCATGTCAGCTCCTTAGAGGATTTAAGACAGTGATTGCATCTTCTTGAAATCTTCCTTCATGATCTTGGACAGACTTTGGGAGACAGTGATAGACAGAAGGGTCTGACATGCTATATAGTTCATGGAGAATGAACCACACCAAGAATCAGATGTGACTCCAAACTAAATACATTTAATTCATTCCATTTTACCTTAATGTGTTACAATCTTTGCCTTCACTACTCTGATTGCCCTCCTCTGGATCTCCTTCACCTTGCCAATGTCTGTTATAAAACATCAGCCCGGAATTCTCTTTTGAGAAGTTGGGAATTTCACAGTTTTCACTGGAGCTAGCAACTGAATTCTGAGTTCTGCCTGTTTCCTTTTTCAAACTTCATCAAAAGCATGAACACAAAAGAAGGACTATGACATGTAGAGTGGCTCTCAGTCACAGAAATCTCAAAGGTGTAGCATAAGCAACAGAGAAGGACTGCTTTACAAAGATCAGGATGGAATCTCTTCAATACCCTATCACCCAATTGGTGAAGTATGATCAGACAGCCCTCCAATGTGATTCTAGAGTCTAGGCAGTGACATAGGGAGGAAGCAGAGTGGGAAAAGGGAAGCTAAAGCATGGTATAATATAAAGAGCAAAGGACTTGAGTCAGGGAGAGCTGGGGTTTACAATCTCATCTCTGAAATTTCCTAGTTAGTTGTAGGATTCAATCTCTTTCTTCATCTATAGAAGGATAATAATATCATTAATATTTACTTCCTAGGGTAGTTATAGAGATCAAATGAGACAAAAATGTTCTTGTGCATAGCAGACCTTAAAGAACTAAATAAATGTCATTTTAAAATTGTTAATCAGCATACCTGATAGAACACCAGATTTGGAATTAAGAAGAGTTCAATTCATATTCTCCTTTAGATTGTTCTCTCTCAACCTCAGTTTCCTCGTCTGTAAAATAGGGATAAAAATAGAACCTACTTCTGAGGTTTGCTGTGACAATCTCATGATCTTTGTAAAGCTTAAAGAGCTTCATAAATATCACATTATTGTTGTTGTTGTTGTTGCTATCTGTCAGCTAGTAGTAAGTAAAAAAAAAGGCACAAGACTCCACTGGTATAATATAGGTTCCTAGAGGTCAACATTTTGTTTTACTACCCCCAATGCCTAGTGCAATGCTTGGCATATAATAAATGTTGATTGACTGATATATGTACAACTAGTCCTTCCTTTCCTTACGACCTTTACAAGGTTATTGGAGGTCTGAAGAACTTGCCAAGTATGTAATAGAAGGAACATTATGCTTCAAGTGGCAGCCTGGGGAATTCCTAGAGAGGTAAAGTTGTTGTTGTCCATTTGTTTTTCAGTAGTGTCTGACTCTCTGTGACCCCATTTGGTGTTTTCTTAACAAAGATGCTGGAGTGGTTTGCCATTTCCTTCTCCAATTCATTTTACAGATAAGGAGACTGAGGCAGACAACGTTAAGTGACTTACTCAGCTATTAAGTGTCTGAGGCTGGATTTGAACTCAGGTGCTCCTGATTCCAGGCCTGATGCGATACCTAGCAGCTTATGAGAAGTAAATTAGTTTAGTTGAAAGAGAACAGACTTGAACCAGAAAATGGGATCATAGATTTTAAAATGATGGTGGGCAGGAGGGATGAAATAGAAGAGTACAGGTATTTGTTATATATCTACTGTGTGCCAGGTCTTACTTTACAAATATTATCTCATTTGATCCACAAAACAACCCTGTGATGAATGTGTTACATTATCTTGCGCAGGGTCATAAGTATGTGAAGTCATTTAAACTCAGATCTTTCCTAAGTCGAGAGCTCTATCCACTATCCATAGCCCCATAGCCGTCTCTCTTATTAACAATTTTAAAATGACATTTATTTCCTGCTTAAGGTTTGCAAGGTCGTCTGATTCAATTTTTTCACTTTACAATTGAAGAAAGAAAGTCTTGGAGAATTTAGGAGATTTACCGAAGGTCATATCCACAAGTTTTCTTTCTGCTGTCCCACACTGTCTCAACAACCTCAGCTCTGCTACTAAGTAGTGATGTGATCTCGAGCAATGAATTTAACTTTCTGATCTTCATCTTAAAAATAAGAGCATTGGACTAGATGATCTCTGATCCTTTTCAGGTCTAAATCTTATGATCTGAGATCTCTCCCAGCTCTATTATTTTATGATTCTAAATGTCCCTTTTCACAATGCTGCCTGATTCCTGTGACATCTCTCATAGGTATTTCTACTTAGTTTTCACCAGTATAACTCTAGTGGGGTAAGGGACTGATTGCACAGAATGATTTCTCTGGCTATTGACATTACTGAGCTCCAAAGTACAGCCGTGAAATTCCTCCATTTTCTCCTAGTGACCAGCTTCCTCCTTCTTCTTCTCTCCCTCCCCAAGGTTAATGCTTCCAGTTTTGTTTTCTCTCCAGTCCAAATACTTTCCCTGTGTGCACAGGCTCAATTTTCTCAAGGAATAGCTTCCTCAATCTGACCTTCGAGAATCATCAATCTCACCAGAAAATGCTAACCCGAGCCACCTGACCCCACAACACAGCATTTTCCAGACCAATCCATCAGGATGCATTATTTAATAATGAGCAAAAGAGCAATTCAGGACTGGTCAGGCCCCCTGGCTGCCCCAGTACAAATTCCTAGCCCATCATTGGTCACCTTTCTCTCCCTCACCCATGGCCACAAGGTTCCACTGCTTTAATGCTCTGGGATTAGTTCCAATAGAAAGGGTACCACACCATGTGCCACGGCCAAGAATTATCCCAATAAGTTTTTGGGCCAAGAGTAGAGGTAATGGACTAGTGGAAAGAGTTCTGTACTTATAGTCCAAGGTCCTGGGTTAGCCATATTATAGAGTTAACTGTGATCTCTAGCAGTCACAACTATTCTCTGGGCATCAGTTTACTCATTTGTAAAATGAGGAGGGATTGAACTAGATGATCCTGAAATCCAATAAATGCATTGTTTGACCTTAAGCAACTGCCTCCACCATTCTTCCATTTCCCACCATTTATGCCAATTCTGCCCCCTATGCCTTTTACAAGAGGCAGTGAGATGTACTTGACAATTGGCCTTGAAGTCAGGAAGACAAAGATTCAAGTCTCTGCCTCTGACAGATACTGGCTCTATAATCCTAGGCAAGACATCTGACTTCCCAGTCAGTGTCTTAAGCAACTCTTTGCAGAGCAAATGTCAATCTGCTTTAATACAGGGTGTTCCCTCCAACAACAAAATCACATCTACAAAAACCAACCAACCAAACAAAAAAAACAAATCCCCAGAGACCCAAAACCCTTCCTTCAGAGAGACAGGCTAGGGGCAAGTGTGAGCTCACAGAGATACTCTGCATGTTTACTCTAGAAAGCAAAGTCACCTGAATAATGAACTGCTTCTACTAAGCATATTTTCATGTTACCATTTGTTCCATGGCCATAGCCATGGCCAAGGTCGCTGTAGTTTCCAAAGGTCATTTTCAGTCCAGGTGTACAGGGAATTTTGACTCACTCAGGAGAGTAAACAGAGAGTTCTTTGGAAAGATCTTTAGAGAAATTCCAGGAAGCAGCATTAATTATCATGACTATTAAAATAAACTTTTACAGTACTGATGAATTTCATCTTAACTCATTATAACAGCATGGGGTCCTATGGGCCATATTTATTCCAATGATCACTTATTCAACAATCATTTGTTGGGCATTTACTGTGTGCAGAGTATCTGGCATTGGAGCAGGGAAGGAATTGAATAAAAATGAAAACAAGACTTGTTCTTGATTCTGGTGGAATCAATCAACAGATATTGTAGTGTATACTGTGTACCTGATACTGTGTTAAAGTTTAAAGATACAAAAACAAAAGTCAAACTGGCCCTACCCCTAAAGAGCTTACATTCTATTGGGAGAGATAATAAATAGGTACATTTAAGGTGCATACAAAACTTTACCTAATAGCTGGGGGGTTGGGAAAGGCATCTTATGGAAGTTCTCATGAAACTTGAATCTTGAGGAAAGACAGGAAATAAAAGAGGTTGAGATGAGGAGGGAGACACTGTGTGAGGAAGAGCATGGACTCTTGGACTACACAAGGGAATCATGAGTAAGAAGACTAGAAAGGTGGAAGGAGCTGGTTTATGAAGAGCTTTAAATACCAAACAGATCTGTGAGATAATAAGGAACCAGTAGAGTTTATTGAGGAGGGGACATGACCACATCTCTGCTTTAGGAAAATCAGGTTGGCAATTGTATGACTGATGAATTGAAGAAGGGAGAGAATGGACACAAGGAGACCAATTTTAAGGATAATGTAATAGTTCAAATGAGAAAATATGAAGTTTGAACTAGGTGGAGGCTGTGTTAATGCAGAGAAAGGCAGATATAAGAGAGATACTATAGAGACAGAAATATAACAAGATTTAACTGTGAACTCCTTGAGAACAGAAGTTGCCTTTTGTCTTTCTTTATGTCTCTAGTGCTTATCATGGTGACTGGCACATATTAGGCATTTTAAAATGCTAATTTATTGATTGATTCTTTTGTGCTATGCTTATGATTCCATTGTATATGGTGAACTCCTGATATGGAAATACTCTCTACCAACAAAAATAATCATTAGTAGCTTTTCTGAAATTTAGTTTCTTGGAATACTGAGAAAGTAAGTTACTAGCCTACGGTCTATCACAACTAACAATTGTCAGAAGGATTTAAATCCTCGTCTTTCTAACCTTAAGTCTGTCCTCTCTTGACTAAGGAGAAAGACCACTAAAGACAACTAAGTGTTACAGTAGATAAAGATCTGGGCTTCGAGTTTTGAAGACCTAAGTTTAAATCTAGCCACAGGCATTTATTAGCTGTGTGACACTGGGCAAGTCACAACTATTGCTGTTATTTAGTCATTTTCCTTAAAATTTGACTCTTCATGCTCCTATTTGGGGTTTTCTAAGCAAAGATATTGAAGTGATTTGCCATTTCCTTCTTCAGTTCATTTTATGGATATAGAAACCGAGGCAAACAGGATTAAGTGACTTACTTGAGATCACACAGCTAGTTAAGTGTCTAAACCTGGATTTGAATTCAGGTCTTCTTAACACCAGACCTTGTGCTCTATCCACTGTGCTACCTAACTTTTCCCAAACTTTTGGTGTTGTGTGAATCATTTTAGTCATGTCCAACTTTTTGTGACCCCATTTGGGGTTTTCTTGGCAAAGATACTGGAGTGTTTGTCATTTATTTCTCCAGCATCTCAATCACAAAGTGGATGAAATAATAACAATCTCACAGAGTTGTAGGGATCAAATAAAATATTATTTGTAATACACTTAGCACCATGCCTAGAACAAAGTAGGTGCTTAGTAAATTTTTTTCCCCTTCCTTCCAATGGATAGAGCTTACAGTTCTAGACATTGTCTGAGGATGTGATAAATGTTTAGAAATACCACCTTCAGAATAAATGCTTGCCAAGTCTATAAAAACTATGATTCTGTGCACCGGGACCTTTTGCTGTTGCTGAGACGATGGTCTTTAACTTTAGTTAAGTTCTTCTGCTGGGGTCCACACTCCTATATTTCTTCTTTTTTTCTGTAGAAGCATTTGCAATATTTCCCCTGAGTAATACAACTCTAGGGAGAAAAGAATACTGAACTTGTTTGCAGTCAAGAGTCCTGGGTTCAAATTTAGAACTAGAAGGGATCTTGGAGATTATCTTGTCCAATCTTTTTATTTCATGACAAAGAAAATGAAGTTCATGCAAAGGAAACCAGAGGACAAAAGACTTGCTGAATGTCACATAGCAAATCATTGGCCAAGCTAGAACTAGAAACCAGAGTGTGCTGGCAGTCTAAAATAGAAGGGCAATCTGTTGAGAGACCTGGGTCTTTTAGGAAAATCTAATAAAGGGTCACAACATCCTAGATTTAGGGCTGGAAGAGATCTCAGACTCTCTAGTCCAGCCCTGTCATCTTGCAGCTGAACAAGATTCCACACATATTATTAAATGGCATATTTAGCCTTTGAATCTGGTTTCTTTGACCCCTAAATGTAGCACTTGCTTCTGTACCACTCAAAGGACATTTTCAAGGCTCTTTTGCATAGAAGGAGAATAATACAAGGTCATTGTGCCATCATTTGGTCCCTGGGAGCTCTTGTGCAGATTCCTTTTCCTCTCTAGGTTTCAGGTTTTTCTGTTTTGTTTTGTTTTCTATGTTAAAAGCCAGAGTTGAGTTAGAAGACCTCCAGTGGCCTAGATATGAGGATATTTGCTGGCTCACATTAGAGCAAGGCTACTTAGAGAGAGACTTTGGGAGCAGGGGGCCCATCTGAACATTGCCTGTGACCTTGACCCGCCTCGGTCTTTTCTCTCCAGGCAGCCCTCTGGCTCTTTCCTGGCTCTTGAGAACCACTTACCCCCTCAGACATGACAGGCTTTTGGAGCTTTCGTCTCCTTTGGCCACAGAGGGATGGTGGTTCTTACCAGCTTAGAAAAAGGCTCTTGTCTGGGTCTGCACTTGGGACAGCTGTGATCCTGTCTTAGAACTGGGCTCAGCATTCACAGCTCTCTTAAGCCAAATGCTCCCTGGAGCAGACGGTGACCTACGCTATCTCAAGGCCTTGATGGCCTGAGGCTAAGGGCCTGCATGCCATCTGGAATCTTATTCTCCCCTTGTTTTCCTTGCCTGGGCTGTCCAACTGTGTCTCCTGAGGCTCCCTCCCACCTGGGCTCCCCAGGAGCAGGACACAGATCCGAGTTCTGAGGGATAACGCGTTCCTTTTGCCATTGTCCATGAACTCCACACCCCGTTGGCCCAGTACGAATTCTGCTGCCACCCAACCTCCAGAGAAGTTAATCGGTTTGACTTTCTGGTGGAATTGTTATTGATGAGTGTCTAACCAGCCCCAGGAGACCAGGTTGGTTTGAAGGGAGCTCTCTGCTTCTGTTCCTAAGGAAGTCCCCTTCTCAGCCATTCTGAAATACAGATGAACCCAGGCTTCCTCCCAGCCCAGTGTCTGTCTGGCACACTAGTTTAACCCCCTCCTGGCTGTGGGACTGGCACTTTGGTTGGGGGTAGCAAGCAGTAGCACGAAACAAGCTGCAGGAACTGTGGGACTCTGGCCCCATGGGGAGGAGCGGGCAGTGCCCAGGAGCTGCTAGGGGTGCTCTGTGTGGGCACTGGGCCTGCAGCAGGGTCTTGATGGAGAATCGTGAGCTGGGGCCTTTCTTCCTCTCTGGGAGAGGAGCTAGATGCTTGGAGTCCCTCCCAGATACAGACGGCAGTATAAATGTAGGTCAATTCCTAGCTGCCTAAAATAGTGATGTCATCTGCTCCCCGGGGGAGGCAGGAGGAAGTGGTAAGTTTGGGAGGAAGGGTGAGGAGCTTGGCACTGGCACTGGGACGCTTTAGGTCTGCCCATCTTTGAAGTTCAAAAGAGAGAACTATTTGGAAAGCTGTCCTGGGCCTTGAAATGGAGGGGGAACCCCACTCCAGGGCCTTTGTAAACACTTAGAGGCTCTCAGGGCTGTGTATGGAGGATCTGAGAATTTAGAACCAGAAAGAAGCCTTAGAGAAAATCTAGTCCATCCCCCTCCTTTTACAGATGGGGAAGCTTAGGTTTACGGATGTATCACAGCTCTCAAAAGAATCAAATCCATTTTCATCACCCAGTCTCTCTTTGGACTTCTATAAAAAACCAAACCAAAACAAAACAAAACAAAAAAACAAAAAACCCCAGCTATGTGATTTCATGGATGAAGGGAACACCTAGTGTAGAAACTCCATCTATTTATGCTGACTGGTAATTCATCTGTAATTTATGGGGCTACTTGGTTGGCACAGTGGATAGGCAGCTGGGCGTAGAGCCCGAGTTCAAATGTGATTTCCCATATTCTCTGCAAGTCACTTAACCTCTTGTTTCCTCAGTTTCCTCATCTGTAAAATGGGAATAACATTAATAATATTTCTTTCCCAGGGTTATTGTGATCAAAAGAGTTAATAATTGTAAAGCATTTAGAACAGTGTCTAGCACATAGTAAGCGCAATATAAATGTTGCTTATTTATTATTTTTATTATTACTTTATAGTCCCAGGAAATTGTCTGGTGAAATGAAGGGTTAAGTGATCTAACCTCATGGTGACAACTTAGTATGTGTGTCTGGGGTAGGAATTGAATCCTGGTCTTTCTGATTCCACTCCCAGTCTACTCTTGGCCACATTGCACCACCCACTGACTTTTTTTTTGGTAATAAATAATTATACCTATGTTTCTATTTTGTTTTAACAAAAACCTTGTTAGGTAGACGGCGCAAGTGTTACTAGTTCCATTTTTGTTGTTGTTGAGTCATTTCCACTTTCTGTGACCCCATTTGGGGTTTCCTAGGCAAAGATACTGTAGCAGTTTGTCATTTCCTTCTCCAGTCCATTTTATAGATGAAGAAACTGAAGTCAACAGGGTCAAGTGACTTCCCCAGAGTCACAAGGTTATTAAGTATCTGAGGTTGGATTTGAATCTAGATCTTCCTGACTGCAGGACCAGTGTTCTATCCACTGCACCCCCAGTTGCTGGTGTTCCATCCACTGTACCCCTAGCTGCCAGTGTTCCATCCACTGCACCCCCCAGTTGCCAGTGTTCCATCCACTGCACCCCAGCTGCCGGTATTCTATCCACTGCACCCCAGTTGCCAGTGTTCTATCCACTGCACCCCCCAGTTGCCAGTGTTCCATCCACTGCACCCCAGCTGCCGGTGTTCTATCCACTGCACCCCAGCTGCTGGTGTTCCATCTACTGCACCCCCACTTGCCGGTGTTCCATCCACTGTACCCCCAGTTGCGGGTATTCTATCTACTGCACCCTCCCCCAGCTGCCGATGTTCTATCCACTGCACCACCTAACTGTCCTTATTGCAATTTACAAAAGTGAAAACTGAGATTCAGATAAAGGAAATAACTCATTCAGAGTTACACACCCAATAAATGCCAGAGGCAGAATTCAAACACAGTCTCCAGACTCCAAGTTTAGCACTTTCCCCACCATATTATACTTAAGTCACCAGCAATAAAAGAAGTTAATTCCCTTCTCTTCTTGTTGGGAGGGGGCTATACTGATGTTCTTCTCTAAGGCTCCTTCCAGTTTGAAATCCTGTCTTATGAACTTGGATGATGAGAAAGGGGTAACAAGAGAATATACTGAAAGCAAGCAGGGGACTAGAGGGTCCAGGTCTCGCTGCAATAATCCAAGTGTTGCCTGGTAATGTGTATAAATGCTGGCCAGCTTTCCTCCAGGAACACAGCCGTGCCGGCAATTGAGTTCATTGGCCAAATCGAATTTGGGCTTCTGTACGAAGTTCTTTTCTATTAAGTGCTTTAACATACATCACCTCCCTCAGTCTATTGATGAAATCCTATTATCCGCTCGGAGCTGGAGGCAGCTTCCTCAGCAACCTTCCACCCACCAGCTCTGCGAGAGGTGAGGGTGGTCAAGAGGCTGGGGGATAGGTCAGCACCAGGAGAATCCATGAAGCTGCATGGATGTGAATGGGGGCAGGGCAGCACCCCGAATTCTTAAAGCTTGAGGCTGAGAAGGAAGTTCATTTTTGCTCCAGAACCTCCAGAGGGAGCAAATGGGGACTTAGCCACCCTTACTCCTCTAGAAGAGGCAAAATTCTAACCATCTTTTGGGCTGATTCAAGCTTTAGGCACTCACTGTACCAGAGATTCCAGGATGGCGCTGGGGATGATACCAGGATTTGAAAATTGTGGGTGGGGAAAGGACTGTCTGCAAGAGTGGTGGGTGTCCCATATATACCAAAATATTCATAGCAACACTCTGTGGCAACAAAAAAGTAGAAACAAAGTGGGTGGTCATTGATTGTGGAATGGTTGAGCAAACTGTGGTAAATGAATGAAATGGAATACTATCATGTTATGAAAAATGAGGAAGCTGAGGAACTTGGAGAAACATGGGAAGATTTATATGAATTGGTGCAGGGAAAAGAAAGAAAAACAAGAACATTATATACAATTACTACAGTCATATAAACAAAAGCAATATTAAAAGGTGACCAGACTTAGCTAAATTGCAGTGACCCAGAAAACTCAAGAGGAAACACACTTTTCTACCTTTGACAGGACTACAGAACTAGAATGCTGCATTTTACTCCTAAGTTTTCCAAACCTTTCCTTTGTTACAAAGGGAAGTTCATAAGGGAATCAGGGCATATAGAAAATGACTATGCCATATATATATATATATTTTTAAAAAGACAGCATTAAATTTTTTTTAAATTTACATTAAGATGGGTAGTGATGGAAAGAGATTAAAAAACAAGATGGTGAGTCTTCCTGCCCCATCTCTTTCACCCAGTTTTGTTTCCAGGTCTCTTTTCTTACTAGAAAAATATTCATTCTGTAATATTCTATTTAATCCCACACAGCTGGGAATTACAGGAAGAGGAGTTCTGGCGGAAAGAATATATTTCATTTCCCCTCTTGGGTTCAGAGAATTCAGAACAAAGCATGCATTTTTTTTTTGGTGGGGGGGGGGGGAACAGCTAGATGGTGCAGTGTATAGAGCCCCAGCCCTGGAGTCAGGAGGATCTGAGTTCAGATTCAGCCTCAGACACTTAACATTTACCAGCTGTGTGACCTTAGGCAAGTCACTTAACCCAATTGCTTCAACAAAACAAAAGTCATATTTTTTTTAAAAAAAGAATTTAATGGGGAACTTAAAGGGTGGCAATCTCCAAGTAATTGCTGAACCCCAGTGGTCACCAAATCCATCTAGTTCTGATTGAATTTGGAGCATGACAAAGATGATTTTGTTGGGCTCAATGTTTAGGAACTCAGGGTTGGTAGGCCCATGTATATAAATGAGTATGTATGTCTGTGGATGGATATATGTACATGAACAGTTTTGGGTGGTAGCTCACATCTATGATCTCTCTTAGCTATAATCTATAATCTCACATCTATAATCTATAATAAACTGGGGGAAGCTGAGGCTGGAATTAAAGCTGATTCAGAGTTTACACTAAGTTTGGCACCAATAACAGCACTTACCTCTAAGGGTTTTGTGAGGAATAAAGCACTTAGCATAGTTCCTAGTACTCAGCAGACATTTAATAAATTCTTGTTTCCATTCTATATCTATGTCTATGTAACTAAGTATACATGGGTGCCAGACTACATGTATGAATGAATATGTATAAATGTATAAGCATATATATATGTATAATAATGTATGAGTATGTGTATGAGTGTACATGCAAAGCAAGACACACACATAAGTGTGTTGTAATGTATGATTATTTATTTGTATGGCCAAAGTCTAAGCATATATATATATATATATTTATGGAAGAGTGTATATATATATATATATATGTGTGTGTGTGTGTGTGTGTGTGTGTGTGTATATGTGTGTAAATGGATATATGAGCATAAGCATTTATGTTTATGCAATTATGTGTGAATTGTGTGTACGTATAAAAGAGGTATGGGGATATGGGTGGATATGTACATGATTAAACATATAAGCCTATTTAATATATCTGTTTCTTTTCAAATGACACATGTCAGAGCTCTCTCGGTGCCTGTGTATAAGGAGGCATCATGGGGTGGGAGAGGAAGAAAATTCCTGTTAATTAGCCTGGAATCGATCTGTATCCTCCCAAATTTGATTTTCCTTAAGCAGTCCCGTCTGTCCTGTCCATGGCCAATTAGCTTCAATTACAGCCTGTTAGTCAATGTGATGAAAAAGACTTAGGGAGTTCCAGTGGCTAGAAGCCGAGCCTGGTGCAGAGAGAGGAATAAGAACAATAGAGATTGGGCTGCAGCCTCCTGGACACAGGAGATCAGAGGATCCATTATCTGATTTCAGATTGAGCTGTTTTGTTTTGTTGTGTTTTTGTTTTGTTTTGTTTTGGTTTTGATGATGGAGGCAAGAGTAAAGAGAGAGAATCTGGTAGCAGATACTCCTTTCTTATTCTTTTTGGTCCAGTCTAATATTAAAATGAATTTCCTTTCCCTGAGCTCACACTGACAATGAGGGACTAGACTTAAAATGAAAAACAAACAAACAAACAAACGATCTGAAACATTTTCTTCAGATCCTCTCTAAAGAGTAATCCACTGTGCTATGTTGTGCTTATTGGGATATGTGTATACTCATTACAATTATATCTCTACTAATGAAGAGGGTACACACCCACAACCACTTTGTTGGCAGAAATGTTACCAGAGGTAGAAATAATGCAGGAGACAGAGATACCAGAAAGGAGAATTTATAGTATGAAAATATCATTAAATATTCACTAAATAACAGCAGTGCAAGATAACAGGTTGGCCAAGCCTCATTCATAATCAAGAGTAATCAATAATAGCAGCTTATGTTTATAGGCCCTTTATTATCATGTGGGGTATTTCTACCCATATTCTCTCATTTCATCCTCAACAGCCTGTTAGGCAATACAAATGCTATTATTTCCATTTTACAGAAGAGAAAATTGAGATTTAGGAACATCAAGGTCACATAACTAGCAAATCACAGATTTGCTATGCATATATGAATAAAATTTAGACATTTTCACATCTAAAACAGCTCTCTTTCTATTATACCACATTTCCTCTCAGTCTGTGATTGATTCAAGAGCCTTTCCAGTTTGGGGGGGAAGAAAGTTAGGTAGAAAGTACATAGTAAACACTTAAAACCAGAGGCCAGGTTCTATGGATGAGATGAAATCAGAACCGAAATCAGTTGGAGCACTAGAAGACAAATGTCCCTGGCTTCATAATTTGGCTGTGGGCCTGCCCATTTACCTTCCTATGGGTGCAGGCTGATGAGAACTGTGCATGGAAGTATTTTTGTCTTAGTGGGAACATTGCTGCTGGGTGTTATGACAGAAGCCAACACTGCTATATAGGAATCAAGAAGATTTTTGCTTAAAAAAACAAAACAAAACAAAGAGAACTTTGAAAAGAGCTGTGCTTATGTTTAGGGGGAGGTAGGAGGGAGAGAAAATAGGTTTTTTTTTCCTAACTAAAAAAAAGTTAATTTAATTTAAAAAAACAAGAGTTAAGTTTTCAGGGGGAAACCCTGGGACTCCCTAATCGAGGTATTGTTGTATAAAGACTAGCATTTATATATCATTTTAAGATTTGCAAAGCCCTTTATAAATATCTCATTTGATCCTCACAACAACCCTGGGAAATATATGCTATTATTATCCCCTTTTTATTGATGAAGAAACTGAGGCACACAGAGGTTAAGTAGCTTGCCCAAGCTCTCAAACACAATGGATCTGAGGCTACATTTGCACTCAAAACTTCCTGACTCCAGGTCCAGAGTTCTAATCATTGTACCACCTAACTGCCTACTAGTCTGCCTTCCTCATCTTTCCAATAGATGGTAAGCACACTGAAGAGCAATACATAAAAAGATTCTGGGGCATGGTAGCATTTTCTACTGGAAGAAATTTTAGTCTTAGCAGGACTCAGAAAACCCAACTTCTGGTTCTGGTATTACCCGTGGTTTTCTTGTGTGATTTAGTTTAAGTTAGTTAACCTCTCCAAGCCTCAGTCTGCTTCATCTGTTATTTGTGAAGAATAAAACTTGCCCTTAGTCACCTCGCCTTTTTCTTGTAAGGATAAAATAAAGCCATACTATCATGGTTCAGAGCCAAGAAGGGTTTTAAAAATCATTTAGCCAACTCCCTCATTTTCTAGATGAAGAAAATTAGATTGAGGTTCAAGGTCATGAGGTTTAAATAGACTATTTGTGCCTGATCTGGGATAGAACCTTCTGAGCTCATCACTGATGACTAATCAATTTGATCAATCACAGGTGAATACACAGTACCCTGACCCCACCACTGTAATATCATTGTCCTCTTCCAGTCTGAAGGACAAATAATAGCTCATGAGGTGCTTTATTCTGGTCCCCTCTCTTTTCAGCATCCTTATATTATTTTTCCAATTAGAATTTAAGCTACTTGAGAGCAGAAGCTGTCCCAGCTCCAAGTCTGTCATTCAGTGAACTCTATTAGATGGCCCCTCTTTTAGCTGCAGTAACTCCTAAAGATCATCTGCCAAGGCATGGGTGAGCTGTATCAGCATGGGTGGAACATGTGCTCATGTGAATAAAATCATGAATTCTTGCAAAGTAAGTGCTGCTATTATATCTATGCCAAATACCTCTCAGAGGTTTAGCATCTCATTTTGGTTCAGCAGCCTTGTAGGACTATAGCCAACCAATCACCATTGCCTCTCCTCTCCAGGGCATGGATTAGGAATGACTAAGGCTCTAGGGATCATAGAATCAGAAGTTTAAGGATGAAAGACACCTTAGTAAGCACTTACTCCAAACCCTTCATTTTACAACTGAGGAAACTCAGATAAAGATTCAAAAAGAAGTGATCTCCTCAAGATCACAGGGATAGTAAGTGGAAGAAATGAATCTTCATCCTAGAGTCTCTGACTATAAATCCAGTGTCCTTTCCCTTGCACCATAAGGAATAGTCAGATAAGGACAATTCAAAAGGCCATTCTTCCAAATATCCATATATCTTTGGGACTTTCTATCCTGACCAACACAAGTCAAGCAGGCTGGATAGTTACCATATGGACCTGTATACATTTTAAGCTTTCTCCTTCCCCACTCCCACTCCCAAGGCTTGATCCTCAATTGTTGTTCAGTTGTGTCTCTATGAATTCTGTTTGGAGCTTTCTTGGCAAAGATGCTAGAATGTTTTGCCATTTCCTTCTCCAGCTCATTTTACAGACGAGGAAACTGAGGTAAACAGGATTAAGTTAGCTAGTAAGTGTGGAGCCCAAGTTTGAATTTATATCTATCTTCCTGACTCCAGGTCTGGCACAATATCCCCTCTAAGATTGAACTCTTTGAGAAAAAATACTGCATCTTCCTAGTACAGTGCCTGACACATATTCAGCATTCAAATTTGCACTACTAACCTACAAAACTATTAGCTCCTTGAGAGCAGGGCCATTCATCTTCATATTTCCCACACAATACCTAGCACCATGATTTGCACATAATAGACACTGAATTTAATATTTGCTTCATTGATTTTAATTTCTTGAGCTGAATTGAACTAAAGGTTATTTTTCACTCTGCATAACTTGTCCCTTTGGGTGGAGTGCCACTGTCAGCAGCAACAGTCCTGAAATTCTGAAGGCTGGACAAGAGTAAGAGGTGTGAACAGTGTTTGCAGAAAATCAATAGAGAAGTGTTACCTATGGGATAGCAATTTTTTACATTAGGGTGAGGTTGGAGGAGAGAGGTAGGGGCTGTATTCTGCAGAGCCACCTTGGCTATGGTGCTCTGGGAACAGTATCAATAAATGCTTTTCTTTCATTCTCTTAGCTGTAAAGTACCTGTGTAAAGGGGCAGGGAGTCTGCCCATAAGTACAGTAAGCAGAAAGGGTTCTGTCTCCCCACTGCCTCCCACACTGACATGCACAAACCAAGGATTCTTTCTCCCCAGCTGTTTCTATTCTCAGCCCTAGTTCCGTCCATCTCCAATTACCCAGCCGATCAATAGAAATAGTACGTTTATGGAAGATGAAGAAAAGAATGCAGAAGACAGACAGATTAAAAGTGACACACAGACAGGGGGAGACACAGATAGAAAGATAGACACAGAGACGGGCAGAGAGAAAGAGGCAGAGAAACATACAGTGAGATGCATAAAGAGAGACAAAGAAACACAAAGAGAGACAGAGACAGAGACAGAAAGACAGATGGGACATGGGGCAGAGAAAGAGAGACAGAGGGAGACAGAAAGAGAGAGAAACAGAGGAGAGAGACAGAAAGACAGGTAAAGACAGAGTGAGATGCACAGAGAGAGAGACAAAGAGATGCAAAGAGAGACAGAGACTGACAAAGGCAGAAAGACAGAAGAGTCACGGGGGTGATGGGGAGAGACAGAGAGACACACAGAGAGGAAAGAGAGACAGAGAAAAAGACACACAGAGAGACACACAGAAAGAGACAGATGCAGAGAGAGACAGATTGACAGAGAAAGAAAGATACGTGATGAGGGGAGAGAAAGAGAGACAGAGACAGGGAGAGAGAGATAGAGGAAGAGACACAGAGAGAGCCAGAGAGAGGAAGGAGAGAGAGGAGAAAGACAAAGAGAGACAGAGACAGAGAGAGATAGGGATAAAGATAGACAGACAGACAGAGGGACACACATACAGAGACACTCAAAGTAAGAGAGTTAAAAGAGAGAAAAAACTAAAGGGAGGTGCCGGCAGCAAGTGAGGGGTGTGTACAGAAGAAGTGATAGGAAGTAAGAAAGGAAGGGCAAAACAAGGGGCAAAGACATGTGAATAGCTTATCTCTTTTTTCTTCTCCATTTAGAAAGTGACTGGCTCAAAACCTTTCTAAGGAAGAAAAGGCAAACATCCATGCTTCCAGACTTCTGCTATGGTCTTACCAACTCCCCCCACATTCACTCTGAGTTCTCTGAGATTCTCTGATAGCAGAAATAGGCACTGGATTTGGGAGTCAGGAGAACTGACTGTGTGAACTTGGACAAGTCATTATTGATCTTGGGCCAAAATTTAGACTAAGTGATTTTTAAGAGACACTCTTTCGTTCAGTAAGCCTTTATTAAGAGTCTATTGTCATAGGCAGTAAATAATAGGGAAGGATTTGAACCTATGGCCTCAAAATCAAAATCTAGGGTTCTTTCCATTCATATTTTGCTGCCTCCTTTTTTCTCTCTGAGTCCCCCAAAGCATGTTGAAGACGAAGGTATTGCCTCTATGTTGTAAAAGTTTATACTGGGGTTAGGTGGATGAGGGGGGAGAGTAGGGGCTACAAATATGGATAGCTTCAATACAAATATTACAGGCAAAGCACCACTTCTAGCTCACAATGATTGTATAATCATTTATTTTAACCTCTCAGTGTTTCAGGCAGCTCAGAAGCTGCAAGTTGAAGAACTGGTATCAACATGCATTTGTTAAGAGGAAGACTTCTCTCTGAAGAGAAACTTTTATACCAATGACTAAAACAAAAATAACTAAAAAACTACAACAAAAAATAACAACAAACAAACAAAAGAAAAAACCAAAAACTATGAAATCAAATAGGGAAAATCATTACCCACATCAGGATATGAAGAAAGGCTTCGTGGAGGAGGTAGCATTTGATTTCACCTTTAAAGGACAGGTAGGGATTGGTAGTTGAAGAGAAGAAAGCAGGACATTGTAGGCAGAAAAGCCCTGAGTATGCAAGGAAGGGGAGAGGGGGCAGAGAGCAGTCCAGTCTGGCTGGAATGAAGAATGCAAGGACAGGAGTAATATGAGATGGGGCTAGAAAGGTAGGATGGCGCCAGATGGTGGAAGGCCTTGAATATCAGGTAGAGGAATCTGAGCAAGTCTGATATTCTATAAGATGCTTTGGGCAGAGGTTATTTTTTCTTGTACTCTGGAGAGCACAGTTTCCTGGAACTGAATCGTGCAGAGTGGACACCTAAACTGGGCAGAATTTATAAGGGTTTGGGTCCCCCTCTTCCTTTTTTTCTGAGAAAAGAAGTCGCAGTAGCATGGACACTTTGTACAGCTGAGTGGATAGGAGGGAGGGAGTTGCTAAAGGTCTAAACCTAAGAACTTATTCATTATGCTTACTTTGGCACTGGATTTTGAGTCAGGAGCACCCAGGTTCAAATTTCACCTCGGATACTTACTTAACTTCTTTATGCCTCTATTTCCTCATGTGCAAAATAGGAAAACTAGACTTGATGCTTCTTTCTAAAAGGAAGTGCTATCATCAGCACCTTACTGCTGGTTGTGTCAGGTATTTTCTCCCTCGAGTTCTTACCTTTAATTCAACAAATATGAGTTAAGTGTCTACTATGTATACCCCAAGGGTGATCAGAGGTATCCCTGATTTGTTAGACTGTGGTACCTTCCATGAATCTGGGCATGTGCTCTGGCTCCTTGCCGAAGGATGTTCACTTTTTCTCCCAACAAATCAGGAGTTATCTTGGTTATTCCCACTACATGAAGGTATAAAATATTACATTTATCAAGAGAAAACTGTTCCATGGAACTCTGACTCAGCTTAGATTTCTTCCCAAATCATCATTTCACTCCTAGATGTGTTCAATGGCTCAAAGCCACTGACTTCTCCACTCTGAGCTTGAGTTTCACTATCAGCACAACAAAGAAAAACAATCCCTATATCTTCTCTTGCCCTTCCTAAGGATATGATCAGGTGAATGATTTGAGAACCAACGGTGTGAGATATAATTGCATTATCAAGTGCCAAGAAGGTGCTTGCTTTATTTTAGTCTCCTATCCAGGCTCCTTCCTTCTTTCAGCTCAGGTGGCCTGGGGTCTTTCTTCACTCCCTCTCTGCCTCTTCCTCTTGCTACTTCCCTGCACAGAACATCAAGCTTTGATTTGCACTGATTCCCTACTCCTGCTGCCCCTGGCCCCTCTCCATCTCATCTGGGCACCTGGGGGCAGCTCATTCCCCCTAAGCAGCCTCCATAATTAGCTTCTGAACAGAAGAGGAGCTATTTCCAGCTGCAGCCTTCAGTCTTCGGCCAGGCCTGTAGGGTATGTGGGTGAGGGGAAAGTATGAAATTACTCTTGGTGCTTGCATCAGTTTTTCTTCCTTCCTCTTTTCCCCTCTACATCTTTTCCCATGACAATTCCTAGCTGGGTTCCCTTGCCAAGGCACCTACACTTTCTCTAAATGAGATACATCCTCATCAAGTGGGCACCAAAAGATTGATTCTTTTTGCCAACTTAAATTTTTGTCCTAGTTATCAAGTCATAGGGTCTTAGAATCATCGTACTACGTACAACTCATAGAAGATCAAGACTGGGAGGAACCTGAGGACAATAGATCATAGATTTAAAACTAGAAGGGACCTTGAAATTCATCTAATCCCATGTCCTCAAGGTCAAATAATTAACTAATGGCAGAACCAGGTTCTAGGTCTCCTGACTCCCAATCCCGTGTTCTGCCTATTATATACCCTGATAGACAAGAGCAAGCCTGAGTCCAGATTCTATCTACTGCCAAAGGCTTCAGCACCAGAAAAAGAAACCAACACAACAGAGAAAGAGGATGAACTAGAAGGCTCATACTCTTGGGGATAGTTTCTGGTCTTGCATTTTCTCCACTGGTTGTAGATGTCCTAGCATATGATGCTGGAAGATGGAGTGGCTGGTGAGGTCATGGATAAAACCTAATTGAGCAGGTATTACCCCTAGGGTTAGCAGGGTTTATATGTTTGTTTTTTAAGTACAAAGATTTCTTCTGAGCTCCCTCAATCGTTTGAAAGTACTCTTGTTTTAAATGCCTATTGTCTGCCTTGGGGATGGAAGATAGATTGGATATGTGAGGCTAATATTTAATTGGAAAGGCTGGGAAATACCGTTCTTTGGAAATATTTTGGCACGGTCATGCTCTGACTGTCCAGTCTTAAGAACAGGATGTTACTCCTGGCTGTGGAGAAGAATACAGTCCCTGCCGTTCAGATCTAATATTTCCCTTTGTTTTTCCTTATTCCTGGCTGTCAGGGCACTTACCTTATTGGAGAATCTTAGTCCCCCGGTGATCTTATTGAAGTTATTGAGAACTAGGATCTGGCCCTACTGACCAAAGTTGCTATTTCTCAGCCAAAGAGGAAACTACCAAGGCTGAAGGGGAAACTGACTTCTTGTCATTGTCTTTCTTTATTCCATTGTGGCCATTAAGCTTAGGATGACAGAAGGAGGTCTGTGTATTCAGGAAGGGGGGGGGAGACCCTCTCAAAACTCCTTGACTAAAACTCTAGGGAATGTATTATTTGAATAGATTGCATTTGAGAATCCTCTCAGCTATACCACATCACTGTATGTGCACACCCCAAAATTTAAGTAATATTAATCCCAATCAGCACCACTAACTTTCAATGGTGATAGCCAATCAGTCATTCAATACGCATTTATTAGTTTCAAACTCTTTGTTAAACACTAGGGATACAAAGAAAAGCAAAAACTAATGCGGTCCAGGAGCTCACATTTTAATGGGAAAGGCAATATGTAATTAATTGTATAGACCACCGACATATACATTGCAAATGGAAGGTAATCTAAGAGAAAGTCACTAGCAGTAGAGGGGGAAAGGGATGGGTGGGGAAAGATCTCTTGTAGAACATGAGATGTGAGCTGCAACTTGGAAGTCAGGAGATAGAGGTGAGGAGGGAGGGCATTCTAGGCATAGGAGACACAGTAATGGGAAGGAGTTGAAAAATGAAGTGGCATGTAAAGCACACTCATTTTGTCCCCCTCACCAAGCCTCTCACAATAATGGTGTTTCCTCCAGACTCTGCTCATTTAAAATTCTGAATTGCTATACTCAATTAGAAACCACTGGGGGAAGAGTAGACAGGAGACTGGGGCTCTGGGTATATTTCTCTGCTCTGATGAAGGGGTTTCAGCTATAACTCTTGCCTGGCACTGACTCTCCATCAGTATAGACTTTATGGGGCTGCTGACCATGGAATATAGAATGCTGGCAATATAATGGAGTATAGAATGCTGGGAATGTTCTGGCAAAAATACTGAATCTGGAGTTAGAGATCTTGGGCTTAAATCCCACTTCTTTCACTAATCTATGTTACTTCAATTAATTTCTTTGGGCTTCAGTTTCTTCATCTATAAAATGAAAAGACTGGGCTAGATAGTCCTAAGTACCTTTTAGTTCTAACTTATGAATGATGTTTTAAAAAAAATAAACAATGTGATATTAGAGTTTGGAATGATTTTAGAGTGCACCAAATTTTACTGATGGGGAGACTGAGACAGAAAGATGAAGTGAAATGCTTAAAACAATATAATTGGGACAGAGATGGAATTTGAACCCAGTTCTCTGATTCCAGATCCAGTGCTCTCATTATTATTTTTTCCCCAAGGTTAGTGGGATTGAATGACTTGTCCATGGTCACACAGCTAGTAAGTATTAGGTGTCTGAAGCTGGATTTGAACTCAGGTCCTCCTGACTTCAGGACCAATGCTCTATCTATTGGACCAGTTAGCTGCCTCAAGACCCAGGACTCTTCCCAGATTTCTTACTTGAATGAGTAATTAGCTGAAGATCACACAGGTAAATTAGGACCTAAGCTGGAACAAGAACCCAGGTCTCCTTGCCTACATTGATCAGATTCTACAAAATGTATCCAAACCAGCTTCAGAGCATGGACATCTTTGAAGAGAATACATCTATTCTCAGAAATACCTGGGAATACCTGGTCATGGCCCAACCAGACTTTGTATGGGACATGACTCAAAGTGGCTCTGGGAAAGGATCAAGTATAGAAGATCAGATTCTATCTTTTCCACCTTATTTTTCTGGGCTCAACATTTCCATGTCTTCCTGATCCCATCAAGACGCCAAATATCAATTAGAGTAATGGTGATTTCTCCACCAGAATTGAGATGAAAAAGAAAAGCAGAGAAAATTACAACCTTTTGCTGAACTATCTAACCCAGACCTAATTAATCAATACACCAAGCTACAATCTGTCCTGCCAACTAGCCACTGGAAGAGTACTTAACTTTATCTGTGAACTGATTGCTGTAGTTTTGCCACCACTACTGCTAATATGAGCTAGCCATAGGGCTCTTCATGCCAAGTTCGAGATGAGAACCTCCAAGTCCAGGTGCGGTGGGGAGGCAGGGGGAGGGCAGGGAAGGTTCTACTAGCATAACAAGATTATCACAGAATTTCTAGTAGAAAGAAACTTGAAAACCATGTCGGCTAATTCCTTTATTTTACAAACAGGTAACAATATCAGAGAGAAGGGATCTGTCCAAAGTTAAAGGCAGGGGAAGGGGAGCTGGAACATAATGTTAAAGGATTTGGCCCATTTTTCTTTATAATTAGATGTCACATCACTTTCCCTTCCCCATCTCCATCCTTCCATATGGATATTGGTCTTTATTCTAATTCTTCTCTTCTGGACTCAGACTACCAACGATTTCTGTCCGAGGTACTGAACCACTTTACTCACTGTGTGTGCCTGTCTGGTATTTAGATCCCATCTTAACCTCAAGACAGGAATTCTGTTTCCTCAATCTTATTTCACTTCCTCTTCCTACAATTCTAACCACAGACCAATCATAGTACTCTTCTGCTTGGTACAAAATGTCTTCCATTAGACTCACTTCTCTGGGTTAACTATTAAAGGGGGTGGGATTATTTGTGGAAGGCCCTTCTTTAAATGCATGTGTTATCTTGGAGGATACACATATAACAAATAGAGTCCTATGGGATGGTGTCCTCAAGCCCTGTCCCATTAGCATGATTACATTTCTCAGATGAGTGATTTGTTATCCTGAATGGCACAGAGAACTTGGTCCTGAGGGGTTTTGATACAGGATGGAGGCTTTTCAATATCTTTGTGAGGGAAAAGGAGACATCCTAATAAGACTCTGTTACTCTGGCTAGGGAGGATGGGCAGCAAGTAATGTAGTTTCAATCCAAGAATTTGCTGAAAGGAGAAAAGGCCATGAAGAATAAACTTTTGTCTAGTTCATACTTATACTTGGATAGAGTTCCTAATTAAGCAACTTTGGTCAAGTGGCCTAGGGAAGGAAAAATTTACTCCAATAACTCTTAATTTGTTTAAGCTTTCATGCAGATGTTCAAATCACCATAAGCCCATTTTCCTTGGGCAAGAAACTAACTATGCTGACTGAATCTTAAAGTATGTCAATTTAATTTCTCCTGTGACCATAAAAACTAATTAGTCAACCTAGAAAAGAGATGAAAAAATGATGTACTCCTTTCAGAAGTGGGGGACTGGGGGTGTGGAATATTTAATATATTGTCAAACTCAGTTGATGTGTTAGTTAATTTCTCCCTTTCTCTTTTATTCTTTGTTGAAAGATTTCCTGCGATGTAGTGAAGAGAAATGAAGGATTGGGCTATATTTCACAGGGCAAAGAAATCTGAAAGGGGCATGCCCTTATATCTCATTTACTCTGTTACCTGCTCCTAAAATCCTGAAATTTCACAAAATAGGTTGGGGAAATTCAGTTGATTGAAGGATTTCCTGAGCAACCCAGTGCTATATTAAAACTACTATAGAACAACCAACCGCCATACAATTAACTTATTTAATCTTTCTTGTAAGGGTTTTTCTTTTCTTTTCTTTTCTTTTTTTAAAAAGAAGCAGTATGTGAGAAATGGAGTCATTAAAAATGGCAATCCAACATTTATGTATATTGGAACCATGATCCTTTAATGAAATATGTCAATATTCAAGACATTGTTAGCTTCCTAGATTAATGACTCACATCCCAGGAGTAGAGTTGGCCTCTATTGAGACCATATTGACATATACCTTGCATAATCTCTCAATATGCTAGAATAGAAAGTCATTTGGCACCAGACCAATTAAAAACAGTTGACATTTCTTTTGGGTGCCATTCAGTTGCTAAGTAAAAGTTCAATATGATGTGGGATGAGATTCCATTTCTCAAAATTACAATTCCTATTTATATTGGAGAGCCCTTAAATCAAGTATTTGCTTTCCCTCTTTAGAATAGCCCCTCCCTTCCCTCCCACAGCTCCCTCAGCCCAGGGCTTTACCTGCCAATGACCTCGATGTTGGAGATGGCATAGAAGTATTTGTAGAGGTTCTCTCGCTGAACATAGGTGCCACCCAAAGCAGGCCGAAGCAGTTTCATGCGCAGGTCAGTGGCGGTGAAAAACTCCTTGAGTCCCTTGGCGCTCTCCAGCCTGGTGTAGAGGTTGTCCAGGTTGCGGAGATCCGGACCAGCAAAGATGGCAAAGCGGTCTCGTACCTCAAAGCGCACGTGCTTCTCCTTCTTGGAGCCAGCCCACCGCGAATACTCCTCTGTGCAGACCACCCGATTGGCACTCGTAGAGGACAGGTCACGGACTCTGCGGGGAGGCATGTTGAAGGCTTCCATGCAGTCTTCGGCGTAATACTGATAGGGATGCCAGGTCCGCCCATTGTCCAGTGACTTCTCCAGCATCATGATCGTAGGACGACCGTATTCGAAGGTCACCACTATGTCATCAGTCAGCTCAATGCTCTTGTTCCAGGAAAGGGTGATATTGGCTTCCAGTGGACTTGGGTATCGGCTCCATGTCACACTCTGCCAGTAGGTGGCCAGCCCCTCATCCTCCTTGTCAAACATGAGCCGAGGTGGGTGGGCCAGGTCTGGGTTTGAAGCATCACACTCATCACTGCACAAGTATGGGTTTTCCTGGGGGAGGGGGGAAAGGAAAGGGGAAGGGCAGCTGTTGGCTTGTTAGCAGGGACCCCCTAAAAACAGAACAAGCACCACCCTCCCCTCTATCCCAGAAGCTGTCTCCAGTATCTATGTATGTAATGTATGATTGTTCTCAAGGCTACCAGAAAATATTTTCCTCAACAAAGGGGACAGAAAGTACTTGAGAACATCTAATAATGGAATGGGGCAGTCTCTGTCTGTAGGTTGGGGAAAATTTCCAAGATACAAGATTATTGGGCAGAGTTTCCAGAGTTGGCAGGTCAACATCAGTCCCTCTACTTCCCTTTTAAAGCGTAACAATGCAGGTTACTGCATACAAGCTCTAGCAAATATCCCATTGCTTTAGCTCCAGGCACTTACTGAGAAAAAATACTTTACCTTCTAACTCCTTTTGTTCTCATATTGTCTCTTAGGTTGCTTCTAAAACCATATCTCAGCATATGGAAATTTGCACTATGATAGACTTCCTGGGAAGCAAAGGCTGCATATTTCTAATATGACAATGGTCCCAGGTAATATGTTTCCTCTTTGGATTAGCCCTGACCCCTATTGTTGCCATTTAAATCTATTTTCTCTTATTTGCTTTTTATATGTGAACTCACACTGGAATCCTCAAAAGGTTACTCATGAAACTCTGACTCCCCAGGCCATTTTCAGTCCTATTTGATGAATATTTCAAATCCTTCATTTGGTCAGAAGCAAAACAGCTAGAATCCTCGCATTAAAACTTCTTGCTGCTTCTTCATATGGGGGCAAGAGGTGCTCATTAACTCCTGAGATAGAGAATCAGCATGGGACCCAGTGTCTAGATGGGATAGAGGCAAGATGCCAAAGGTAAATCCCCAATTTCTATAGCCAGGCATAGGTAGCCCAGGAGGGCTTTTATTTGCTCTTAAGCCTGTTGATAGCTCTTCCCTGTCTCAGTTCTAATGCTTTAAAGGGCACCCCAAAGCCCCCTTGTACAAAAATAGTCCTTCTCCAATCCCTTCCCTTCCAACCAACCTGAAATTCAAAGACTCAAAGGATCAAACAACTACCAGAGTGGGAAGGACTCTTAGTTCAACCCTGACATTTTAGAGATAAGGAGAGCAAAGGCCAGTGAAGGAATGTGAATTGACTATGGTCATACAGTGAGTAAGTGGTAGAGGGGAGGACCAGAAGCCACATCCTAACTATAGAGTCCATAATGTATTAAGCAACAAAAGACATCTCTGTCTCTAGATGCCCATTATCAGCCTTCTCTAACTTTCTCTTATTAGCATAGATGAATTAATGAGATTAATATGCTATTACTCTAGGTCCAGAGGATATCAGATAGTCCTTCCAGAACTGCTTTCTACTTTCCAATCCTCCCCCCCCCCTTTTTTTTTTTAAACAAGCTCTCCTGATCCAGTGGAAGGAGTACTGGCTCTGGAATCAAAGGAAATGCATGCAAATCTTATATCTGTCACTTGTGTGACCTTGGGCAAGTTACAACCTCTTAAGGTTTCAGCTCCTCACTGTAAAATGAAAGGACTTAGACCAGGTGGCCTCCAAGATCTTATCCATCTCTAAATATATGATTTGTCACTTTCTTCCTTATTTTGGGCTTTTCTGAAAAGGCACGTAGGGTTAGGGAAGGGGTGGGAGGCAATGGCTTTAAGGAACAATGTTTCATTTGGGATAAATTTCCCAGAAGACTTATCTGGAACACTTTCCCACTATCTTAAAATATCAATGCCCTACCCATTGATATTAGCCTAATGGCAACCTGTTAATAAGCATTACTGTAAGCATAATAAAAATTATACTGCACAGATTGTATCAAGGGCAGGAACTATCCATTTTCCTATGTCCTTAGATACTCTCTCAAAATCCAACACAAGAGTGACCACAGTGGACTCCTGATCGCTACCCATAGCTGACTACTGCAGGGGAAAGGGAGTTGCCTGATCAGATTCTCCCTCCTACTGTCTTTTTTCATTCTCTCTCACCCAAACCCCAAAGAATAGTATCCTGGGACAAGAATTCAAAAGATGTCATAGCTGACATCTCCCTTTTTTACTGTCTGTCCATTATTAGAAAACTGAAACCCTGCTACCACTGAGATCTAACCCCTCTGCCAAACACTGTCTTGCCCTAACCTGGGGAGTCAAAGCGCAGCCCCCTGCTCCTGGCTCTGAGAAGCAGATGGCCAGAAATGCTAATGAATCAGCCTGTGTATTTACCAGCCTGCTCCTGCTGTGGAGAGAGTTTAATAAACAGCAAGTACAATAAATAAATCTAGAAGCTGAACCAGACTGATAATCTCCCATTATCCATTCATTCTCATTCTCATTCTCTCTCTCTCTCTCTCTCTCTCTCTCTCTCTCTCTCTCTCTCTCTCTCTCTGTTTTCCACACACACTTGACTATTTGATCTTTAATTTTTTTAAGTAACAAGATATCCTGTTGCCATAGACCAAGTCTTACCAAAGCTGAAGTCCCAAATACACAATTGTTTTATTATATCTGACATCTCCCCCACCTTTCCTTTCTGCTTAAGGAAATTTGGAAAATTAATTGAACTGCTAGAAGCATGGTCACCCCTAATACCCCCACCAACCCAAATGCCCTGGAACACAGCTGATTAAATTGTGTGTGAGTAATGGGAATTTAGAACCAATCTCTATGAAGGGCAACTGTGGTTCACCCTTGTCTGTTGCTCCTTTGCTGCTTTCCACTTATTTTCATTAGACATGGCTGAATAATAAGATAAATGATGATGATGATAATGAGATATAATATGAAAAAGAAGGATTACATCAAGATTATGTTCCTAACCTTTTAAGATGACAGAATCATAGCCTGAAAGGCTGGAAGGACTTTAGAGATAATCTAGTTCATATGAGTATAGAGTTAGAGATGGAAGAGATTTTAGAAGTTGTCTAACCCCTTTCTTTCACAGATGAGGAAACTGAGGACTGGATAGAACAAGTGAGTTGCCTGAATTAGAAAACCAGCAGAGCTGGAATCCAAACTGAAAATCCATTGCACCATGGGGACAGAGTCAAGAAACATGGCTTATCTGTGTGACCTCGTATAAGTCAATCTGCCTGTCTCTCAGACTTCTTAATCTGTAAATTGGGGATAATCATATTTATGCTACCTGTCCTATAGGGTTGTCTGAGGCTAGCATACTGTAAACTTTAAAGTGCTCCAAAAAACATGAGCTACTATTGTGACAAAGGAGGAAACTAAGGCCGAGGTAGGGGAAGTTCCAGCTCAAGTCATGCAGTGAATGAGTGGAAGAGTTAAGACCAGAACCCAGGGCTCCAGACTCTGTGCAAACTCCTTTCTGTTACACAGGGTCAATTATTAGATTGGGAGACCTTAACCAAGTGGTGACTCAGAGTCCCTCTCCCAACCGCAGTCATATCCAGTCTTGGAAAAAGCCAAAATATTAACACCTGCCTGCCAGCCTTTAAAGTTACACAACAGCAAATAGAAAGGTTAGTTGGGGGGCAGCTAGGTGGTGCAGTGGATAGAGCCCCAGCCCTGAAGTCAGGAGGACCTGAGTCCAAATTTGATCTCAGACACTTAACACTTCCTAGCTGTGCAACCCTAGACAGTTAACCTCAATTGCCTCAGGGGAAAAAGAAAGAAAAGTTAGTTAAAAAGAAAGTATAAACTGATGGGGGTGACAGAGTAAATGATGCAAGGGAAGATGGGTAGGGAGTGGTGAGAAAGTATAGCAGACAGTCTAGACCAACAGAACCAAAGAGACTCAACAGCCAGAAGTTCTTCAAAACCCAGAAATGGGGGATGCCTGGGAGGTTGAAAGAATAATCTCAGATTCCACCCAGATGAAACTCCAGTCCCTCCCTGGGGATACCATTCCATTGGTGCAATCTGACACACACAGGGGAGAGGGGTCATAATGTTTAACTGCTCTCAGTGAAGAATGGTGAAAGCTGGAATCCTTATTCCATAACCTGTTCAGTGCTCCCTTCTCTGTGAACCAATAGTGAGCAGAACTAGCACCCAAAAGTTACTCAGAACCAGGAGATCCGATGGTTTCTCTCCCTTCCCAGCTGTGAACTCCCCAAAAGACAAGAAGTATGTCTCTCTATCAATTCACATGAACTCATCTGTATAAACATGGGGAGTATGACTATGACAGTGAGAATATTCGGGTCTTAATGAAATAGCAGAGAATTTATTCACCCAGTGAATTCTGTCCTTTAAAGCTGGATTTTTGGAATGATGTCACATTTATTCCAATAATGTTTCCATCACTTAAGACATTTTGAATTTTGCTCAGAATTGAGTATTTTGCTTTTTCAATCGATAACCATAAATAAGAATTCACCCAAAGGGAGACTGATAGGGAGAGTTGACATGATATTGTGTAAGAATTTTTGGAAGGAAATTGGAGTATCGAACCTAGGGAAGAGGAAATTTAAGGGAGATGACCATTGTCTTCTAATATTCACATGGATATTTTTGGAAGGGAGAATTAATCTAATTTTTCATGTAAGCTTACATAAGAAAGAAATTCTAGACCTGTAGTATAGTGCAAAAAGCAAAAAGATCTATCTCTGCCCTCCCTCCTCTTTTCTTTCTGTCTAAAGGAATCAAAGGATTAATTGAATTGTTAGAATGCTGGTCATCTCTAAGACCTTAGCAACACCAAGTTCTCTGGATCACAGCTAGTTAAGTGGTGTGGCATGATGGGATCTCAGGCAAGTTTTGTTTTTTCCATGCAACTCACTTTCCTGAGTTCCAGCTTTCTCAATTGGAGAAATGAGATGATGGCCTTTGGGTTCTCCTCATATTCTAGTTCTATGCTCTTTACAAAAACAAACGTCACATTTGAAAATTATAATGATATCCCTTTGATACCTGAGAGGCATCACAGTTTAATGGATCAATTCTATATATTGATTGCAAGATCCCAGGAAAGATTCTTAACCTAAAAGTAACTTCAGCAGCTCTTAGGCTTAAGTTGTGGGGCAGCTGGATGGTGCAGTCCATAGAGCACTAGCCCTGGAGTCAAGAGGACCTGAGTTCAAATCCAACCTCAGACACTTAATACTTCCTAGCTGTGTGACCCTGGACAAGCTACTTAATCCCAATTACCTTATCAGAGAAAAAAATTTTTTAAAAAGATTTAAATTGTAGAGAAAGCTGAGGACATTTCCTCACTAGGAGCTCCCTACACTCCAATGAAATCATAGCAATCATAGCACCAGTTTAAAAAAAAAATACCATATTGTTTGGCTGTCTGGCTTCCTGAATTTGGAGACAGAAAGACCTGATTTTGAATTCTTTCTCCAACTCAGACCCTCTCTGATCATCAATTTCCTCATTTATAAAATGGAGATAATAATACCTACAGTAACTATCTTTCAAGGTTGTTCTCAGGTTCCAATTAGATAATGTATGTAAGCATTTTGCCAACCTTATAATAACATGTAAATGTTAGCTATTTTTTATTATATCCATCTAACAACCTTTTGAAATAGGAAGGACTGGTATTATTTTTACTTTACAAATAAAGAACAATGAGTCTCAAAAAAGTAAGTGGCTGGCTTTTCTGTCACATACAATCATTAAAATGGAAAAACTAGGGTTAGAGCTTAAGAATTCTGACTTCTTGTTTGGTGCTCTGTCTACCAAACCGTATTTTGAAGCTTTGCCTAAAAAAGTATCTATCACCCATCCAAATTAGTTCAGGCCTGAAGTATGAACAAAATTAGTCTAGGCGTAAAAGAAAGCTGCAAAAAATCTCCAATTTAGTTTTTTTTAAAAAAGGGAAAATATAGTCCCACAGTCTTTCTGCTATGCTTTTTCACCAAGCATCACTCCTACTGCCAGACACCCTACTGTTCTGACATGGGGGAGTATGGCCAGGGCCAAGGAACATCTTAGCAGCTAACAGATTTTTTTTAACCTGTCTACCGACTTGCCAACAAAACCCTGTCTCATCTTCAATGCTGCCAACCTCAACTGGGTGCTGAGAAGCAGATGTTGGCAGAGTCTAAGGTGGGTGGCAAGTAGCTGCCAAGGACAAGCCCTGAGGGTGGCAATGGGGGGGAGGAAGGGAGGACAATCAGGAGAAAATGAGGATCAATAAAAAAATCATCTGGGCCTCATGTAGCCCTGCAGGATGGAGGAAAGCTAACCTAAGATCACCAGCCCTTGTCAATATAAAGCAGGACTTGGGATGGACAGGGAAACCATCCTGGCAAAGAGGTGAATAGAGGGAGCTACCCAAATGTTTCTCATATCTTATCAACATTCTTCTTTTTCATTTTGTTCTTCTTCTGAGGAGAGGTCTGAAAGACTGTGGGGGTCTTCTATTCAGGGAGAAAAGGGCAGGGGAAATTCTTCCTAACGAGCTGTTTCCTATTTATTGATAAGAAAAGTTGGAGCTGGAATAAATTATTAATACAGTGGAAATGGAGCCTTTCTACTGAGGAGTTTCTAATTCTAGCACATGAAATCTCTCTCTCTGTCTCTCTCTGTCTCTCTGTCTCTCTGTCTCTCTGTCTCTTTCTCCACTTTCCTCTTCTCCCCTTTCTTTCCCTCTCCTCTTTCCTCTCTATTTCCCATTTTCCTTCTCTCTCTCCATCTTTCTCTCTGTCTCTTACTGTCTCTCTTGATTTCTGATTCCCTTTCTGCTCTTCCTCTAATCCTTCTTCCCTCTTCTCCTTTCTCCCTCCTCTCTGTCTCCCCCTTACATTTTTCCTGTCTCTTCCTTTCATTCTCCCTCCCCTTTTTCTCTTTTCCCACTTATTTCTCCCCCTCCTCCCAAATCTCTTTTTTCCCCTTTCCCTCCCCCTCTCTCCTCTCTGGTATACTGATTCTTCTCTCCATCTCACTTTCCCTTCACTTCTTCATCCCTCACCTCTTTGCCTCACAGTTCCCATCTTTTCAGTTTCTCTTAAAGAAAAAGGAACACTAGTGCAAGGTGACCCCCTCAGCCAGGATGGCAGAAAACTTTGTGTTCCATTCAAGATCCCGTGAATCAGCAGAAACTGACACTGCCCTGTCTTACAGAGCAGTCCTTAGTAATCATAAGTCAGGATCTGGGGGGGTAGGGGTGAGGTGGGACATGCCTTCTGTTTTTATGAGATGCTTCCTCTTGGACTGAACCAATTACTTAGGCAGAGCAAGAAGAGCCAGGTAAGGTATGCTTCTTTCCCTAGAGACCTGCCTACTGTGGAAGCCATCCAAGAGATGCCAACTCACTTGTTTCTCACCCTGAACCTTGCCCCTGAGACAACCAGTCTGTGACCAAGGAAGGGAAGACTGCCTCAGCATACAGAATGAAATGGCACTTTGGAGGTCAAAGGGATCTTAGAAACCATTTAATCCAACCCCTTCATTTTATACAGAAAGAAATTGAGTCTTAGATAGGAATTGGGGGAAATGACTTGTCCTGGACCACAGTGACGAGATGAAGACTAGATTCCTGGTGTCTTTATTCCCAGCTCAGAACTTTTTCCCATTATAGCATCCTACTTCTTAATTCCCAGAGAGCCCTTTAGTGCACTTACTATGGGGCTGAGGTATTCCCAGCCTATGGTATGGTTAGGTGGGAGTGCAATAACACCAGCAGCACACTTATATATTGCATTTTCATTATATAAGCCCTTTAATCATCCAGAGAGTTCAGCCCCTAAGCTTACTTGGCCCAGCAAGTCATAATTCAAGCAATTATGTCAATTAAGGAAGCTGAACTAGACAATCTCTCAGGTCCCTTCCAGCCCTAACATTCTATGTTCCAAAGTCCCTAATAATAGCACCTACTTCGCTGCACTGTTATGAGGATCAAATGAGTTAATACATATAAAGAACTTTCCACCCCTTAAAGAGACATATGTCCCTATGTGTATGTATACATATTGTATTTTGCTCTAAAGTTCTATGTCCTAAAATTCTTTCAAATACTGACATTCTATGTTCTAAAGTTCTAATTTTCTATGTTCTGAAAATGCCTCTTATTCTGACACCCTGTGCTAAAATAAGCAGTGATACCCTGTGATTCAGTGGACTGGGAGTACCCACAGGGCCTGTGGTACTTAGGGGTATGGGAAGTAAAAGATAAAGAAGAGATTCAAGACCCTTATCCTCGAAAGCTTAACCATTTTTTTAAACCACTCAGACCCTAGTTCTTTCACTCCTAACAACTAGGGACCCTTGCCTTGGCTTCATGACTTTCTCAGGTAACCTCATTTTCTTCAAGGAATTTTCCAAAGCTAAGTAGAGGAGAGTAATGGAAGGCTCTCTGTGAAAATGAATGGATATTAGCAGGGTGTGGAGCTCTCTGAAGGAAAGGGGATATGGGTCTCTAAGTCTTCTTCCCTGATGGAGCTAAAGGAAGCTTAGGGCTAACTATAACCAGCATATGTCTATTTGGTTATTGTGTCCCTTCCTCCCTTGGCCTTAATCCATCAGAGAATAGATTCTTTATGCTTCCCTAGGAGAAGGCAGAACACATAGAATGTGCAGATTGCCAGTACATACTGATAGCTCACAATACCACTGATCCTTCCCTTCCATTATAATGTATGGCAAATTGAGTCCAAACTCCAGGATTTATTCACTATATTGTATCATAGATCCCTTTGACAGTCTGATGAGTTCTATGGACCCTTTCACAGAATAAAAGTGTTTTTTTTTTTTTAAATTCAGAATGAAAGGAAATGCTAAATTTCAGTTAAAGATTACTATAAATAAAATTGTAATTTTTTTCCTATCCAAGTTTATGGGATTATATTAAAACTCCCTACTTCTATACACAGCTATGATATTCATCCTGATGCAGTGGTTCAGTGGTTCTTTTGTGTCTGGATTAAGGTAATTGAGGGGCATATGTGTCTATCCAGTCAGTAATCTGGAATCTAGGATCCATTGCCTCTTACACTCCATAAGGAACTAGGATATACATATCCATGTGCATACAATATATAAATATACCCAGCACAGACAGAGATCCTTGAAATACCAACCGGCCTTTCTTCTTCTACCATTTATTGAATCTGCTTGCTAGCAAGTGTTTGCCTTTCTAGGACCTGGCATAAACTGTGACACAGCTGAAAAGACATCAGGTGTTGAAGTCCCAAAGAAATCAAGAGACAGATGAGGAAAATTTTCAATAAACATTGTTTCTTCTCCCACTATTAACTCCTTCCTTTTTTTTTTTTTTATCTTTTTCCTTCTCTTCTTTACAACTGAACCCTTTGAAAAAGTCCCAACCAAATATGTGATGAAGTGTGTGTGTGTGTGTGTGTGAACAGTAAGATAATCATATACATGAGTAGAATTGTAAGTTTAAAGTTTATGCCTCAAAATACAAAACCTTACTCTGTTAAATGCAAAATAAACATCTGAAGCAAGAGGCTCATTTTATTCCATCTCTTCTCACTCCCTAAAATTCAGGGATTTCTTGGGCAGTAGTGATATCCACCAGTATAAGACCACCTTTGAAAGTGCTTGGCTACTGATATCTAGCAAAAGTCTCTCAAATTAGTGTCTCAAGAAGCAGGAGGAAGAGGGACTGGGTGAAGCATCATTAGCCCTGCACGCATTATCTGCAAGATTTCAGTAAATCCTTGTAGGATCTCAGTACTTGAGATGCAGTGGTGTCCTGGGGAGATCTGATTTACTGGAGTACAGTGCACCAGGATGAGACTTGTCCCAATGGACCCAGTAGCTCTAATGTGCTCTACTTGCTTTTCCCCTGTGTTTGTGGGCAGGAATGACAGTGTCCTGCTCCAGGAAGCTAATTAATTGCCAACTTCATATACCAGTTTTGGGTAGGTAAGCCCAACATGACTGGTACTTTTTCTCATCTCAGTTTGGTTTTTTTTTGACCATCATGCATGACCATCCTTTAAGATACCAAATCAGCCAACCCCAAAGATTGGCAGTCAGTCCTTTTCTGAAAGGCTATGTCATGTACCAAACCAGAGCAGGAGTTTTAAATATAGGGTTCACAGACCCCTTTCACCAAGGGACATAGATAAATTTCAGAGGATCAGGGAACTTGGATGGGAACAAAATGCATTTTTATTTTCACCAACAAAAATGTAGAATTTCCTGCAATTAGAAATTTAAAACAACTCATTAGACTGAAAAGGGGTTCAGAAGCTTTCCCAAAAATTGCATGACATAAAAAAGTTAAGAACCTTGAAATTATAGGAATATGGCTGTGATTGAGGCACAGTTCCTGGGAAGGAGAGAGATGAAAGAGGAGGTTCCAGGGAAGGAATGAGGGCAACCAGGAGCAGCACCAAATGCCTCCTCCTTCCCACCACAGTAACTGGCATTAGATCCAGAATTGTCTGATTCTTCCTCCTCCCTCCACCTCTTATCCCCAGCAATGTAATCTGCCTGAGATCTGCTTCAGGAGTCCTGGCAGGGAAGAGTTAACTTCTGTAGAAGCTAAAAATTCTATTCTTAAAGTGATAATCTCTGCTTTGCCCCAGGGCATATACAGTTCGTCCTCAGTCCCCTTTTCTATGTAATAATTTCCAAACGACTCCTTTTTTGGGGCTGATAATCCCATCACCAGCTGATACTGCACCTGCCCTGTTCCCTATGGCCTCCCTCAGCCCCCACCTACCCTTACCAAAGACCAATGTAAGTCTACTGTCAAGCAACTCTTTCCTCTCCTCTCCTATCTCATCTTTTTCTCTCTTCCTCCTCCTCCTCTCTTCTTCTTCCTTCTCCTCCTCCTCCTTCTTCTCTCTCTGTCTCTGTCCCTGACTCTCTCTTTCTCTCTGTCTATCTGTCTTTCTCTTTGTTTCTGTCTCTCTCAATCTTTGTTTTTCTTTTTCTGTCTCTGTCTCCTCTCTCTGTGTTTCTATTCTTCTGTTTCTGTCTCTGGCCCTCCTTTTACAAGCTAAAGGTTCATGAAATACAAGGTAGAATTAATTCCCTGGCTCACAAACTCGTACAATATTAGAACCACCTCTACCTTTGAGATGATCTAATCTAATTCATTTCATAACATGAGAAAGTATAGATCAGAGTACTAGAACTGGAGTCCGAAGACCTGAATTCAAATCCTGACTCTGCTTCTTATTATTCTTGTGATCTTGGGCAAAGTCCCTTTTTCTTTCTGGGCCTCGGTTCCTTGGGGTATATATGAACCAAATGATTCCCTTTCAACTCAAATCACGATACTATAATTTGCCTCAGATTGAAAACAAGAAGAGAAAGTGGGATTGTTATTTGTGTCCCATATCTTTCTCTTGCCTCTATACTTCAGTCCCTAGCATTCGTTTCAGTAGAATCAGTCTAGTGTATCAATTCCTCAAAGGCAAAATTAAGTATCTCACATATCTCTTTCATTCCATCTTTGGAGAGAAAAGGAGAGAGAGACAGAGATAGAGACAGACAGACAGAGACAGACAGAGATGGAAAGATAGAGATAGACAGAGACAGAAAGAGATAGAGACAGACACAGAAAGACATAGACACACAGATACACAGACACATAGAAAGACAAAGAGACACAGAGACATAGAAACTATTCCTTAATTCTACCTTTTCTTGTTCCCATCCCTAGCCGCGCCACCTCCTCTGCCTGCCCCAATACCTTCCCTTTTCCCCTCTGCTTATTTAAATCTTATATATCAAAGGTCACTCACATCCTACCTCCTTTATCCTTGACCCTGATGCCCCCAGCTTCTGATTGCACTCCCCTTTTCTGAATTGCTGCAGAACTGAGTATGAACCACATTTTGTTAGTTTATTTTTAAACCACATTAAATTACTCTCTGGTCTATTTTTCAAAGGCAGGAATTAGTATCTCAGATATCTCTTAAATTCCATCATTGGACAACTTATCTACCAGAAGGTCTTTCTTAAAGTGATGCTTTGATAGCTTTATGTTTTTTTTTCTACTGCTTCTAGTATTAGCTTGTACTTGTTTATGCTTGCTCTTGCATTAGAATGCTAAATACCTTGAGGACAAGAACTGCTTCATTTATGTCTTTGTTTCCTCAGTACTTAGCACAATACTTGTTAGATTGTTGATTAACCAATTTCTCATAGAAACTAGCATGATGCTAGGGACCTCACAGAAGCGACATTATAAATACCTGTTGGTTTGATTTTTATGACAGTCCCAGATTATCAGTTTGGTAAATTGGATTTGGGGACATTGCTTTTTTAAATGAAAACATACCCATCCTAAGTACTGTGGTAACATGTACAAAAACCCCTCCCTGAAAGGCATTTATAATCTAGTTTAAGAGACACCAATGCAGCTTTAGGAGAACTTAATGACATTTATAGAATAACATATTGTGAATTCAATTCAGATTTGTAACAGCATGAACAAGAAATAAGGAATGGGACAAAAAAGGAGCCACTCTCACAGTTCTATTGAATCAGAGTTCACCTTTATAAAGCACTTGTAAGATTTATATAATGACATTACAAGCAAGATGATCAAAAGAGTTGCCTAAGGTTACACAACTATGAAATATCAGAGACAAGAGTTTTAACTCATATTTCTGGGCATCTAGGTAGTGTAATAGATTGAGTATTAGACTTTGGGCTTAGAATCAAGAAGATTTGAGCTCAAATTCAGTCTCAGATACTTATTAGCTTGGGCAAGTCACTTATCTATTTTCAGCCTCACTTCCCCCATCCCTGAGATAGGGATAATAATTACATGGACTTTCCAAAGTTATTATGACATTTAAAATGAGACAATATTTATAAAGTGTTTTGCAAATAAAATCAGCTATTTTATTATTGTTCTAATTCCAAAATCAGTATTCTTTTTGCTACATCAAATGCTCTTAGAAACAATGGTTCCTGAGAGATTATCTAATTCAACTTCCTGCCTTTTAGAAGCATCTCTTTCCTAGCATCCCTGAAAGAGATGGCTTCTGCTTGAATACTTGTAATGATGAGAAGCTCAGTTCCTCTCAAAGTAGCCCATTCCCATCAACAGATCACTCTTTGCTAGAAATTTTTGTTTGTTAGAACTGTTAGACTTGTTAGAAAATTTTTCTTTCTTTGTTATAGCTTGTTTATTATATACTTTTTGAGGGGTATATGTCTTATTTATCTCAAGCTTCCATCATGCTTTCTTCTTGTCTTATACTGCGAATGCTTCCAACTGAGCAAGAGAAGGAGAAAACAGTGCTGAAGTTAACTTAAGCACCATCTCTCTCTGGGACACTAATAAGACTTCACATTTATATAAATAGCACTTTGTAGTGTAGAAAGCACTTTCCTTACAGCAATATAATGAAATATATGGCCAAAATTAGCATCCCCATTGCACAGAGGAGAACAACTGAGATTCAGATTGAATTGTCCAGTTCCTCAGTTAGTTAAGAGTTGGACCTCAAGGCCAATTATCTGACTCTAGAACCAGACCGATTTGGACTATTACATCCCGGGTTCTCAGACAGCTGGTGCCTCTCCCTCTCTACTTTGGTCAATAGGGAATTCCCATAACTGGTTCTTCCCCTCTTTCGCCTCAATGGCAGACATACTCAACCTGTTCATCACCAGAGCTCAGAATCTTGGCAGCTGCCCCACTATTTGCTCCTTTCTCACCACCACCCCTCCCCCCTTGGATTCAGGACCTGGGACTCACCTCCCAAACGGCTGCACCATTTTTATTCAATAATTTCAAAAAACTGAAATGCTGGGGGGGTGAGGGCGGGGAGGGGGAAGGACACAAGGTGTTGAAACAGGAGAGAAGCAGCGCAGTAAACAGTATTCAGAGAGCATCCAGTAAAGTGCATTATTGATTCCGCACTAAGAAAATGCTTAGAGAGTAGGAAAAACGTCCTGCTCTTTAAAAGCCTGGGCGAAGAATAAGCTGGGTACATGCAGCCTTTGCAAAGAGGGACTGCTCTGCTGACATGAATATTTTATTATGCTAAAAAAAAAAAAAAACACGTTTGGATGATTTAAAGGGGGAGGGGCAAGGAGTGACTTGGGGTGAAGGGTTCCGTTCAGAAAAGGAAAAGGAGGGGGAATAGTCCTTTCTCCTTCTCCAACATGGGAAGTCCTCCTAAGTCACACCCCCAAGATGAAGAAAACCAAAGCAGGCTGGGACCTGGGAGCGCCCTCTTTCCGCTGCGACCTCCCTCTTAGGGAACAGATAGCAAGAACTCTGAAATGGGAAAGAGTCACCCCTCCCTTCGCCTGGCTTTCTTTAACCCCTTGTCTCAGGAGAATAAGGGAAACAAGGGATAGAGCTAAAAGATCTCCTTTTCCCCACAGTACAATGGGAAAAGTGCTGGATTTGGAGTCAGAGAGATTCTGGCTCTGCTACTTGCTACTTAAGTACTTTGGGGAAATTCTATAACCTTTCTGTAACTTAGTTTCCCTATAAATAAAATGAGGAAGTCCCTTCCAGCTCTCAGTCCTATGAATCCATGATCTTGTGATCTGTCTTTCTAAATAGCCTACTACCTCCTAGAAAGGCATAAATGGCAGGCATAAATAGCAAAGGACCTAAGCTCTGAACTCTGTGATCTATGATCTAAGACACAGTTAGCAGCCCTCCATTATTATCTTTGCTCCAGAGGAGTCAGATCACACAATATTTCACTCATTCCTTTGTTTGATAAATATGTTTTAGGACTTGCAAGGGGCTAGGTGGTATAGTGGATAGAGTGCTAGATCTGGAGTGAGTCAGGAAGACCTGAGTTCAAATACAGCCTCAGATATTACTAGCAGTGTGACCCTGGGTAAGTCACTTCATCCTGTCTGCCTCAGTTTCCTTCTCTTTCAAATGAGCCAGAGAAGAAAATGGCAAACCGGTCTAGTATTTTTACCAAGAAAACCCCAAATGGGATCATGAAGAGTTGGACATGACTGAAATGACTCAACAAAAGAAAGAAAGCTCCTTGAAGGCAAGGGCTGTGTTTGGGGTACTTAGATAGTACAGTGGATAGAGTGCTGGGCCTGTAGTCAGGATGACCTGAATTCAAATCTGACCTTAGACACTCCCTGTGTGACCTCTGGCAAGTCACGTACTCCTGTTTGCCTCAGTTTCCCCATCTGTAAAATGATCTGGAGAAGAAAATGGTAAGCTACTTCAGTGTCTTTGCCAAGAAAACCCCAAATGGGGTCACAGAGAGAGGTACTGTGCTGGGTCACTGGGTGGGAGACAGGCTCTTTTGGGATAGTCCCAGACCTCAGGGAACTTAACTCAGGGCACAGATTGCCATCCTACAGCACGGGCATTCTCTATGACAGAGGACTGGCCCATAGTAAGGGCGGGAAGCACTGGAGCAGATGTTTGTCAGCTTGTCCCTTCCAAGGAGAGCTCCTGTCTCACCAGCGCTAGATGCCCGCTGAGGTCCTTTCCAATTTGGAAGGTGTAATAGTGTCCTGTAGCAGTTGAGAGGAGGGAGCTAGCCCTGCAGTTTGGAACAATCAGGGGGGATTCACGGGGGAGATGGGACCTGACCTAGGAGCTGCAGGGTGGATGGGCCGGTGGGTGGGGGTAGCATGGGCCAGGAGAACACAGCCCATACGGGAGGGAAGCCCAAGGCTGGTTCTGGAACAATGAGCCCGGTTTGGCTGGAGCAGAGGGTGTGTGAAGGGGAGCGCTGGGAGATCAGGCTGGAAAGGTAAGCCAGGACCAGATGGTGGAGAGCCTTGACATTTAGCAACTCCAGGGACAAACACAGGCTTCTCATCACCAGACCAGCCTCCCTCCTCGAGGAAAGGTTAAAGGGACGGTGATTAATCCATCTAAAGAGGAGGATATTGAAGGGTGACAAACCAGGAGGGGGAACCCTCAGCCAGTGCTGCCCAGGCCCAGGGGACCCGAAACAAAACGAAAGCCTTAGGCTGTAAGAAGGGAGATTTGGGCTGGACATTCTCGGGACTGGAGACCATACAAACTTCTTGGAAGGATTCCTCCTTCCGGCGTTAGAAAATCTGAGTTCAAATCCTGATTCTTCTTCCCTGTGTAACCTCCTACGTCTCTGACCCTCAGCTTACTCATAGATACATTAGAATGTTGGACTAGTGAATTATCAGAACCCTTCTAGCTCTAAATCAATAAGCCTGTGAACCTTTCTGTATAGTTGTTATTTTTTAAAAGACACAATGGCCGGCTAGGCATGGGGGCGGGGGAGGGGCGGGGTGGCCAGGATGGACACACAGACAGGGGCTGCACAGACTGCAGGGATGGGGGTGCAGGGTGGGGTGTGTGTCTGAGGCTGACAAGGCAGGATGGCTTGGGGCTGCCTGGGCCTCCCACTTCCAGAACAATGCCAGGTACCCCTCCCCCAGGGCATAGAAATATATATATATATAAAGCCATAAAAATTTGTGTGAGGGTGGGACATCCCTTTTTATTTTAAGAAAATCACTTTTGGGACAGCAGTCTTTGATGCTGGGGGCATTCTACCCCAGCCCTCTTCTTCCTCTCCCACTCCCACCTCCTCAGCTTTCTGGTGTCTCTAATTATCAAACATGAATTAAATAAAAACAAACAAACAAAAAAGACAGTGATAAAATCTAATCCTCAGTTTGTCCATCTATAAAATGTCCTCTCATTTTATGCCTGCTAGGAACTCCCAGCTTAAACAGTCTATAGCTTGAAATCTGGGATGATTGAAAGCAGGAAAATGAGCCAAATGATGCTTTTAAGGTCTCCTAATCAGGTAGGTTTCTAATCATGACTCAGCGCTTTAAGGTTTGCTTGGATAGAGAGCAGAAAGCTGGTCTCCAAGTCAGGAAAACCTGTATTTAAATCCTGCCTTTGACATGTGCTAGCTGTGTGATTTCTCAGTACCCCAGGCAGTCCCAAAGAATTTATGTGAATCTTAATAACCTACAGTGGTGGAAGAATTTCTTCTTCTGGGAGACCCCTTTACCAGTGAAAGCTACCTCCTGTACACTTCTTTTCTAACCAATAAGGCAAGTAGAAGAAGGTCTATTATTTTATTAAGGAGAAAACTTAGGGAAAAGTGACTTGTTCAAGATCAAATAACCAGTAAGTGTAAGATGGATGACATCACAAAAACCAAATTTCCCTTCTTGGCAAAAGCACCGAGATCTGCTGAATAAAAGCTCTTTGATGGTGATAAGGAGAAAGAAGAGGAAGAGAACGGTAACAGCAAAGGAAGAACAAGCAGAGGAGGCAAAGCACCTTTGAGCAGCTAGATCTGGAAGTCCCCAGAATTCCCAAGAATCCTTCCAGCTCACTACTTCCCAAATCCCCTCCACAGACTGGGACTCAGCCAAGCTCTCAAGCTCCCTCCGTGTAGAGGAAGAGCTCCTTCCCCACCGGGCAGACAGCCTTGGAGCCAAATGCCTTCCACGGTTCTTCAGAGACTTTTAAAGACAAGGGGCTAAATTGAAAGCAGACTCCACACGTTCCCCTTCCTACTTGGCCCTACTCCCCCTACCGTATTGACCCCCACTCTATTCTTAGTTTTTGTACTGTTGTCTATTTTTGGGTATATCCATATGCATATATATATACATTTAAATCAATACACACATATATATGTGTGTGTGTGTGTGTGTGTGTGTGTGTGTGTGTATAAAATCCCTTTTCCATTTCCCCTAAAAACAGATCAGGTTCCTCCCAACATAACCATCTCACTTCCTTTAGAGCTGGTGCGTGGGAGAGCTCCCTCTGCCAAACAGACATGAAATAAATGAATTATCAAATAAGTAGATTAGCAAACTCAGTGATATTGCAAAGGGCAGGGGAGTGGCGTGGGGGTGGATAACTCCAAGACTGCTCCTCTTCCAATCCTCTTTTTCTGAGATGAGGGGTGTGTGTGTGTGTGTTTATTGAGAGGGAAGGAAGGAAGCTGATAAAGACAGCATGCTCAATCAGCTATGCACACACATACATAATGATGACAAATAATGCCCTGAATTTATCGGGCACCTTCTGAGAGGCTCAGAGTATTTGTTCCACATCAATTTGTCCCATTCATCCTAGAAACCCCCAAGTGACAGGACCAGTTTATTAAACAAATGGAATACAAGCTACAGCTGGTTCTGAGACCATTCACTCCTAAAGGGCAAGACCCCTCTAGATTTTACTATCTAACAAGCGGCTAGTCTACCATAATCATTTGCCACGTGCCTGCTCTTTCATGTCTTTCTGAACATAGTGGCCTGTCTTAAATGAGGTATCCCTTAGAGAGCAGGGGTCACAGTTCATCTGGATCCCAGAACTGAGAAAGACTTTAGAAATCACTTAGAGATGATATCAAATTGCTTGCCTTCTTAAGGAGGGAGATAATTTGGAACTCAAAATTAATTTTAAAATAATTGTTAAAAATTCTTTTACATGTAATTGGGAAATATTTAATGAAATAAATAAATAAGAATTTTTTAAAAATCACTTTAGGTCAACTCCTTTTTTTTTACATTTAAGATTTAAACATGTTTCCCATCTCTGTGCACTTGCTCACACTGTTCCCTATACTTCAAATGTCTCCCCAAGTATTCACCAGAAGAAACCCTATCTATTCTTTAAGGCCTTTCTTAAACAATTGTCCCATAAAGTGTTCTCTAATCACTTCTCCCACTAGCCCTTTTAAAAATGAACTTTGACTCTGAGAAGTCCTAGCACTTTGTATCTAATACTTTCATATTATTTTTATTATGTACTTATCTTATGGGGCAGCTTGGTGGTATAGTAGATATAACGCTGGGCCTAGAGTCCAGAGGACCTGAGATCAAATTAATTCAAATTTAAAATAAGAATTCATCCTTAGACACTTATTACCTATATGACTCTGGTCAGGTTATTTAACCATGTTTGCTTCAGTGTCCTCATCTGTAAAGGGAACTAAAGGAAGAAATGTCAAACCACTCTAGTATTTTTGCCAAGAAAACCCCAAATGAAGAATCAGGCATGACTAATCAACAAATAAAAAACAAATCTTGTCTTATTTCCCTGACTATCTTAATCCCCTTACTAGATAGCAAGCTTCTTGAGCTCAGGGCCATTTTTCTTTACAAATTCCATTTAGTGGAATAATCATGGATTTGGAGCTAGAAGGGACTTTAGAGGTCCATGAGTGCAAATCCTTCATTTTATAACTGATGAAACCAAAGAAGAGAGAATGACCTGTTCAAATCACACCAATAATAAATAGCAATAATGGAATTTGAACCTATCCAGGGCTATATTCAGGGTCCTTGCCTCTGTATCACATCACCCAGCAAAGGGATATTGCAAATATTCTTGTTAAATTCTTATCACATGCCTGATAAAATTTTCAAAAGAGAAAACTGGGGCTAAAAAGAAAAAGCAGTCTGCCCGAAGTTACAGAAACAATCAGTGGCCAGAAAAAGGACCAAAATTTCCTGACTCACCTAAGTAAGGTTCTTTCCCCTACATAGCATGTGGCTTGACACATCAAACACCAACTGCTACTTAATAAAGGCTCTTTGATGGTGGCCATGGGGGAAGGGGAAAAGATTGATTACAAAATAAATGAGACATGTGACAATGAGAACCTGGAAATCTCTGTACTTTTCAAGGGTGCCTCCACCCTGGTTGACCAGGGAAGGGAAACAGGCTCTTTTTTAGCTGGAGTTCTCCTTTCCCTCTTATTTACCCACCAGACGTTTTCTCTCCCGCTCACTACTTTCCGCCAGAGGTCAGAAGAAGGATAGGAATAGTGGGGAACTTTAAATCCAGCAAATGTTGCTCCTTGTTCAATCTTAGATGGAGTTAGTGACAGAAGGAGGTTGAAGCTCTTGGCTAAAATGAGATTTGGAGATTATCTACAGATTCTATTTTCTACATTATCTTTTTTAACCCATTAGCACAGATAACCCACCAGAGGATTTCCTTCCTGCCTCTTTCCTCTCCAAACCTTTCACAGGAGCTCCACACAGTAAAGGAATGGATTGGCGTGTTTGTTATCTCCTTTGATTTCCCCTGCCAACCTTTTGTAATCAAATAGCCAAAAGGCAGAGATAATAGGAAGGATGGAGAATAAAGTAAATGGCCTGGGTCTTCCATTCACTAGTCCCTGGATCACTCAGTATGGATGTTTGAGGTGGAGAATGTCAGTTTATCGTTTATTGAAGGCAAGGTCTGAATCTCTTATGTATTCAGTACAATCATAAAGTGTCAGAGCTGGAAGGACCTTAGAAATCCTGGGCAGAACTCCTTTCTCCCCTCCTGCCCCTTTGTCCTTAAACATTCCTGGTTATGGCTCTGCCCTTTTACTTCCAGTTCTGATACTTTATGATTGGAAAAAAGAGTTCATCTGGTGTGTGTGTGTGTATGTGTGTGTGTGTAGGAGACAATACCCCTGTGACAATAATATCAGAAGTCTCCAAATTTCAGTTGTTTTCTGCACAGCTCCCGCCTCCCTTACCTAGTAAACATCCCTAGAGAAGGACCTTCCATCAAGGTTATATCAAAGGAATCCACCAGAGTACACCCCGATTCACAGGTTAGCTTCCCTCAATACCATTTCTATTCAGTGGGATCCCATTGTCAGAGTTAGGAAGTAACACATGCTTAACAGCCAAACTTAATTATTATGACCATGATTTGGCCATGCTTGACCTGAAAGTTACTGTAACCCAGTGGGTTAAGAACTAACTGGTCTCAGAGTTCAAGGTCTTCCTTCGATACACACTGACTCGGACATACAACAACTGGGAAATTCATTTAATCTTGATCAGTTATCGGTTTCCTGATTTGTTAAATAAGGATGATAAAACACCCATTTCACAGGATTGTTGTGCAGATCAAATGAGTTAATATATGTAAATTACTTTGTAAAATTTCATGTGCTGAATGAGTGATAGCTGCCATTAACCGCTAAGTGTCCAATCAACTCTACAAATATAGAAGGTGCTGACCTGTATTAGTAGAGGGAATTCCTCATTAGGAACTGATGAAATTATATCTGGTAAAACAAAAGAAAACAAAACCAACCTCCCTCAGAATCTGTCACAAGTTGGAATTATAACAGAATTTAATTCTAATTGGTGGTAATAATAGCTGCTCATAACAACTTGGTGTGATTCTCTTGTTCAAAGGAGAGAGACCCCCTTTCATTTCTTCTTATTTGCCCTATAGACAGTAATGTACTTATCCACTTGAAATTAGGAGGGAAGACCTGAACTCTAGTTCTGATGCTTACTAAATATGTGATCTTGAGCATGTCATGTCACTTCCCTAAGTCTCAATGTTCTCATCTGTAAAATGGGACCAATAACACCTTCACTCCTGACCCTGTAGGGCTGTTTTGAGAACAATTTATTATGGTTGTTGTGGTGGTCCTTGAAGGCTCCCTCCTCCCTCACTTTTTTCAGTGGTTCATTGGTACTCACTGCTATTACTCTAGTTCATGCCAGCTAAGGAGGTCATCATCCCCTCTGTCCTCTCCGTGCCCAGAGAAAACTTGAGATGGGGGGTGAGCCACTGAAGCAGAACTGAGTCACTACTGTAGCTTTGCTACATGTGTGAGAGAATACCCAAAATAGGTCAAAAGGAGAATTCATTAACCTCAGAGTCTCTCTGGTCAGCAGGAGGTTGTTACCTGGCTCGAGGTGATTTGACAACTGGTGGAACATCCCTCCCTTTTGTAGGCTGGTGTCATGGATCAGACTCTCTCCCCACATGGCCCTTGATGCTTCAGCCCGAGGCCAAGCTGGATGAAACATCAGTTGTCACACCAAGAAGGCATTTCCTAAGTTCTCATCAATCCATTCTTTCCTTTTAGAAAGAACACTGGGCTTAGAATCCAGAGACCGGTGTTCTAGTCTTGATTCTTCAATCAGGCAGATCATTTCTCCTCATTTGAGACTCTTTCCCCATATAAAATGAGAGTTGCACTAGATCAAGTCTAAGGTCCATCCCCACTCTGAAGCTCTATGCTTAATCTGTGTTGAATAGACTTAAACTACTCACTGATAGGTGGTTATGATGAGTAGGATGAGAACGACATCTCCCTGTTGAGTGATGTCTCTTTCATTGGGGAATGAAAAGACTTCCCAAACAAGAGGAATCAGTTTGAAATGGTACAAGTTTGTGATAATGCTCAAGAAATGAAAGTGAAAAATGAAGACTTTAAAAAATCCCCGAGTTGGGCAGCTGGGTGACACAATGCACTCAGGGCACGAGTTCAAATTTGGCTTCCTTCACATACAAACTGTATGGCCCTAGGCGAGTTGTTTAATCCTAAAAAATTCCAAAGTGACCAGAAAATAGGTAATTGAAGGAATCAAATGGTATTTCACAAAATTGGACCAAATCTTGGGAAGTAAAAAGGGAGGCATGATTGAAATACTGGACCTAGAGATGGACTTCTAATTCAAGATGGGACAGCAATATGAGTTTATTGTTTGTGTTGCTGCCAGTACAATGACTTTGTGTAAATTTTGAAAAATAAGGTACTGTGGACAATAAGCAAGTAAGCCTTTATTAAGCACCTACTACATGCCAAACAGGGTGCAATCTGCTTCCTAGCAGATACAATGAAGAAAATACAATAGTTCCTGTTTTCTAATGGAAAAAAAATTTTTTTTTTTTACTATTTCTGTAATAAACAAATAAAACCACCCATAAATGAATAAATAAATAAAGAAATGACTAAATCACTCTCCTTCAAAAAGCCATATAGACCTTAGACCTCATTTTGCTGGTACCTCTTTTATGTATGTAGAAAATGGATTATATTCCTACTATGTATTACTTTGAATTACAGTTTTCTAATTCCCTACTGGGGTAGCTTGATTGTGCAGTGGATAAAGTATTGGACCTAGAGTCAGGAAAATTCATCTTCATGAGTTCAAATCTGGCCTCAGATATTTCCTACTATATGACCCTGGGCAAGTCACTTAATCCTGTTTGCCTCAGTTTCCTCATCTATAAAATGAGCTGGAATAGGAAATGGCAAACCACTCCAGCATCTCTGTTCAAGAAAACCCCATATGGGACCATGAAGAGTTGGACATGACTAAAAATGACTGAAGAATAACAACCACCTCCTTATTAAATTGTAAACTCCATGAGAGGAGGGACCCTGACTTTTTCAAGCTTTGGATCTCTTAGCACTTAGCATTGTAAGGCATCATTCACACAGTAGGTTTACAATGCTTTTGCCAAATTGAATTGAATCATACGTTTATTGAGTGCCTCCTATGGTTAAGGTGCTCCTTTCTGAGATCAGTTATAGTGTAGTGCTGCATTTGAAATCACAGGACCTGGGTTCAATTCCTAGTTTTGCCATTTATTCTATATATCACGACATCTCTATGAAATCTCAGCTTCCTCAGGTATGAGATGAGATGACTGGACTAGATGGCTTAAGATTCCTTCTGCCTCTAGTTCTAGGCTCTTCGGGTCCCAATAGGTCCAAATTGGATAATAACGAAGCAGAGACTGGAAAGAAAGTATTTGGGGGCCAGATGACTCTCACTACTTCTGGTCCTTTGGAGGGTTACGGTAACATCACATTAAAAAAAATATGAGAGGAGAAAATGGCATTTGACTTCCTTTTCAATTCCAGTTCTCACTGCAGTGAGATTCTTGAATTGGTACTTATTAAATAAGATAATATTTATTAAAAAGCACTTAGCACAGAGCATGGCAGTTAGGAGATACTGTAGAAATATTTATTCTCTCTCCTCCCCACCTCCCACAATGGCTGGACTAATGGACAGAATTGAGATAAGGTCTTGGAGTCAGGAAGGGTCAAGCCCTGCCCCTGGAATATATAAGCTGTGTGGCCAAAGCCAAGTCATTTGATCTCTCAGTGATTCAGGCAACTCTCTAAAATTATAAGGGTCAGATGAATTGTAAATCTTCATTAAAAGATTCACAGAGCAGAACCAGAAGAACATAGTACACTGTAATAACAAGACTGTACAATGATCAGCTGTGAATAACTTAGCTAGTCTCAGCAATACAATGATCCAAGGAAATTCCAAAGGATTCATGATGAAAAATGCTATCTACCTTCTAAGAAAGAACTGATGAAATCTGAATGAAGATTAAAGCAGGCTGAGGTATTTTTTTTTAACTTTCTTAATTTTTCTTCGGTTTTCTTGTCTGTTTTCTTTCACAATATGAATAATATGGAAATATGTTTTGCATGACTGCACAAGTATAACTTATTGCTTGCCTTCTCAATGATAAGCGAAGGGAGGCAAGGAGGGAGAGAATTGGAACTCAAAATTGTAAAGAAATGAAGGTTAAAAATTGTTTTTACATGTAATTGGGGAAAAATAAAATATTAAAAAGGGGGGAAAAATCACAAGACTGGTCCAAGCAAAAAAAGAAATATTATCCATCGCTAATAACAGCTTAGAATGCTACTCTATAACCTCCCTCCCCCCCCAACACACACACATACAAATCATGCATTCAAATTTATACTGTGATGATCTCCCCCAAAATACTATTAAATATTAGAATTGGCAAGCTATCAGAACTAGAAGGGATCATCTGGCTCAATCCCTACTTCCTTTCTCCCTCTTTTTTTTTTTTTTTGGACAGATTGAAGAAACTAAGGCTTGAGGGTTTAGGGGTGAAGAAGTGAAGGCAATACGATATACTAGAAAAAGTCAAGTTCAAATCCTATAAGAGGGCAACTTTCTTGGGCCTCAATTCCCTCATCTGTAAAATGAAGGGTTGGAACAGCCACTGAGATCTTTGCCAGGTCTAGATCTAAGATCTTGAGTGATTTGTTCAAGGTCACATAACTGATTGGTAGCAAAAATGGAACTAGAGTTTAGATTTCTCAGCCCCAGCTACTATAATGCTCTCTGCTCCTCTAGGGTGCTGCTGTCTACCAGGAGTTTGGGTGTACTAAGGGAACAGAAACCAGTTTTAATATGTGTAAATGATTTGGCTGCGGGGCAGACAGGCGGGGTGGGGACAGGATTGAACCATACAAACCCAAGAGAGGTGATTGAAGTTATCTGCTTTTTCCTGTGCTTTGCATCCCTGCTCCTTTCCAACTGCACAGATAATCGAGGCTGGACCATGTGTGAGCTGACCAGCAAAAATGCAGGCAGCAGACGCCTCTATAGTATACCCATGTGGAGAATCCCAGCAATGCATCTTCCCAGACGATAAACTACAGCAGCTTCAATTCGCTCCTGTCTCCCTCACCTCCCACAATCAAATCAATTCATCCTTGAGAATGGAGCTGAGAGCCTTATGGGAGTATTCTAACCAGCCCCATCCCTTGGCCGTCTTGACTGTGAGCAGGTTATGTCTCAGGGCTGCAGCCTCTGCTTGCTCTTGAATAGATCTACCCTTATGCTCTACTGCCCATCTTTCCCAGCCCCTAAAAAATTCCCTCCCTTCCACTAAAAAACATGTAGCAGCACAGAACATTGGAGCTAGAGAAGCGCTGGAAACCACTCAGCTAGCCTTATCTTTTTGCAGGGAAGCAAACAGAAGGAAGAGAATGTATGCTGCCATTCCCTCTGTTCTCCTGAAGCCCCCTTGACCTCACCCAAACATGGCTATTCTTCTAACCTTATTTCTCACTATTTCTGAGAAGGAATCTTTCTCTCCCTGACAGGAGGCTTTGGTTTCCCCTCAGCCCTGCCCTACTCTGTTGGTAGTGTGGGGAGGGGATGAGAGGGGTCAGTGATGTTGAGAGATAATGCTTCTTCCTCCTCTCTGCCTATATGAATCTCATCTAAACCCTCAGGTGGGGGCCGCCAGTTGGCACAGTGGGTAGAGCACTGGCCCTGAAGAAAAGAGAGCCTGAGTTCAAATTCAGCCTCAGACACTTAACACTTAATCTCTGGGTAAGTCACTTAAGTTCAATTGCTAAGACAAAAAAACCTCTTCAAGTCCTGACCAAAGTCAGTGGTTCAGTGTGAAGTGTCCTGACTCAGGAGTCAGAGGACTTTGATTCAAAGCCTGCCTTTTTTGTTTAATATGTCAAATCACCTCACTTCCTGAAGCCTCAGTTCCATCATCTGTAATATAAAAGGGATGGACGAAGTCCCCGCCAGCTCTAAATCTATGATTCTATTCTTCCCTATGAAGCTTTCCATTACAACCATATCCATAGGGACCTCTGTCCTCTAAATGTCCTTGTAGGGGCACTTGATATCCAGCTCTTTGCAAGAACTCCTACAAGTCATATAGAATATAAGCCTGCAGGAGGGCCACGTCCTTTTATTATCTTAGTTTCCTTCTCAACCTCCAGCATTCGGCTTTGCACATTAAAGGCACTCAATAAATTTTTGCAGATCAATAGCTTGCCTTGAGTATAAGTGGCCTGTGATCCCTAATCCCTCCTCTCCAGAGTGGCCAAATCATTCCTATTTTTTTTTTTTTTTTTTTTTTTTACTGGATCACATCTCTCCTCTCTGCCTTCCTCTTTTTTCATTATCATAATTAAACTTTCTGCCACTAACGAGGTCTATGACTTTGGGCAAGTAACTTAAACCCTGTGACCATCAGTAGCTTGGAAAAAAGGTCCATTCTTGGAAGATGGAGGACTCAACTTTGAGAGCTGGCTCTGACAATTTTGCTTGCTGTTTGACCTTGGGAACATGCTTCCCTTCTTAAAGGCATCAGTTTTCTCCTCTAACAAGCAAGAGAATTGGACTGAATGAATGACTTTTAAGTTGCCTCCAGTGCTAACTCTCAGCTCACCCTCACTTAAAACCAACTCCCTCCATTGTCACAGCATCATCTCTCTGATACCATGGTCCTCCTGAAGATGGAGGGCAAACAACAACAGCTCTAACTAATTCTGTAATTCTCTGATCTGTTGCTTTATCTTAAAAACAAGAGAATATGCTTTGCCTTCCTAAAGGAAGCAGGTTAGACTAGAAAAGCTCTTCTATCTCACATAGATTTAAGATCTATGACTCAGTAGGGGGGAAAGGAAGGAGAAAAATTTGAACATAAGGTTTTGAAAGGGTGAATGTTGAAAACTATCTTTGCATGTATTTTGAAAATAAAAAGCTATTATTATTGAAAAAAAATAAAAAATAAAAATTAAAAATCTATGATTCAGTGATTGCTCTTCCAAAGACTTTCTATTCTCCTTTACCCCCAGCTACATCCCCTAACACATATGAACATCTGTCTACTACTACAATGACCCTTGCTATCTATCTATCTGTATATATATATATATATATATATATAGTATGTGCATATATATGTATGTATAGTATGTGCATATGTTTGTGTGTGTATTTTTTTAGGGTTTTTTTCTATTAGGTGTGGGATACCTACTGATTTCCTCCAAGGTGTGTCAGGAAATATTTAGAAATTGACAAGTACTCCACACATGCAAGACGTCAGGAAGCCCTGCTGTAGAGAATTTTTCCCTTCTGTTTCTCCACAGGCCAGCACCTCTCTGACAGGCCTCTTGGACCAAGGCAAGCTGCTGCCCCAGTTCTCTCGGTTCTCTGCTCCCCAGGAAGGAGATTTCACTGTATAACAAGATGTCATCAAACAGAACTATTCTTATCCTAGGCAGGGTCCTGCCTCGGGCATTTAAATAGATCATTGAACTGTTTTAACTAAAGTGACTGGGTGAAACTCAATCTCCGAAGTGGCTTCTAACTGAGGGTCAGAGATGCATCTGACTTCCAGAGTCTCCCTGAGTTGGTTGTTTTGTTTTTTGGGTTTTTTTCCTGATCTGTTGGCCTTTCAAATCGCACAAGACTTGGAGATTCACCAGAGAAGAAAACGGGGGGCAAAGGGTGGCTGGCTTAGGGGCGTTACACATGCTCTTTCCCCTCTTCTCCCTTTTCATATCCTTTTCATGTTTTAAAGTGTAGCTTAAATCCCTGGTATATAGTAAAAGAGCAATGAATTTGAAGCAAGAGTCCTGTGTTCAAATCCTGATTTGGATACTTATTGATGTCCCTGTGAGCAAATCAATGAAACCTTTCTGGGCCGCTATTTTCTCACCTGTAAAATGAGCAGGTTGGGTGAGGTGGCTTTTAAAATCCCTTTCAGCCTGAGGCATAGATCTCAAACCTTTGAGATAAAAGAGTTTCTCTAGTCTAACCTGCTTCCTTTAGGAAGGTGAAGAATATTCTTCTGTTTTTAAGATAAAGGAACAAGTCAGAGAATTACGGAATTAATAAGAGCTGTTTGTCCTTCATTCTTGATGAGGACCATGACATCTGGGAGATGATTTGGAGCAGCTCTCCAAAGGGAGAGTGGTTTTAAGTGAAGGTGCATGGAGAGATAATCAGACCATAGGTTTAGAATTGGAGGCACCTTTTAGTTCCCTTTGAGTCCAAGTCCTGGCCACACCAAAATACCAAAATGGCTCCCTCCCCTGATCTCCCGAAATACTGACTATCTATCCCTAGACTGGTGATTAATCAGCCACTGCTTTATCATATCTTCTATACTGTTTATTAGATACTAGTTATCTCTCTGTGTTTACTATGTCTCCACTCCCCACCTAGACTGTAAGTTTTTGAAGGGAAAGTCATGGAATCATGTTTTAGACCTGGAAAGAATCTTGGAAACTAATTAATTCAATGCTTTCATCTTTTAGATGAAGAAACCCAAACCCAGAAAAGTGAAACAAATTGTTGGGAGTTTCACAGACAATTAAGTGTCAGAATCAGAATTTGAAGCCAGATCTTCTGATTCCAAATTCCAGATGGGTTTTTCCTACTGCACCAAGAATCCTTGTCTTTTTCCTTCCATTCTATTCCCTTAATGCCCAACAGAGAGACTTTGTACATTAGTTAGTACTCAGTAAATGTTTGTTTAGTGATTGAGTCCTTGTATATTCATACTCATTTGTGGGCTTAAGGGGAAAGAATTCAGTGGGTAAAAAAGACCTGAGTCAGCCAGCATGGCAGCTTTGCATCCCATAAGTGGAAACTTTTCCATAAATATTGAGTTCTGGCGAGAGGCACGGAGTCTCTGACCTTAATTTTGCATGCAGTGTTCAATGTCAAACATTTATCGATGTGAAGGAGGAGAGATCTGGGGAGTACTGAGATTACTTCTGGCTCCCATCAGCTAATTTGTGTTGTAGCCCTGACAATATGAGCTTTGCAGGTAGGTAAACTGAGGCACAGAGATTTTAAAATCAAATAAGCTGGTCCTTCTGTGTCCCTGACTACTGAGTACTAGGATGACCACCCTACTTTTGTGACACACAACTTTGATACAAGCTTAATGTTTGGGAGATAAGAGGTTTTGTCCATGTTAACTTAGAGACGTTTGACCTTCAACTTCCCATCTGGCTCTAAAACTTAAGATTCTACAATCAAGAAAATGAAAGCCCTGTGGTACCTTTGAGCAAGTCAAGCTCAAGAGAAAGAAGCTGCTCCAAGTTCTAGGAGAGCACTGCCGATGCCTCAGAAATCATGAAATCCTAATGTTAGTGTCAGGAAGGTCCTCAGATGTCCACTAATCCAGTGGTGTCCAACTTAATAGAAATGAAGGCCACTAAACCACACATTGAGGATCCTTGTGGGCACATGATGACTTAGAAAACCACATATTAGTAATACCTACATTTTATTGTATTTTTAAAAATTCCCATTTTAATCTAGTTTGGCCACACTCAAGCATATTTTAGCCTGTGATGGGGGGGACCACGTTTGGCACCTCTGCTCTGGTCCCAGAGGCTTATCCATCAAGAAACTGAAGCCGAGAGACAGAAGACAGCCTGCTCAAGTTTACACAGCTGTTAAGTGGCAGAAACAGAATCAGAACCCAACTTTTCTTTCCACACTGAAGTGACAATAGATAGACAGACAGGTAGAGAGATATAGATATAGCTAAGAAAAAATACATACACATGTGGGTTTCTGTATATGTATGTATATGTGTGCATAGGGGCAGCTAAATGGCACAATGGAGGGAGGGGCAGGGCTGGAGTCAGGGATGACCCATTTTCTTGAGTTCAAATCTAGTATCAGACATTTACTAGTTGTATAGACCCTGACCAAGTCACTTTACCCTGTTTCCTCATGTAAAATGATCTAGAGAAGGAAATGACAAACTGCTTCAGTATCTTTATCAAGAAATCCCCAAAGAGAGTCAGGAAGAATGGATACAGCTGAAAAATAGACCCAACAACTGAAATATATGTATGTACAAATATAGCCTATATACATATCTGTGTACATATGTAGTAACAATACATATAGCCTATATATCATGTATATATGATACCTACATAGGAGATATTTGCCTGTATGTACATCTCATCAAACATATTCTATATACATACGATCTCTTCAAATCCTTCCAAATATCTTAACTTACAACTATCAAATGAGAGAAATACATTTGCCACCCTATTACCTCACTCCAGCCTTGCAATATTCATAAATAATAATAGCTCGCATTTATATGGCAGTATAAGGTTTGTAAAGCACTGCCCATATATTGTCTCATTTGATCCTCCCAATACCCCCGTGACAGGTGCTATCATTACACCCATTTTATAGATGAAGAAATTGCGAACGAGACTTAGCCAAAGTCATACAGCCATTTGGGGCCAGAGGTGTTATCTGAACTGGGGTCTTCCCAAGGCCAGATTCACCTTTCTACTCCGTCTACATTAAACTGCCTCTCAGATACGGAGGTAATAAGGATATCGAACAAAAAACACGAAGTTTGATTCTGGCCACCAGCTTTTACCTTCTTTCCACTACTCCTCTCCTCAGGTTGGCTATTGTCTCCAAGACACAAAGAAAGTTTTTTTCCTCCTTTTTTATAAGCAGCACAGGTAGCTGGCTGGCAACCTTTCTCCCTTGCAGAGAACTGCCTAATTACTTACTATGCCAAGCCATCTCCCGCCCTCCGCCAAGGGAGAGAAAGTGCAGTGGTGTCTGTGGGGGACGCCGACGCCCCCTCTTTATCCCCTCCCCAGTCCATAGACCAGAGCAGCATGCTTGCTCCAAGCTGAGAAGGTGGCAAGTGAACCGCTTGGAAGCTCTGCAGCTCTCATTCAAATTTCACCCTTGCTCAAGCATCCTTGGTTGAGAGCTCTTCCCTATTAATTCTCATTGTGCATTTAGAACCATCCAGGTTTTTATTTATTCATCTATCTTGTCTATCTCCCCCCTCCCCTTCCTCGCTAGAGTGAAATTTACAATTCATTTCTCAGGTGGCCTTGCCAGAAGGGCATTGATGTGAACAATAAGGAGAAGGCAGCCGAAGAGGGAGAATTCTCACCCCAGACCTTCAAGAAAGCCTCCTCTTTATCCCTCTTTGCTTGCCTCAGTCTCCCTTCTTGTAGCAGGCTTGGGGACCTGGCCATGTAACTCCATTTGTAGGAGCGTAGCAGCCACAGGATGGATGGTCTCTTTTCGTATCATGGGGGCAGATTGGCTTTGGATCAAGAGGAGATAAGGCTTTCCTGTTTTCAAAACTGCAGAGGGTGCAGCTGGACAAGATCCACTGTTGTTAGAGAGCAGCCTTGACCCGTATTTAGGGAGACTCAGTTGGTAAGATGGAACCTGCACATGCATGCCCTGCTGTTTATTTTCAGCTTTAAGTAAGAAATGGCACTGGACAGTATATAAAGCACTGGGTTTGAAAGAAGGAAGGCCTGGATTTAACCCACCTCAGACACTTATTAGGTGTGCAACTACCATTGCTGGACTTCAGTGGCTGGTGATACCTGGCTCAGGATCTGCCATTCTCAGGGCAAGGGCTCCATCAAAGGGAGGGAAGGAGGCACGCTGTCAGGGGAGAAGGAGGCTATTATTCTGAACTGGATATAGATGGGGAGGGCTTCTGACCTGGCTTTTATGGTTGTCTCTGACCCCTGAAGCTCTTTAAACAAAAGTGAGTCTTTTGAATTATGAATCAGCCATTTCCCCTCCCCCACCAAAACAAGCCTTGTGGTATGCCAAATAAAAGGCAATGATTAATATTTAAAAGAAAAAAAATACATTCAAGGTTTTAAATACAAGAGCTAGTGGCTGTCTTTCATTTTGGAGGGTGAAGAGTAGTTCTCACATGCTAGGAAAAGGGATGCTACCTCTGAGGTGCTCTCACTGGACTTTCTGTTCCCCCTCCTGCTCTGAAAAAGCCTGGACACCAAGGCCTTCATTCACATGGCCCTGAGAGCACTGCTCTCTCTCCCCACCCCTGGGCTCTCAGGTGACCTTCTCAGTCACCTTCAGGCATGAGGAGGGCTTCCCTGCATCCATGGGTCCTCTTGGATGAATCTCTATAGGCCAGAAATTAAAACAGCCACACGTAACATGTGTGTGGACCAGCAAAAGCATCTCTATTTTCAATGAAGTAACTGAACGACCTTTACAAGGTCACAAAGGATTTGCATCAAAACTTAGGGAAGAAACTCAAGTATGCCTGGGTCTATTGCCTTATTTCTTAGAGAATCAGATATGGAGGAAACAGCATTTTATCAGGAGTCAAAAATACATGGATTTTTATTTCTGCTTCTACCACTTACTAATCATGTGGTCACACATAGAAATTTAGTTTCTCTAAGCTTTAGTTTTCTCACTGACAAAGGGGCATAATAATCCCGCCCTCTCTTATCTCACTGGATCACTGGGGGAGCCAATGAGAGAACCCATGTGAAAATGGAGTACCATACAAATGTAAGGTTATTATTATTGTTTATAATTTTCTCAGGCTCTTCTTCATTAGTAAAAGGCTGTTTAAAATATTTGAATGAAATTCTAAGAACTTGAGTTCAAGCATTCCTCAGTATCTGACAAATGCTGATTACATGATTATCCTGAGCAAGTAACTTAATATTTCAGTATCCCTGGCAACTCTCTAAGACTACAATTTGAACTACTATTAACAGAATAGAAGGATCATTAGATTGGAAAGGACTTTAAGGCCATTAAATCCACTCTGATTTTGCAGATAAGGAAACTGAGGCACAGGGTGGCTCAGGATAATACAGTTAGGAAGTATCTGAGGCAGGGTATAAACAAATCCAGGTCTTTATGATTCCACACCCAGTTGCCTTGCTATGCCCAGTTTCCTCATTTGAAGTTCTTCATACAAAAAGAATCATGGATTTGAAACAAAACAAAACAAAACAAAACACTTGTCATTAGTATCTAATAAAAAGCAGCATTACCATCCTCATTTATTCTGATTGTTGTATGGAATTATGAAAGAGAGCTGGATTTGGAATCTTTAGATTTGAGTTTCATTTACGGTTCCACTGTTGACTACCTGTGTGCTCTTGAACAAATAACATATAACCATTCTGGCTTCATTTTCTTGAATTCCCTTTCTGCTTGACATCTAAGATCCTATGATTCCAAAAGGGAAGGAGTCCTGTAGCTGGTTGGCTGGATCACCTGGACCCACCAGAGCTGCCTGCACAGGAGGGATTCTCTAGGCCATGATGGGAGCTCATGGAGGAAGGAGCCCTGGACAGTTTCCTGAAGCTTGCAGATAGACTCTTGCCTACTCACTCTAGAACAATCCCTTAAGCCAGAGGAGCATACTAAAGTCAAATTAAGTAACTAAAAAAGCCATACCCCATGGAAAGGGTGGGGAGGGAAGAAGGGCAAGGAGTGGGGATGATCACAATTGGGGATTAAGGAGTGAGAGTGCCCACTGGATCAAGATCCAGTTTTCATTTAGTTAACCTTATCCTGTGTCTTATGGTCTGGAGAGTAACCTGCACTTTTGCACATATTCAGAGATCAGGGGGAAGAAGGGCAGGGAAGGAAAAGGACAATAGTGAACTGAGAACCTGGAAACTCCCCAGGAGCATCACCTGTCTGGGTCCCTTTATCCTTTATTTATAGGTCCCACCTATCCGTCCACCCCCAGGCTTTTATTTCAAATGGGAAGAGCCATCCACTTACATGAGTGCAGAATCTCTCTGGGGGGTCTCCACAAGTGATCCCAGCGGGCTCCACCTTCACCGTGACATAGTCCTTCATGCTCATGGCCTTGGGCTGGCAGGCATAGAACTCCCAGGAGGGGCCCTCGTCCGTGGTCACCCAGGATTTGCAGATGTCATAGTCCCCCATGGCCAAGGGGAGGCAGTGCAGCAGAAGGGATGCCAGGAGCAGCATGACAGCAGGTGGGGGCGGCGGACTCTGGGCCCCAAGAGGCCCCGGAAAGGCAGCGTCTGGGTCAGGAGTAAATGGTGGGCTCCACATGAAGCCGCCACATCTACCACACAGGAGTGGCCAGGGGCATGCCGGAGACCCGAGGACCACTGTCTGTGGGCAAGCAGGAACTGCTCTGTCCAGAAGGCAAATCTGGCCAGCCCAGATGGAGAATTCAGAGCCAGGGCTTCTCACACCATCGGCCAGCAGACCACAAAGTTGTCCATAACTTCACACACCCCTGTTCCTAGCATAACAAGGTGGGTGGGTGACTTCTCCTAGAGGTAACAGAGGTGAAGCTGATGAAATCGGGCACGCTCTCAAATGGTGACAGGGTTTTGAAATGGGATAGGAAGAAAATCCACAGGGATCTCGCATGAGGCTGGATCAGATTGCTTTTAATTTTTGTCCTTCCAATCAATGAAGGGTTTAAAGTGTCCTTAAAGTGTGGTGTGCTGGAAAGAACTTAGAATGAACCCCCCAGGCCTGAATTAGAAAAAAAAAAATCAGGTAGTATACATGTTAGCTGGAAACATATTCCTCTTTGGGACTGAATGTAATGTTTTGAACCAAAAAAATAGAAAGACTTTCATATGGGTTTAAAGTGACAGCTATCTTGTGATCATCTGAAAAAATAAAAAGCCACTGAGGTGTTGATCAGGGGATGGGTTGTTTTGCTCTACTTGAACAGGGATAGGCACTAATAGGAGACCAGCTGACCTTGGCTTTTAGCCACAGGCAACTTATGAAGTTTCTGAAGCTTCAGCTGCCAATCCATCCAGGTACCTGGGGTCTGACTTGTCTTTCATTGTAAGAAGGGAGGAGAGAGTGCTCATTAGCAACCACACCTGCAAGAAATTAGAGAGAGAGAGAGAGAGAGAGAGAGAGAGAGAGAGAGAGATAAAAATTTACAAGAACAAAAGCTCTCTGACCAAATGTGCAAAAAAAAAAAAAAAAAATCAGTGCATTTATCTATCAAGGTCTCCTGAGAAATGTGGGTTATTTTTATTAATATTGAAATTGTACATCTAGAAAAAGCACATCATTTAAAAAGGTGATGGGTTTTCTTATTATTTTTAGTGGTGGGGATTAGGCCAGCAATAGCTCCCTCCATCCTGGGGGTGGAGTTGGGGGGGGGGTGTAAAAGGAAATGAAAGTCTTCAGATTTTCCAAAAGATCCCCAGGAGCCAAGATTTAATAGTTGCTTTACTAGCAAATCAAAATGCCAGAGCTATTAAAAGTCAGAAACTAGACTATGAATATAGGTAGAAACAAATAGTAATAGAAACATAGGCCAATAAATAAGAATAGTGGGCAGGAAAACATAGTCTAAGAGCCATAAATAAAATTTATTTATAATATAAAACATATATATATATATATATATATATATATATAATTTAAGAAACTAGCAATATTGAAGGCTCTCAGAAGAACAATGCCATCTCCTCCCAATTAAGTTTTCTGTTCAGAACCAAGAACACTGCAATTCTCACTTTTTGCATTTGTTTGGGTCACCAAGATTGCTATCATCACTTTCATGAATAATAATTATTAGAAATCTATATAATGATCATTTAAATGATCAACTAATATAATATTGTACTTTATATATAGTTTAAATATTATAAATGTAATTCTAAGGGTTACTTGCCATATTAACCAGAATTCTGTCATGTACTTAGCCAATAAAGCCAGTCTCTTTATGATGAATTAACACCAGATTCATGAGTTATGTATTGTTTCTTATTCTGTTAAATATAACATCAATACCTAGCTACCACAGAGGTGATAGTGAACCATCGTTCTGATCCCCATTCCACATCTCTAAAGATAAAAATGGAAAGGGCAATTTTCTAACAAGAAGCCTGAGAAGTTAATAAATTTCCATAATTCCTTCTTACACACACACACACACATACACACACATGCTCACTCACTCAGTCACTCACACATCTTCTGCCAAAAATGACAAAGTGGATGAGCCATTTTGGCTCAGTCCAGATTGAGTACTCGGTTTATCAGGTCTTGGGTGAAGCCTTAAATTATAGTCCCATTGATCTCTGTTCAGGGGCATTCATACATCTGTATTAACCTCTCCCCCTTCCCTCTCTCTCAGGATGAAGGGCTCCTGATGGAGATGAATGAGAACCTAAAACATCCTCATCTTTCTGTGCTGTTCAGAGGGAAAGCCTGTTCTACAGTTAGCTCGCCTGGCCTTGAATGCGCTCCCTGATAGAAAACTCTCAGAAAGAATACCGTCTGTGTTCTATTTTTACAGCATGAGTAAATGTAGTAAAAATAAAATAGTGTATGACAGGCAAAGGTCTGAATGCTGATATCAGAGCTGTTGTTGTGTTCACCAAAAACAGTCCTTTCCTAATTAATTCATCAAATGGGTGACTTCCAACTCTTCGGGAATAGCAGAGACAGGTAGAGAGCTCAGAACGGAGTCCAACCAGAAACAATTGTCTCTCTTGCTCTCCCGGGGCTAGACATGGTGTTAACTTGAGGGATCCCTTTCTTTAACCTGCAGAACACGACCGCTTTCGTCGGCAAGTCTATTTCTAAGTGTGAGGCTGGCGTCGGGAGGGAAGGAGAGAGAAAAGGCAGCCGAGCGGGCTGGTGAGCTGTGTAGACCTAAAGTAAAATATCTATTAATTGCTTCTCATATCTGTTGTCTTAAATGCCACATATTCCCCGGAAAATGGAGGTGTGTGTATGGGGAATCAACAACAGAATCTGCCTAGGAAACGTATTTACAACCAATTAAGTGGGCATTTGTAGACATCGTGGGGGGGGGGGAATTATGATTTCAGCACTCTAATATTACCCTTGGTTTTTTGCCAAAACAACAATACCAAAAAACATCACCAGAGTTTTCTGAATAATAAAGCATAAATCAGGCGGTGGGAAACGAGAGGGGGAAATATTCATAATCAAAGGTTTCATTCTGGTAGATTGCTTTCTCCTAGGAAAATAAATCTCCACCTGCTATTATTAAGAAACTGCAGCTCTTGGAAACAAATAGAATCAATGTTCTTTATTTTCGTTTAAGAGTCTTGGAGAAGCAAAGTCGGGGATGGGGGGGGGCTGGCACAATAGGGGGAGAGGTACTGATAGCCAGAATATCAAACACACAAAATTAGATTTTACCGGGACAGCTGAACTGAGATTCCTATTGTATTGAATTATCGCCTCTTCAGTCTGGTTGGGATCTGAGAGAGGCAACACTTGGAGTTGCAGACATCTCTAGTGGCAATGAGTAAACTTGGAGCAGCTACTCAGGTCCGGGCGCACTGTTCCTAGAAGAGTCTTCTTGGGGTGACAGGATCCGGGCCAATTACCTCCAATCGCCCTCCTCTCTGTGATTTCCGCGCCCGCCTCTCATCCTACGACTCCCCCCCCACACACCCCCACACCAAAGACTTTTCGGGGGCATTGGGAGGCTGCTGTTGAGATGGCCTGAGAAAGCGGACTGTCCTGGAAAGCTGTCTAGCAGAAGGCAAGAATTAAAGAGCCAAACCCAGAGGCCAGGTGGGTGACTTCCCAGCCGGCGGCGTCTGCTGCCTCTCCTGCACCTCTCTTTGCCTCATCAAGCATTCGTGGCTGGAGGTGGGCGGCTTCTTCTCTCCGGTGTCTTTTCACCGCACGCTCAAGCACTTGGGAGCCGATTCCTAGGCTCGGGGTCTAGGAGGCAGGACATCCGAAACCAAGGGGTAAAGTGAGGGTGCTTCCTGCGTAGTCCGGCTACTCACAAAGTTCTGGGTAGTTGAGAAAAAACAATTTTTCTAAGGTGAATCCTCTAGGGCACAGGGCGGGGAGGAGCATCTGCACAAAAAAAGTCCCTCCGGGGAAGTTTGAAGGGATCTTTCTCCCCATTTTGTGGGCGCCAGGAGGAAAGAAGAGGAGCCGATTGGTGGCGGCGGGCAAGTGACTTCGGCAAGGCTGGAGTTAAGTGAGGACCACACTAAACAGATCGCGGAATGCAAGCTGCCTGCATTAGAAAAATGGGCTAATTCTGAGCAGTTCCAAGGCAAATTTTATTGAAAGTTGTGTGCAGGCGACGTTATTAATTAATAATAATGCATTTAATAAAATCCCTAGCACCGGCCAACACTGAGGGTGCCCTGTTCATTTGGCATCGTCTTCTTTAATTAGAAGAACTACACTCGAAACCCTCTAGTAATTAGTTGCATCTTTTTTTCCCTTCCATTTCTCCAGCATAAAACCATTAAAAAAAAAAAAAAAAAAAAAAAAAAGCAGTTGCACCAACCTCTAAGCAAACAACTTCTTCTGGAGAAGCCTTGGGAATGGAAGCAACTTGCAGCTAAAGCGTCGCTGCTCCCTTGCCTTCCCCACGGCACCCCGGCTCTCCTTCACACACTGTCCCCGATCAGTACACACCCACCCACCCACCCATCCCTGTTTCTAGGAGGCAGAGTCCGACCAGGACAGAAGTTTCCCAGTCACGTCTGGAAAGAAGGCGCTCTTTGCAACTTGACAGTCATCAGTCTGCAGTCTGCATGGGGAGGTATAAGGAAGGAGTGAGGGGAGAGTATTGTTTCTGCCCCTCCCAAATGGCAGTTAAATTGGAGGGGAGGGATCGTAAGCAAAGGAAGGGTTAATTATTTTTGCATGTGAACACAGACTGATGTATGCAAAACAACCTTCCCCAACACCCTCAAACAAACACAAAACCCCCGAAATCCGAACTGGGCAGACCCACAACCCCAATCCCTTAGCAGCCAGCTAAAAAGAAAACCTTCTCCTTTAAGATCTCGCTACAAACACATACACACACCCCTCCAAGGGGGAGACTCCAGTTCTCTCCTAGTAGAAGACGCTACTAAATAACTTTTACATCTGATAATTCACCGGATTGCTTTAAGCGTCGCGCGATCTTGGGGAATGCCTGCATGGTCACCGGAGCCCTTTTAAAATGAAACCAGCCTTACGAAGCTGCAGCAGCTCTTCCCCCCACTCCAGCCTTGCTCTCGCTCTCTCTCTCCCTCTGTCTCCCTCTCTCCTCCTCTCCGCCTTACCCGGGCTTGGAGCCTTTCTAACAGGCGCAGTGAGGGACGGACAGATTCCACCAAGGAGCGCAGGTCAGCCAGCCAGCCAAAGCACCACCACCCCTCTGGGCTCTGCCTCTCTTCTGACTGTTGACTGGGTGGGTGAGGGGGATGTAGGGGTGAAAGCTGGTCCTTTCTCCTCCCTCCTCCTCCTCCTCCTCCTCCTGCTGCTGCTGCTGCTGCTGCTGCTGCTGCTGCTGCTGCTGCTGCTGCTAGTTTGGGGTTGGAGAGCAATCAGGATGCATGTGGAGCTGCCTGCAGCCGTCCCAGAGACATTGGATGAGGGGAGGGGGGCAGGCAAGCCTGCCCGCGCCTCCCACTCGGGTGGAGTCGGAGGTCGGTCACAAACAAGTTAAACTTTTGTTTCCCCTCTCCCCCTGAAAAGAAACACGGAAAGAACCCACAGTGGTTGGGATCTGGTCCTTCCTGGGCTGTGGTGGGTTTCACCTCTTCTCATCTAGGACGGTCAGCATCCCCCCAGCTGAGCTCCAGGACAGATGGCTGGGAGCTTTAGGAAATCTCCCTCTCCCTCTCCCCCTCCACTCCTCTCCAAGTTAATACTGAGGCTAAATCCTTTTGCCATCACTTTCAATCACAATCGGAGCTTTTATCTCACTGTCTGATCCAGGCTGCGTAACTTCCTCTGTGTGGCTTTAACACACCATCCCACCACGGAGCAATGGTCTTCTTAAAGCTGCAGGAAAGAAATACAGTCAGACTCAGGGGAAGAGCCGCAGCAAAGGAGGGAATGCTGAGAGCAGGGTGGTCCAGGGCCAGTGAGGTGCCCTGGGCCCGGAGGTCGTCTTGTGATGAAACAAGGCTGTGCTGAGGACTAGTTGGTTAAACATCTCCTCTCTTGGGCTTGTGGGGCAAGCTCACCAATACAAATAGTGTGCATCCCTAGCCCAGTCTAGTCATGAATGTTTGGGGGATAAGCCACTGTTCTTGCTGGAGTTTTCTTGCAGCCTTCTTTTCCTCAGGTGGCAAAAGGGGCTCCACTGGGTTGGCAAAGGGCCCATGGGAGTGGGAGCTGCCCCCATCTAAAACCAGACAGAGGGCCGGGAAGAGCCTTGATCTCTGAAGCCAGCTCGGAGGGCTCCCCTCTAACGTCCAAGAAGGCTTCTTTCTCTCCTTCAGTGCTATACATAAGGACCAGAGCAGTGGAGAAAGGGGTGGGTGGGTGGATTTGGGAAGATGGGGGGGGGGGGGAGAGAACTGAGCAAATAACCAGAGACTGAATATCAGCTGACACATCAACGCCTCCACCCTGATGGGATCTGTTTTTGATTAAGCCAAGCCAGATTTTTCCACGGGAGGAGTAGGGGGATTGGCATGTAGCTACAAAAAGGTGTCATCGCACCTACCCTCACTGGCAGAGAGATATAGTTGATGGAGAACTCCTCCAAGAATTGGGACAGAAACCCAGGGGGACCCTCTGAGTGTCAATGAGTAAAGGCAAATCACGGTTCTTCAACCCTTAGATTCTTTTATGTACAGCTTTTCTGTGGGTTGAAAAGGAGTTTCCTCTGTCCTCTAGAGGAGACTTCTGGGAGGCTGTTTGGGTATTCCTAGATCCTTTCCTCTACGAATTGGGTCTAGGTCTGAATATCTCAGTTTCATATTATTCAATTTCATAAAAGAGGATACTGGGACCTAGAGACAATAAAACAGTAAATTGGTCCAAGGTCATGTAGGATGCCGGGAGTAAGCACTAAGAATTCCAAGCCTTATCCCTTACTGATTCTCCACTTTAACCCTTTCTTGTTCCTAGTCACAAAGTGGCTCTTGTTTCCTCATCCTTGAAAAATGATATTGTATTTCACAGCCTATTGTGAAATATCATCATCACTTGTTGCATGGGAAGGAGCTCCTGCTTTGTCACTGACTAACTAGTTAACTCTGGACACATCATAGTTTCCGTTAAAACCTTACTTTTCTATTTTAAAATGGCCATCGGTAATTCCAATGCCCTCCTTACTTCTGAAGAGAACACATCTAGGAAAAAAATGTTCTAGAGGACTAAAAAAATGGGCTAGAGGACATTTTGTCCCTTTCCCAAATCTAAGCCAAAAAACCATTTCAGAGAAGTACCTATTCTAATAATGACCTTTGGGGATTTAGATTTAGATTTTTGCATATCCCTTAGTCACACAATCCAATGCTTCTTCACCTTCTTAGATGGATACAATTTTCAAGGTGAAAATATTATCATGATATTTAAATTACATGATATTAAAAAATGGGGGCCATAGCACAGGACACCTCCCAAAAGAAATGATAGACTGAGGTCCCCACAGCTTCTTTGCTCTTCTCAGGCAGAATCATTAATCCCCAGGAAAAACCTTGCTCTTCCATCATCATGGCCTGCCTGGTTGTCAGGAACAGCAAACAAGAACTAGAAGAGTTTGCATTTTATTTCCATTTCATCTAAACACAGTAGCAAAAGGACCAGAGCTGATCTCTTATTGACAATAGGTCAAAATGCAATGCTGTGGCAATACCCTAAATTACCCCCCCTTTTTTCTCAGCTGTTATCAACTGACCTCAAAATGGCTTCTGAATGCATAGTTTGCTTTCTCCTTTTCTTATCCAGATAGCCTAGAAGGTGTTGGGATTATTTTTTTCTTCATAGTCTCTAAGGTCCTTCCTATTAATGTGTTCCAAGGTTCTTTCTTTCTCTAGTATTGTTATTATAAATTGATAGGATACCACAGCAGTTTTTAGAAAACTGCCAGAATTTCATAAACTCTTTGAATCCTAGCATTGGGAAGGCTCTAAGAGGTAATCTAGTCCAATCTCCTACCGGATACAGAAACTCTCTCTAATATCCTTAATAGATAGTCATATAGTTTTTCCTTGTACACCCTCAGTGATGGAAAATTCATTGTCTCTCAGGGGTAGTGTGTTGTTGACCAGCTCTAATTTATAGAAGTCTCTTCCTTAAAATGAACCTGTGTACTGATCGGTTCTCATTCTACCTTCTGGAGTCCCACAAAATAAACATTGAATCATATTTCCACAAGGTCCAAACAATGCTCCGCTGGTTCTGTGATCTTTTTTCAATGTGGGCACGCCCTCCAATGATGGAGATCAAAATTCATGCTTATCTACCTATCCTGTTTGGCTCTTGTTCATGTCCCCTCATAGGATATCCATCCTGGTGCTGGGGAACTTCTTTAAGTTTTCTTGACATTACATGGAAAGCAATGAGTTACACTAATGGTCCAGGGAGTATCCTTTTGTTCTTTTAATATGAAGAGCTCATCTTTTATATACATCTTTCATGATATTTTATACCACTTCTCCATAATTCACATGATAGATCTTCATATATTTGAAGACTAAGATTTTGCTCCCCTTAACTGTGAAGACAATTCTTCATATGACATAGTTACAAGCCTCCTCTTCATTGTGATTTATGCACCTTGTGCCAAAAAGATCCTTTATCTATCCATAATGGAAAAACAAATCGGAGTCCTGGTCTTTTTGGTGAGCAGGTAGTCAGTATGTCTGTTTAGGAGGCATATTAACCTGTTCAGTTAATTAAAGGGCCTTGTAATAATTACTTCTGCCTTGGAATGAAATGAAATGATAGCAGCCCAGGGATCAGTAAGGGTTAACTCCCCCAAATCTCTATTGTTTTCTTGCTAACTAGCAGAATCAATCTCTCAATTAGTAGAATCCTCATTCTTTGCACAATTTGATTCAAATGGAAGCCATTCAAAATGCAATTGTCAATTTAGGGTGCAAAGTGAGTGAACAGTTTAGGAACATCATAACTTTGGAATTGGAAGGCATCTGAGAAATTATCTAGTCCACTCCCCCTGCAATTACCCTCTGGAGTTAATGGGAATAATCGCTGTTAATCAAAGAATCAAGAAAGAGCCTCAGAACACGCAGAAAATTAGAGCCAGAAAGGATCTTGTGAAAATACCACCAATTCCACCCCCACTCCCTCCACAGCCCACTACCTGAGACCCATATTACACAGATAGGAATTATCAGTAGAATTAGAATCTGAATCCAGTTCTCTGACTCTAAATCCAACATTCTTTCCACTGTCTTAGAGCTGCTTCCTTAGGTCCCTACCTTCTGGAAGCATATGAACAAATACTGATGAAAATTAAAGAAGTACTATGTGTCTTGTGTCTTGTACCCAAGTGTTTATTGACTTGAATTATAATTGCCCTCCTCGTTTTAAATCTATCTCATTGACCTTAAGCAATTGAGATTCTGAGGCATATTTATGGCAACAGTCTTTACTCTTACTAGATCCTTTACATGAATTTCAAAGCACAGATAGGTCATTATCTTAATTTCCAAGGTGTGGGGGACTGAGAAAAAAATTTTCCAAGGCAGAAAGATCTCAGAAGACCTCTCCAAGGTCACAGAGCAAGTCAGTGGCAGAGTGGATGAGCAGAATCCCAGACTCCTCCCCACTAGTCCACTGCTCTAATCTCTAGACCATACTTCCATTAATTATTATTACTGTATTAATCATACATGTGATTAATTCAGTAATGGTGATACATAATTGATTGCATTTTAGATGGTGCCTTTCATCCACAGATCTCCAAAGATGTGCATTGCCTACAACAAGAGAGACATAAAACAGGACGTGTTCTTTTTCTCTCCTGGATTTTATTGGATAAATTTTCTTTGGGTGGAGGCAGGGGGCTAATAGTCCTTGTGTGAACCAGACATTGACAGTTTTTGAATGTTGTTCTTCCAAAGCAATGCTCTCTTGGCCCGTGGTGCTTCTGTCTCACCTGTCTGAGGACCTTTCTACCAAGAGAGGCATCCTGTCTTGCCAGGAGGAGGAAAGATCATTGGGACTGCTACATACGACACGAGCTGAGGTATATCAAGTCCCATTCCCTGGCAGCATAATTCTGTCTGAATCCTGCTGACAAGTCTAGGTTCATACCAGGAATCAGATTCCTCATTTGTACTGGTTGGCCTCTAAGATTCCTTCCAGCTCTAAAGCTGAGATTCTATAACTAGCTGTCTTTTCTAGCTCTTCTAATCACAGATTTATAGCTAGGAAACTGAGGCCCAAGTAGTACAATAGAGCTGGAAATTGAACTCAGGTCCTTTGATCTTAAATCTTTTTTTTTTTCCATATCCCTTGTTTGTAAAATTGAATCAATTGAGTTCAGTGATGTCAAAGACCTATCCCAGCTCTTTTATTTAATGTGCTGTTAGATTCTGACATTCTGTGTTCTAAGGTTCCTTCCAGCTTTGATATTTTCTGTTCTTAAGATTCTTTCTGGGCCAGACTTTCTATGTTCTGATTAAATTCTTCCCATGAACTCCAGGAGGTAATTAGAGTTGTAGTCCCTCTTTGGGGGTGGAAGAAATGGAAGCATTGAAAGTTATGACTTTTTCTTAGACGCATACCAAGTAGGAACTGGAGAGGGATTAAAAATAAACACTTGTAGGTTACCCACAGAAGGGATGGAGAAGAGAAGGGCACAAAACCCCCTTAGTGCTACGCTGCTTTTATTCAATTCAATTCAACGAAGATTTATTAATTGCTTACTATAGGCCAAGCACTGAACTAGGCACTGGGGATACAAAGGCAAAAACAAAACAAGTCCTGACTCTGGGGCCTTGTATTCTTTAAGGAGGATGTATTAGCATGTGCATAGAAATATTATAACAAAATATGTGCAAGATTATTTTTCAGAGTAAGGTCCTGATCTAATTTGAAAGCATGTATGGAATAACAGAATGAGGATTCTAGAGGGTACAATGAAAAATTAAGGTAGAATGAGAAGGATATGGGAAAAGGAGAACAAACATGGAAGGAAGCCATAGTATATGGGAAAAGGAGGATATGGAGAAAAATTCTGAATGCACCCGAAAGACAATAGAAGGGTATGCCATTCACCTTAGTACTGGTAAAGAGATAGTATTCCTGGGGTGCTAGTAAGTTGGGGGAGGCAAATGCACAAGCATCAGGATAGATAATAAGTTTCTGATCAAGGCAGGGTTTGGTGGAATCCTGGGGGTCCTGGGTAGTTATATAGATACGAGGTCCATTTGAGATAATCAGTTTTCAATGTTCAGCCAGGTGAGCTCTAATCCAGAGCTGTTTCCATGGATTATGTCCACACAGTGGGCGAGAATTAGGAGGATCTTTGATCCCGGACTTTAGTTTGAAATATGGAAGAGCAGAAGGACATTGATCCTCTGATCATATCTGATGGTTAAGGCAGTGTTGGCAGAGTCTTGGAGCCTGGATGGTTATATGGGTACTTCTCCTGATCACTTTTCTCCCTTAGCCCTTCCCAGCCCCTGACCTTCCTTTTATTCCCCTGTGTTCCTCCCCCCCAAACTTGTTGAGATTTTTTCCCCCTTTCTGGATCTCATTCAGGAGTGTTTCCTTCCACTCAGATAAGGAATGCAGAGTCAGGTCCTCTGTGAAAGATAGAAGAGGGAGAACTACCAGCTGCCTGCTCTGGTGAGAATGCTCTATAGATCTTGCTGAAGGGGACAGCTCCTGAAGGAAAAGGAGCGCTTTGGCAAATCTGGGGGAAAGCTCCAAGAATTCATTAGAAAGGGCTTGTCTAACCCAAAGGGAATATCTCTCTCTGAGTGGACTCCAAAAGGGTAACTTTCAATAGATAATTCCCTTAACCCCAACATAAAAAAGAAAGTGACTTTTTTTCCTTTTAGCAAGTTCTGATTATATATGGGTATTGATTCCCCATGGAATAGAAGTCAGATTGGGATTCCTTGTAGGTCTGAAAGGACAAGGAGAACAATTGTTTCTGCTTCAAGGGAGGTGAGCAAACATCATTGGTACTATAATCTTTGTTACTGTATCCAATCTCAGCTCAGGCATCTCTTCAATATTCCTAAGCAGATCATCAATATTTTCCAACTTTCCTACAGAAAAGATCATAGATCCTTTAGACCCACAGAGCTGGAAGGGACTTCAGAGGTCATTCAGTCTAACATTTTGCAGATGAGGGGAGATGTGGGGCTCAGGGAATTAAGCCACTCATCCAAGGTCACACAGGCACTAAGTGTCAGAAGAAAGACTTGAACTGAGATTCCCTCCCCCGCCCCCTACTCCAGAATCAATGCTCTTTCCCTTGTATCATGCTGTGCAGGTGAGGCTGGGAGTAGAAGAATTGGAAGGAAGATGGGGATAGAGAAGGGAGCGAAGGCAGAGAATAAATCATCATGAATGTTAAAATATGTGCGTGTGTCATTGTATATAAGATAGACTATGTATATATTGGAATATTTCTCTAATAGCATTCTAAAGTCAGATATAAATGCTTTTTACATTATCCCTTGTTTGTGAGAGAAGATCCTCCATTTCGAGATATTAGCAGGGATAATCAAAAGTTAATTGCATAGACATTTCTTAATGGGCTGTGATATTGGGTCAGGAGGATGGGAAGAGAAAAGATGAAACAGTGAGAAACATTGGAAAGGCCCCTCCTTCTGCCAATACACTACACACTTACAGAAGTTGAAAGAGACCTTATGCACCATATAATCTGTGATATACTGGAGCCAGCTTGAGAATGGATTGTTAAATTTTCAGTGAGAGCATTTACACTAGAAATCAGCAAATGGCATAAATCAGGACTGGACTGACTGTTTTGTTGATTTCTAGACTTAAGAAAGTGATGGAGAAAATGTTAATAATACAAATTAAACTTCAAAGCTGGTTGTTAAGCATTTAAAAAGACATCTCCCAATCCAACCCTCTTGATTTGCTTGGGAAAGAAACTAGGCTCAGAGCTGTTAAGTGATTTGTCTGAGATTACCCAGTAAAGAAGGGGCAGAGCAGAGAATGTAGGTTTCTTGGTGCCCATTTCCAGTTTATACCGCTGCTTAGTGCTAAATTTCCACCTCTCCTGCCTTCCAGGACAATCTAATAAAGAGCTTTCTGATTTGAATTTCTCCTCCTCACCCTCTTGCACTAATGAGCAGTAAACCAGCCTAGAGGTAAGCATTCTTACCAGGGAGTCCTCTTTTCTTCTTCATTGTCTGGCATTAAACTTCCTATAATTAATGCCAGAGGTAGGGGGTGGATGTCACTAGAATTTGTCTTCGATGCTCTTTTGCCATCCAATGGCAAATGCAGCCCTTGCAGGGAAGTTATGGAACCATGCTAGTCCACCACACATTGATGTTATCTCATTTCCAGGCTGACTTAGAAGTTTATGCATCTGCACACCGGCTCCACTCAGTATCTTCTTTACAGGATGTACTCTGTTGCATCTCTTTATTTTTTCTGATTCTGGATGCTTATCTTTCTTCCCACAACTATTCATCTCCCCGTTGCCCTTGAAATCCCCAACATTTTGGTTCTTCAAAGATCACACATAGTGTTAACAACGATCATAGTATGGACATAGGGTTTCCCTCATACCAATCCTGTTAGAACAGAAGTAAAAGTATTATTCTGATTCTTTATTTATAATATGGAGATAGGAAGCAATAAACAGAGAGAGAATCTTGGAGTCTCTATTTGGCTTCAATTAGCCTATAGGTGTGTAACTCTGGTCAAGTTCTTTAACTTCTCAGTACTCTTGAGGAACTCTTAAGATTAACAATCCATGTTATAACAATTATCCATATGCATTAGTGGAGCAAATTGTCTAACTGGGAGTTCCCTGATGCAATCAAATCAATAGATCTAGATTTTTTAAAAACAGAAATAAAAGGTGGGAAAAGCATTTACACTACCTACTTCAAAATTGTTAGGAAAATTCTTTGTAAAACTTAAATTTTTACAAAAAGGTGAGTTATAATTACTTATTTGTTCTGAACCAGTGATTTTATCAAGGTAGGAGTCGGAGCATGTAAACATATCCTTGTCCTCAAGAAGTCTGTCCAGAGAACAAATGGAAAGATTGAGTTGATTAAAACTGGGATGTGGCAAGGAGTAAGACTTAAACGAATGGGTATGAGGGATTAGGGCAGTGGTAACGAGAAAGTGGGTCATAGGGAAAAGATTTCAAATGGAGCCGTCCAGCAATAGAATCGAACTTCCATTTGAGGAAGTACCCATGCCAGCCATGTTTACTCTAAATCTAATACAATCCATAACTCAAACTTCTTTTGGACCAAAATCCAGGGGTATTCTAGGGGAATACCTCCTTGTTGCCTGTTTCAATTCCCTTTTATGTGATGTCTTCTCCCATTAGAATGTAAGTTCCTTAAAGGACCGCAATTTTTTTGTTTTGTTTTTGCTTATTCTTATATTTTCAGTGCTTACCATAGTGCTTGTCTTCTCCTCTTCTTCCTCCTCCCCTTTCAGAAGCACTTAATAAACGCTCTATCTATCCTAAAATGCTATAACATAGTTTGTACTTAATATAGTCTTTTTAAAAAATGAATAAATAAATCAGTGAACAGATAGTCATCCAGATATACAAAAAAATCTATATAGTCCAAAGCAGTCTCAGGTCCCCTTCCAGAGTATGAATGAGAGACTGGAGAAGTGCCACATTGTAGAGAAAGATTAAACAGACTGGCTAAACCCCTTTGACAGATAGCTAGTTCTAAGAGGAAACACTTCTACTGTCTCAGTAAAGGAAGTTTAAAAGTCCCCTTGATAACCCAAAGATCCAGAGAGGTAGGGGCCAGAAAAAAATGAGGCTACCTTGCATTATCCAATCTACCCACCCTTCCCTTGGAGTTAGTTCCCTTTAGTTTTTTAGGCAAAGGACCTGCATCCACAATGTAATGAGATGGAAAGAATACAGGAAAATAAATCGGGAAATCTGAGTTCAAATTCCACCTTGGCTACTAATTAGCTGTATGACCTTGGGCAAGTGCCCTCTCCTGGTCTCAGTTTCCCTATATGAAAAATGGGGGAGGGTGCATTAGATAATCTTCAAAGTTTCTCTAGTTTTAATCTTTTACAATTCTATGAAAAGAACAGAATGCTGGATTCTTGTCTCCCCTAAACCAGGTGTTCTTCTTTCACCAATATAAAGATCTTGGATCAGATCCTGGGAGACTCCTCCAGATGGAAACTCTGCCTTTCAGAGTTGTGGGAGCACCTAGCCCCCTCCTCCCCACTCCCTCTCTCTCCTACCCCATCTTTAGTGCATCCTCCCCCCCCCCCCCCCACACACACATCCATTCCCTTGCATTTTTCCTGCAGTATTTCCAAGGCTTATCAGCTTGGGGAGCAAGAGACTAAGTTATTCAAGAAGCAGGCACACTCTTTCTGTGGAATATTTTTAATCCTCAGACACTCCTGCCAGGTGCACATGCCTTCTAATAGATCTGTTGGTAGCAGGGGGAGGTTTTAGGTGAGCCGTGGAGGCTCACACTGGTAATGAGTGAAGTAATTGAATAAATGTTGGCAATCAGATGGGAAAGTGCACAATCAGCTCTAGGAAGCTGCCTTCCCCCAACACCCGCCCTGTTAACTCCTTGCATAGAGAAAAATGGCTTTTTTTTCTTTACCAAGCAGGTGATCAGTAACATAGAATAGACACCGCAGATGTGGCCTTCATCTTAGGCATGTGCTGAACACAGGATAATTGTCCCATTTATAGAAATAGCTGCTCTTCCATCCAAACCCTCCTGCACACCAGTTCCTTCCATTCTCTTAGCTCCTGGAGACTGGAGCCCACTCAGTGGGGATTAAGTTAGTTTCCTGAAAGTGTGGAAGCATCACTGGATTTCCCTGAGGTTGTGATATATCAAAGCTCATCTAAGTACCTAGTCCAAATCCCTGATTTTAGAGATGGAAAAATTGAGATGCAGATGACTAATTCAGAAGTTCGTGGGATTATAGATCTGGGAGCTAGAAAGGACCTCAAAGGTTTTCTAGAAAATTAAATCTAAATATCTCCTTTTGCGGATGAAGAAGCTGAAGGTCCAGAGAGGTTAATCTACTTGTCCGGAGTTACACAGTGTAACTCTCACACTTGTGCTCTTCTGATCACATTATTCTGTGTTTCTACTTTCATATTCACTAATAATAACAACAACTTGTGGGATAGTCCAAGGAATATTCAGTGTGAGAAAGTGATAGAACAGTGACTTGCTACAGGACATGTTATCTGAACTCCAGCCAAAAAAAATGAGAATGAGACCATAACTTATACTTATTTAATACTTGACAAAGTGCTTTGTTTTCTGCATAACAGTTCTCTGAGGTGGGTAGTACAGGGATCATAAGATGATCCCCATCTTATGGGTGAGAAATCTCAAGGTCAGAGTATTTCATGGTCATGCAATGACTTGCCCATAATTCCATAACAAGTAACAACAACTTACAGATCTTTTCCACGGGGAGTCCCTTGTGTACACAAATGCATGCATGGGAAATCAAATGCACGTACGGGAGCTGGGTCAGGGCAACTGTGCCTTTAAAAAGGAAAAGTCTTTGCAAAGAATCACACAGATGGACATTTCCTGCACTCTTTCCTGTTTCCCCAATGTCATGGACACAGATAGACAGACACACACACTCAGATACATACAGACACACAGACACACAGACACACACACACACACACACACACACACACACACACACACGCTGTGTTAAGTTGCCACTTTCCTAGCTTAGATGTGGAAAACCACAAAGCCAGACTGTGCTCATCTTTTTAGCCATTTCCTCTACCGATGCATGCAGTCCCAGGAGAACTATTGGCCCCAGGTAGGTGTCCTTCCCTCCCCACTCCCACCTCCCATGTCCCAAGTCCTGAAGGAAAATGACTAAGGAAAAAGGATTTTAGACAGCACCTAAAAGTAGACTATTCCCTCTGCATCTGGGCAATTCTAGCAGCTGTTAAGGTTTACTCCCTCTGGGCTCAATTCCAGATCATTTCTGCTCGAGTGAGGCCTGCAGAATTGGGGCTCCAAACATAGTATTTTGCAGGTAACATCATTCACAAAGTTGACTTTTGATGTTGGTTATCGGGATTGATTTTTTTTAATGGAACCTGGGCCTGATTGATGGGGACAAATCCCAGCTGTCAGTATTACCTCACCCTATCGATTGTTCTAGCGCTAGCCTTCCGACCTTTAGGATGCTCACTTTTAACCTACACCCTGGCACAGAAAATGAGCCTTCACCTTTGAACTGCTGTCCCTTGGGGGGTTAGAAATCCCTCCCTTTCTTCAGTGCCTTCACAAGGCATTTCTTTGCCTCTGGGAGTATGTGTTCATTCCTTTCTTCTTCCTTTCATTCTTCCTCTTTTTCCTCCCTCCCCATTACTATTTATACATCTTAAGGAACAATTAACCCCCAACAAATACAAAGACTTGGACTTAGATCCCATACAGATCATTCTGTAAGGGCTTCAGGAAAGCTCATTTTCTATTCTTCTTCTCCCTTTCACTATTACCCTCCCAATAATATAAAAGTCAACAGGGGAGGAAAGGAAGTGGAGTGGAGAGGAAAGAGGGGGTCAGAGGTCACTGATGATTGCAAGATCTTTCAGAAATCATCTAATCTAACCTCTTTATTTGAAAGATAAGGAAACTGAGGCCCAGAGAAGGGATGTGACTTGCCCAAGTTCTCAAAGACAGTAAATAGCAAAAATGGAGTTTGAACTTGTCACTTATTCTTCTTACCTTTTCATGGGCAACTTGGTGGCACAGTGAAGAGTGCTGGGCCTGAAGTAGGGAAGACTCAACTTCCTGAGTTCAAATCTGACCTCATCATTTAGTAGCTGGGCAACTTTGGCCAAGTCACTTAACTCTGTTTATCTCAATTCTTCATCTATAAAATGAGCTAGAAAAGAAAATGACAAACCACTGCAGTATATTTGCCAATAAAACTCCAAAGAGGGTCACAAAGAGCAGGACATGACTGAGACAATGAATCAACAACCTTTTATTCCAAATCCATTCTTCTGCCTCATATTCTCTTAATCACTAAATAAACAAGACCTCCCTCAGTCCTATATCTCTTGGACAAAAGATGATTTTTAAGTCCTGGAAGGAAGGGAGGAAGAAAGAAAATGAGGAGGTCAAACTAGATCATCTCTAAGGGGCCTTCTAATTAAAAAATATTATGATTTTATTAGCTTCTTATTCAGTGATTATAGCAGCCCAGGAGGAAAGCAGCAAAATATAATGGAAGGAGCCTTGGCTCTGGAGTCTGAAGCCCTAGGTTCAAATCTCAGCTCTTGTGCTTAATACCTATGAGCCTTTGGGAAATATTTCTTATTTCATAAATTTAGAACTGAAGGAGAGACCTAAGAGATCACGATCTACAACAACTCCCTCATTTTACTGAGGCCCAGGAAGGAAACAGAGGCCCAGAGAAATTAAGTTAACACAGATAGTAAGTGCCAAACCTTGGTTATCTAAGCTAAATCTCCTATATTCAAGTCCAGGGCTATTTTCACTGCACAAAGCTGCCCCCTCTCCATTTCTTTGGACCTCATTTATAAAATGGAGTTGAGTTCGATTCCTAACTCCATTCCAAGAACCTCCTCTTCTGATCTCTGACACATGGTGCTTCATTCCTGGCTTGAATGCTTGGAGCGAGAAGGAAATCACAACTGCGGCAGGCAGCCTGGTTCAGTGTTGGACAGCTCTAGTTGTTAGAAAAATCTTCTCTTTTTGGAGCCAAAATCTGCCCCAACTGGCTGGTTTGGCAGTGAATAGACACAGCCTTTAGATACAATCAGTGCTTTGTTTTTCCTAGAAAATAAAAATACCTGAATTCCCCTCCTTCTGACACTGAGCTGGCTCCGAGTCAACAATGGTGCCATTACAAAGTAGCAATGTGCTCAGGATTATTCAGTGAGGCCATCTGTGAGCATGGGTCAAAGATTCTGCCCCCTCTCCTTCATCTTTCCTTAAACAGCCAATGCAGGATTTAGTGACAGAGCTGAGAAAATTGCTGCCTGGCATAATTTGGGATCCTAGAATTTAGAGATGGAAGAAACCAGTTCTCCATTTCAGTCCCCTCATTTTACAGAGAATGGAGGAGGACCAAGAGAGGAGAAGTCACTGAACAAGAATATCAACGTGGGCCGTGGTAGAAAGTGGGGGGGGGGGTTCCGCCTCGGGGTCTCTGACTCCAAAGCCATTGCTCAGCCCACTCACAATGCTCCCCTTCCTCCATATAGAGGCAGCAGGGGCTATCTACCACTGACCTTGACAATGCAGAAGAGGAAGGTGGAATCCATCAATTTCTTTCCGGAGGTTTCTGTACCAGGATGGGGGTCTTGGACTACTTCTGGATGGGGACAATATGGGGGGAGCAGGTTGTGTTTTAAAAGCAGGTAATGAGCAGAGTTCTAATGTACTCCACTGCCTGGCATTGGCTTAGAACTCTGTCAGGATAACTTAGATTTGATTAGAGAGATCTCTATTTCTTTTGAAGAAGCCTCTTGATCAAAGTTCTAGAGCTGCAAGGGATTTTAGAGGCCATCTAATGCTATCTTCCCATTTTACAGATGTAGAAAGGTTGTGGGTAGGTTATGTGACTTTCTCAGGACCACTCAATTAAAATCAAAGGCAGGTTTCAAAAAGGTTATCCAATTATAGAGCCAATATTCCTTCTACTGTACCAAATTTCCTCTCTTTCCATGGAAAGGGTCCTTCAAACTGTAGAAAATACTCACTCAGACACTAGAGAGAAAATACAGGCTCATACTCCTGTGTACTATGAGTTGTTCCTTAATACAATGTAACCTTTGACAAGAGTGTGCTGGTATATGTTTAACAACCAGCCCTTCTGGAGGAAAAATTTATGTATACTTCACTTTTTTAACTAAAGCTTTTTATTTTCAAAATATATACAGAGATAACTTTCAACAGTCAGCTTACAAAATCTTGTGTTCTAAATTTTTTCCCTCCCTTTCCTGTAATCCCTACCCCTAGATGGCAGGTAATCCAATATGTGTTAAGCATGTGCAATTCTTCTATACATATTTCCACAATTATCATGCTGCACAAGAAAAATCATATCAAAAAGGAAAAAAATGAGAAAAAAATACAAACAAACTACAACAAAAAGAGTGAAAATACTGTGTTGGGATCCACACTCAGTTCCCATAATCTTCTCTCTGAAAGTCTTCACTTTTTTAAGTTTAAACTTCATTATTAATGTTTTCTCCATCACTTTTGTAAGTTTAAGTAATCAATAAAATAATAAAACAAACTAATTTGTAGCATTTGTCCATTTCCAAAGTATAATTGCTTACATTAAATATTCAAAAATAACTTTATTTGAGCTGGTTCCAGATGGCTTCAGAATACCCGTTAAGTGTCGAGTTTTTCTTCTTCTCTCACATTCAGTTATCTCCTTTATTAAACCAGGAGGTTGAATCTCTAAGTCCCTCCCAGTTCTGAAACCAATTACTAATCTAAGTCTGTTAGAATGGAAGAACGCACAGACGCCTAAAGCAAAACATTTATTTAATATGAAGCAAGCAAGTCAACCATGAAGAAGTTATTACGAGTTTAATAAATGCTTGTGCTAAATGATGGGGACATGAAAAAAGACAAAAAGACAGTCCCTGTCCTCAAGAAGCTTATGTTGTAATAATAGAGGACATATCATGTAAATAAATAGATGCAACATACATGGTATACACAAAACAATTGGGAAGAGAGCAAACAACTAATCATTTATTGGGAAGATATTTTTTTTCTCTGAGGCAATTGGGATTAAGTGACTTACCCAAGGTCACACAGCTAGGAACTAAGTGTCTGAGGCTGGATTTGATCTCAGGTCCAGTTCTCTCTATCCACTGAGCCATCTAGCTGCCCCAGGAAGATATTTTCTTGCCTGGAATATCCTTCCCTCTCCTCTCTGTCATAATTCTTTCAAACCTTCAAGGCCCCAGATCAGACCTCAGTCTTTTCACTGTTGTTCTTCTTTCTGCTCTTAAATCTGACACACTATTGTTACACACACACACACACACACACACACACACACTAACTGCTGTTATTGGTATTCCCTTCATGTGTATGTCCCTTCTTTCCCTAATTAAACTATAATAAGTTCCTGGAGGGCAAGGATCGTGACTTAACACTTCTTAGCCTCCCCAGATCCACAAAGGTAGCGTTCTGGGCACAGACCTGCAGGTGCTCGGCCACTCTTCATTTGAGTAATTGGTTCCCTTTCTCAAGAAGGCTTTTTAAGCCGAGTGGAGCCCATCTTTGCACAGTGGTTTGAGATAGTTCATCTCCTAACCCAGGGAAATTGGCTCAGCATCCTTTATAAGTCCCTCCATCTCTATACTTTTATGCTTACCCCAAACAAAATTTTCCTAGAAGGATAAACAGAATGAGAACTTCCCAAGAATAAGAAAGACACTGTGTAGTGAACAGACTTTTTTATTAGATGCCTGGCACTCACACACCAAGTGTTATGGCACTGGTGGAAAAACTTCCAGCAATGTTGTTACAGTAGGAAGGCTGTACTCTTGGAAATATTCAGAGAACTCAGGGAAGGCCTCCAGTACATTGGGTGGATTGTCTAAAGAGCTTTTATGGGAGGATGTACAACTGGCATTTATAGAGCACTTGCAGGTTTGCAAAGTGATTTATAAATCTTGTCTTATTTGGCTCTCACAACAACCCTGGGAAGTAGGTGCTATTAGTATTTCTGTTTTACAGATAAGGAAACTGAGGCTTCTCTGCACTCATCCAGGGCCATACAGCTAATAAATATCTGAGGAAGGATTTTAATTTGGGTCTGCTTGACTCCAAGAGCAGCATGGGAAGATGTGGATGGTTTGCTTTCTGTGCCAGTGAAAGGAGTAAGAATATAAGCTTCTCGAGGCCAGGCGCTGTTTTTGCTTTTTCTTTGAATCCCCAGTGTTTGATATATTAGGAACATAAGCTGAAGACAGGCATAAATTTAAGCTTGTGATCCTCAAGGGCACCATCTCAAGGTCTCTACTCACAGTGGATCAGAAGTACTTTTATTATGTCTCCCAGGAGCCTCTTTGTGAGTTTTCATCTCATTGAACAAATGTTTTTCTCTGCTTCTTATGTGCCTACCAAATGGTAACCTCATAAAGGATGATATATTTGAGACTGAGGAGAGGCAGTGTGGTGTGGTGAGAAGAGCAATGCTCCTAGCACTCAGTAACCTGGGTTCTCCAGTTTCTGTTCTTTTCCTTCCAGCTAAATCTCTTTCTGCACCTCCGTTTGGTCATATTATCTCCCCTGGCTGGAGCTACTTGAGAGCAGGGACCATGATGATTTTCTTTGTGTCTTTAGCAGTTAACAACAGTTCCTAGCACTTGAAGGAAGCTTTGGGATTCCTAGAGAGTGAGGTGATGACGAAGTGCTTGCTATCAGGGTTTTTCTGACAACTGTTTAACAACTGGTTCTCTGGAGAGGTGGGGAAATGTACGTACTACACACTTTTAAATTTGATATTTACTATTAACATTTTCTCCATCATGTTCTTAAGTCTAGACAATCGAGAAAATAATAAACCAAACTTTGAATTGTAGTACTTGCCAATTTAGAGGTAGAAATACTCCAACTGAAAATTTAACAATCAGCTCAGGAGAATGGTACAAACTAGCTCTAGCACACTCGGAGGATGGAGTATATTCAGCCTATGAAAAACACTGAGGATGAAATGTTGAGTTCATAGAAGAATTAACTAGTTAGTTTGTCTGAGCTGTAGAGTGGGTGGATAGGGAGTAATGTGCAATAAATCTGGAAAAGTCTGACTGGGAAGGGCTTTAAATACCAGTCTGAGGAGTTGGTATTTTATTCTAGAGGCAATAGGAAAACAATGAATAACCTTCAGGTCAGACTCACGCTTTAAGGAGATTATTTTGATAGCTTTGTCAAGGATAGATTGGAGAGAGGAAAAGCCAATTGGAAGTCAATTAAGAAGCTGTTCCATGTGATGGATGGTCAGAGCTTTGGTAGCATGGTGGTTAGAGGCATGGAGAGAACGAGATAGATGTGAGATATATTGTGCAGGTCAAATTGACAAGACTGGACAACTGGTTGGATATGGGGGATGAAAGAGAGGAAAGACTCAAGCATCACTCCAACACTGCAAACCTGGAAACCACAAAAGAATTGTGGGACAATAAATAAAAATAGGGGTCTTTAGGAGAAGGATAGGGTTAGGAGATGGGGAGATTATATGAATAAATGAAAAATAATTAATGAGCATTTACTATGTACTAAATACTGTGCTAAGCAAAGATGATACAAATGGAAAAAGAAGATAATATTTGCTCTCTTATTGAAGGAGACAATATGTATAGGGATGTATAGGAAAGGGAGATAGAAAGGCCTTTGGAGCCTAAAGCTCAGAAATTCTTTGGGTACATGAGAGTTTCTGCCCTTGAGACTGATGCATTACCGTTGATAAGGGGGAATAAGCATAGGGTCAAAAAGAAGTGGAGGTTTGGGATTCTCCCTGGTAGGAATCAACACAAAAGAAGGGTCAGTGTCCAGTCAGGAAGGAAAAAGTGGAAGGAGAATTGGCCAAAATGTTGAACGTAAGATTTGGGACAACTAAGAGAAAGAGGGAGAAAAGTATTCCTTCTTGGTGTTAGATCCAACTGAGGCCTTCTGGGTGCTTCTGGAGGGGCTCTGGGATGGGTTCTATTTTGGACAAATCCAGTTTGAGTTGTTGATATAAAATCTAAATAGAGATATTCAGGAGGCAGTTGGTAACATGGTAATAATGTTCAAGAGGAAAAATTAGGACTGGATGTATAGACTTTGGAGTCATCTGCATAGAGTTGATTTTGAACCTATGAGAGCTAATGAGATCATTAAGAGAGACAGGGTCCATAGAGAGGAGACCACAGGACATTGCTTAAGGGCATATTCATGCTTAATGGAAGGATGATAGATGGTCTATCCAAGGACTCGAGGTAAAACTGACAGGTGGGAGGAGAGCTGAGAGAGTGAAATGAAAACTAAGGGAAGGAGAGAGTATTCAGGAGGAGGGGGTGGTCGATACTATCAACAGCTACAGGAAGATCAGGTGGCATGTGGACTGAGAAATAGCCTTTCGATTTAGCAGTTTGGATATCATTGGTAACCTGGGAGAGGCTAGTATCAATAGACTGGTGTAGTCTGAAGCCAGCATTTCAAGGAGATGGGAACTGAGAAATGAGCAAATGGAAGCAAGAATGCAGAGGATCCCTTTCTATCCTGTGCCTGGGAAAGGGGGAAGAAATATGGGGGATAGTAATCTGGAAAAATTACAGGGCCAAGTGAAGGTTATGTGAAGAATGGGAGAGACCTGGACAAGTTTGAAGGCATCAAGGAAATAATACATAAAGAAAAACTGAAGACGAGAGAAAGGAAAGGCATGAATCCTTCCCTTGATGATTCTTGATCCTGTCTACTTCTGACTTCTTGTGCCCCTACTATCACTCCCACTCTCAGTAATGTAAAATCTAATGGGCTTTTCTCAATCTTCTTCCTGACTTCTTTGAAACATTTAACACTATTGATCACTTCCTCCTTCTCTCTCCTCCCAGTTTTTTCATGACACTGCTCTGTCCTGGTCTTCCTCATATCTATCTAACTGCTTCTTCTCACCCTCTTTGGATGCTTCTTCATCCATGTCATGCCCACTAAATGCTAGTGGTTCCCAAGGTTCTTTCTTGGGACCGTCTTTCTTTTTATCCTATGCTATTATTCTTCTTTCTTTTAAACTTTCCTATTACTCTTCCCAGTCATCCTGATATTTTTCTTAGTTTCTCATTCTAACTCAATTCACATATTTAATACATTTCTAAATCTTGACCTTTGTACTTTTACAACATCTCTCATATAATACCCCTTCTCTCTGATCAAACAACCACCGCTATTGTCACCTCTTACCTGAACTACTGACCTAGCTTTTTGCTTGATTGTCTCCAGTCTCTCCCCATCCCAATATAACCTTTACTCAATTTTCAAACTGATTTTTCTAAAGTATATGCTCCCTTCACCTATCCTCCCAAATAAGCTTTATTGGCTCCTTTTTACCTTCAGGATAAAATATAAAGTCTTCTCTTTTCACATTCCTTAGCTCTTCCAAATTTTCCAGTATCTTATATTTCTTTGATGCCCCCCTCCCCCCTTCACATCTTATGATCCAACTACTGTGGCCTACTTTGGTATTCCTTGCACGATGATACTCCATGTTGTTTTCACTGGCTGTCCACCAGACCTGGAATGAACTCTCTTCTCTTCAGAGCAAATCCTCTGGACTCTGGAGCTCAAAAGGTCCTTCTCCAGACAAAGGAGGATAAGGGCTGGGTTTGGTGGGGAAAATTCAAGCCCTTCATTCCTTTCCTGCAAGCTAACCTGCCCTAAGCAGCTCTTTTTTAGGGGGTTAAGCTAGAATGCCATACTTAATTCACGTTCCAGAGTTCTTCATTCCAGTGTACTCAAGGCAAACCCAGAACAGGATCCAAAAGACATAGTGAAATTTTCCAGGCACTTTGAACTCTGGTTTGGTGCAATTTCACTTTATCCAATAGTTTTCAAGGAATTTTCATACTTTTTCTAAAGCCCATGATTGACTGATTGACTGATAGGGATTCTTACCTAGTGAAATTATCAAGGCTAAACTGGGGTAGAACAGTTCAAAAACATATGTACAGAGGAGAAATAGAAGGGAAGAAGGAGAAAGAGAAAGGAGATGAGGAAAAAAAATAAAAGGAAGAGAAAGGTGTAAAAAAAAGAGAGAGGAATGAGGACAATTATCTAATAAATATTTGCTTTGCAATCCATTGTGTTAGGCCCAGTAGGGGAGACAGAGGCATATAAGACACAGACCTCTTCCTCAGGGAACTCAGTCTGTTATAAAATCATAGATTTTAGACAGGGGAAAGGCCTTAGAGACAAATCCCCTCATTTTATAGAAAAGGAAAATGACGGCCCAGGGGATGGAAGTGATTGCCCAAGATCACACAGGCAGAAAGTGGCAGTCAGGATTCAAGTTTAACTAGAGAAGGAAGACTAAAGCATACCAAAAAATAGTGAGCAATATAAAGAAGTAGGCAAATCCCCAAGGCCTGGCAGAGATAGTGAGTGTTTCAGGACTCCAGAAGAGGGAGTGATCAGTGGGAACTGGCATCTCTAAGGAAAGCTTGAAGGAACAGGTGGGCTTGCATTTGAAGAATGAGTAGAATATAGAATTAGGAGAGAGAAACAGACAGGCTACAAAGCTACTCCTGAGACCACTGGTAGGAACAGACAAAAAGATATCATGTCTCTTTGGGAGTCAGAGAGATCTATTTGATTGGCATGGAAAAATTTTTTTCTTGGAGAGTAATAGGAGGAAAAATTGGAAATACAGATTAGGGTCAGATTATAGAGGGCCTTGAATGCCAGACTGAGAAGTCTTGCCTTTTTCCTGTACACAGTGAAGGTTTTTGTTTTGGAGAGTGATGTAATGAAAATGGTATTTTAGGAAGATTAATCTGGCAGCAGTGTGCAGGATAAATTGGAGTGGGAGAGTAGGGAGATCAGCTAAGAGAATACAGTAGTTTAGGTAAAATGATAAGTTTGTATTAGGACAATGGCAGTGGGAATTAAGGTTTGTTTAAAGTAGCAAAAGAACTTCCATCATAACAAAGACAGCAAATATTTCTTAGGTGCCAATTATATTTAAGGCACTATGCTAGGTGCTGAGGATCCAAATTATCATACTTATATTTCTATAGCATTTTTCAGTGTTTGCAAAACACTTTCCTCATAACATCTTGGGAAGTAGGCTGGACAAGTAGTATAATCTTCAGTTTATAGATGAGGAAATTGAGACTTCGACAGGTTAAGTGCCTTGCCTATACTAATGGCTGAGGTAGGAGTATAATTCAGGTGTCCTGGTTTCAAGTACAGCAGGCCCCACTGTGTCCCACTGCCCTCCCCAGAGATGAATGAAGGAAAAAGCACTTAATAAGTGCTTACTGTATGAAAGCACAATGCTAAGCTCTGGGAATAGAAAGACAAAAAAAAAAAAAAATATATATATATATATATATATATCCTTCTTTCATGGACCATACTAACTAATGAGATGGATCTTACAGATATATCAGTAACGATAGAAAGTAAAAACTGGAATAGGAGCAAAAGAGAAATCAAGGTGAAATACACTATGAACATTTGGGAAAAGAAAAATTACTTCCACATTTCCTGTATCGTATATGTACCTATTTTATACGACTATTGTTTCCCAGGAGAGCAGGGACTATTTTGGCTTCTTTGTTGTACCTCAGCACTTAGCACATAACAAGAACATAAACACTAGAAGGCCAGGTACATCAATTTGGGTCAATTGATGCAGGAATTTTAAAATAATTTTACCATAATTTCTTTTATCTGAGGACATACATTTTGCATACAAATAATTGCAAGCAGATATTATAAAATAACTATGAATAAAAATTTTCATCCTACTATCTCTAGTGTATATAAATGCACCATTTTTAATTAATGCAACTTGGTTCTTCTAAATTCTAGTCCTTCTTTAATAAATGCTTGTTAATTGATTGGATACTTTCAGCTGAAGGAAATTAGGAAAGAGTTCTTGGAAGAGGTGGTGGGGGAAATGGGCCTCAAGGGAATACAATACAAGTCTTTCCATACACAGAAATGAGAAGGGAATGTATTCTAGGCTCTGGGTAGAGTCCTTGGTGAGCACGTGGAGGCAGGAGATGAGCTGTCTCCCACTTTGTCTAGAATGTAGGCTGTATGGAGTAGCCTGAAATAAACCGGAAGCCAAATTGGGAGGGGATACAGGGGGGCTTAAATGCTAGTCTGAGGAGTCTGTCTGTGTGCTATCTTATGGGGAATAGGGAGTCATTGAAATGAAAGGGTATATACATAACATCTTGTGTGTTCTATGTATCTGTATGCATGGAAACATACACACACACACATGCATACACAGAAACCAAATGAGAACTTGTTGGAGAGACCCACAGTTTTGTCTTTCTCTTCAAACATTTCATCGAGTTTGCATGAATTTAATTGGAACTCAGGGTGGCCGACAAGCGGTTTGTCTGACGATGAGCCTTCTCTAAGCTAGGAGTTGATTTATAGCATGTTCGGTGTTGAGCTTCTCATGTTTCCTTCTTGATTCAGATGCTATTTTCACACACGATGGGAAAATAACTCTTTCATAGCCCCCTTCTCTGTAGATAGAAGGGGGAGATCGTAAACATATGGAGAGTGTGGGGGAGATTCAGTACAGAGCTCTTTGACTGAAACTGCTATCTGAGTGCCAGTTTTCAACACAAAACTGAAATGAGAATTGGTTGTGAAACAGAGAGGGAAATGAAATTTGGAGAAGGAGGAGAAAACACTCATCGCAAAAAAAATGGTTTCTTTTTCCCATAGTTTCTGCTCCCTGGGTATAAGGCTGCATGCCATGGCAACAGCATTCACACTTCTCTGAAATAAATGCTCTCACCAGCTGGACCCTCTATTAAATCGTGGCCCCAAGATTAGCATATTTCATGTGAAAGCCAAGGTGGCACCGGGTACCCACCAGCTGAACAGGGTGGCTGCTGGGACTGCAGCCTGGGAGGCAGAATAATGAGCGGCCTCGGGGAAAGCCAGAAGCTTCTCCATCCACACTACTGTACAAAACTACAGTTCCAAAAGAGAGGAAGCCTGGGAGAGGGAAGACAAGGGTGGATTTGGAAACAAAAAAGCTGAGCTGAAGTCCCAACTTTGACCTTCAATAGCTTGGTGACTGTGACTGTGAACAAGGCATTTTTAGTTACCTCATCAAGTAGGGGGGGAAACACATGTGCGCTTTATAAACTCTTAAGGGTAAGGTAAATGTGTTACACTAATAATTGAGATGGAAGGCCGATCTTAAAGTTAGACGGTTCTGGAGTCAGGTCTCACTTTGGATACATAGCAATTAAGTGAGCAATCAGGGCAAGTCACTTAACCTCTTAATGCCCCAAATAATTTTTTCTCTAAGATTATGAATTAATGACAAATTTCATATAGAAATTGATAGAATTTTCAACCAGAGACTTCCCCATATTGATTAAACCAAAGATCCACACCAACATAGTTATCTCTCTCTTTCTCTTTCTCTGTATGTTTCTCTTTGTCTCTGTCTCCCTCTCTCACTCCACCCCCCCATATATACACGTATATGTGTATATATTTGAACAAATGTGAAAATCTTCAAATATGTAAAGGAATGCCTTGAGAGAAAGTGGGCTCCCATTTTCAAGTACAAACTGCATGATACACTGAAGGATAGTAGGAAAAATACCTACCCATAAATGAGCCAAATTAGATGACCAACTGTGATTTTTAAATCATGCTGAGATGCCAAAGGACTGTGGTAACTGTAACCCCAATTGATGAATGAAATACATGTTCTGTACATCATGGAAGAATTCCAGAGATCTTTGGTGTGTGTGGGGGTGTATGAGGTGTTCAAGAATGTATAATAGGCATAAAACTGTGGTAGCTGAACATGAACCTATTTATCAATCATATGAGATATTTAAAGCATTTAGCACCATGCCTGGCACATTGTACATGCTATATAAATATTTATTCTCTTCCCTTATTGAATTGATTGTTAGAACTTGGATTGAGGGGAAAATAGGGAAAAAAGATAAAGTAACTCAATGTCCAAATGATTCTATCACAATCATTTCAAGAGTAAAGCCGCCTCTTTGGTCTAGTTATTTATTTGTTTGTTTGTTTGTTTATTTATTAAAATTTATTTAAACCTTTATGAAAACAGTAACTGGTTTATAAGAAATTCTTGGTATTTATACCTCTGAAATACTCGCCACATCTGTTTTTCTTTCCTAGTCTCTTGGTCTCAGAATATGTATGTCTATAGAGACCCATTCTTCCTACTTCTAGGTATCATGGCAACACAGAAAGAATTCTAGATTTGGAATCAAAGGATCTTGGTTTGAATCCCAATTCTTACTGATCATATATGTCATGTTGGGCAAGTCATTTAATTTCTCTAGCTCTCATTTTCCTCATTTGTGAAAAGAGGGCAGTCAGACTACAAGATCTCTTCTAGATCTCAAATTTGTGATTCTTATCTTTCTTTACTCCAATCCATTCTACATATGCTATCAGATTAATAATGTTCCTAACACACAGTTCCAGTTGTGTTCAGTGCTCAAAAATCTTCAATGGCTTCACTTTGCATTTTGAATAAAGTCCAAACTTTTTAGCTTGGTATTCAAGGCCTTTCCTAATTTCACAATGTATTACTTTCCTCTGTGTAGTCTATGTTCCAGCCAACCTGAGTAACTTGTTATTCCTTGCATGTTACTGTATTTTCTTTAAAAATAATTGCCAGTCATATATTTTTTATATTATGTTTACTTTTAAATCTATATCTGTTTGCACTTTCAAAGCATCTTTCTATTTAAAATTTACTCCCTATATTTGTATTTGCTTAAATCCTACCCATCATTCACAGCCCAGATAAATTTCACCATGAAGATATTTTTAAAAATGTATTTAGTATTTTATTTTCCCCAGCCAAATGTAAAAACAATTTTTAACATTCATTTTTAAAACTTTGAGTTCCAAATTCTCTCCCTTCCTCCCTCCCCACCATCAAGGCCCCAGTGAGAAGGCAAGCAATTCAATATAAGTTATACATGTGTAGTCATGCAGTAGTCAGTTGTGAAAAAAAAAAAAATATATATATATATACCCCCCAAAAAAACCTTCAAGAAAAATAACGAAAGTAAAAAGGTATGCTACTAGTATTCAGACAACATCAGTTGTTTCTCTGGGTATGGATAGCATTTTTTTAAATCATTAAATCTAGAATTGTCTTGGATCATTGTATTGCTGAGAACAGTTAAGTCATTCATAGCAGATCACTTAACAATATTGCTGTTACTTTGTTTACAATACATTTCATTTTGTATCAGCTCATGTAAGTCTTTCCAAAATTTCTTAGAGCAACAATAGTATTTCATAAAAATCACACATTGCAATTTGTTCAGCCATTCCCCAATTGCTTGAGCATCTCCTCAGTTTCCAATTTGTTGCCACCAGAAAAGAGCTGCTATAAATATTTTTATACATGTAAGCCCTTTTCCATTTTTAAAAATCTCTTTTAGGATATAGACCTGGTAGTGGTATTTCTGGGTCAAAGAGTATGCACTGTTTAATAGCCCTACTGGGCCTAGTTCCAAATTGCTTTACAGAATGGTTGAACCAGTTCAGAATCCACCAACAGTTTTTTAATGTCTCATTCCCCTCACATCTCCTTTACCATTTGTCATTTTCCTTTCCTATCCTATTAGTCAATTCTAGTAGGTATAAGGTAAGTACTTCAGTATTATTTTAATTTGCATTTCTCCAATCAATAGTGAGTTAGAGCATTTTTTTCATACTTTTGATAATTTATCAATTGGGGAATGGCTTTCATTTTTTTACACATTTGATTCTATTTTCTATGTGTTTGAGAAATGAGGTCTTTATTGAAGGAATTTGCTTCAACTTTTTTTCCCACAATTACTATTACTAACTTTATCTCCCCTCAATCTATTCCCCTCCTGTATATTCTATTCTCTTGCTCCTTTCACCCTGTCCCTCCTCAAAAGTGTTTTGCTTTTGAATTCCCTCTTCCCCAATCTGATCTCCCTTCTATCACCACCACCACCACCACCACTTTGCCTCCTACTTTTTTGTGGGAGGGAAATAGATTGATATGGCCAACTAAATATATTTTTCCTCTTTGAGACAATTCTTATGATAGGAAGATTTATTCACTCTTCCTTACCTTCTCTTTCTTCCTCTTCACTGTAAAAGTGGTTTCTTACTCTTTTATGTGAGATGATTTATCCTATTCTATCCTTCTCTTTCCCTTTCTCCCAGTAAATTCTTCTCACCCCTTAATTTTATTTTTTAGATATCATCCCTTCATATTCAATTTATCCTTGTACTGTCTGTTTATGTAGGCTCCTTCTAATTGCTCTAATAATGAGAAAGTTCTTATGAGTTGCAAGTATCATCTTCCCAAAGTAGAAATGTAAACAGTTTAACCCTAAGTCTTATTAATCCTTATGCTTTTCCTCTCCTGTGTACCTTTTTATGCTTCTCTTGAATCTTGTATTTGAAAGTCATATTTTCTGTTCAGCTCTGTTCTTTTCATCAAGATTTCTTGAAAGTTCTCTATTTTATTGAATATCCATTTCCCCCCTCGAAGGATAATATTCAATTTTGCTAGGTAAATGATTCTTGGTTGTAACTCCTTTGCCCTTCAGAATATCATATTCCAAGCCCTCTGATCCTTAAATGTAAAAACTGCTAAATCTTGTGTTATCCTGACTCGCCTCCATAATTGAATTTTTTCAATTCAATTTCAAATGTAATATTTTCTCCTTGACTTGGGAGTTCTGGAATGTGTCTATAATATTCTTGAGAGTTTTCATTTGGGGATCTCTTTTATGAGGTGACCAGTGGATTCTGTCAATTTCCATTTTACCTTCTGGTTCTAGGATATGAGGGCAGTTTTCTTTGATAATTTCTTGAAAGATGGTGTCTTGGCAATACAATAAATCTAAGATAATTACAAAAGACTCATGAAGGAAAATGCTATCCACATACAGAGAAAGAAATACAGAGTCTGAATGCAAATCGAAATATACTATTTTCCCTTTTTTTTTCTTTCTCTTTTTTTCCCTTTTATTCTGTTTCTTTTTTCACAACGTAACTAATATGGAAATGGGTTTAATAGGATTGTACATGAGTAACCTGTATCAGATTGCTTTCTATGTTGAACAGGAGGTAGAGAAAGGAGGGAAGCAGAAAAAAATGGAAATAAACATCTTATAAAAGTAAATGCTGAAAACAAAAAAAAAAGGAAAAAAAATTAGGATAATAGGTTTAGAAGTGGAAAGGACCTCAGAATCCTCTTTTTACAGATAAGAAAATTAAGGTCTAATCAAATGCTCAGATTCACAGCACTAGTATCTAAAGTCAGATTTGAACTAGGTCTTTCTGACTCCAAGTCCAGTGTCCAATTCCCTATATCAATACTTCCATGACTAGTTAGTATGCCTGAGTTTCCCCAATAAGATGTGTGACAATCCAAATCTAGAAAAACCAGATGATTCTAAAAGTGGTTATTCACATTCCAAAAAACATATCTACCTTTTACAAAATATATTTTTCCCAGAATTACTTTACAGTACACATCCATGGTAAATTTAAAATCTAGTTTGAAAATAAAGCAAAACTATATTTTGATTCAACTTCTTAGGATGGTATCTGTTATATAAATCAAAGGATATAGCTATATTCAAGTGTATCTATATAAGATATCCCCAGAACTTAGGCTGGTGACTGAACATATGAATGAATGAAAAAACATTTATTAAATGTTTACAAAAGTTAAACATTATTCTTTTTTTTGCATTTAAAAACTGAAATTTTATTACATGTACTTTTTTTTAAATAACTTTTTATTGACAGAACCCATGTCAGGATAATTTTTTACAACATTATCCCTTGCACTCACTTCTGTTCCGATTTTTCCCCTCCCTCCCTCCACCCCCTCCCCCAGATGGCAAGCAGTCCTATACATGTTAAATAGATTACAGTAGATCTTGGATACAAAATATGTGTGCAGAAGCGAACAGTTTTCTTGTTGCTCAGAGAGAATTGGATTTAGAAGGTATAAATAACCTGGGAAGAACAAAAATGCAAGCAGTTTACAATCATTTCCTAGTGTTCTTTCTTTGGGTGTAGCTGTCCATCCTTGATCAATTGAAACTAAGTTAGATCTTGTCTTTGTTGAAGAAATACACTTCCATCAGAATACATCCTCATGCAGTATCGTTGTTGAGGTATATAATGATTTCCTGATTCTGCTCATTTCGCTCAGCATCAGTTCATGTAAGTCTCGCCAATCCTCTCTGTATTCGTCCTGCTGGTCATTTCTTACAAAACAATAATATTCCATAACATTCATATACCACAATTTACTCAACCATTCTCCAATTGATGGGCATCCATTCATTTTCCAGCTTCTGGCCACTACAAACAGGGCTGCCACAAACATTTTGGCACATATAGATCCCTTTCCCTTTTTTAGTATCTCTTTGGGATATAAGCCCAGTAGAGACACTACTGGATCAAAGGGTATGCACAGTTTGATAACTTTTTGGGCATAGTTCCAAATTGCTCTCCAGAATGGCTGGATTTGTTCACAATTCCACCAACAATGCATCAGTGTCCCAGTTTTCCCGCATCCCCTCCCACAATCATCATTATTTTTTCCTGTCATCTTAGCCAATCTGACAGGTGTGTAGTGGTATCTCAGAGTTGTCTTAATTTGCATTTCTCTGATCAATAGTGATTTGGAACACTCTTTCATATGAGTAGTAATAGTTCTAATTTCATCATCTGAAAATTGTCTGAGTTAAACATTATTCTAAAGCCTTGCAATAAAGATATAAAAGTGAGAAAGCCCTTTCCCCCAATAGCATTATATGCTCATATGGAGATGACAAGGGCTAGGGATTCAAGAATGATGAATGAACAGCCAATTTAGTTACTGTATTCAAAGCATATGGAATGGGAAATGGTACATACAAGAATAGGGCAAATGACAAGAAGGTAGGGTTGGTTGACTAATTGCAATAGAAACACTGATCTAGTCTGGGGTTGGTTAGATACAGTTGATTAGTTGAATTGGCACACGCTTACCAATCAGTTTAACTCAGTCTCAGGTAAAATTCCAAAGCTAGAAGTCAATCTAACTTATCTAGGGATGGTTTCTAGAGATTTATTTGAATGATTAGAAGTAAGGTCGCAACAGAGCAAATGACAAAACGGCCAAGGGAAGCTCCATTACCTCTTCATGCTATTTATCACTGAAGGGACTCTGACAGCAGGCAATAGTTACCTCCTGGAGAAGAAACCTTTATTCAACAGCAAAGGAATAGAGATAAGGAGAGAACACTGAAGTGAAGTGAGGAAGTTGAACTCTATAATAGCCCACCAACTGAGCCCTGCATAGTTACAAACTTGGAAAGACACCCTTGGTTTTTACAGTTAGTTAGATACTGTTTAATCGAAGCTGGTAAGGAGTGAATTAAATGTGTATCTAGCATCAGTTTTATGGAAATGAAGATAATTATGAACAGATATTGCTTCATACTATCTTATGACTCAAGCCTCAATACAAGTGATAGAAATTGGTTTGGAAACATGTATAACTATTCCAAAAAAAAAAAAAAGATTTCTGCCCTTTGTGTGTGTGTGGAGTGGGAAAGGCATGTCTTGGTTCTGAAAATCAAGAAGGTATGGTCTATGTCTATGGTACATGAGAGTAATGCTTCCCCTTTATTACCTTTTATCGAATCCAATTAAATGCTTTATAAATTAATGACCTTGGGAGAGGTGAATCAATGAGGCACATAGCCAGGGATGTAATGAATGGGAGTGGCTAAGTAGGTGGGGGAAACAAGCCAATTGATTGGATGAATGGGAACATAATCTCACACCCCTAGATGCAAATGAGACTGTAAACCAAAGAATCAGTCACATAGAGCTGGAGCTAAGAAGAAATTGGCAACCAGTGTTGATTATTGCCAGTGAGATCCTGGCAGAAACAGGTAGAGAGAAACTGGTTCCCACTGTGACACCCCTCTCTCTGGTTTTGGATGAGTTGCATTATATCTGTATTTGGTACATAATCCCTTATAATTCACTACATTTGACATAGATGAAATAATAAATGAATGGAGGGTTTTTGTAGATGACTCCTAAATGATTCTGATAATTTTATAATATACCTACAATCACCGGCTGACATATGTGCACACACTAGAATTAATGAAATGAAAATTAATTGTTATTTATTCCTGTTTGCAAGAAACATTACTGAATGCCTATGACCCCTATACTGAATGCTGTTTGGAATATAAAGAAGAAGACATGGCTTCTGACTTTATAAAACCCTATAGTTGGGAAGCATGATATGACAAGCATACGTCTCATAAAATCCCAGGCAGAATATAAGTGCCATAAAAGAGGGATGTACACAATGTTGTAGAAAATCAAACAGAGATCACTTCCAAGGATGGAGAGGGAGGGGGAGAAAAGAGAGGGGATCAGGGCAGGCTTCATGGAAGATGTGGCATTTGAGTTATACCTGGCAATAATAAACAGTCAGAGAAATGGAGGCTTTGAAAAGTTCATTGACTCCCCCAAGGCCACAGGGTAAGGCAGCAGCTGGTGTTTTTGTTCCTTATTTTTGGAGATCATCTGATTACCTAGTGTACATGATACTAGGTACACTTTAGCAAGACAAACCAATATGTTTATTGGTGGGGGAGGGATGGGAAGTAAGAAGCGAGGATATAGCAGAAGGTCTTAAAAGCCAAGTCCATCACCATTACTCATCCATGTGATTTCCAATTAAGTCAGATCCAAAATTCAGTTGGCAAATCATTTGTATTAACAATAACAATCAGATTAGGCAGGCATGATTGGATAATTCAGTTGCTTTTGGTGTTTAATTAAAGGGGATGGACAGAGGCGTTCTGAAAGAGAGAAGCAAGAGGCCAGGGGAAGACTGATCTGATAATCAAGAAAGATGGCTACAAGGCTGAGTTGAGCTATCCAGATACTGTTATTGGCGGTGTGAATACTACCGTGTGTTGTGCAAGCTGTGATATGCCCCCCTGGTGGTGATATGGATAACAAGATCAACAGCTTATTTCAATCAAAGTGATAGGAATAGGCTGGATTATAAGAAATAAACCAATCTTGTTAGACTAATGAGAATGAATGGTTTCAAATAAAGTTTTCCCTCCTCAGTGAAGACATTCTAGGATCAGGAGATTTTGCATTTAATTGAAATAATTTTTAATTATTTATTAATTTATTAATAAATTAATCATTTATTAATAAATAAATTAATTAATTAATCATCAAATAATATTAAATATTATTTCAATTAAATGCAAAATCTCCTGATCCTAGAATGTCTTCACTGAGGAGGGAATGATCAGGTGATAGATTGCAGAGCCCCAGAGTTGGAAGACACCTTAAAAAACAGAATACCAGGGGTGGGTCAGAATGTCAGAATTGGTGGACCTTAATCTGGGATCCAGGGAACTTCAATTGGTTCATGGATGGATTTCATAGAATTCATGAATTTGGGATGGAAACAAAAAACAGCTTTATCTCAATATAATCCAGAGTCCATAACTTGTTTTTAAAACTATTTTGATAATTATTTCAATAAACTTGGATTCCTTAGTAATCCTATATATTTTCTTTAATGTTTTTAAGAATATTATTTTTGGAAGGTGCTTATGGGCTTCACCGGCCTGCCAATGACATCTCTACTACAAAGTGAGTTTAGATCACCTGAGTTAGATAGTATCCAATGTCCTTGCACGCTCTAAATCCATATGCACCACACACTTCTATGGGATCATAGGATTCCATATAATTCTTTATGATGTATTTAGGGCTTCTTGGGACCATCCATGTGCCAATACATTGTCCTTTGGGTAATCTACAACTTCAGTTTTGATATGTGTCATCAAATGGACATTGATAGCCAAATGAAGCAAATGAACCCCCAAGGATAGTTGTTGCTTTTTGTCCTTCTTTCTTCAAGAGGACTGACTGACTTCAGGGAGGAGATGCCATGACATGCAAGTGAATTAGATTTAAGTGAGGGAGGGCTGGGCAAGGTCACCTGCCTCACTTTCTCCTGCAGAGCCATTTAGGTCCAGTGGTGGGATATAGATTAGCACAATGGAGATGGCCCTGGATGCAATGGGAGATCTTGGCTTTTTAAACTAATGTCTTCAACAGATCTCAACTTGACTAAGACCACACCCATTCCATAATTAAGACTGAGCAGCAATTGAGGCAAAGAATCTCCTCTCCTCCAGTCAAAAAAATATATCCATCCAAGGACAGAGATAGGGATTGGATAAACATGTATTTTTGGCTCTCTATCCAGAAGACTGACCTCTTCTCTGCAAATTAGAATCTTAGAGAATTGCCCAGCACACTGTAAGGTTAAGTCATTTGCCCAGAGTCCTGCAGTCAGGAAGTGTCGAAAGTGGGTACATCCCTAAACTAAAAGGAAACGATTTTTTTTAGTGTTCTTTTCCATTGCTTTCTGCATTTGCATAGATAACTGAGAGTTGACTGTAATTAATTATGGATAATCAATGCCCATCTATTGACATAACCATGATGGCTAACCATTCTTATTAGGTAGGTACAAGGGTATGCTAGTAAATGTTTAACAGCTATCTGGGGGTTGGGGGTGAGAGGGGAGTGTCTGTATGCACCACACACTTCTAATTTAATATGCATTATTCATATTTTATCCATCTCTTTCTTAAGTCTAGACAATCAACAAAACAATAAATCAAACTCTGAATTGTAGCATTTGCTAATTTCTGAGGTATAAATGCTCACAAACCAAGCCCAATGAACTGACTCCAATATATCCCTGAGTAAATGCCCCTTTTGTTATCCCTAAAGGTAAGAGTCCCTACAGTAAACTTATAAGGATCAGAGTTTTTCAAGTTTTGAATTAGGCATTACTCTTTTTTTGTTGTTGTTGTTGAGGCAATTGGGGTTAAGTGACTTGCCCAGGGTCACACATTACTCTTTTTGATAGTCTTTTTCTATCCAACCAAACTGGACTTCTTTCTGCTCATCATATCTTATGATATATCCTTTGCTTTCTTCCTCATACCTTGGGGGAGGGAAGGTTGTTCTTTCTCTCTTTTTAGAATCTTTAGTTTCCTCTGAAGTTCAACTCAAAATGCCTCCCTCCTCATGAGGCCTTTCCTGATTTTCCCTCCCCTCCAGATACTGCCTCCTTCCCTAAATTGTATCCATTTTGTATATATAATTATTAACATATATTGTATAATATTATAATTTTGTACACATAATGTGTAATATAATGTATGATATAACATACTTGTATAGCATATATTTTGTATATGTAATATGAGCTTATGTCTCTTTCGAGAGAATGTAAGCTCCTTGAGGGCAGGGACTATTTCCTTTTGGTCTCAATATACCCTGCAACTGATACAGTACTTTGTACATGGTAGACACCTAAGAAATGCTTGTTGTTTGACTCATTACCACAAAAGTCACAATGACAAGACTCCTTTCTATGTACAAAAAAGTCTCCAAATTAAATTTTTCACACAAAATTCCTCCTCTCCCCAGCTCAAAAGCACAGTTCTGTTGGTTTCCTGTCTGACAATTGCTGTGTCCAGAAACGTGGAGTCCTGTGTTAATTTTTAAAATTGTAGTTTTTCTCCTGTTGTGGTTGGAAGGTTGGATGATTTCAGCTGCCATGGAGCCGAGAGGTTCCCGACAAGTCGACCGCCTCACAGCTTTTCAATCTCCTTCTCTATCCTGGTGAATGATTTTCTTTCAATTCCCTTATTGAAGATTTCCCTTCATTTTATCTGTGTCATCTCTCTGTTGCTATCTTATTAGGGAAGAGCTTAGAGCTCTCCCCCTAGGGTCAGCCATTGTCTGGCGCTTCCCAGAACCCACCTTGACCTCCAGCAAGAGAATTAAAAAGGCTCATTCTTCCTGCCTCCAAGCCAGTTTCTGAGTCGGTAATTCTGTCTTTCCACTCATCCTGGGGTACTGATCTCCTTCACACTCACTACGGTGATTACAATGAAAAGCAGGAGCTCCTCTGAGCCAACGTTTTTGCCCTTGTCAGAGAACTGGCAGAAAAACAGGTGTACCAGAGAGGAGGGTACAGCTTTTGCAAGAAGCCAATTTTGGGAAGTGCTAAAGAGAAAAAGAGAAGGCAGCATTGTAATGAGCACACAGATAAACAATAAAGGCCTGATGAAATAATTTTAAGAAGCATTAATATTAATAGTGTCGATCCAAATAGAACAATAAACATAACTCTAATTAATTGTTTTAAAAGGCAGCTTCGTCTCCATTTTTGCACTGCACTTTCATTAGCAAGACTCCCTGGGGACTTTTTCAGCCATGGGGAATAACAGCCAGTGATATTCTGGTTTCCTCTACCTACCAGAAGAACCCCCAAACAGTATGTGAAGACATTCCACTTTATTCCAAAGACATTAAGGCTCAAGGATTATTTTATGAATTCTTTTCCAGTTAAGATAATCATGGCAACAATCATGTCAATTATCTGACAAGTTTGGGACTTAAGGCAAGAAATATTATCAAAAATGCAAGAAAGCATCATCTTTAGGCCTCACACCCCTGTACCCCACTACCAACATAGATATTAACTTCTATTTCCAAGAAGGAATTTGACTGGGCGGGCCAACTGTTGGCCAAATGTTGCCAGCTTTATTCACGTAGGCCTTGGAGGATCTTTCCAAGAGTAACAACATTTGGTTCTCCCATCATGTCCTGCTTGGAAGCAACCTCTTACTAGAGTAATAACTATAAACTTGTGGCTGGGACTGGTAAGGAGTCACACATGAAAGGAGCTTACCTGGATGTATCTCTAGCACTAGATGGATGCATAAGCCCCTGATAGTTCCTGATCCTTAGTAAAACAAACCTAAATTAAGTGTCTTATATCTCTTGCAGAGCAACATAACCAGATAGCCTTGGTTTCTCAAGGCAGTACATTTTTTATAATAAATATAAAGGAGCTAAAAACTTGTTTTTCCTGGATCAAAGAGAAGCAGGCTTTAGCTTCCATATTTCATGGGACGTGAAGAAGGCTCATAATTTATTGAAAATATGAAATGGACCATCTGTTAATATCCTGTCTAGTCTTCCTTTCCAGTAGGGAAATTTTTGTACAGTTAACACCCCACTTATCAGGAAGCCAGAATTCCAGGAACCTCAATCATTTGGAGCATAGCCACAAACCTAGAGGTAGATGACAAAGGCTTCTGAGTAGCAGAGTTATCACAAAGCCCATGCATTTTATTCCATGATGGAGGGTTAGAGTCAGCTTCTGACCCATTCAGACAATAATGTGTAAACTGAACTTAGCAGATCCCAAAACAGAAAATGTTTGTGTTCCTTAGCCCCTCTCTTCCTGGATTTTCACATTTCTATCAGATTTCTTCAGGATCAAGGTCAGCTACTTCTGTTCACAAAATAAGATAACTAGACAGAAAGGCTGGAAAGATAAGCCAAAACCAGAGAATTGTGGCAGAAAGGAGGAAATTCAATTATTAAAGAACTGAAGTAAAGGCAGGAATTTAGTCACTAAGGACCAATAGGTGATGTTATAAAGTCCATGGAGTTCCTTTCCTTTTCCCAGTTCTGGACTAGGATTCTTCTGAGTATGGGGCAGTCAGAATCTATAGGTGAAAGATGATAGGCATATAACTACTAGCATAAGAAAGACGTGGAAAGTAAGCAGAGGAAGAAGAGAGAAAAACATGAAAAGCAGGTATGAGTTTCCTAAGATACCAAGCAGTCTGACAGTTTCCTAGCGTGAATCAAAATGTTGTATAATATAGCATAATAACATAGCACAATAGAATGCTAGAATTGTGATGGACTTTAGACTCAATGCTAATCTGATTCATCAAGAAAGATATCAATTAGCTTTTAATTCCTTTAAAAGAGTGAGGGAGTAGTAATCTAATATACTTTAGAAAGATTTCTAATAAAAGTAGGTAAAATGTAAGTTTTGCAAAAAGTGACGGCCTTACTTCCAAATGGATCTTTGATGCCATCCTCTCCTAACTTCTCCCAACAGATCTGTCCTTTCTCTTTTCTTTATCATCTTTCTTATCTTCAGTTCTCCCCCATGTACTGGCTGCTTAAAAATGCTTAGAAACAAGTAACAACCCAAGAACAACAAAGTAAAACAAAACTTAAAAATACTAACTTGATCCTTTCATATTCTCTCATTCTTGTCCCATATTTCTCCTTCCTTTTTCAACTGAATTCCTTGAGAAAACCATTTATGCTTGGTTCTTCTAGTTCTCCTTTTATTCTCTTGTAAACCCTCAGCAGTCTGACTTCTGATCTCGAATTCAACTGAAACAACCCTCTCCACAATTCTCAGTGATCTCCCACTTGCAGAATCTAATGGTCTTGAGGCAGTTAGATGGCACAAGGAAGCAGGAAAGACCTGAGTTCAAATCCAGCCACAGACACTTAATACTTTTTAGCTGTGTGATCCTGCGCAAGTCACTTAATACCAATTACCTCACACACACACACACACACACAAAAACAGCCATGAAAATCTTATGGACTTTTCTCAGTTCTCATTCTTCTTAACTTCTCTATAGTATATGATGTATACTTTTTCTGTATATTCTTTCCTCTCTAGGTTGTTGTTGTTGTTTTAACAGTACTCTCTCTTAATTCTTCTCTCTCTCTCTCTTTTTTTTTGATCCTTACCTGTCCCTTTTGGTATTCTTCAAATGTCATGTCCATTAATTGTGGCCTTACTCTGAACCTTCTCTTTTCCCTCTACATTCACTCATTTATTTCTCTCATCAGCTAGATGAAATAGAGGATAGAGTGCTAGGCCTAGAGTCAGGAGAACCAGAGTTCAAATCTAGTCTCAGTCACAGAGTAGCTGTCTGACTCTGGGCAAGTCACTTAACCCTGTTTGCCTCAGTTTCCTCATCTATAAAATGAACTGGAGAAAGAAACAGCAAACCGTTCTGGTATCTGCCAAGAAAACTCCAGATGAAGAATAAGACATGTCTGAAACTACTGAACAATAGAAACAAAAAGCACATGATTCTCTAGGGTATGCATCTAGCCCTAGTTTCTCTCTAAGGTTCAATTGTGAATCAGCATCTGTTTTTGGACATTTTAAGCTAGATGTCAAACTCAACTTGTCCAAAATAGAATTAACCTTCTTTTTTCCCAAACCCTTTACTCATCTGAAGTTCCCTACTATTATGGAGATCCTCAAGGTGATATCTCAGTTATCTTGACTCTCAGTCCCAACTCCACAAATTTATTAACCCTACATATCCATTCTATTGTCAAACCTTATCATTTCTACCTTGTCAACATCTCTCATATACGTCCCTTTCTCTCCATTTAGTTGTCACACTAATTCATTCCTCTCTCACCATTTACTTAGATTATTTTAATAGCCTTCCTTGCCTCAATACTTTCTTTACTTCCAGGCCATCCTCCTCCCTTCAGCTGCCAAAATGAGTTTCCTAAAGTATAGCTCTGACCAGGTCACTCCCCTTGCTGAATGAGTTCCAGTGGTTCCCTATTATCTCTAGAATCAAACATAAGATGCTCTGTTTGGCATTTAGACCTCTTCTTAACTTGGTCTATCCAGTAATATGCTGGTAACAACTAACAAAGACATGCTATTAAGTTTAATCTGCTTTATTAACATTTTTCATCATTTTCTTAAGTTTAAACAATCAATAAATCAAACCCTGATTTGTAGCATTTGCTGATTTCCAATATATAAATGGGTACATTAAAAATTAACCATTGGTTCTCACTAGCCAGTTTGGGCTTTTTCCAGCTCTCCTCTAAGTCCATCCTACCTCCCTAGTCTTACATTTTATAAATCTTCATATATTCTGTAATCCATCTACAGTGATAATTCACCTACAATGCTGCTCCTAAGCCTATTGGAATTATCTTGGATCACTGTATTGCTGAGAAGAACTAATTAAGTGCTATAGTTGATCATGACACAATATTGCTCTTAATGTGTACACTGTTCTCCTATTTTTGTTCACTTCACTCTCCGGGCTTTTCTGAAAACAGCCTGCTGATCATTTCTTATAGAACAATAATATTCCATTACTTTAATAACCATAACTTATTCAGCAACTCCCCAATTGATGGGCACCCACTCAATTTCCAGTTCTTTTCCTCTACAAAAAGAGATGCTATATGGATCCTTTTCCCTCTTTTATGATCTCTGGGACACGGACTTAGTAGTGACACTGCTAGATCAAAGAGTATGCACATTCACTTCTAGCTCTTAGCTTTCCTGACTTCCTTCAAGATTCATCTAAAACACTATATTACTATGGTTGTTACTATTGGGTCTTGTATACTTAATCTAGTCCATTGGTCCACACTGTTAGCCAGAGCCAGAAATTCATTGTCATCAAAATAAACTAGTACTGACTAACAAATAGAATGGTAGATCAATGGAATACACAAGACACAGTAGTAAATGACTATAATATTTAATGTTTGATAAAGTAAAAAATCCAAGCTTTTGAGACAAAAACTCATTATATGACAAAAAATGTTAAGAACACTAGAAAACAGGATGACAGAAACTAAGTATAGACCAATATTTTATACTTTATATTGAGAAGACAAAGCCAAAATGGGTACATAATTTAAGCATAAAGGATGATATCATAAACAAATTAGGAGAGCAAGGAATAGTTTACTTCTTAGATCTACAGAGAAAGGAGGAATTTATGACCAACTAAGATATAGAGAGCATTGCAGGATGTAAAATTGATAATTTTGATTACTTAAAATTAAAAAGGTTTAGTAAAATAAAACCAGTGCAACCATGTTTGGAAGGAAAACAGAGCTGGCAAATAATTTTTAATAGCAAATAGCTCAGATAAAGGTCTCATTTCTAAAATGTGTAGAGAAGTGAGTCAAATTTGAAACAATATAAGTCCTTTCCCAGTTGATAAACCATTAAAGGATATGAACAGGCAATTTTCAGATGAAGAAACCAAAGCTATCTATAACCACATGAAAAATGTTCTAAATCACTATTGATTGGAGAAATGCAAATTAAAATAATTCTGAGGTACTATTTCAAATTTATCAAATTGGTTGATAGAACATAAAAGGAAAATGACATGTTGGAGGGAATGTGGGAAATTTGGTTCACTAATGCATTTATAGAATTGTAAACTAATCTAACCTTTCTGGACAAGAATTCAGAACTGTACCCAAAGTACTATAAAATTATGTATACCCCTTGATGCAGCAATATCACTACTAGATCTGTATCCCAAAGAGATGGGGTGGGGAGGAATATTTGTCTGAAAATATTTGTAGTAACTCTTTTTGTGATGGCAAAAAACTGTAAATTAAGGGAATGCCCATTAATTTGGGAATGGCTGAACAATTTGTGGTATGTGATTGTAATGGAATACTATTGTGTTATAAGAAATAATGCGCAAGATGCTCTTAGAAAAACCTGGAAAGATTTATGAAAACTGATACAAAGCAAAGTGAGCAGAACCAGGATAATAGTATACATAGTAACAAGAGTATTTGATGATCAGCTATGAATTCTCAGCAGTACAATGATCTGAGACAGTTCTGAAGGACTCATGATGAAAAATATTATCCATATCCAGAGAAAGAACTGATAGAGTCTGAAAGCTGATCAAAGCACTATATTTTGCCTTCTTTTTTTGTAGGTTTTTTTTTGGGGGGGGGTCTGTTTCTTCTTTCACCACATGACAAATATGGAATTACATTTTACATGATCCAATATGTATAACATATATCAAACTGCTTACCTTGCCGTCTCCAAGAAATGGAGATTATTTGGAACTCAAAATTAAAAAAAAAGAATGTTTAAAATTGTCTTTATGTGTAATTAAAATATTATTTTTAAAAGACAACTTAAATCTCACCCTTTCAAAGAAACTTTTCTGGGTTCTCCCAGCTGTCAATAACTTCTTTTCTGAAATTGACTTCCATTGACTCTGTATATACTTTATACATATTTATTTATATATTTCTAGCCCCATTGGATTGTAAGCACTAGGTCTGAAGTCAAGAGAATCTGAGTTTAAATCTAGCCTCAGACATTTACTAGCTGTGTCACCCTGAGCAAATCATTGTTTTTTTTTTAACATCTTTGCCTCAGTTTCCCCATCTGTAAAATGAGGATAAGAATGGCACTTACCTCCCAGGATTGTTGTGAGAATCAAATGAGATAATAATTATAAAGTATTTAGCACACTTCCTGGCACATAGTAATATATAATTATTAGTTAGAATGAAGAAGGGTTACTTCTCACCCTCTTAATCATTATAATTATCTTTCTTTATGTCCTCAATACATAGCACAGTACCAGGTACATAATAAGCAATTAATAAATGCTTATTGACTTACTAAAAGATTAAGCTTCAATTACCAGCAAAATGTGGAATCCTTCCTACCTAACTTTGGCAGGTATATGAGGAACTCTTTGTATTGTTATAATTGAAACTATAAATAAATAATATAATATAATAAAATTAGGATCAGTAACATGAAAATACTTCTTACCAGGAGGTAGTATGAAAAGAAATAGTTGTGAATTTAGAACCAGGGAGCCTTGTTTTAAATTTCAGTATTACTATTTAATCAAGCAATTGGCAAGCATTTATTAGGCACTTACTATGTGCTAGACATTGTACTAAACATTGACAAAAGCAAAACTTTTCTGTCCTCAAAGAACTTACATTCTAATGGGGGAGGTAATTTGTATTTTCATAAGTATATAGAGAAGGTAAGGATAGTCATTCAGTAAGTATTTTTAACACACTATTTGCCAAGTATTATGTTAATTGTTAGTCATTCAAATACAAGCAAAAATAGAGACAGTGACTGACCTGAAGGAACTTACATTTTTTTTTTTAAATTAAAGCTTTTTATTTACAAAACATATGCACAGGTAATTTTTCAACATCGACCCTTGCAAAACCTTCTGTTCCAAATTTTCCCCTCCTCCGCCCCTCCTGTAAATGGCAAGTAGTTTAATACATTAAATATGTTAAAATATATGTTAAATCATATATATACAGTTGTCTTGCTGCACAAGAAAAATCAGATCAAGAAGGGAGGGAAAAAACTGTGAAAGAAAACAAAAAATAACAGAGTGAGTGAGAGTGCTATTTTGTGGTCCACACTCAGTTCCCATGGTCCTCTCTTTGGGTGTAGATGGCTCTCTTCATCACTGAACAAGTGGAACTGGCTTGAATTATCTCATTGTTGAAGAGGATTGATCATCATATAATCTTGTTGTTGCCATGTATAATGATCTACTAGCTCTGCTTATTTCACTTAGCATCAATTCATGTAAGTAGGAGTTTACATTCTAATGGGAAGAATACATATAAAAGGGAGCTGGAAAGGGGGTAACAAAGGGTAAGGAACAAAGGCATAAAGACAAGGCAGATGAAATCCAGAGTAAAGTCTAAATAGGAATGAGGCAAGGAGGGCTTGGGTGCCATCCTTAAACAGAATTTCTGGAGGAGCCATCAAAAAAATGGAAGGTGTAGAATGTAGGATCCTACAGAGATGTAGGATACCTCCAATGTATGAATCCTATGGTTTAAAAGAGGCTTCAGGAAAAGGATGCAACCTAGAAAAGAATGAGCAGACAAAGTATAGAATGAACTTATGATTTTAATGGTATAGGGAACTCCCATGTGAGTATCAAGATAGGTCAGTACTTTCTCTGAAGAGGAGTGTTAGGACAATTTGATAGACTTGGAATAGAAAATGTCATCTGCGTCCAGAGAAAGAACTATGGAGACTGAATTGAAGCATAGTATTTTCATCTTTTTTGGTTATCATTTGTGTGCTTTTTTTCATGGTTTTTCCCTTTTGTTCTGATTTTTCTTTCACAACATGGCTAATATGAAAATATGTTTAAAATGATTATAATGTATAACCTATACAGGACTGCTTGCTCTCTTGGGGAGAGAGATAAGACAGGGGAGGAGAAAAAATTGCAACTCAAAATCTTACAAAAATTAATGTTGAACATAGTATTTCCACTCTTTTTGTTGTTATTTGCTTGCATTTTGTTTTCTTTCTCAATTTTTTCCTTTTTGATCTGATTTTCCTTATGCAGCATTATGATAATTGTGGAAATATGTATAGAAGAATTACACATGTCTAATATATATTAAATTACTTGCCGTCTAGGGGAGGGGATAGGAGGAAGAGAAGGATAAAATTTGGAAGAAAAGGTTTTGCAGGGGTGAATTTTGAAAATTATGCATATATTTTGAAAGTAAAAAGCTTTAATAAATAAATATTGAAAAATATCTTTACATATTATTAGGAAAATAAAATAGTATTGAAATTTAGAAAAAAAAAGTCTTGGGGTAACTAGATGGTACTATGGATAGAGTACCAGCCAGTCAGGAGGACCTGAATTCAAATCATCTTTAGATATTTAGTAGCTATATGAACCTTGACAAATCACTTAATCCAAATTAACTTTAAAAAGAAACTCAAGAGTCTTAGAATCAGTTTGGCTTACAGCACTAAAGTTAAGTGTCTTAGTGGAGTTAGATGGTGAGTGTTGAGGCTTCCTGACTTCCAGGGTAGATCTCTAGTCACTATTCTATGCTGTTTAACAAATACAAATATAAATAAAATAAATACAAATTTGGGAATATTACATATTATTTATGTGTCCTTTGGACAAGTTATTTGACCATTCTCATTTGTCTTCTGGGTCCTCATTTGGAAAGTGAGAGAGGAGAACTAGATAACCTCTAAGGTCCCTTCCAGTTCTAAATGTCTGAGCTAATCCCTTTTGTAGCATCCTAGCAATCTTTTCCTTCTTTTCCTCCCCTCCAAAATTGGGATTTTTTATTATTTTTTATTCTCAGTTGCCAAATCAGTCAGTATCAAAGTAAACTGAAGGAATAAGAGGGGAGATTCTGGCTGGAGGGGGCGGTTTGGCTCAAATCCACATGACCTCATACATTGGCATTTTTTATAGTTCCATCAAAAGAAGTCTTGCCCTTTATTACTTTTGCAGAGCGTGTGTGGATGCATAAATCCACACATGCAGAGAGATGCATTCTCCTCTATGAAGGTGATGCATCATGCTGGCTTGGAAACAGCAGCTTGTCTACTCACCTGGGAGCACCAGCCTTCCAACATGCTCCTTTCTTACACTTTGTTGGTGGATTGTGGGGAAATGCCAAATAACTGTAAATGAAGGGAAATTCACACATTTATCAGGATATATATATACCTCCCTTTTCTTTAATTTCAACACTAATCCCAGCAGCATGTCGCAAACATAGAATTATTAAGAGATAATTATTGATTCTTAATCCCAGGCTTTTTCAAGGTAGTCTGTTATAATTTCTTCTGTGTTGATACAAGGCTCTAACTGCTTAGGAGGCATTACTGAAGGCAAGTCACTTCATCTCTCTGACCTCAGTTTCCCCATCTGTAAAATGAGTGGATTTGACTAGATGATAGCCTCTTAGGGCCTTCTGGCTTAAAATATTTGGTTCTATTCTTTAGTTTCCTGAGTGCAAATAGATCCTAGTCTCTGGGGTTGTTTCATGGAAGCTGAACATAACTGACTTTTGGAACAGACTCCTGCAGGCAGGAATCGATGTTTACAGCCTGACTGTGGGTTTCTGGGAGGTGTAGTTCTTGACAGACGGCCTTCTCTCAGTCTTATAAACAACTGAGACTATGGTGAACAATATGGGCTTTAATACTGTAGCATGTGTAATAAGATGAACTTCTGCTGTGCCAGAGATTTTTTTTTAAACTGAACACAGTTGCAGGCAGTGGCAGTATGAGTTGAGTAATCCAAGAGGAACAGAAATGATTGGTAGGAACAGTAGCAGCAGCAACCATCAGTGGCTACAGTGTATTCTTGGAATAAGCAAGTACATGGAAAGCTGGAGCAAAGGAGCAGGCTGTGGGATTGTTCCCTGAGGAAACTGAGGGAGACAGGTAGAATGATTTTCCCAGTGTCACAATGCTCAGTATCTGAGATCCGATTTGAATTTAGGATTTCTGAGGTCTCACACTCAATCCACTGTGTTATCTAGCTCTCTACATTCACACAGAGGGAAGAAAAGTCAGAAAAGACCTTATAAAGAAGGTAACTTCTGAGTTGAATCTTGAAGGGAGGGGTTACACATGATGAAGATTGGAGTGAGATGTGGAGGAGGAAAACCCACCCAAGATATGGAAGATAGGATGAGCAAAGTTGAAGTGGCAAAGGGCAATATGAGATTAAGTGATAGAGGTACATCATTCCACTGTAGCTGTAACATAAAGTGTATAAATGGGATATCCACCAAGGATCTTCTAGGAACAGGTGCAAAGAGGAAAAATTCAGCTTATCCATCACATAAGAAATGTAATGGGTCTGGGAAAAAAAGCATAAATTAAAATGACAACTTACTTTATTAACAGGTTCCTTCTATAACAGGAGGTGAACTGGGCATTTCTTGGTACTGTACTTTTAGCTCACTGGAGAGTAATAGACAGACTTCATTTCAAGTCTCACATTGATCCCAAATATAAATACTAGACAGAAAAAGGAGAAGTGACAGTTTTATTGACTTAATCATAAAGAAAGTCAGGGAATTACAAGGTAGCCAATGAAAATGGGTGAGGTAAACCTGTGTTTGATTCCATAGCAACAGACCCTCTCTCAAAAATAATTGTCCAAAGACAGAGATCTTTGCAATGAGTCAGTTACAGTTACAAACAGCATTTTTGGCTAGGAGAGTGCAAATCCTTCCTCTAACTCATACTCGCTATGTGACTCTGGATAAGTCTCATAATCAGGGCTCTGGGCAACTCTTCTCTTGGAGAGAAGCTACCTGCATTGATAGGAGTTTCCCCACTGGGAAGTTCCATTGTAATCACTGGTCTCCGTCCCTGACCCAATTTTTGGCCACAGACCAAAAGAAGAAAATTCTTATCTAGTAGAAAATAATCCAACCTTCCTGGAGACCCAACCAAACAAAAGATCTGCTCACTCACTAAGTTTGGACAGAAATGGGGCCGGGCAGACTGGATGAACCAGGGGGAACCAAGGCCAAGAAGGGGGAGGGGGGAGACTAGTGCCTGCCACAAGAGGTTACAATCCACAGGCCTCATGGGATCCCTGAGATTCATTTAGCTTCAGCTCGAACATTTCACACAAAACAAGTGTAACCACCAGATTGCTTCGTGTCTCCTCCTGCTGCCAAGTCCTCAGGCAGGGATCTCGGCAATTAGCCATTCACTGTAGCAGGCTGGTGACTGAGACACCAGACCGCCCTCCCCAGTATGGAAATACGCCTTCCTCCTCCTCTCTCTCTTGTTTCCCATCTCTCTTCCTTTCAGTTGCACCTCTTAAATGAATGCATTTTTATCAGGTCTGATCACATCTTCCCTCTTTGAACACAGAAAAAAGCCGGTGCCCTAGGAAGGAAAGTATGACTCTCCTCCAGAAAGCTACTAGTTGGGAAAATTAGGGGTGGAGAGGAGGTGAAGGGGGAGTGGAGAAGAATCCCATTAAGGGGACAAAATTAATCAATACTAATAGCAAAGAGAAAGATTTTAAAAGCCTCTCAGTGAAGTGAGTCAGGACCTGTTTCTCTAGTCAATGAAAACCGGAAGTGTGGATCAGGAACAGCGAAGTCCCCCGCTGAGCCCACTGCTTGGGAGCACGCCCAAAGGGTTTGAAAGAGCCCAAGGAGGGAGGAAGCGGGGGACAGGGACAGAGAGAACGGTGAGAGACAGCGGGAGATGATAATGTCTAGCCACAAATGAAAGAATGGGAAAGCCTTTGTCCTTACAAGTGCGCTTGCTTCTTATGAGAGTCATGCTTTGTATCTATACCTGGAAAGCCCTCCCTCTTCATCTTGCTTCCTAGAAGGCCTAAGTCTTTTGAAAACTCAGCTCAAGCTCTATTTCCTACCTGAAGCTTTTGCCAATTCCTTCACCCCCACTTCCTGAGGCCGACAGCCTGCCCTCTCCCCCTCAGTTACCTGATATGCAATGTGTATGTAGTTTATATGTATTTATAAGGATCTATGTTCACCCAGATACAACATAGGTTCTTTGAGGGACAGGACTTTTTCCATCCTATTTTTGTATCTCTTCTACCTAGCACAGTATCTGACACAGTTGATGCTGAATGACGCTTGTTGATTGACAACTAATCAGATATTTAGAACTGAAAGGGACCTTTGAGGTCTTTAAGTGCAAGGCCCTCATGTTACAGATGAATAAATCGAGGGCCCAGAGAGGTTAAATGAACCCAGGTCCTCTTTCTACTTTATCATGCTGTTGAGGTTCAGAAAGAGACCCCAAAAGGTTGGGGGTCACAGACCAGTGTTGTGAGGTGTTTCAAAAGAATTTACAGTCTTGAAGCCATCTCCAAGTCAAGGGGCAAAGTTTATTGTAATTGTAATACCAATTGAAACGGGTTAACTTCCAAAAGAATTTAGCAAGGAACCAAGAGAAAGGAGATAGATTTATAGGAAAAAATTAGATCAGAACTTCAAGTTACTCATTTGCTAATTTTATGGCTTACAGGTGTTAAAATCATAGCCCCAACACCCCTCTCCCCTGGAAAAATTGGATTTGGGAAACTGGGTACAAAAAAGCCCTAAACTTAAAACGGCCCCAAACTCTTTTGTACACATAAAAAGAACCTTGTCTCCTTCTCTGTTAGAACCCTCCTATATAATAATAGCAACAGAAATCTCATAAAAGACTGCTGTCTCCTGCTCTTGTCTTTGATGTATCGCCTTAACAAGCAGTTGCAAATATGTCAGATAAGGAAGCAGGCTAATCTGTTTGCTGGTTTCTGTCAACCCTATAAAAGGCCCTGTGTCCTTTTTTTCAGGGCCACACACTTTGATTATTAATCCCATGTGATCAAGTCTACATAATACATTATATGATTAAAAATTAATATTTCTCAACTCATCTTTATATTTTGGCACAACACAGGTAGTTTGAGGGGTGGTCTATTTATTATTATTTCAGGAACTTGGTTATCACTGATCAAAAGATTATCTGACAGTCAGTAATGTTTGTAGGACAATTCTAAGTCCAGAAGACTTTGGAATCACTGACAGACAGATTGTTAGAATAGATTGTTAGGGCCTCTAAGGTCAGAGGGCTTCTGGGTCCCTAATATATCTTTCCTAAAGTCTAAGAGAAGCAATATTATTGTATTCTTAGTCTAGAAGATTTTGCAATCATTGAGGGACAGATTGTTAGACCAATAGCATAGTAAGGTAGGGGGGACAGTGGGGTGGGTGGGGGACTTCAGGATTACTGATTCTAAGGACAGAAGACTTTAGAATCATTGATAGATTCTTAGAACAGAAGCTCTCTAAAGTCAGGGGACCTTAAAATTATTGCTGTATTTCCCCTAGAAGCTGTACCCTATCAATAATACTATTTTTTTTATTTGTTTTTTGAGATGGGGTTTTACTGTCTTCAACACAAGCATAACCTCAATGCTAATTAGCATAGAGGTTTTTTTTTAGCCTCACCCATGTTTTCCTACTTGAGCCAGTTGGCCCCTCTTTAAGCATCTGGCCAGTGCTCTGCTCATTATATGAGTGCTAGATTTAGTTCATACACCTGGTGGCTTTTAACCTGCTGTTTAGTTGATCTATCAACCTCAGTCTACTTCCCTGCTGCCAGTGCCTATCAGGAGGCACTACAAGCATGCATCATCCTACCCAGCACCACATTAGCACCGAAAAGCAACATGGTGTAATGGAAAGATTGGACTTGGTGTCAAGACAGATAGGTTAGATTAGGTTAGATTCAATACTTTCTAAATATATGGCCATGGGTAGCCTCAGTTTTTCTGAGCCTTTTCTGAGCCTCAGTTTCCTCATATTTGAAAAGTGGTTAATTATTCCAGTAGTTAATTATTTGATAACATCCTTTACTCTCAGTTTTCTGTGAAGTTCTCATACGATACAAAATACTCATACTCACTACACACCTTTCCATGACCCTCTGTGTAATATTCACTTTTAATACTTAGGAGGTAGTTGTATTCTGTAAGGTTTGAATAAGATGATACATGTGTAGCACTTAACTGAAAAACTTAAGTTTTTTTTTCTTTTTTAAAATAACTTTTTATTGACAGAATCCATGCTAGGGCAATTTTTTACATTATTCCTTGCACTCACTTCTGTTCCAATTTTTCCCTTCCCTCCCTCCCTCAGATGGCAAGCAGTCCTATACATGTTAAATAGGTTACAGTAGATCTTGGATACAATATATGTGTGCAGAACCGAACAATTCTCTTGTTGCTTAGGGAGAATAGGATTTAGAAGGTATAAATAATCCGGGAAGAAGAATAAAAATGCAAGCAGTTTACATTTACAAATCCTAGTGGAAACTTAAGTTGTGATAGAAATATTAGCTATTGATATTTTTCTTCTTCATTTTAACTGTTAGAATGGAGTTCCAGCTTGAGAAGTGCCCCTGAAAGAAAGGAAGGAGAGACAAGGAATCAATTCCCAGCCTCAGGATACAGAGGGCTCAGGATACTACTGGTTTGCTCAACATAATTCAATTCAGCAAACATTTATTAAGTGCCTTCTGTATTCTGTGCTGGGGATGCAAAAATGAAATCATTCCCCTCCTCAAGAAATTTTCAAGTTTTTGTGGGTGTTGGTGTAATAAGAGTCATGGATTGTACCAGCCCAAGAGTTCTAGCTATTCTGGAAAAGGGAGAGGCTACTTTTCCTTGAGAGTGATCTGGGAAGTCTTCAAGGAGGGGGTAGCACTTGAAGTGAAGGAAGAGAATGATTTGAACAGACAGAGATGAGGAGGTTAACTCAGTGTGAAGGTGATTTTCCCCAACATCTGTTCACCTCCTTGAAAGCCCTGCTGAGCCCTGCTTGCCTCTATCAGTACCACTGTTTTCGAAGCTCTTGCAGACAGCTTGAGGTAAAAGCTTTCCAAAGAGTGCAAGGGTTGGATTAGGATCCAGATCACTCACTTTTTGGTTTTCTGTGATATATTTGAAACATCATTAACAAAAACAGACTCACAGTTTTTATATGTTGAGATAGAGAATTTCATTTGAGGAAACTTCATCTCCTCCACCTGGGGCACCTAGGTGGCACAGTGAACAGATCACAGGATCTGGCATCAGTAAAACTCATCTTCCTGAGTTCAAATCTGGCCACAGACAGTTTCTAGTTGTGTGACTCTGGACTAGTCATTTAACCCTCTTCGCCTCAGTTTCCTCATCTATAAAATGATCCAGATAAAAAATTTTGGCATAGAAGTCCTTTGCCTTCTCTCCGAATGAATCCTGACTGAGGCTCCTAGCTTATATGCTCCACACTAGTACAAACCAATCACTAGGACCATTAGTTAGTAGTGGAAGAAAAAACCTCTATGCTAATTAACATTGAGGTTATGCTTGTGTTGAGGACAGTAAAACCCCATCTCAAAAAACAAAAAATAGTATTATTGATAGGGTACATCTTCTAGGGGAAATACAGCAATAATTTTAAGGTCCCCTGACTTTAGAGAGCTTCTGTTCTAAGAATCTATCAATGATTCTAAAGTCTTCAGTCCTTAGAATCAGTAATCCTGGATTCTGTCAATGATCCAGGATTGCAAAGGATCAGACATGACTGATATGACTCAACAACAGAAAGAAAGCTCCTTGAGGACAGGAGTTGTGTTTAGGGCAGCTAAGTTGTACAATGTATAGAATAGTGGGCCTGGAGTCAGGAAGACTCACTTCCTGAGTTCAAATCTGGCCTCAGACACTTTAGCTGTGTGCCCCTAGACAAGTCACTTTATCCTATTTGCCTCAGTTTCCTAGTCTGTAAAATGAGCTGGAAAAGGAAATGGCAAACCACTCCAGTATCTTTGCCAAGAAAATCCCAAATGGGGTCATGGAGATTTGGACACAACTGAACAACAGCAACAATATCTTCTCTGTCAATGGAGGTCAGCCTTTTTTCTGCAATTTAGAGTTAGAGGGAGTTGCCTGAGACTCTGGAAGGTTAAATTACTTTCTGGTGTCACAAAATTAGTGTGTTATCAGAGACTGGAATTTGGGTCTTCCTGACTTAGATGTAATCCTCTATCAACTCTGTCATGTCTTCCTTTGTGTGTTTACAAAAATGCCCACATGGATCTGTGATCTCATTAATTTGAGAATTTCCTTAGATGATACATATTGCAGTCCATCCTCTGTGACTCTCATCCATGTCCTTCCAAAAGTTTTCAACAGGGTACCATTAGGGGTTCAATGCACTAGAGACTCCTGCAACACTCCTGGCCACCCACTTATCATCCATTGATCTCAACATGTTTATCAGTCCGCATTGTCTTCTGTCGTGAAATTTTTTGATGACGTTATATTCTTGGCTTTTTTTTTTTAAGTTCTCATTAGCAAGAGATTGCAGCCCCCTCATAGTATCTATGCCCCTTTCCATTGCCCTCTGTGTGATGTTCATTTGAAGATTTTTGGAAGTACTTCTATTCTAGGCTTTGTTGTCTTATAGCAACATCAATGTAATTTTATATTTAAAAAAAAAAAAAAAAAAGATGGTCCTTGGCTTTTATGGGAAGCTTGGAGGTAAGTAAATGTACTTTTCTATTTTCCAAAAGCAATCTAGTTTGCTTTCTTTCTTTTCAGATTTGGATTCCAGTTCATCATTCATGTTCATTATCTGTCTCAGAAAATGTGTGTGTATGTGTGTGTGTGTGTGTGTGTGTGTGTGTGCGTGTGCGCTATTGGACAAATCTATAGACCATTCATTTAGATCCTACAACAAATAATGGTCCTAGTGATTGGTTTGTACTAGTGTGGAGCATATAAGCTAGGAGCCTCAGTCAGGATTCATTCGGAGAGAAGGCAAAGGACTGGCGGCAGGAATTTAAGCCCTCAGAACCAAGGGGAGAAATTCAATTCTATCTTGCACTTCCCCCACTAAGACCAAGGCCAGACTGAAAGGCTCTCCAGAAAGCTGCCCAGCCCCAGGAAGGAGATAACAAAAGATCTGTATTATAAGAAAGCTAATCGGGCCCCAGGAAAGGAGACAAGACTTTGAAAGAGACAATAAAGGATTTGGACTTTAACACCTAGCTGTACTTGTAGTGATTACTGAACTGAAAGGAAGGCTGCTTCCAGAGAGCCCAAGAAAACCTCAACAGAGAACATTACATTTTAGAGAGAACATTATACTAGTCAAATATTTTGTACATAGTAGGTGCTATAGAAATACTTACCCCCTTATTCCATTATCAGAAGGTCATTGAAGAAGGATATTTCTGTTATTACATCTTTCAAGGAACCTCGAATAATCCTGATACAATATGTGGATGGGATATATAAAGAGCCTGTACTGTTCATTTTGTTTAACTTAGGTGAATAATTTTTCATGATCAACAAACAACAAGACAAATAGGATCTTATATTTTCTATACTTTTCATATAGTTGTGAAGTTGCACTGTTTAATATCATTTATGAAAGCCTGCTTTTCTACTACTAACATTCTCACTGAGGATGCCCTTAATTCCTATGTAGAAAAAGATATTAATAAAAACTACATATAGATGAGAGAGTATGTATGTTTTCACAATTGTTAATGTTTTTTGGTCTACTTTTTTGAGTCAGTAAGGTCAGAAATTATTTTCCTTCATGCTCTTAATATCTTCCTTTCTTTTATATATCTTGTAAATCAGTCCCTCACTGTCCTCACAGTTGTGTTGCCTCCAGCATGGATTTTCCCTCTAGATATATGACCCAGTCTGAATGCTTTTCTCATTTTTGTTCTCTTAAGTAACTTTCTACTTTTTCAATGAGAATCTCAGGGATTGTGGTGTTATGGTCCAAATATAGTGGTTCCATAATCCTATATGGAGAAAAGAGTTTGTTGTCATAATTTTTACAAATTTTTCCATGTTTTTTTATCTATCTTTTTTTTTTCTGTTTTCATCCTTGAATGCTCTTGGGATGACTTTACTCTCTCCTGCTTCTCTCTGCTTTATGACACAATATTGCTTATAATGGTCCTTCTTGACACTTTTTTATAGCTAAGTTTATGTTATAATCTGTTGTTGCCTTTGGCAGTTGTCTTCATTTATTCAGCAAGTAAGTCAAATATCTGCTGACTAAGGCACTTTCTGACAACTTTTTGGTTGTCCTGGTTGTAGCAATTAATTTACATTTATTTAACTGCTGAATGAAATTGTTACATCAGTGTTGATGTCATTTCTGTTGTCCATTTCCGGGTTTTGATTTTCAATAATTTGTTTAGATATTCAGCGTTAAATGTTCTTAAAATATATACCATATCTCTTTCTCATTACTGTCTTTTCTTCTTGTTTATTATAGATCCTAATCTTAGCTCCAATGAGATCATAATCTGACTGTATAAAGATAAGGGATTCAAGGATAACTACCTTATCCATAATAAGTATTTCCTGTCTGATAGAACATAATCAATTTCTTTCTTTGTGATGGTTTTGTTATTTGATGTTTGCCATGTCTATTACCCAAACAATTCCTTTTTTGAAGAAAACATTCATGAAGCATGAGACTTCTATATAATCTACAATAAATAATGATGACAGGAATAATTATAATCATGATAATAACAATAATACTTCAAAAGATCTGTTGTTTCAGAGATAAAGGCTCATGCTGCTGCCTGCCTAAAATCACTTCTCCATCCAGGTGCCATGGAAAGAACATTGAATTTAGACTAAGAATCTGGTTTCAGATCTTAGCTTTGCTATATTCTACTTGTATGATCTTGAGCAAACTGTTACCTTCTCTAGACTTTTGTTTCTCCATCTGTAAGATGAGGCCATTGAACAAAGTAATATGTGAAGTTTTTCCTGTGGCTAAATCTCTTTCTCTTGCCTGATTTCCCTGGTTCAATAATGACCTTCCCTGTTGAACCTTACTCCCATAATAATTCACTTTGTATATTTCTCATGGCCTTATGATTATGTATCATAGTTATCTGTCTCTGGAAACTTGTCTTGGTGAGCTTTAATTTGCTAGAAACCAGGGCTGTATACTATTTTATGGCCACTTCCACATCATGCTGCCTAGAATCTGCCCATCATTCTCATCCATCTCTTACTGGAACCTTTAACTCTGCCTCTGGGGAGTGTCTTTTTTCTGACAGATGAGCTTTATCTTTATTTTGCCCGAATATCACTCTGTGCTAGGCTATTTTGACATTATGTTGTCAATAGACATCCTTTTTTCCAATCTCTTCCAGCTCCCCTCTATGTGTTATTTTGTTCCAATAGAATGTAAGCTTCTTGTCTTTCTAGTTTGCATTTATATCCCCAGCATTTTGCACAATGCCTGGCGCATAGTAAATGCTTACTAAATTGTCTGCCTCTCTGTCTGTCTAGGTTCAAGAACCATAATAACTTAGATAGGGAAACCAGGAATTTGCTCCACAGTGCCTGACATGGCGGTGAACCCATGAATGTATTTTTTTCATAACAGTTTTTCTGCCCCTTTTGGAAGTCTCTGGTTCCACAAAAAGGTCCTTTGTAATTGTAGCATGATTGCTATGCTTCTTGACCTGATCCCTTTTCCCATTACTATCCAATTCCTAATGAATCCTGACCTTGAGGAAAACAAGCTTGTCAAAATTTTTCTCCTTGTTGTGTTTCCTACCCACTATCTACATTTCCCTTCTCTTCTTTCTGGGGGGGGGGGAAGGGGTAGAAGGGGAAGGGGGCGGAGTTGGTGGTGAATGGGCAGCCATGAGGGTTTGGGGCCAGATTCTACTGGGGTATAAGCCTCCTCTTAAGTGATTTACTCGAAGTCCCTCTGCCTAGTGTAACTGCAGTTTACCAAGTTTGGGTCAGTTGTGCGCCAAAGCAGCCTGTATATAAATAAAGCATAGGCTAATGTGGGACAACTGGACTTTCCTGTATTGCAGGTGTGTTCCTCTATGGTTTGGTCTTACTTCACTCCCTACTGCATCAGCACCTTCAGGATTGTTTCTCCAGCTCCAGAACAAGTCCTGGGATTTCTCCCTTAATGAGTCCTTAAATCCCCAAATCTGAAATCTCTCTAAGGTCTCTGTCTCTTTTCTCTTCCACTTGTACCAGGTTCCAAGATTGTTCTTTACAACTCCGGGACTGTTTTCCCTCTCTTATGTAAACTCCATGAGGGCACGAATATGTTACCCAAGCCATCTTACTTTTTTCACTAGTTCCCAGAGAATTTAATTCTATTCATTTTTAGAACTCTTGTTTGGATTCCAAAGGTTTTTAGTGGGGACTTACCCTATTTAGCTCACTAGATCTAGTTGATTCCTAGACCATTTGACCATGTTTCCCCTTCATATTTATCCAGCCATCTACTCAAGTTGTCTTAAATCACTGCTGCTGTATATGCACCTTACCCCCACCCGCACTTTCATTCCACTTTTTGCTTTGGGCACAGTAATTAAATCAATATTACCCATTGCTTCTGGAAAGGGCATGTCAATTGACTACACTATGAATCAATTCACCATTCCTATGACTTGATGGAACAAAATCTCTCTCCTTGGTCACCACTTTCCTTACCTGAGCATAAACTCATTGTAGGAGGGCTCTCTTTCTTTTTGAATTTGTATCTTCATCACTTAAGATAGCATACAAATACTTAGTATATGCTTTTTCATTTATACATCTTAGTAGAGTCTTTTATAAACAATAGATACTTAAATAATTGTTGAATTGTATTGAATCAAAGTTTACCTCCATGTTGCATCTCTCTATTTTAGTTACTTAGTTACATGGATCAAATGTACTCACTTCTAAATGAGATTTGTCTATCTGGATATGAAAGCAAAGACATCATGGGAAGGAAAGATAGCAAGGCTGAGTGGCTATGGGATCAGAATGTACAATCCCCAAGTTCATCATCTGGCATGGTTTATGTATTTTTTTTATGAAGAGATTGTGCCAGGAGGTAGGGGAGGGAGTGGGAAGGAGAAGAGAGAAGGCTTCTAAAGTTACTAAACAATATGAATACTTTATGACATAGTATTTATATAAATCAGCACAATCTTAATTTAAAGCAAGCTCTAGGAAGAAGATGGAGCCTATTTGTCAATAAGGACATCAGCTAAAAGCAGAATGGGGAGTTCTAGAAGGCAGTTAGAGATCCAGAACATGACTTTTGAGGAGCTGGAGGGGAGAAATGGAGCAATAATCAGTTAATCACCTGAGCATTGATAAAAAAAAAGTTTTTCAAAAATCTATAGAAAGAAACTATTTGTGACTGTCCCTTGGTAGCTTTCTTTGTGGGAACCCAGCCCCAGGAATTAATTACAGAATGTTAATTTACTTTAAGCTGGGACTATGTGCTTAAAGAGGATCTAGAATTGGAAGAGACCTTTAAGATCATCTAAATTACATATTCCCTCCCATTTTAAGATTTAAGAAAGTTAAGTGACTTACCAATGTCATACTAGAAATCAAATCTAGGTCCATTGACTCCAATTGAACTACATCAAAATACTTCTGAAAATGTGGTTACAGCCACAAACTAGACTGTGATAGTGTATGAAATAATAGTGAAAATAGCTAGCATTTAAAGCAGCTATGCAGCAGGCATTGTGCTGAGCACTTTACAAATATTATTACATCTGATCCTCAAGACAACCCTGGAAGATAGGTGCTGTTAGTATTGTAATGCCAGAGAAACTGAGGCAAGAAAGAGATTGGTTTTTAATATTTTATTTGTGGAAAGTTTAGACTAGCTGAAGCCAGCTGGCTACATGGGACTCGTCTTAAAGCATTCAGCAGAGAACAATTAATGCAGGAGACTTTTATAGGGTTCCAGCTATAGGGGAAACAAAGCCAGGGGGCTGAGGATACTGGGTGAGTGGACAAGCCATAGTTTCAGGAAAGGATCATAATTTGGTTCTGACAGGATGAGGGTCAAGACAAGAAGGTCAGGACAGGAGATAGCGAGACAAGGGGCAATACACAAATGGAGGGGGAATTAATCCAGCAAGCATTTGGAATAAGGCACCTAGAGTTTTATGACTCAATGGCATATAAGGCTTCTTTTCTGACTCCGTTCTTTCAGTTCTAATGGCAAGGGGGGAGAGGGGGGGAATGGCCACAATAATTTTATTCAGGGCATAGCATAATAATTCAGAGAAACTGAGGCATTACAGTATCCCTAATTTACAGTTGAGGAAACTGAGGCAAATAGTGGTTAAATGACTTAAAATCACCAAGCTAAAGATGACAGGAAAAGATAATGATGAGTGTTGGAGGGGATGTGGAAAAACTGAAACACTAATACATTGTTAGAGTTGGAAACTAATCCAACCATTTTGGAGAGAGAGCCAAAGGGCTATCAAACTGTGCAGACCCTTTGATTCAGCAGTGGCTTTAATAGGCCTGATTCACAAGATATCATAAAAAGAGGGAAAGGATCCACATGTGCAAAAATGTTTGTGGCAGCCCTTTTTGTAGTGACAAGGAACTGGAAACTGAGTGGATGCCCATTAGTTGGAGAATGGCTGAATAAGTTATAGTATATGGTTCTGTAAGAAACGATCAGCAGGATGATTTCAGAGGCCTGGAGAGACTTACATGAACTAATGCTAAGTGAAATGAGCAGAACCAGAAGAACACTGGTCACAGCAACAAGACTGTACAATGGTCAATTCTGATGGATATATCTTTTTTCAGTAGTAAGGTGATTCAGGACAGTTCCAATGGTCTTGTGATGGAGAGAGCCATCTGCACCCAGAACTGTGAGGACTGAGTGTGGGTCACAACATAGCATTTTCACTATTTTTATTGTTGTTTGCTTGAATTTTGTTTTCTTTCTCATTTTTTTCTTTTTGATCAGATTTTTCTCGTGCAGCATAATTGTGGAAATATGTATAGAAGAATGGCACATGTTTAATATATATTGGCTTACTTGCTGTCTAGGGGAGAGGATACAGGGAAGGGAGGGAGGAAAAAAAATTGGCACACAAAATTTTGCAAGGGTGAATGTTGAAAACCATCTATGCATATGTTTGGAAAATAAAAATCTTCAAACAATAAACAAAATGCAAAAAAAAATCACCCAGCTAGTACATATCTGAGGCTGAATTTGAACTAGGATCTTCTTGACTGTAGGTCCAGCATTCTGACCAGTGTACCATGTGCTCATACCTGTGGGTTGGGGTTGGGGAGCTTCCCCAGGATGTAAGGCTTTTAAAATAGAGGTGAGAATTTATTCTGAATATCTGGAGTTTAAAAGGAGGTACCTTGAAAAGCTTCCAGTTTTGGAGATGACAAGAATTTGAAGTTAGAGAATCTAGGTTTTAAGCCAAATTCTTGTTTTTTCTCAACTGTATGACCAGCTTGGAATATCTTAGTTTCTTCCAGGGGAAAAATAGGAAGTTGAAGTAAATGATCTTTGAGGTCCTTTCCAGCTCTAAATGTTATATTCCTATGATTAAATTGACAATTCACTGATAGAATTAAAAACCTTAAGCAGGCATTAGGGCATTGACCCAGGGAGTCGGTGGAGTAATTGGATTTTTTTTTTACACTTTTTAATAGGTGGCCAATGTTCATTTGTTCAGCACCTGGAAACTTTAATGAACTCATGGATATGGCATCATAGGCAATTTCATATCATTTAGGATCATAGATCTAGAACTATCTGAAACCTGTTATTTTACATAAAAGGAAACTGAGGCACAGAGATTAAGTGACTTGTCCAAAGTTACTCAAGAAGTAGAAGTAATAGCAGGATTTGGATCCAGGTACTCTAACTCAAAATATAGTCAAATGTCTCTTTCTACTGAACCATCATCATTATTTTATCAATTAAAACAAGGATACTTTTAAAAAATGTATATTAATGCCTTTTGTTTTTTATAAAATCTTCTCCTAATAGATCCTTCCCCTTCTCCCATAGCCATTCTTTATAATAAAGAATAAAAAAGAGGGAGAAACAGTTCATCAATACTAATCAACTCATAAATCAATTATGACATCATATGTAGTAGTAGTGTTCCACACTGATGGTCCCTAATTTCAATAAGGAAGAGAGGAAGGTACATATTCATATCTCTTCTTCCTTAAGTCAACAAACATTAATAAGCACCTATTGAGTGATAAGCACTAAGGTTGCAAAAGAAGGTAAAAGACTAACCAAACAAAACTAGGGGCTCTAGCTAAGACTTGAAAGAAGGCAGGAAGCAAGAGACATATGTGAAGATTCTAGGTATGAGATATAGCCAGTGAAAAAAGTTAGGGGTGTCTTATGTGAACAACAGCAAACAGACACCATCATTATGGCTTGCAGAGTATATGGAAGGTAGAATAAAGTATAAGAAGACTGAAAATGTAGGGAAGGAGATAAAAATAAGAGCTTTAAAAGCCACCAGCATTTTTTTATTTGATTTTGAAGGTATCAGGGAGTCAATGTTGTTGTCGATTCTTTGTTGTTTGATCCCAGTCCAAGAGACTACATAAAAATAAGGAGTCAATAAAGTTTGGTTGAAGAGAAGTTGAAGTATGGAAAAGATCTTACAAGAGCAGAATTAGCAGGCCCTGGCAACAGGAGAGAATAGGGTGTATATATGAGATGTTGTGTATGTAGAATTGATAATACTTGAGAACTAATTGGACATGGAATGGTGAGAAAGAGAGAGAGAAATTGAGCATGGCATCTGGTTTGCAAGCCTGGGAGACTGAAAGGATGGTGGTATCTTCAACCATAATAGGAAGATTAGGAAGAGGGACAGACCCAGGAGTAGGGTGAGAGAATTAAAATATTAGTTGATACCTTATACAGTTTCTTATCTAAATTTTCCTCTATGTTCCTTTTCCTCCCCCCTCAGAGAGCCATCCCTTATAATAAAGAATTTTTTTAAAAGAAAGAAAAAGCAGAAACTAGGCATTAACCCACATTTAACACCATATACCAAGATAAGATCAAAATGGGTTCATGATCTAGGCATAAAGAATGATATTATAAATAAATTAGAGGAACATAGGATAGTTTACCTCTCAGACCTGTGGAGGAGGAAGGAATTTGTAACAGAAGAAGAGCTAGAGATTATTATTGGTCACAAAATAGATAATTTTGATTATATTAAGTCAAAAAGTTTTTGTACAAACAAAACTAATGCAGACAAGATTAGAAGGGAAATAATAACCTGGGAAAACATTTTTACATTCAAAAGTTCTGATAAAGGCCTCATTTCCAAACTATATAGAAAATTGACTCAAATTTATAAGAAATCAAGCCATTCTCCAATTGATAAATAGTCAAAGGATACGAACAGACAATTTTCAGACAAAAAAATTGAAACTATTTCTAGTCATATGAAAAGGTGCTCCAAATCATTATTGATCAGAGAAATGCAAATTAAGACCACTCTGAGATACCACTGCACACCTTTCACATTGTCTAGGATGACAGGAAAAGATAATGACGAATATTGGGAGGGAAGACTGGGACACTGATACATTGTTGGTGGAACTATGAAGGAATCCCACCATTCTGGAGAGCAATTTGGAATTATACTCAAAGAGTTATCAAACTGCATACCCTTTGACCCAGCAGTGCTACTTCTGGGCTTATATCCCAAAGAGATCTTAAAGGAGGGAAAGGGACCCACATGTGCAAAAATGTTTGTGGAATCCCTCTTTATAATGGCTAGAAACTGGAAACTGAGTGGATGCCCATCAATTGGAGAATGGCTGGGTAAATTGTGGTATATAAATATTATGGAATATTATTGTTCTGTAAGAAATGACCAACAGGATGATTTCAGAGAGACCTGGAGAGACTTAGATGAACTGATGCTAAATGAAATGAGCAAAACCAGGAGATCATTGTACAGCATACACGGCATACACAGCAACAACAAGACTATATGATGATCAATTCTGATGGATGTGGACCTCTTCAACAATGAGATGATTCAGATTAGTTCCAAGTGTTCAATAATGAAAAGAGCCATCTACACCCAGAGAGAGGACTATGGGAACTGAGTGTGAACCACAACATAGCATTTTCACTCTTTCTGTTATTGTTTGCTTGCATTTTTGTTTTTTTTTCTTTCTAGATATGATTTTTCTTGTGCAGCAAGATAACAGTATAAATATGTATACTTATATTGGGTTTAACATATATTTTAACATATTTAACATGTATTGCACTATCTGCCATCTAGGGGAAAGTGTAGAGGGAAGGAGGGGAAAAGTTGGAACAGAAGATTTTGCAAGGGTCAATGTTGAAAAAATTACCCATGCATGTTTTGTAAATGAAAAGCTGTAATTAAAAAAAAAGAAAAAGAAAGGGGAAAAGAAAAAAAATTCCAAAAACCAAGGAACATTTTGAAAAATAAAACTGTTATATATAATGTTGCATACTCATGGACTCTAACTTCATCAAAGGAGTGGGGGAGATGTCTTTTCATATTTCTTCTCTGGCACCAAGCTTATTCTTTATAATTTTATAAAAAGCAGTTTCAGTTGTTTTGTGGTTGCTATTCTTTCCATTTACATTGTTGTAGTGATTGTATATGTTGGCTTTCTGGTTCTGTTTATTTTAATTTGTATCAATTCATGTGAGTCTTTCCATAATTCTTTATATTTGCCATATTCATTATTTCTTCCAGTACAGTAATATTCCATTTACATTCATGTACCACATTTTGTTTAGCCATTCTCTAATCAGTGGACATCTATTTTGTTTCCAGTTGTTTGCTACTACTAAAAGTGCAGCTATAAATATTTTGCTTTATATGGGGCTTTTCTTTTTATTTTTACCTTCTATGGTATATGTCTCAGCAGTAGAATTTCTGGACCCAAGGTATGTACATTTAAGTTACTTTTTTCAACTGTTTCTAAATCGATTTCCAGGATAGCTGGACTAATCTTTTCACAACATCTCCAACAGTGACAATTCCAATCTTTTGTCATCTTTATCAACTGACTGGGTGTTATAATTGTTTTGTGTTTCTCTTCTTGTTAATGATTTGGGGATTCAATGTCTTTTTTTAAAAGTTTGCAATCTTTTTAAAAATTATTTGTTTAAACCCTTTCACTATTTATTCATGGCAGAATGGCTCTTGTCCTTTTATATCAGTTTTAATTCACATATTGTTGAGCCCTGGATGAAAAAATCATAGCCACTTCCCACCCCTTCCTTGCCATTAGGACTGGAAATTGAGTTTAAAAAAAGACTCCAGGAAAAACCCTGAAGCTCTGACCACTTTTACATACCATTGTGTCATACACTCCAGGTGCATTATCTTGGTCCTTGTTAGGATAATTCCCTTTCTTTTTGAGTATTGCCCCATGCCCTGATGCTCCCTGTCATTTGGAGGGTTTGGGTATTGGATGGGGGTGGATGGTGCTTCCTTATCCCTCTTTTTGCACAGCTCTGTAGTGAGATCACTGGAGGCCCCCAATTTCTTAGGCTATCTATGGTGATTATCCCTACTTATGCCATGTTCCTGTTCAAGATGAGAGTGAAGATATTTCCTTTAATCCCGAGGTTCTTAACCTGCTCTGTTGGCATATTTCAGGATCTGTGAATATGAATGAGGGAAAAAAATCTTTATTTCAATATTATTGCTTTCCATTATAATCCTATATATATTTTATGCAGTTAAAAATTATTCTGAGATAGAGTCCATATGCTTCACCTGATTGATAAAGGGGTCCAGGATACAGAAAAATTAAGAACCTTAGTCTTTTTTACTGGTTGTGATCCTTCTCTTTCTCTCCATCTCCCCTCCCCCACTCAGGCCACAAGCCCTCTTCCTTTGATTTCCTCCCTTTCTCTTCTGGTTAGTAGTCCTATCCATTTTCCTCGAAGAGAACACATTTTATTTTCCCTAGTTACTGAAATGGAAAGGGAGGGGGACAAGAAATAAAAAAGCCAGTACATGATATAATACAGTGAAGAATATCTGTCTTAATTATATTTATTGTTCTGGGGCATGTCTGAACACTAACACAGATCCTTTTCTAAAATCACTAAAATCTATCCATTCATTCATTCTTTCATTCATTCATTCATTTATTTCTTTATTCATTCAAGAAACATTTTTTTGAGGGTCTGAGTTAACCTATGAATTTTTGTACTTGGGTCAAGCACAGCAAACAGCACTCAGGCAGCAGCCCTGGAAGGCACTTTTAGTTTTAGGAGAAGGCAAATATCCCCAGTGAGGACAAAGAAGACAGAGACCCTAGGACACCTTAAGGCCAATGCTGGTGAAGTTGATCCTCCTGAGGACACCATCTGGTAGTTTCCTATTTTAGCTAATAATTCTTGATAACAAGGTGCTAAGGTGAGTCATTTTCTTCACACAGAAGCCTGACTTCTGGGGGCGGGGTAGCATGGAAACCCTTATAGCAAACAGAAAATGTATTTTAGGGAAAGGATTGAAAGAGTACTTGAAGCAAGGATGGACTGGTGAATGTCTGCCAATTTGGTTGTAGGAGAGAAAGATACATGCTCACACTCTTTAGTTTAATCTCCATCATTAACACTTTCTTAAGTTTAGACAGTCAAAAAAAAATCAAATCCTCATTTCAAGTGATTGCCAATTTCTGAGATGTAAATACTGGGTGTAAACACTGAAAATTTAACAATGGTTTGAAGCAGAGGGAAAGGACTTTAGAGATTATCTAGATCAATATCTTCATTTTTAAAAAAGCAGAAAATTGAGATACCAGAGAAAGAAAGTGATTTTTCCAACATCACCGAGGTAGGTTCATTGAACTTTGACTGATATTGAGTCTGTGCTGTGGTAGCACAAAATGAGAATCCAGGTTTATTCACAGACTCACAAACTGAGCCAGCAGAGACCTAAGTGTACTTTTTGTTCAATTGCCTCATTTTACATACACCCAAAATTAATGTCAGAAAGAAGACTGGAAGCTCTCTCCTGATTCTAAGCCAATGCTGTCTCAGTCGGGTTGGTGAAATTTGGCCTCTCTCCAGGGCAATGACCCCAGCAAATGTGACTCAGGGAAAGTAGCAGAACTGGAAGAAGGAGGGGACCTTCATCTTCCCATGCATATCGTGGGCTCAAACTCACTGTCCTGTCGGCTGGAATGGTTGAGAAAAAGCCTTTGGAATGGGAAAAAACATTGTGAAGTAGAGGAAGAGAGGAACCGAAGCTTTGTTTCCCTCTTTGTCTGCCTCTCTTCAGCCCTTGTTCTACTTTAAGTGACCTTCCACCCCAGTCCAACTTGCTAAGGTGCCACTATGGATTCTCAGACCTTAGGAAGCAGTTTTCCCTTCCCTTCATTTGTTCTAATGCTCTGAAGTTCCCCACTCTTGGCTTCCAGGGCACCCCACTCTTTGGGGAGATTGCCGTGCCCCACCTCCCTCAAGAATCCTAACTGAAATGTTTGGTGCCATTTCATTTGTCCAACTTTGTACCCTATGAAGGGCCCCCTTTTCACATACTGTTTGGGGAGGGGCCACGAAGACTATTCCCCAACAGCATGCTTGTATTTCTTAATGCCTTGGTCACCTCCTGTCTTCGGGGAAAGAATATGCTTAAACTCCCCATAACCAACCCTGAAGGACTTAAACTAAAGTAGGTCTATCTCCCCATAGCTATATAGGGCTCAGAGCTCAGCCGCTGATAGACATGAGTTCTGTACTTTCCAGATAACTTCCTCTTTGGAATCTATGCTTGCCCATGCATTATACCCCAAAATATAGTTCAAGGAACTAAACATCCAGCTAGAATGAGAGTCTGATCCTAACTTGCCGTTCTTTCCTTGCCTTCAAGGAGCTTAGGAAAAATATAGAACTAATTAAATATCTTAAAGGAAAATGGAGATTCCAAGAGGGAAAGGAAGAAAAGTCAAACCTTACAGATATGGGCCTTTATAAAGACCCAGAGGTGAGAGATGGAGTGTTGTGTCAAGTTAAGTAGGTCATTTGGACTAGATGTAGAGTAAATGAAGGTAACCAATGTGAAATCACTCTGGAATGGTAGGTTGAAGCCATATTGTAAAGTGTTTTTTCATTGTCAAGCAAAATGAGTTTTAATTATGACTGTCTTCTTTAGGAGTGCCCTATTATTTTCAAGACAATATAAAATTTACTCAGCCTGAAATTTAAGGCTTTCCCTAGTCTGACTCCTAACATTTCCAGTCTTATTTGTTTGTTGCTCTCCTACATATCTATTAGGTTCCTGTCAGACTGTATTATTGGTCATTCCCTAAACTCTTTATTTTTCAAAAACCCTTCTCTGATACCATCCCCAGCCCTCATTGTTAGTACACTCTCTCTCTCCTAAAGATTACTTTGCATTTATTTATCCATGTACATGTTATATCCCGTCACAGAATGTAAATTACCTGAAGAAGGGGATTGTTTTATTTGTTATTTTCTATATCTAGCACCTAGCATAGTGCCTTGCACATAGTAGGTATATAATAAATGGTTAATGAATTCAAATTGTTGTCTCTATGCCTTTTCTAAAGACTTTCTACTTTGAATGTCCTCTATCCATCCTTTAAGGCTATCCATCCTCTATCCCTATCCTTTAAGGCTAAATTCATATGCCATCTTGTCCATGAAGTATTTCATAACCACCCTCAAACAGGAGAGTCCTATCTCTCTCATAAGTGTTTATAATTCTTTATTTGTATCTCTTTTATAGCACATACCTATGAATATGTCCTTTCTATCATACTAAACCAGATAATCCTTGAGGGCAGGAATGAGATTTTATTCATAATCTCTGTAGCTCTCTATAGCACTTAGCATAGAGATGGAAACCTTGAAGGTGAAGGGTATCATGGGTTCTTGAATGTGTTAGTATGGTATCTGTTGAGGCTCTTTCAGCAACTGCTGTGCATTGTTCTCTAGGACCAAATAGAAACCCTTAGATTTGCCTGAACCAGCCTATGTAGTTAACACACATATACAAAAGAGGGTCTCAGTAGAGTAAAAAACATGGGGGAGGGAAATAGAGTGAGAAAGAGAGAGAGAGAGAGAGAGAGAGAGAGAGAGAGAGAGAGAGAGAGAGAGAGAGAGAAGGAGGAGAAGAAGAAAAAGAAGGGATAGAGGTAAAGAGGGAAGGAGGCAGGAAAGAAGAGGGAGGGAGGGAGAGAGGGAAAAAGGCCTGGGACAGATATCTGTGGGAAAGATATTAATGGTTAGTGTTAAAACTTGGATGAAGATCAACAAAGGCATCTGAGAAGGAGAGGTTAGAGAGGTGGGAGGAACAGGAACCATCTTGGAAGACAGTAAGCCTGCCAATTGAGGGGCATTTGAGCTATTTCTCCAGCATGTACCAAACCCTCTGAGGTTCTCTGGAGGAGCTTGAGATCTTTGCTAGGGAAAGAATAAGGAAGTGCCAGAGAGGGCCAATTAGAACTGTGTCCAACAACTGTCCATTCTTATCAAGTAAGTCTTCCTGGAGACTTGACCCCAGAAACCTAACTGAGTAATGCAGTAAAAAGAGCAGTGGGCCTGGAGTCAGGATGATTTGTTGGAAATGTCGGGAAGACATTCAAAATCACGCTCTTTGTCCTTCACAAAGAGGCAAGTATGCTAGAGAACTTCATTTAAGATCCTGGAACCCTGCTTCTTCCACTAGTCCAAGGGGCTCTGCCTAGAAGGACCTGGCTCCTGAGGAATGCTATTGTGCCTAGTCTATTAATGGCCTCATCTACTATGAGAGAGACTTATGTAACTGTGACAAGGGATGTCCTAGAGAATGGGATTCTTGGCAAGTCCTACTAATAGGCTGAGCTTCAGGTGGCAGGCTGATATGGGAGAGAGCCATGAGAGATGGAGTAGATAAGATCTTCCTCTATACTGATTCCTGGATGGTAGCCACAGGTTTAGCTAAGTGATTTGGAGCCTAGAAAGCACAAAACTGGAAGATTAAAGATTCTTTCCTTTGGGAGCTAGACTAATGGAGAAATTTTGCCAATGGCTCCTATAGCGTGGTTGTTTTGGGGGCCATAACAGCAAGCATCAGGGACATTATACCTTAACCATTCAGGGCGAAGCTATTATGAGGAAAACAGAGATTAGGGAATGAGTCCATTACCAATATAAACAATGGGATGGTGATACCATGTTGTACTGGGCACAAAACCACATGATCCCCCTAAGGATAATGTAATTATTCCTGCCTAACTGGGTCCCTTGTGCTAATTGGATCATCTATCTTATTTAAATGGTCTTACTTGTCCCTAACTTGCAAAATGGCACTCTCTGATCTCAGAGCAAAAAGGTTTCCCTTTCCTAATCAAAGGCCACTTCATCACGAACGTAACTGCCAAGATCAGGCATTCAGCCTCCTCAAAGCTATGTCCTTAACAAGTCAGTACTACCCTAGGATGAGGAAGAGTTCTCTGGTCCAATGGTTTCTGGGGTCAAGTCTCCAGGAAGAATTACTTGATAAGAATGGACAGTTGTTGGACACAGTTCTCTAACTAGCCCTCTCTGGTTTCCTTGTTCCTTCCCTAGCCAAGATCTCAAGCTCTCACAGAGGACCTCAGAGGGTTTGGTACATGCTGGAGAAATAGCTCAAATGCCCCTCAATTGGCAGGCTTATTACCTTTCAGGATGGTTTGTGTTCCTCCCATCTCTCTAATCTCTCCTCAGTTTCCTTTGTTGAATCTTCATCCAAGTTCTAATCACTAACTATGGGTATTTCACAGAGTATCTGTCTCAGGCCTTTGTCTCTCTCTCTCTCTCTCTTTCCCCTCCTTCTCCCTACTCTCTTCCTTCCCTCTCGCCTTCTCTCTTTCCCTTCATCCTTCTCTCCTTTTTTCTCTTCCTCCCTTCTTCCCCCCTCTTCCTTTTCCTCTCCTTCTCCTGCTTCTTCATCTCTCTCTCTCTCCTACCATATATATATTTATACATAAAATTTCCCTTGGTGACTCATCAGTCCCCATGGATTCAATTAATATCTTTATGCTGATGATTATGGAATCTACATATCCACTCTTAGCCTCTCTACTGACCTGAGTCTTGGCTCTCCAGCTGCCTTCTGGACATCTCAAACTGAGTAACCTATAAACATTTTAAATGTAACACGTTCAAAACTGAACTCATTATCTTATCCTTCAAACCTTGCCCTCTTCCAAATTTGCCTGTTACTACTGAAGGGAACACCATCTTCACAGTCACCCAGGCTTGACTAGAGGACATCCTTAGCTCCTTATTCTCTCTCTTCTCCTCTGTCCATATCAATCATACCTTGATAATACTTCTCAAATATGCCTCCTTTCTCTCTTTTGACACTGTCACCACCATGATGGAGGTCCTCATTATTTCATATCAGGGCTATTGTCCTACCACAAATCTCTCTAGAGTTTATCCTTCCCTAAATTATCAAGGGGATCTTTTTAAAGTACTGTCTGACAATGTTACATCTTCCCTCTACCTCCTCCCAACTCAGTACATTCAGTGACTCCTTATCATTCCTAGCATCTGATATAATATTTTCCATTTAAATTCAAAGTCCTTCAAAATGTGCCCCTCCCCACTTTTCAGTTTTCTTATATCTTACAGCATAAAGGCCCCCAGCCCATCTCCCTCCACCTCCATAACCCACTCATGCTTGTCCTTGCTATTCCTTACATATGACACTATATCCCAAACTTTGGAATTTTTCCTGCTATCTCCCATGCCTGGATGCTCTCCCTCCCTATCTCTGCCTCCCAGTTTCCTTAAGATGCAGCTAAGATCCCACCTTCTACAAGAAGCTTTTCCTACTCTGCCTTGATTCTAGTGTCTTCCCTCAGGTGATTATTTTCTATTTTTTCCATTTTTCTTGTTTGCGTATTTTGTCCCCCATTAACTTGTGAGTTCCTTGAGAGCAAGAACTGTTTTTTTTCCCCTTTCCTTAATATCCCTAGCACTTAGCTCAGTGCCTGGCATAGTTGACACTTAATAAAGTGTTTATTGATTGAGTGAAGGAAGACAGGAGAGAGGGTCATAATTCGGAACTGAAAACAAAAAGTTCTTTTAAATAAAGAAATGTTTATTGACTGGCTGCAAAGATTTTTTGTGGGTTTTTTTTTTTGTTTTTGTTTTTTTTTTTTTTTGGTGTGTGCATGTTTTTGTTTATTTTATTTTATTTTATTTTTTGTGGGGGGACCAGGGACCAAGGGGTTGGTATTATTGGTTTCTAATAGCATGGTGGAAGTGAAAGTGTCACTGCCTAACTATGGTGAACATATATTTACTTGGAAGAAAGGGAATCTCTTAACTAATGTCTGGATAATTCTGAATCCCTGGGAAGGAGTAGAGGGTCCTTCTTTAGTCCTTGTGGAAAAAGGGAGCCGTCCCCCTGCAGAAGTCTTTTTTAAATTAAAGCTTTTTATTTTCAAAATATATGCATGGATAATTTTTCAAAATTAACCCTTGCAAAACCTTGCGTTCCAATTCCTCTTCTTCCCCCACCCCCTCCCCTAGATGATGAGCAATCCAATATATGTTAAACATGTTAGAAATATATGTTAAAAATAATATATGCATGCATATTTATACAATTATCTTGCTATACAAGAAAAATCAAATCAAACGGGAAAAAATGAGAAAGAAAATAAAACGCAACGTCAACAACAAAAAGCATGAAAATGCTATATTGTGATCCACACTGAGTTCCCACAGTCCTCTTTATGGGTGTAGATCTCTTCATCACAAGATCATTGGAACTGGCCTGAATCATCTTATTGTAGAAGGGATCTGCAGAGGTCTTGAAGGGGGCAAAAAATGTGCATTATTCTCCTAACATCAGGGAGAGTTTCTGGTGGGTGAATTAGGGAACACTGCCTGGGTGGTAGATTGGGAGAACCCGAGCGTTTACTTCCACCTCTGGGGAGGCTTATGAACTCTAAGCTACTTGACTCTGGATGACCACGCTGGGTTACAAAGCATTGTTGACCAGGAAGGGGGAAAGTTCTGTCTCTGATGCTTCTGGTGATGCTCCCCGCTCACCATTACTGCCTTCTAGTGGGAGAGGAATCTGGGACTGTGGTGGTGACATCATCTCCTTTGTGTCCCTGATGTTCCTGGTGCCATTCCAGCTCATTGGCTCATCATCACCACCTTGTATTAGGAGACCCACAGGGGACTGGCCTTGTGGTGTTGCCTGCTCCAGAGACCAGATTGATGAGATCTAAGATTTGATCTTTCTGAAGAGAGGAGAAAAAGCCTGGGCTTTCTGGCTTTCGTCCTCCTCTCCCTCTATTTTTTCTTTCTTATTTTCTTTATGGTGACTCTTATGGGGAGGAGAAATGGAAGAGTCATAAGTTTTTTCTTTCTTTTCCCCTTGAAACTATCACTACTAAGCAGAGTTCCCAGTTAAAGTCCTGAAAGCATTTAAATAGTAGGAGAACCTCTAGAAGAGTCTCAGGACCTTGCCATCATGGGAGTACTATGGGATAAATCAAAGGCTACCAGAATTTCCCCCTCCCCTGCAACATGAGTGCAGAAAAGACACAACGACCAAGACTTGATGGGCCCAGGAGTAGGGTAAAACCCAACTTGTGTCTTCCTTGGTGGTCACTTCCCTCCTAGTGGTCACTGATTGGGTTGATATGGGTTTTTTTGGTCACTTGATGGTATAAAAGATCTCCCCTACGTGAAGGTTGGATCCCTTTTGGCTTAGTGGATGTTTACACAAGAATCACCCCACCTACCTAGTTGCTAACCAGACTTGTTTCCATAAAGATACGAAGGCTATGAAAGCTAAGAGACAATGAGACTTATTACATAACCTTGCTATGTTTGGACTAAATAAACCACTTTTATTAAACTGTTCAGTGGCAGTGTCTTATTTAGTTCTTGCATTGAATTTAGGAGACTACTGGTGTTAGACCTGGCCCTATAAACCTGTCACAGCAGTAGCAGATCTTGTCTCCTCCTTACCTCCAGCAAGGCTGCTAGTAGTACCAGCATAGCCTTCCTACTTTCCACAAATGTGGGCAAGATTCCAGATCATATTTGTTCATGTCACCTACAAGCCATATTTTGTATTTTTAGGCAGTCCTATATACATAGTGTACATTAGTAAATAAGGGATTAGGGCAGGGCATGTAGGGCCAAGAAAATCCCATGATTTGTGTTTTTTTTTTTTTTTAATCCTATGTTTAAAGAAAAAAAAAGAAAAGCACGAATAGAATAGGAATATAAATACCAAAGAATGGTGAGAGGAAGCCCTTAATCACTGGCTGAGAGTGTTCTTGAAAAAAATAGAAGGGTTATGATACAGGCTTATTGGGGGGAGGGGAAGGAAATCTATTGATTGCTGAACATCAATAGCATTAAGTAGCTATGCTGGAATCCTTGACTTGGAAGGTTTCTGAAATCTTATCTTTCTTCCTTTCTTATCCTGCTATAATTTTAGTAGATTTTAGTTTACAGGCAAGGAAATTCAGAGTTTAAACAAAGGTGAAAGGTATGGGTGGCTTTTATCTAGACTGCTGGCTTATGACATCAGATCAAGCCCATCTGCTTAATGTAGATGAGTTTTTCCCCAGAGGAAACCCAACTGTCGAGTTTCCTGACAAGAGATTTTGGTGGTTGTGGGGGTGAAGGGTCTGGGAGGAAGTAGGGATGGCTGTCCTAAATAATGGATTTCTAATGGCCTTGGAAAAGCTTTGTTACGTTATCCAGTGGGCTTCAGAAACCATGCTGTCCTCCGGGGATTTGCTGTGAAGCAGGAGACCAGAGAGAAGAAACACTTGCTAATAAGTGAGGAGGGGTATGAAATGAATGTTGATGTAGAAATAGCTGCTTTACTGGCCTCATTTCCAAAACTTGCCTTTCAAAAGAAAACCTTTAGAAAAAAAATTAGGATTATTGGGGGCAAAGGAAAACTTTATGAAAATACTAAGTAATTAAGTAGGTGATGACTACTGATCAATAATAGTAACAGTGGTGTTAATATTAAATAATGTATTCATATTGCCTTTCTCTTCTGAATTGGAGAGCTTGGAGAACAAGCTCTTTGTGTCAGATATTCTTTGAAATCCTTCTCTCCACAATAACCAAAACAGTTCCTCTGGGAAAGGGGGAAAAGGTTATTCTCGCCTCTTGGGAAGAATTTGGTGGGGGGGGGGGGGAGAGGAGAGATAATTAAGCTTTTAAAGTTGGAAGAGACTTTTACTGATAGGGAAAACAAAAAGTTGAGCTAGTAGAACTATTCATTTTGTGTCTTAGTTGAATGATAGAGGCAGGATGAGGGCCTCCTTCTGGGTAGTTCTATCTCTTACCTAGATCACCCTGAGTAAACATCTGCATTATCAGCACAACAATATGATGTTTATCGAAGGGCCCTGAAGGAATTACCTAACCTACTTAGTATTTTGGGAAAATGTGGAGGACAAAGCTGAAGTTAGAAAACTGGAATGATCCAGGGTGGTCTGAATCTTTTGGAAAGTGAAAAGGAGTTATTTGAAAATTACTTATAGGCATGTTTGATGTCCGTATTAAAGTTTTTGATGAAGCCAGTCAAACTCATTTGCCTAATTTCTCCAGTGAATTCAGATGACTACTTGGTTCACTGTGTGGTACAGAGAGAGACTTACACAAGCTAATTATCTCCTTCCCCCCCCCCCCCCCCCCAGACATGAAGAAACAAACAAAATAAAAAGGTAGAAAAATAGAAGAATATATGAAATATAACTGACCTAAAAATGGATCAAGGTGAAATAACTTAAAAATTATTGGACAACCTGAAAGCCATAATTTAAAAAAGAATCTAGATGTCATCTTTAAAGAAATTATCAAGAAAAACTTCCCTGATATCTTAGAAGCACAGGGTTGAATAAAAGTTGAAAGAATTCACTGATAACTTCCTGAAAGAGATTCCAAAATAAAAACTCTCAAATTCCAGAGCTCCCAGATCAAGGAGAGAAATATTGCAGGCAGCCAGAAAGAAACAATTCAAATATTGTCGAGCCACAATGAGGCTAACACAAGATTCAGCAGCTTCTACATTAAAGGATCAGAGGGGCTTGGAATATGATCTACTATGCATAATTTAGCTATTCATATCAATACAACAATCTAAGACAATTCTAAAAGACTTGATGAAAAATGCTATCCATTCCAAAGCAATCTCAATAGAATTTGGACAGAAAATGCCATATGAATCCAGAAAAAGAACTAAGGAGACTGAATGTAAATCAACACATGTTATGTTCACTTCTTTTTTCTGTTTTTTTTTTTTTTATCTCTCTCATGACTTTTCTCTTATGCTCTGATATTTCTCCTCCTCATGATTTATAAAGTACTTTATATTAAAATAAATAAATTACTAGAAAAATACTATCCATTTTTCCAGAGAAAGAACTGATGGAGGCTGAATGGAGATTGAAGCATGCCTTTTTTTTTTTTTTTTTTTTTTTTAACTTTCTTTGATTTTGGTGGGGGGAGTGTTTTTTTTTGCAAGGATGAGATCTGCTTTTTCCTTCACAATATGACTAATAAGAAAATATGTTTTGTGTGACTACATGTATATAATCTATATAAAATTGTTACCTTCTCAATGAGGGGAAAGGTGAGAGAAGGAGGGAAGAAATCTGGAACTCAAAAAAAATTTAACTAAATATTAAAAATCATTTTTAAATGTAACTGGAAAAATATTTGGTAATAAAGAGTAATTCATATATTTTCACGGGTGTCTTAAGATTTACAAAGTGTTTTTCCTGCAAAACCTCTATGATATTCAAGGCAAATTCTAAATACCCTTATTTTAGATATGAAAACAAAGGATTAATGTATTTGTCTAAAGTCACACAGTAGATATCAAAAAATAGTGTCACTTAAGTCCCAGTTTCCTGATTTAAAGTTCAGTTCTCTCTCTACTACATCATGGTAATTCTCAACACAGTCCACTAACGAGCTTGAGGATATTTTAAAGAGGGTTGTAGGGATGATGAGAGTACTGGAGACCCTGTCATATATAAGAGAATTGGTTGAGGAAACTACAGATGGTTAGCCTAGATAAGAGCATTTTTAGCTGGGACATGATAGCTGTCTTCAAGAATTTCAAGGGTTGTCATATGGAAGAAGAATTACATATACTCGTTCTGCTTGCTCCCAGAGAGCCAAACTAGGATGGATAGACGCAGCAGAGAGAAAAATGTGGGCTTGATATAAAGAAAAACCTTTCTGGCCAATTGGAACTATTCAAAAGTAAAATGGGCTATGTCCAAAAGGTCTGGGCTCCACAGCACTGGAGGGCTTCAGATGGAGCCAGGGTGACAATTGTCAGGTTACTCTCAAGGAGATTCCAGTTCAGGTTTTCACGGATCTAGTTGATCTCTAAGATCTTTTCTAACTCAGTGGTTGTTTCTTTTGTTTCTCTGGAAATGACTTTTACCCAATGACTGATGCGTTTACATAGCTTAAACTTTTAGATTTAATTTTTTCATTACATGGGTAACATCTGCACTTAGTTGAAATGTGTAAGTTCCTCTCTGAGTCTTACTAAGTTGCTTTTGTATGTGCACTTAATGTTATCTCTATTCAATCATTTTCAGGACAGAGCTAGGCATTTCCTCCCCATAACACCGAATACAATAATATAGAGTGTTAATAATAAAAGATTACCTTTTTCTAAAATTTAGCAGTTTATAAAGTGCTTTCCTCACAATAATCCTGCAAGGCAGATAAACCCATTTTCCAGATAAAGAAACTGAGATTTAGAGAAATACAGTGACTTGCCTAGGATCCCACAACTGAAGTTGGAAGAGGGACAAACCCAATCTTCAGACTCTAAATCCAGACTTTTTATACTGCAGGCCACTGCCTATCAACTAAAGTTGAACATGTTGAGTCAGCGTTGTTGACTGACTGACCGAAATGATGAGAAAAGTTTCTATCCTGAGAATTACAGCATCTTCAGCAATGCTGGTTTATATAGAAAGCCCATCAGTTACATAAGTTTATTGGCTCTTTTGCCAAGAATGACATGACATGGAAGGATTGCCAAAAATAATTAGAAAGCTGGATTTTATTAAAAACATTGGATGCAATGTCTCATGAAATTTTACTTGTGAAATGAATTCAGATTGGGGTGGAAAAGAACCTTGCAATGCATATGGGTGGAAAGTACTGGCAACGACTGAAGATAAATAGCAATGGGGTGGTTTTGCTGGAGGTGTCTGGAATTGGTGTTTGTTCTGCCCTTATTTAACATCTTCAATAATGATCTGGAAGAGGAGGTAAACAGCACGATAATGAAATTTGCATAAGATACTTAATTGGGAGGTGCCGTCATAACCAGAGCGGGCAGCAAAGTGATACAAATGCCTCAAAAGAGGTTAGAGATATAGGTGGAAAATAACAAAATAAGAATTTTGCTTGGAGGGAAAAAGACAAATTCAATTGGGAGGAAAGTCTAAAATAGGATATTCCCCCAGAGAAAAGAAAGATGGAGAAATAATGTCAAAAGAAGCTGAAACAGAGGGTGAACTGAGTTGGCAAGAAAAGGGGGATGGGGAAGACCAAGATAGATAGTTGAGGGCATTTAAAAAGGCATATCAATGTCAGGGGTTCCCCACTTCCTATCCCTAGAAACCTACCCAAAGAAATGTCACATTGGGTCAGACCATTAGTTCATTCAGACTAACAATTTATCTCTGCCGGATACTAGAATAGAAAAAGAGACTGCTTTCTTTCATGATAATTTCTCCCAAATTAGAGGGGGTACCACCAAAATAAGCCCCCCCCCCGTGCCTTTACTCTGGCATAATACTAGACTTTCTATAGAAAGAAATATTTATTTCAGAATCTACAGGTTAGAAGGGACCTCAAAGATGATCTAGTCCATCATGTATCTAAATGCATATATATACACCCTACAGCACTCTTGACAGTGTTGATAATGGGATAGTTGAAAGAGCATTAGATTTAGACTCACAGGACTTAGGTCCAATTCCTGGTCTATAACTTACTACCTGTGTGATCTTGTACAAGTCACTCTCTGTCAGGGCTTTTGGCATTTCCTTACGCATGAAGTGAGGGGGTTAGACAAAATTACCTCGGTAGTCATTTTTAGCTTGAAATCCCATGTTGATCTAGCCTCCATTTGAAAATTTCCAAGGATAGGAATTTTATTATTTCTCAAGGCAGTCTGTCATTTTATACAGCTCTAAATGTTGGGGTATTTCTCTTTATATTGATCTGACATCCACTGACTAGTTCTAGTTTTGCCCTTTAGTGATGAGTAAGATAAGAGTAGGCAGACAGAGTATGAGATTGGCCTGGTACCCAAATCCTCTTACTCCAAAGGCAGATTTGCCATTGCCAAATTTTTTTTTAATTGATAGAGGAAATCAAGCCAAGATTATGGAATAAAAGAAATTAGCATAACCAGCTCTTCCCACAATTACTAAAACAACAATCTAGCAAGAATGATAGACAAGTAATGACTGTGCTACAGTGGATCATATTTTCAATTCAAGATTACAAATTTTACCTACAAGTAAGTGATCACCAGTTTAGGAACTATAGAACAGGCATGGACAAGAATCACAGATTCAGTGATCAGAGTTCTGATCCAGGCCAGCAGCACTTGGATGACCAGAGTAGATCTTGAACTCAATCCCTTGTCCAGGTCAGCAGATCTGGGTCTCTCAGAGGAACTGGGAGTTCAGAATCAGCACAAAGAGTTCCTGTCTAAATTAGTAATACTAATATGAAGTTGCCCAAAGCAGACTGCTGAAAGAATGAGTAAACAAAAAAGATAAAGCGTTATTGTGATGCCAGGAGTGATCAAGACACAAACCTTAGAGAGGTGAACACCTCCTTCAAACAACTCCCGTGTGTGTGTATACATATAAGCAAAGCCTCAAAGAAAGATAAAACTTCCCTGTAAGATCAATTAGAATTACGAGAAGGAATGAAGCAAGAAAAGAGGGGAGAAAGAGACAGAGACAGAGACAAAGAAACAGAGAGACAGAGAGAGAGAGAGAGAGAGAGAGAGAGAGAGAGAGAGAGAGATAAAAAGACATTATGAATGAAATAAAGGAAATAATTGGAAAAGAAATGAGAGCTATGGAGAACAGATCTGAAAAGAGAATTAACCACTAGCGTAAAAGATAGAAAATCTTACCCAAGTAATAGATTTCCTGAAAAAAGAAGTTAATGACTTCCTAATACAACAAGAAAAATTAAAAACAAAACTAAAAGCCAATAGAAAAATGTAAAACATCTCATATAAAAAATAATTGACCAAGAAAATAGAGCAAAGAGAAATAATTTGAGTCATTAAACCACCTGAAAGTCACTATCAAAAAAGAGAGCATGTATATCATAAGCAATCTTGGAAGTTAACTGCCCATATATTTTAGAACCAGAGGACAATGTAAAAATAAAAAGAATCCAATGGTTACTTCCTAAAATATACCCCCAAATTAAAATCCACAAAAATATCATAGACAAAATCCAGTGCTTCACAGTCAAAGAAAAAATATGGAAAGTTATCTATAAAGGAAGAATGCAAACACCAAGTAACCACAGTCATAATCACACAAAATTTAGCTGGTATCACTATTAAGATATGTAGAGCATGGGATATTCTCAGAGGCTTACAATCAAGAATAATATATCCAGAAAAACTGTGTTTCTACAGAGAAAAAAAATTGGACCTTTAATTAACCAGAGGACTGCCAAGTGTTCCTAATGCAAAGACCAAAGTTGAACAAAAAAATTTGAAATACAAACACGTAAGTAAAAATAAATATTAAAAAAATACAAGTGAACAATCAGAAAAAACTTTATAAGGCTGAAATATTTGCAATCTAAAGGGCATGGGGGAGAGAAAATGAGAGAAACATATTTTAAGAAATGTAATGTCATCAGGAATAGGAAGAAGTTAACTAAGATAGTGGGCCCTGGGTGTTTTTGTTGTTTTGATGCTCTTAAAAGAAAAAAGGAAAGGGAAAGAATGAAAGGATACCCTAGGGAAGAAAAGGGAAAGAAGAGGAGGGAATGTTATTTTGACAAAACCAAGGGGCAAAAGTAAAAATCTACACAAATGAGGAAGAAGTGGGAGAACAGTTATCACATGAACCTCACTTTTATCTGAACTGTTTAAAGGACAATACAACACAAATCTACATAGAGTTTGGTATGGAAACATATTCAACTCGATAAGGAAACAAAAGGAAATGGGGAGAGGTAAAGGAGAATAAGGAGTACTGATCTAGCAAACATTAATCATACATAAAACAAACTATGTTCAGAGTGGGAAGAGAGATTTGAAAGGAAGGAATGAAGGAAGAATGAAAGGCAATAATTAAAGAAGGAAGGAAGGCAAGGGAAGGGAGGCAGAAAAGAGGAAGAAAGGGAAGGAAGGAAGAATAAAGGAAAGAAGGAAGCAAGGAAGGCAATAAAAAAGGAAGGAAGGAAGGGAAGGGAGATAGAAAAAAGGAAGAAAGGGAAGAAAGGAAGAAGAAAGGGAAGAAAGGAAGAAAAAAGGAAGGAAGAAAGGAAGAAAGGAAGGAAGGAAGGGATGTGGAAGGAAGGAAAGAAGGAAGGAAGGAAAGGTAGGGTAAGTAAGAATCTGTGATTGACATCTGGGTGAAAAAGAAGAGGAATATGGGAGAGGAAGTTCTTTGAATCAAACATAGAGCTTTAATGTGCTAAGCACGTTCATGTTCCATGCCCCTCTTTTTCTATATAAAGAAAGGCTGGGAGCAAAGAACAGAAAAAAAAATGTAAGTCAGTATGATGAAGGGAAATGCATAAAATTTAAAAGTTTCTGCACAAGCAAATTCAAGATTAGGAGGGAAACAGTTAACTGGGGGAAACTTTTTTTGCAGAAGCTTCCCTGATAAAGGACTCATTTCCAAGATATATAAGGAATTGATTCAAATTTATGAGAGTAAGAACCATTCCCCAATTGATAAATGGCCAAAGGATATGAGCAGGCAGTTCTCAAGGGAAGAATTCCAAGCTTTTCATAGTCTTATGACAAAAATGTTCTGAATCACTAATAATTAGAGAAAAGCAAATTAAAGCAACTCTGAGGATTCATTTCACACCTATCAGATTGGCAAAGATGACAAAAAAGGAAAATGACAAATGTTGGAGGAGGTCTGAGAAAACAAGCACACTGATGCTTTGGTGGCAGAGCTCTGAATTTGTACACCCCTTCTGGAAAACTATTTGGAATTATTCTCCAAAAGTTACTAAACTGTACAAGCTCTTTGGCTTTCTGATGCCACCATTAACTCTATTCCTCCAAAGAAATCAAGGCAAAGGGGAAAGACTCATAAGTATAAGAATGTTTGTAGCAACTTGTTATGGAAAAGAACTAGAAACAAAGGGGAACTCATCAATTGGAGAATGACTGAACAAATTGTGGAGTATTAATGTGATGGAGCATTGCTGTGCTTGAAGAAAGTCTGAGAAACCTGGGCAAACATATAAATTGATCCAGAGTAAAGTGAGCAGAACCAAGAGAACAAACTATACAGTAACAACGTTATAAAGAAAAACAATTTGGAAAGACTAAAGAACTCTAATCAATGACTTAGCCAGATCTCCAAAAGACTGATGAAGGGTACTGGATCAAGATGGAAAATGACATACTTTTAGACATAGCAAACCTATGGATTTTTTTTCTTGACTGTGTTTATTTGTTACAGGGGCTTCCCCTCCCCCCCCCTTTACTTGAGGTATAGAGGTTTTGGAGAATGGGGAAAGCTATCAATAGGGTTGCCAAAAAAGGAGAAAAAATAGATCACTAAAGCATTTTAAAATGCACAGAAATAGAAGAAAATTAAGAGGGGAAATATAGACATACAGGAGAACTTTGAAACTAATATACTGAATCTATTATATGCTATTTTTTCTCAAAAAAAAAAACAGGTTATACATAATAAAAATTCATGGGTTCTCTTTTTCGCTTCAGTTTTGTATATAGAAATTGTCTTGACTTGCATGAACTGATGCTAAGTGAAGTGAGTAGAACCAGGAGAACATTGTACACAGCAATAGCAAAATTATATGATGACCCATTTTGGCTCTTTTCAACAGCGAGGTGATTCAGGCCAGTTGGAATGATCTTGTGATGAAGAGAGTCATCTACACCCAGAGAGAGGGCTGTGAGAACTGCATGTGGATCACAACATAGCATTTTCACTTTTTTGTGGCTGGCTTGTATTTTGTTTTCTTTCCCATTTTTTTTTCCTTTTTGATTTGATATTTCTTATGCAGCATGATAATTGTGGAAATATGCATAGAAGAACTGCATATGTTTAACATATTTTGGATTGGAGGGGGCAGGGGGAAGAGAGGGAGAAAAAATTTGGAACACAAGTTTTTGCAAGGGTGAATGTTGAAAATTATCCATGCATATGTTTTGAAAATAAAAAGCTTTAAAAAAAGGAAAAATAAGAAAAATTCTCTTTTTGCTATTCATTAAATTCAGGATAAGAAAATAGAAGATAACAACAGTATGATCCATGATGACAGGCATTATTTCATTTCTTTGTAGCTCTACTATTTTCCTAGCAAGGCGTTTCATGCATTGTTACTGTTTGTCTTTCATTCTCAAAGAGGACCGTGACATCAGGGAGGTTATGCTGTGACATGCAAGGGAATTGGATTTAAGAGAGGGAGGGCTATGCAGAGTCATCTGCCTCACTTTTCCCCCAGAGCCTTCTAGGTCCAGTGGCCAGATATAGGTCAGTTCTACTGAGGATGGCCCTGGATATGGTGGGAAACTTTGGCCTTTTTAAGCTAAGATCTTACTTAAACAGGTTTCACTTAGACTGAGGGAGTCAGGGGTCCTCAAACTACGGCCCATGGGCCAGATGCGGCAGCTGAGGACGATTATCCCCCTCACCCAGGGCTATGAAGTTTCTTTATTTAAAGGCCCACTAAACAAAGTTTTTGTTTTTACTATAGTCCTGCCCTCCAACAGTCTGAGGGACAGTGAACTGGCCCTCTATTTAAAAAGTTTGAGGACCCCTGCCCCCAGTCAGTTATCAAGGCTAGTTAAGAAAGGAAGCAAAGAATGGCCTCTTTTGCCTAGTCCAAAAAAAAAAAAAAAAATCTGAGAGAAGATTCTCAGGGTTTCTGACCAAAACAGAAATAAACTGCAATTCGCATTCACTCTGAGCCAATCAGGGCCTACACAATGACCAAAAAGGGCTTGGCCTGGGACCTATTGTTGCCCAATCAATGAGAGCCATAGTAATTTGGGTTTAAGGCTTGGCCCTTAAGAAAAAAATCTAGCCAGTAAAACCTTAGCTTCTTGCAAGGTTTCCGAGATCAAAATTTACATCCCACCGGGCAGAGTACTTGCTGATAAGGGTATGATACTGTATGTGGATAGAGGGAAGGGAAGGGAAGGGAAGGAAAAGGAAAGAAGAAAGTTCTTAACAAAATACCTGCTCAATTAAGTTCAATTAAAAAAATAGCCAGCTGCTTGGTATGTGTGGTAGAAATACAGGCTTGTCATGATAATCTTGTTTGCTTTGCCATCAGTGCATCATTGGCCATGGTCAGTCGTCTTGTCCTTCCACTGGATTTCAATGACTGTGAGCCAGACGGAGGCTAATGACTTTGTACTTGCATTTCTGCCTTATTTAAATCCAACCCACTCACAGGTCAAGACATCACCCCATGACGTCATTGGTCACCCACCAGCCATTCTTTCTATAGCCTTCATCCTTCAACAAATTACTTTGAATTGCCTTCTTCCTTTGTTGTCCTATGGATTATGCTATCAGGTGGTCCCTCACAAAATGATGTAATTTCCTGTGTTGCTAATTTTTGGGGGGAGGTTATCCCCAGCCTCTAATGCCTTATTGTATCAAAATGGGGAGAAAGGAAATAAGAATTTATATAGAGCCTATTATGTGCCAGATGCTGTGTGGAGTGCTTTAAACAAATAAATAAATGTAAAACAAATAAATCCATCCATCCATACCTGTGTATGTTGATTTTAACAAACAACTTTGCAAGATAGGTGCTCTTACTATTCTCATTTTACAGTTGAAGCAGATAGAGGTTAAATGACTTTTACCTAGGAAGTCACAACTAGAAAGCATTTAAGGTCAGAATTGAACTCGGGTTTTCTTGAGCTCCATCCAGGCCCAGTGCTCTATTCACTGCATTACCAGCAGCCTTAATTCTTTTAGTCAGAGCTGAGCAGACAGAAAAAGGGACAACATGAAGCTAATAGGTACTACAAAATGTTTTAATAATAGCTAGCATTTATATACACTTTAAAGTTTGCAAAGCACTTTGCAAATATCACTTCATGTGATTTTCATAACAACCCTGGGAAGCAGGTGTTATTATTTTTCCCATTTTACAGATGGGGAAACTGAGGCTGACAGTGATGAAGCTAATAAAAGTCTGAGGTCAGTTTTGTATTCAAGTCTTTCAGACTCCAGGTTCAGGGTTCCCTCTAATTCATCATTTAGCACAAATGGACCCAAACTACATTAACAGGAGTACTTTTTTCCTCCAAGAACTTTAGCTCCTTCAGGACTTACCAGTAAATTGCTGTGTGACCTTGGGAAAGTCCACCTTTGTGGAGGTCAGTTTGCTCTTCTGTACAATGAAGTGATTGAATTAGATTGTCTCTAAGATCCTTTCCAACTCCCAGATTCTACAGTTTAATTTCATCCCTCTGGTCTATAGTAATATGGGGAGTGAGCCCCTTAACTACTAAATCTTTTGGAATAATAATAATAACTGACATTTATATAGCCTTTGAAGGTTTATAATGAGCTCTACATATATTATCTCATTTGAAACATCAACTTGGGTGTCAGAGACAAAGAGGAGACACACATTGAAAAGTGTAAAGTCATGGAGAGGAGAGGAGAGGAATGATTTAGCCAATTCTGAGGAGGAATGATTGATGAAATTTAGGAGCAGTCGATTTAGACTAAATATCAAGGAAATACTCTCTGACAATGAGAAATCAGCTTTCTGAGGAAAAGCTCCTAGCTCTGTAGGCTTAGTCACATTAAGGAGATGGGTGGTGGGGAGGGCATCTCTGCTGGGTGATGATTCTGCATGAATCTCAGATACTGAAAAAGACCCTTTGCTAGTAGGACACATAATGGAGTTTGGGGAGGTGCTGAGTCGGTGGTACCAATTCCAGAAGCAGTCCCAGTATGCTACTATGACAGCCTCCAAAGTCAAAAGGGCAGCTGAGAAGCCTAGAGTATGCTAGGTGCCATTAAGCTCTTCCCCAGCTTTAAGACTAGAAAATTTATGTTGTGTATTACATAACACACAGCCTTGTATTTGCCACTTTCTGGAATCCTAAATTCCTTTGTAATTTAGCAAAGACAGGACTGTCTATCAAACTATCAATAACAAAGAATGTCTTATCCCCATATAACATTTTATATTTTATTACTTTTTTTCTTGTATACTTTTGAAAGCATCTTACACATTCTAATAATGTATATAAATGTTTTATAAGCATTTAAGTACAATTTAGATTTTTAAATTTCTCTTTCTCCTCCTATTTCTTTTCTTCTTTTCCTCCTCCTCTTCATTTTCTACTTCCTCTTCTTCTTTCTTCTTCTTTTTTTCTTCTCCTCCTCTTTATCCTCCATTTCCTCTTCCTCTTTCTTTTCCTCCTCCTTCTTTTTCTTCTTCTCCTTCTCTTTATCCTCCACTTCCTCTTCCTCTTTCTTCTCCTCCTCCTCCACTACCTCCTTTTCCTCTTTTCCCTCTTTCTCCCGTTCTTTCCCCTCTCTCCTCTCCTTTTCTTCCTCCTCCTCTTCATTTTCTGCTTCCTCTTCTTCTTTCTTCTCCTCCTTCTTTTTCTTCTCCTTCTCTTTCTCCTCCTCTTCATCCTCCACTTCCTCTTCCTTTTTCTTCTCCTCCTCCTGCACTACCTCCTTTTCCTCTTTTCCTTCTTTCTCCTGTTCTTCCCCCTCTTTCCTCTCCTTCTTTTCCTCCTCTTTCTCTGGCCTCAGAGGCAAGGAGACTTGGGTTCAAATGTGTGCCTTTGGTATATATTGGTTGTATGTCCCCGAGCAAGTCATTTAATCTCTTCTCACAACTCTGGCGGTGATTATGAATCACAGACCTGCTTCAGAAGAAGGAATTTCCTTATCTGAGAGTTCCCTATGAGATCACCGGTTCAGTACCTATCTTTATTCCTGCTATTATTATCTAAGTTGATCTTTAGACTAGCCCTGTGAGAGAAGCATGAGAGGCATTGCTAGTCCCACTTTAGAGATGAGGATGGGGAAATTCGGGGTGAATAAAAGACAAGGTTCCCCAGAATCAGTTGTGGAATCTCCGTGTCCTTGCTGCTGACCATAGACAGAGCTTGCCTAACAATCACAACAGATGGTTCAGTGGTGGTTAAGAGGTGTTTCACCATAGCAGGTACATGGGGTCTAGTGTTGGCATTGTTGAAAAAGGGAACCAGGGGAAACCTGGGGGACACAGGAGAAGATGCTTTAGACCTTAGTAGAAAAAAGAGTTAGTGAGGCATTTAATGCAGCTCAGTTTTCTCTAAGATTGGGAAACTGTTAGCCCATGAACTTTAGAGAAGGAAGTGACCCCTTAATAAATTCTGGAGACCTGGCTCAGCATATTCTCAGCAAACCTCAGGGCACTTAAAATTCTGGGCTCTTCCAGTCCCCTTAAACCTCAGGGGGCCTTGGAGGGGGTTTAAATTTCAAGTCAATGACAAGACACTTTAGGCTGAGGTTGCTCATATTCCTAGTTTGGGCCTCCTTGGCCCATGACCTTACTTTACAGTTCAGACACGGAGCCTCTTAAAGCAGCAGAAAATCAGAGGGCAGTGGTTCTTACCACCTCCTTTCCCCTGCCCCTCCTGCCTTTGTACCCCCTGCTGTGCCTCCGGATGGATGCAGCCAGGGATCTGCAAACGGCTCAGCCACACACGCATGCAATCAATATCAGAAAAGATAAATCTGCTGCAATTGACTTCAGGCTGTACTGTCACTAAGTGACGATGAAAAATGATCAGTGCTTGAATACACTGCATTTTTATCTTTAAATCTTTCTACAGAAGCAAGTGTCAATATCAGAACACTAAATAATCTCTAGATAGCAGGAAGATGTAAGAACATTTTTTTTTCCTCGTTGAAGATGGATGTAGCTTTTTCAGAGACCTTAAATACTGAAGCAAGGAATTAGCTCTGTAAATGCTCAAAGACCATTGGCTGCTTGGCCAGTCCTCCGAGGACAATTTGAAAGCCCAACTCTGTTTTTCCATCAGTGTTCTTTAAATAACAATCCTTGGCTCCAAGGACTTCGGGGCGCTTTCCAAGTACTAATGAATCAATCAATCAATCAAATAAACCTCCAAAGCATCTTTTTCCTTAGGCAGCACTCAGTGCCCACAAGGAACAGATCAAGGAAACTGAGGCACAAGTCTTACCCAAGGTCAAATAGCATTTCAGTGCCCGGGAGAAGAATCCAAACCTGCAAACTTTGAGAGGTTGAAGTCTTTGTTCCTCTCCTAAGATCATAGAGATCTAAGAGGAAACTGAGGCCCAAAAGAAGCGACTCATTCAAGGTCACACAGGTAGTAAGAAGTGGGGTAGCCTGGGATACAAAGTGATTTAGATGCCTCTTTTGTAAAATAAATGGGTTGAATTAGATAATTTTTCAGGAACTTTCCAATTATAATCCTATAACTGACTAATCTTAGGATTCAAGCTCTCTGACTCCAAATCCAGTTTTCTTTCCATTATATTGAAAAGTAGCTTAGTAGTAGTGATTCAGTAGATGGGGTGTTGCATCTGGAGTCAGGAAGTTCTGAGTTCAAATTGAGCCTTAGACACTTACCAGATTGTGGCCCTACTTAACTTTGACTTGCTTCAGTTTCTTTGCTATAAAATAGAGATAATAATAGCATTTACCTCCCAGCTTTATTGTGAGAATCAAATAAGATTAAAATATTTGTAAAGTACTTAATACAGCGCCTTTCCTATATGCCATATTATAAAATTTTGATTTAACAATCAATTGATGGATCATTATCATCATCAAACATTTATTTGGCACCTAGGACCTGTAAGGCACCAGGAATTCAGAGATCTTCCAGCCTTCAAAGAGTTAACCATTTAGTTGACTGATAGAACTATTGAATCTTAGAGCTAGAAGCATGCTGATATTATTTTTTCCAATCTTCACATATTACAGATTGAAAAACTGAGACCCAAAGAACTGAACTGACTAGTCCAAAGTCACGTACCATCCTTTTTTTCATATCAAAACAAGAATGATATATTTAAGATTGTTCTGGGTACAATGTTCTAATTACAAAGAAAGAAATATAGTTTTTACTTTTAAAGAATTTACTGAATATCTAGAGAGATAAGACATAAGAATGGGAATAATGGACATTATCTTATATTTGCGAGCACTCTACAGTCTCATATAGTCTTACAAAGCTTTTTCAGTCACTTTGCTTTTCCAATCACAGAGGCTGATTGAGCTTATGTGGCTTTTTCCATGTAATATTTAAATATTACAGCTGGGTCTCTGACTCTAAATCTAGGTCATTTTCCATTAAACCACCCTGACTTTCTTAAGGTGATACTTTCTGTAATCAAATGAGTTAATGTGAGTAAAACTTTTTATAAAATTTAAAGTACCATAGAAATCATTTTTATTTTAATGATTAGGATAAGAATTATTGGAAGGAATGAGGAAAAATGCAGATATTAAAGAGTGAATCATAGAACATTTGAGCTGGAAGGAATCTTAGATACCACTTCTTCTAAGTCCAAATCAAAGTATTCTTACATTGGAAAGAAAGAATGGAATGAAATCATTCTATAAGAAATCATTCATTATGACCAAGTTCGATTTATGCCAGAGATGCAAAGAGCATTCCACATTAGGGAGACAATCAACATAATTAATCATATTGAAAACAAAAACAAAACCATTCCAAGTCACATCTGAATAGATGCAGAAAAGTCCATCAAAAAAGTATAATGATGCTAAACTGCTAAGTTAACAATGCTAAATGCTATAGAGAACCCTTTAAAAATATCATTAAAAAGTATCCAAAATGAGAATCAAGCATTATATGCAATTGGAATACACTAGAAGTTTTTTCCAATAAATTAAGGAATAAGGTCATAGATGGCACATTCTTCTTGTTATTATTCAACATAATTAAAAAAAAATTCCAACAGTAGCAATCAGACAAGAGAAAAAAAATAAAAGTATAAACACAGGCAAAGAAGAGATAAAGCTATCCCTATTTCCTGATGATATCATGTTTTTCAAATCCTAGAGAATTAGGGAAAACTTCACCTAATTAATAACTAGCTTTAGCAGTATTGTAGGTTACAAAATAAATCTACAAATCAAACACATTTCTATATAGCAAAACGAAATCCAAAAAAACTGAAATTCCATTTAAAATAACTACAAATGCATAAAATATCTGAGGGTTAATCTGTTAAAACTTGATACTTATATAGATTCAATTATAAAATTCTCCTTAAAGTAATAAAGAAAAACATTAAATAGGAAAATATTCAGTGACTATGGATGGGCTGTACTAACATAATAAAATTACATGTGCCAAAATTAATTTATGGTTTCAATACTCTACCACTTAAACTACCAAAGGGATAGTTTACAGAACTAGATAAAATAACAAAATTAATCTGGGGGCACAAAAGATCTAGTATATCAAGAAATGTGAAAAGGCAGCAGTGAAATAAAAATAGTTCTTTCAGATCCCAAACTGTCTTAATAAAAAAAAAAAATCATCAAAAATATTTGATATTGGTTTTAAAATAGAAAAGTAGATCAATAAAAGACTAGACAAAGAAGAATCAGAAATAATGGAACCCAATAATCCAGTGTTTGATAAATTTAAAAATAAAAATTACTTAGGAAATAACTCTCTATTTGATAAGATCTGCTGGGAAAACTAGAAATCAGTCTGTCATAAATTAGGCTTAGACCAACATCTTCTACTATATTCAATAAAAAGATACAAAATGGATATATAATCAGAATATCAAAGATCATACCATAAAAAATTAGAAGAGAAGCAGATCATATATCTTTCACAGACATGTGTAGATGAATTCTTAACCAAAAAAGAATAGTGAAAATAGTAAAAGATAAAATAGATAATTTGATTACATGAAATTAAAAAGCTTTTAAATACATAAAATTAATGTATCTAGAATAAGAAGGGAAGTGGTTGGCTAAGGGAAAAATCTTTGAGCCAGATTTTTCAGATAAAAGTTTAAAGATACTTAGAAAATTAACAGAAACATATGACCAAAAGTTATTCTGTAATAGATAGTCTTATTAACTAACAATTCTCAAAGTAAGAATTATAAACTATTAATAATTATATGAAAGAATGCTTCAATTACTAATAAAAGGAAAAATAAAAATGAAAACAACCAATGAATTAGCCAAGATGACAAGATAGCAATAGTCAAAGTTGAAGTGGTCGTGGAAAGATAAATATGTTAATATATTATTGATAGAGCTGTGAACTGGCATAATCATTCTGAAATATCATTTGAAATTATGCAAATAAAGTAGCTAAAATAACCAAATCTTCCAGAGTTTGGCACAGTGTCTGGCACATGGTTATTGTTGCTGTTCACTTTGTTTGAGTTATGTTCAACTCTTTGTGATCCCATATGGGAATTTTCTTGGCAGGGATAGTGAAATAATTTCCTTCTCTAGCTCATTTTACAAACGAGGAAACTGAGGCAAATAGGATTAAGGGATTTGCCAAAGTCACATAGCTAATAAGTGTCAGGTCTTCCTAAATTCAGGCTCTGCTCTAACTATTTTATCACCTAGATGCCCTCTGGCACATAGTAGATACTTACTAAATGATGATTGATGGATTGATTTTTGGAAACTCTACCTAGAAGGACAAACAGCATGAACAGAGATAAATGAGGGAAATGGGGAAGACTGAGAAGAAGAGATAGAAAAGGGAAATAGTGTCCTGATTGGAATGGAGGAGTGGGAAGCAGCAGGAAAGAAATTTAAGTAGAAAATGTGGAGCTATCTGATGAGAATGGGGATCTGGAAAGCCAGGAGGAGTAGGGACATTATTAAATGGGCATAAATTCCAAACAGTATTTCTTCTAGTACTATCATTGAGTTTTGCATACAGTAGGCAATTAAGAAATGCCTGATGAATTGTGAATTATTGAAAGGAGGGCATATGATATAGTGGGAAAAGCACTGAATCTAAAGTTAGAAGTCACAGGGTTAAAATCCTGACTGCCATCACCAAAGAAATGTGATCTTAAAAATCTTGGGGGCTTTCAGTTCCTCATTAGTAAAAAGAGGTTCTAAATCTATGATTCTATGAAATGAAAATGTGAATTTCACACTTTTGGAAAACATCGAGTCAAAAGCATAAGCTCAACAATTGTTCAAAAACAATTTTTGAAATCATATTACTTTTTTTAAACCTCTGTATTTTGGGGAGGTGGGTTTTTTGTTTGTGTGTTTGGTTTTGTTTTTTTTACTGGTTTTAAGATGGAATGAATTAAGTGGCCAAATGATTCCTTTTTTCTTCTCTAAGACTCTCTGAGCTACATTCTCCTTTTCCCTGGCTACTCCTCATGCTGTTCTCTGGAAAAACAAATGAAGGGGAAAGATGAGAGAGCCCTACTAGCTTCTTTTTATAGTCTAGGAGGATGGTGGCAAGTCCTCAACTGACCAATCACAGCTGCCTAAAACAATAGTTCATGCCTTGTAATCTCATCATCTTGATTAGGGAATTGTACAATCTGATAAGGGACTAACTGTGGCCCAGAGCCCTGTAATCTTGTCAAGGTGACTGGGGACCTCCCCAATTTGATCAGGGACTCCTCTGATTCATCTCTTGTTCTCTAGGTTCCCCCCTCCTTTTATGCTTCTATTAGAGAAAGACCAAACTCCTCTGTCTGACTTTCAAAGGACCTACAGAATCTGCCTCCAGCCAACCAAGCCAGCCTTTTATGTCTTTATATTTTCCAGCACACATTCTCTGCCATTCTCCTTACTATCCTCCTGCACTGCATCTTGGAGTCTTTTTTTTCCGAGCATCTATTAATTTTCCCTCGCATCTGATTTCATATCACTCTTTACTATTTTTATGTAATTATCTTTATCTGTGTCTGTATCTTCTGCTAGACTGTAAACTCCTTGAGGGCAGAGCCTATGTTTTCTTTACTTACTACATGTTCCCTGGAATCCATGTACAAGTGTCTTGTGCTTAGAGACAAGGTTCAATAAGGACTGAATCTTAATGTCTCACTGCTCCGGGCAGCTCTCCAAGACTAAAAGTTACAGAGAAGCTGCCAACCCACATTGATCAAGGGAACTGTGCCATAGGCTAAACTTTGCTCTAATCATTCAGTCAATCTATGTCAGAGGCAGGACTTGAACCCAGAACTACAGGTAGGTCATGCAGTGGATAGAGCTCTGGGACTGAAGTCAGGAAGTTCTGAGTTCAAATCCACTTACAGATACTTATTAGCTGTGTAGCCCTGACTAATTCACTTAACCCTGCTTGTCTCAGTTTCCTCATCTGTAAAATGAGCTGGAGAAGGAAATGGAAAAACATTTTGGTATCTTTGTTAAGAAAATCCCAAATGGTGTCACAAAGAGTCAGATGTAACTGAACAACAATGAATGACTTTCTGACTTGAAGCTGCCTCTCTAACTCCTATGCCTTGGTTTGGGTCATAGTATGTACTTAATAAGTGTTTTGTTTAAAAGAATGAATGAAGGAATTCTGGCTCTTCCTGCCTGAAAAGTTTTGCCCCTTTTCCATCTATCTTGTTCAAGTTAACCATCTATTGGATCATAAATTCTTTGAGAATAGGGACTATTTCATTTTTGGATCCCCACCACATAGCATAGCACCTTGCATGTAGTAGTGACTTAATAAATATTGATTGGTAGAATTGAATTAATTCTTTCAAGATCCAATCAAGTTCTTTGGAGGGAGCTAAGCCTTCCCTGACTTCTCCAGCCTACACTGAAGTCTTTTTCCCCACCCCGTAGGTAGTTTTCAACATTCATTTTTTATAAGATTTTGAGTTCCAATTTTTTTCTCATTCCCTCACTCCCACTTCCATCTCCAAGACAGTAATCAATATGATATAGATTATACACATGTAATCATGTAAATATATTTCCATATTAGTCACATTATGAAAGAAGCAATAGAATAAAAGGGAAAAGTCACAAAATAATTCTGCCAAAAAAAGTGAAAATAGTATGTTTTGATATGCATTCAGATGCCATAGTTCTGATGTAGATAGCATTTTCCATGGTGAGTCTTTGGAATTGTCTTAGACCTTTGTATTGCTTAGAAAAGCTAAGTTGAATATTATTCACAGTTGAATATTGCACAGTGTTGCTTTTACTGTGTACAGTGTGCTCCTGGTTCTGCTCACTTCAGTCAGCATCAGTCTGTGTAAATCTTACCAAGTTTTTCTGTCTACTCATCATTTCTTATAGCATTCCATTCTATTCAGGTATCACAACTTGTTCAACTATTTCCCAATTAATGGACATTCCCTTACACTGAATTTTTTTTTTCCTGAGCTTGGGGTTAAGTGACTTGGCCAGGGTCACACAGCTCGTTAAGTGTCTGAGATCAAATTTGAACTCAGGTCCTCTTGACTTCAGGACTGGTGCTTTACCCACTATGTCACCTAGCTACCCCATACTGAAATCTTATTGCAAACACACACACACACACACACACACACACACACACCGTACTTTAGCATTTAATTTATCCCTTTTCATTCTCTGTGTTATTATTTTGCTCAATATCCCATAAATCCCACAAATACCATCATAGCTGATTTCTTAGGGCTTAGCACATAAGAAATGTCTGATAACTGTTAACCCACTGATTCCATTATATTCCCATAAGCTCAGCACAATGTAAGCTATATATATATATATATATATATATATATATATATCAACTGAAGAAGTCAATGAAAATGAATTTCTGAGATAGATACAAGTTTGCTATTCTCTAAAGTTGTGTTTTGAGAAGATTTTCAACCAACAATTATGTTCAACAGAAGCATTGTAAAAGAAATGAAATCATAACGAACCCCCTAAGACCACATTGTTAAATGATACAGGGAAGCACGTGACTTCTCCCTACTGTCAACTAAATTATTCAAGCATTGAAAGAAGGGGAAAGGCCAGCCCCAGACAATTCAATTTGTCTTGAAAAATGAGGCAAAGAGTTGGATGCTTGTGATCTGAACTAGAGGGTACCATCCCTTTCTAGCTTTAATGGAGCCTAACAGCTAAGTACAAAATTATTTGAAATCATTCAAAGAGAAAAACTATGTCAACAACAACAAATTACTAAGAGGACATGGTTTTAGGACTCATTCCCAACTATCTTTTGCTTGGTTATCAGCCATAGCCCAGCCTCTAAATTTGAAATAACCCCAATTCATTCTTCTCTCCATATTTTCAATGACCTCATTAGTTCCCATTGGTTCAACAATCATCTCTTTATAGAGGACTCCCATTTCTCTCTATGTTTAGAATATACTTCTTCATCGATATTTCTTAGAATTCCTAGCTTTCTTCAAACTTGATGCAGATGCTACTTCTTATATAAGGGCTTTCCTGATACCTCCAACTGCTAATATGTTTTGCCTGAAATTATCTTGTACTAATCTACACAGTGAATTGTATCGTGAAGTACTTAGTAACTCTGATCAGTCCAATGACCCACCACAATTCCAACGTATTTATGATGAAAAATACTACTCCCTGCCAGATAGAGAACCAGATAGGTCCAGATTAAAGCTTTTTTCTTCTGTATTTTTTGGAGGTTTGGGTGTTGAAGAGGAGAGAAGGGAACATGACAAATGTAGAAATTTGTACTGTGTTGTTGTTCAGTTGTTTTTCAATTATGTCCAACTCTGTGACCCATTTAGGATTTTCTTGGCAGAAATAATAGAGTGGTTTGCCATTTCCTTTTCCAGCTCATTTTACAAATGAGGAAACTGAGGCAAATAGAGTTAAGTGACTTATCTAGGATCACCCACCTAATAACTGTCTGAGATCAGATTTGAATTCAGGAAGATGAAGTCTTTCTGGCTCCAGGCCTGGCACTCTGTTCACTGCTCCATCTAGTTGCCCATAAATATAATATAACTTTATAATTATAATAGATTTTGTATTTCTTGTCTTTTTAAGAGGTTGGTGAGATAGGGAGAGGATCTGGTACTGAAAATAAAATTGAATTAAAAAAATTATTTTAAATTAGCTTATACTTATTTTATATGTACTTCTATAGTAGTGGGGAAAGGGAGTTGAGGAGGAGATCCTGCTTCTACTTGGCCCTCATTGATAAAATCACAGAAATCACACCAGGGATAGCTAACAAAGGCAATGAGGTATTAAGATTTCAAATCAAATGTAAAGATATCCAGTAATGCTTGATGGAACTAGATGGTAGCTTTTTTACTCCTTTATGGGATGTAAAGAAGTTTCTCAGTCAGGCTTAATGCAATTAGAGGATATTAGCAAAGGTCCTGGAATGTCTTTAGTAGTTCTTTAAAAAGGAAAGACACAGGCAGGAATCTTGATGAGCATGATCCTCAGCAACAGAAAAGAGAGCCATCTTTATATTCCAGAGAGAATTGGACCAGGTAATTGATAGTCAGGGTATGGAAAGAAGTAGATTCAGGGAGGTCTCCCATATCCCCTGCCCAGGAACATTAGAATACCACGAGAAAAATGCCACAAGGACCCACCTGAGTTGGCCACATGTATTCCTTACCTGGGTGTCTCTCTACCATGTTACTCTATATACCAGCCTGATCTTCTCATTGATGCTGCTTGTGTTGATGAGATCGTACCTGAACTTTATGCAAAAGGATGATTTCTATGAAGTTGCCATCTCAGTAAATGTCTTTATTTTAAATTAATTATGTCTGTCAAGTGATTATTAAAACTAAGCACTTAGCTTTGTGCTTGTGATAGATAGTTTTAGGAATGTGGATTCACAAATTAACTTCAACCTAGGGCTGCTAATCACCTAAAGAACCATCCTGAAAATATGAATTAGGGAAGGCATCCAAATAAGGGAGTTTATATAGATATGTATGCATATCAGTTTCCCCTATAAAATATAAGCTTTTGAAAATCAGGGGCTATGTAATTTTTTTATTTTTATCTTTGCATCTCTAGGACCTAAAAGAGTACCTGGCACATAAGATAAGAGTGCTTGTCAAGTCATCAATATGGAGCATTGTGGTAGATGCTAGGGAAGATACATAACTTAGATAAAATATAGTTCCTAGTTTCTAGGAAGTTAAAATTCAGTGCAAGGTAAAGGAACATGGATAGCTAAATATGCAATATTACTTGATAAATATATTGGGGAAATCAAAACAGTTCTCTGTGAGGTCTGATGGGAATAGTTGCTGAGGTAAGAAGACCAGGAAAGACTTCTTAGAAGAGGTAGTATTGGAGCTGGGATTTTTAAAGGATAGGTTTGTCACATATTTAGGTTTTATGTTTTACATGAAATACTTGATTTCAGTGGATAGAGTGCCAGGCCTAGAGTTAGGACACCCTGAATTCAAATCTGGCCTCAGTTACCTAATAGCTGTGTGACCCTGGGCAAGTCACAACTCAGTTTTTTCATTTGTAAAATGAGCTACAAAAGGAAATGACAAATCACACCAGTATGTTTGCCAAGAAAATCCCAAATAGGATCATGAAGAACCAGACACAACTGAACAATAACAACAAGATTTATATTTAAATATCCTTCAGAGATTGTCTCATGATCACAGAAGGTTAGCATCTAGGGAGGAACTATCCACTAGACTTTTCAGAAATAGAAATACTTTCATGACTTTCCAATTCTCTTCCTTTTGGGTCTTATGTGAAACAAAACTAGTAGAGAAAAAGCATGACAGAAAAAGGAAAATGATTTTTTTTAAACTATTTTGGAGTCTGTGGTTGGGCCTAGAGCAAATTCTTTTGGTATTTGAAATTTAGATCAAACACCCAAAGCGCTTTCCTTCTCTTGACCTGCCTACTTGGGATGGCACCATCCTCAAATCATCCAGGCCTCAGGATAATCTTTGATTCTCTCCTTCACCTCTCTTCTCTAATCAGTTACCAAGTCCCACTTATTCTACCTTAGAAATCTTTCTTCTTTCCATGTTCTCCTCTCCATTCCTTTTTTTTTTTTTTTTTTTTTGCCATGCTAATTCCCTGTAGTAGGAAATGCAAAATCCTATGCTGGGAGTTGGGGAGATAGCAACACAAACCACATAGTTTTTATCCTCAAGGAACTGATAATACACTAGGCATAGGATGTCTGCTTATCAAAGTTGAGAAGAAAGGAAATAGATATTGTATTTTGTAACTAAGAAAAAGAAAGGCAGAGGGACTTAATTCTTATTTTGAGGTTCCAGATTTCTAACTAGCCCATCATTATTATTTATCCAAACATTATTATTTAGAGTAAATCTCTGTATCTAGCAAGATCTGATATTAGAAACTCAAGCAATACATTCCCAGTTTATGACTCAGAATAGTGATGAACAAATAAATGTTCATGATAATTTTGATTTTGGAAAATCAGGCATTTGAGAGAAATCACTGTAGAAAAGTAGACACAAGGCCTTAATGATACCTTTACAAAAAAGCTAGATATTTGTTGCTAAGTCATCAAGGGATCTATTTTATAAGTCCTTATCTCTACCCATAATGCACGCAATTAAAAGCAAAAAACAAACAATAATATATAGATGAAATTACATTCTTAAGTCTTCAGCTTTTCAGAAAGACTTTGTCAAATTCCTCCTAAAATAAATTTTTATTCTGGGACTCTAAGGTTTTTTTTGATTGTTTGTGTGTGTGTGTGTTTTGCTTTTTTTTTTTTTTTTTTTTTTTTAGGATCCCTGTAATTTGGTAAGAGAGAGCTCTGTGAGGCTCTACTGAAAGATATTTTATATAAAATATTTACATTTTATATACTGAAAGATATGGGGCACAAACACATGCACACTCAGACACACAATTATATAATGTATTACATTGATTTTATGCATGTAAATGTATAGTACAGAATGCAACCAAACTTCATGGATGCACCCTCACAGCAAACATTGGCATTTAACAGATTATGTGATTGTAAAAGGAATGTATTATATAATGCATATATAATGAATCATATAGATTATCTCAGATATAATTATTTAATCTACATAGATTATGTATATATAATCTATCATGATGATTATATAATATAGATTTTATATAAAAATATAGATAATAGAAAGCATTATATGTGTGTATATACATGTCTGTGTATGTGTTATATGTATGCATGTGTATATTATGGCAACTAGAGAATACAGTGCATTGAGTACCAGGTCTGAAAGCAGGAGCACTCATCTTTCTGAGTTCAAATCTGGCCTCAGACACTTACTAGCTGTGGGATCCTGGGAACATCACTTAGTCCTATTTGGCTCAGTTTCCTCATCTGCGAAAAAATAAACTAGAGGAGGAAATGGCAAACTACTCCAGATCTTTGTCAAGAAAACCCCAAGTGGAGCTGGGAAGAGTTGGAATAACCAAAACTTAACAACAGCAACAAAGGATTATTGATTTAGAGCTGCATGGGACCTTGGAGATCATCTAATTTGCCCCCTTCGTTTTACAGACGTGGAAATTGAGGCCCAGAGAAATGAGATGATTTTGAAGGGACAAAGTTCAGATTTGAACCCAGGTCCTTAGACTCCTAATCCAGCAGTCTTTCTTCAGCTGAGAATCTTTAGAACCTCCCTTGGTAATGTACTCCTACACCAAACTACCCTTTTAGCTAGAATTGTCTTCCTGTTGCCTGTCCGAAGCCTTCGGTTGCAGGGTAAGCAGGGGTGGCGAACCCTAGCAGAATGAAGGCCCTCTGGGCCGAGTTGCAGTCCTGCAGGGTGCTGCAGTGTCTGCCACTGGCTGGGGAACAGTGCTTACTTTGGCAACCTGTCATGTCACCTCCCTTCCCCGGAGAGCCTCCCTCAGTTCTGAGACAGGAAGCCAGAAGCAGAGAACCCTGTGAATTAGCGAGTAACCTGCCTAACAACCAAGGCAGTGCTGGCTCTGGCAGCAGGTTTTAGTGTACTCACATTTTCAGCACACAGAACAAGCAGTCCTGTGTCAGGGAAAACTTGGAGCCATCCGTGATGGGCGGCATACACGCTCTGGTCCATATGCCAGAGAGCCTCTTCTTCTCCATAGGTATCCATTTCCATCCAAGGAAGTTCTCTTGCCCATACTTCCCACTCCCCTCCCTGGTTCTTCCTCTCTCTTGAGTTGATCCTTTCTCCTGGGCCAGCCAGTCCCACTCACCAAATAACTGGGCAGTGACAGCGAGACACAGCTTGCAGGGAAGTGACCTCCTGCCCCTGCTAGAGCAGCCACTGTGAGTTAGTGCCTCCGAGCACGGGGCATCTTGTGGCCTCTCTGGAGCTGGAGCAGATTTCCAGTTTTTGCTTTCTTTGATGCTCTCCCTCCTGCGACTTAATGAGCTTGAAATCAAGGGGGAAGGAGGACTTGCCAGAGGGACATTGGGCTGTCTCAAGTGTTTTCTGTAATAACTATAAATCTCTGAATCAGCCACCTGTCTCCTCAAGAACCCCTCAGACCCTATAATGGCTTCCTGAGAAATTTGACTGATCTTGAATTGTTGATTTTGTAGAATGACTTCATATCAGAGAAAGGAGTTCTTCGTCATGGAGTAAAAACAGTTTCCTTCTGAGTCCCTTCATTCTTCAGCTTCATTTTTCCAGGGCTACCCCTCTTGTTGGGGTTACATTCACCTTTCCCCTCGGTGGACTTTGGATTTGTTATCTTTTCCTGGGAGTGGGAGATAGGAAAAAGAAGAGGAAAAAAAAGTTCTTCCAAGACTCCTCTGTTTCCTCATCTGTGAAAGGAGAAGATTGAGTACCAGGAAATGAGTTCATTTTTAAGGTCCTTTCAAAAAAAAAAAAAAAAAAGTCCCTACTGTAGAGGCAGCTAGATGGCACAGTGGATAAAGCACTGGTCCTGAGTTCAAATCCAGCCTTAGACACTAAATTCCTCCTAGCTAAGTGACCCTAACCAAGTCACTTCACCTCAATTACCTCAGCAAAATAATAAATAAAAAGTCCCTATTTTAGTCCTACCTCCTGACTGGATTACCTGCCTCTGGCTTCCTCCCCATCCTAATGACAGTGCTCCTGTTGAGGTCTGACTTGGCATTTATTTATGTGATCTCTTTGGAACATACCACAAATCCTAAATGCCAAATTTGTGAAGTTGTCCTGAAGGAAGTCTGATTTTGGTGTGAAAGAGATGCCCTCCCTCCTCTAGCTGCTTGCCTCTGTCTAGGCTGCTGCTTTTGTGTTTCACCTCTTAGTACACAACCTTCCCTCTGCCCTAGCCACTGATATTGAAAAAGAAAAGTATATTCTTCAATTTAAAAAGGAAACTGTATACTTCACTTTGTCTGTCAAGTAATATTGCCTGGCAGCTGTTGAGACAGCTGCCACATTCCCCCCATAGAGGTGGCAGCATTTCAGCGGGATTCTCCGGTGCTGGGGCTAGTAGTTTGCTGAATTTGTAAAATTGCTTTGGGATCCTTGGGAATGGGAAACATTCCAGAATTGTAGTGTTATCTTTGTTATTATTGTTTTATCTAATTTGTTCTGGAAAGCAATCATTTTGAAATGGTGCAAAAAATACAGCTAAAGAAATATATTTAAACATATATATTTTTATTTTTATATAATTCAAAAATAAATGCATTGATGTACATTTTCCAAGTGACTGCCTGCTAAATTCATAATGTAATACAACATGACTCAGAGCTAAATTTAAAGAGAGAAGCACATATGTTTAAAGCAGGCACCAACTTTCGATTTGAGGAGAGACAGAGTCGAAAGCATTTTTTTTAGCGTTTGAGTGGACTGAGTGCAAAGTGAATTATCTACAAACCATCTGGTAAGTCTGGTGTTTTTCAGTGCCTTCACAACTCTAATTTTAAGCCGTTATTTGGCCTTTAAATAACAATATATTTTCTTTCCATTCGGATTTGCACCAGATTCCACACTGATTGCACCACCACCTTCCAAAGGGGGAAAAAAAATAGACTGATCTTTGAGAGCAAAAAGAGCAAAAGTTACTAAGTGTATTACTCTACAGATTGATTCTGGGATAAAACAGCAGTTTCATATTTTGCAAATGAAGTTTGACATATTCTGGGCCAGCATATTGCACTCACCAAACATAACAGTGAGTTTTTGCCCAATGGAAAGATGTTTCATTCAAACGTGGTACCCCTTTGGGGATCATAATTCTAAGAATAAGGCACAAAGAGTCCAATGAATGCCTTTGAAATGACTTCTTTTTATTGCTATGCACTACTGATATGGATTGTTACCTAGCATAATTATAGAATCTTAGAATAATGATATATGTATGCATATAATTAGAATCATAGGATAGTCATAGAACCGATAATAATAATAAAATCTTGGAAGGTACTTCAGAAGTCACATAAGTCAATTTCTCATCCAGTGGAAGGAATTCCCTCGGTGGCAGGAGTTCCTAACCTTTTTTTCAGTCCCTTTACCCCTTGACTTTCAATAAAACTTCTTGGATTTCCTTTTCAATATGAAAGAAAATAAATTCTACAATTTACTATGTATAAGTAAAATAGCTGTTTACCAAATATTCTTTATATACAAATTCTCTGACTTTCTAGGGATATACAAGTTCCAGGCTGCAACCTCCTGCTACATAGTAACTCTCATTTGGTGGTTGCTCAGCTTCTGAGTCCTTCGTTGACAAAAGACTCATTCCCTCACAAAATAGTCTGTTCCATTGTTAGGAAACTGCATTAAACAAACAAGTTGAGGGTGGGATGTAGGACTTGGAGTCAGGAACACTTGGGTTTATGTCCAGTCTTCAACGCTCACTGGCTGTGTGACCGTGACAAGACGCTTATCCCCAGGGCCCCTAGTTCCTCCCAAAGCCTCCCTTTATAGAGGGCAGAAACTGAACTTCACTCCACTAAGTATCAGCTGCTCTGCCTGATTTCAACTCCAAAGAACCAGTTATCCCCTGTAACTCCTCTTCCTCTTCCCTTTTCCAACCTCCTTCCCCATTAGATTGTAAACTTCTTGAGGACAGGAACTGTCTTTCTTTTATTAATTACAGCCTAAGTGAGGCTTAGCACAATGTCTGGTATGTAACAGATATTTAATAAATGTTTTTTGAATTAGATCAGATTTAGGTTAGGCACCTTTGGCAGTAATGATTTTACAACTACCTTGGGCTTACTTTTGTATTCCTGAAGAAACTTATAGAAATAGACAGGGCATATGAGGGTGAAAATCAGTGGAGATTTAAAATTATAGTATTAGAGATTTAAGATTGTAATTGTAAGGTTATAATTTTAGATTATAGAATTAGAGTGAGACGAACCTGAGAGGTCTTCTAGTTCAACCCTCTCAGGAAAACAAGATCCAGAGAGTTTAAATGACTTGCCTTATATCACATAACCACTATGTGACAAATCCAGAATTTACAATTTGATTTCCAATCTAACATTCTTTCTTTCAATACCATATCACCTTCCAAACTTCTCAAACTTAGATTTAATTGGGACTTTACTGATCTCAACTGGTGTTCAGTCTTCTGCTTATCCCTATATATTTCCTAGCAACTTTACAACTCTGTGTAAAATGGATTCGGTTTAATGCTATGGCTACATGGCCTGAAGACCATATGACTTTAGGGGTCCAAAAGGCCCAGTACACCATCAACTTCTATCTGCTTCCTCTTATCTGTCATTATAGGAAAAAAAAATCATTTATTTGGCATTTTCTTAGGCATAAAAGGCAATGCACTCCAGCTCTGGGTATACCAGAAAAAAAAAATCATAGTTGCTGCTCTCAAAGAGCTTACAATCAACTAGAAGGGATATGAAATACAACCAAATATGCAAAGTATGTGCAGAATAGAGAGTGACTGGGGACAAAGAAAGTATCCAAAATGTTGCAGTAAAATCTGAGGAAGGAGCATCACTCCCAGCTAGGTGCATCAGGGTGGGCTTTATGGAGGAGGTGGCTTCTGAGAGGAGTCTTGGAGGAGGAGGAGGATTTGAGCAGGTGGAGATTAGAATGAAAGTGAGTTTCAGATATATGAGATAGCCTGTGAGAGTACACAGATGACACAAACTAATTAGAATCAATGGAAATATCCCTTAGAACTTCTGGGACCAAATTCCTTCTATGACACAGACATGGTACTGATACCTAAACCAGGTAGGCTGAAAACAGAGAAAGAAAATTATAGACCAATCTCCCTAATGAATATTGATGCTAAAATCTTAAATAAGATATTAGCAAAAAGACTACAGAAAATCATCTCCAAGATAATACACTATGATCAAGTAGGATTTATACCAGGAATGCAGGGCTGGTTCAATATTAGGAAAACTATCAATATAATTGGCCATGTTAATAACCAAATTAACAAAACCATATGATCATCTCAATAGATGCAGAAAAAGCATTTGATAAAATCCAACATCCATTCCTATTAAAAACACTTGAGAGTATAGGAATAAATGGACTTTTCCTTAAAATAATCAGCAGCATCTATTTAAAACCATCAGTAAGCATCATATGTAATGGAGACAAACTGCAACCATTCCCAATAAGATCTGGAGTGAAACAAGGTTGCCCACTATCACCGTTACTATTTAATATTGTATTAGAAACGCTAGCTATAGCAATAAGAGCTGAGAAAGAGATTAAAGGAATAAGAATAGGCAATGAGGAAGCCAAATTATCACTCTTTGCCAATGACATGATGGTATACTTAGAGAACCCCAGAGATTCTGCTAAAAGTTATTAGAAATAATCCACAACTTTAGCAAAGTTGCTGGTTATAAAATAAACCCACATAAGTCATCAGCATTCTTATATATCACTAACAAAATCCAACAGTCAGAGTTGCAAAGAGAAATTCCATTTAAAGTAACTACTGATAATATAAAATATTTAGGAATCTATCTGCCAAGGGAAAATCAGAAACTTTATGAGCAAAATTACAGACCACTTTTCACACAAATTAAGTCTGATCTAACCAATTGAAAATATTAAATGCTCTTGGATAGGCGAGCAAATATAATAAAGATGACAATATTACCTAAACTAATCTATTTATTTAGCGCTATACCAATCAGACTCCCAAAAACTATTTTAATGACCTAGAAAAATAACAACAAAGTTCATATGGAAAAACAAAAGGTCAAGAATTTCAAGGGAATTAATGAAAAAAATCAAATGATGGTGGCTTAGCTGTACCAGATCTAAAATTATATTATAGAGCAGCAGTTACCAAAACTATTTGGTATTGGCTAAAGAATAGATTAGTTGATCAGTGGAATAGATTAGGTTCAAGGGATAAAACAGTCAACAAATATAGCAACCTAGTCTTTGAAAACCCAAAGATCCCAGCTTTTGGGATAAGAACTTACTGTTTGATAAAATTGCTGGAAAATTGGAAACTAATATGGCAGAAACTAGGCATTGATCCATACTTAACGCCGTATACCAAGATAAGGTCAAAATGGGTTCATGACCTAGGCATAAAGAATGAAATTATTAATAAATTAGAGGAACATAGGATAGTTTACCTCTCAGACCTGTGGAAGGGGAAGGTCTTTATGACCAAAGCAGAACTAGAGATCATTACTGATCACAAAATAGAAAATTTCGATTATACCAAACTGAAAAGTTTTTGTACAAACAAAACTAATGCAGACAAGATTAGAAGGGAAGCAATAAACTGGGAAAATATTTTTACAGTCAAAGGTTCTGATAAAGGCCTCATTTCAAAATATAGAGAGAATTAACTCTAATTTATAAAAAATCAAGCCATTCTCCAATTGAAAAATGGTCAAAGGATATGAACAGACAATTCTCAGATGAAGAAATTGAAACTATTTCTAGTCATATGAAAAGATGCTCCAAGTCATTATTAATCAGAGAAATGCAAATTAAGACAACTCTAAGATACCACTACACACCTGTCAGATTGGCTAAGATGACAGGAAAAATAATAATGATTGTTGGAGGGATGCGGAAAACTGGGACATTGATGCATTGTTGGTGGAGTTGTGAACAATCCAACCATTTTGGAGAGTAGTTTGGAACTATGTTCAAAAAGTTATCAAACTGTGCATACCCTTTGATCCAGCAGTGTTACTACTGGGATTATATCCCAAAGAGATTATAAAGAAGGAAAGGGACCTGTATGTGCACGAATGTTTGTGGCAGCCCTTTTGTAGTGGCTAAAAACTGGAAACTGAATGGATGTCCATCAGTTGGAGAATGGCTGAATAAATTGTGGTATATGAAAATTATGGAATATTACTGTTCTGTAAGAAATGACCAACAGGATGATTTCAGAAAGGCCTGAGAGACTTACACGAACTGATGCTGAGTGAAATGAGCAGGACCAGGAGATCATTATATACTTCAACAACAATACTAGATGATGACCAGTTCTGATGGATCAGGCCATCCTCAGCAACGAGATCAACCAAATCATTTCTAATGGAGCAGTAATGAACTGAACTAGCTATGCCCAGAAAAATAACTCTGGGAGATGACTAAAACCATTACATTAAATTCCAATCCCTATATTTATGCACACCTGCATTTTGATTTCCTTCACAAGCTAATTGTACAATAATTCAGAGCCTGATTCTTTTGTACAGCAAAATAATGTTTGGTCATGTATACTTATTGTGTATCTAAGTTATATTTTAATATATTTAACATCTACTGGTCATCCTGCCATCTAGGGAGGTGGGGGGGTAAGAGGTGAAAAATTGGAACAAGAGGTTTGGCAATTGTTAATGCTGTAAAGTTACCATGTATATATCCTGTAAATAAAAGGCTATTAAATTAAAAAAAAAAAAAAAAAAAAAAGAACTTCTGGGGCAGCTCACTTAAGCTTTCTTGATCTCCTTCCCTCCATTGGAAATAGATGGTGTGGGACTAGATGGCTTCAAATGTCTCTTTTAGCTCTCAATCTATGTTCCTATGATCTTACAGTCATCAGTGAGGTTTTTATCAAATACATGAATAATTAATTTGTGCCTCAAACAAAAGTATAGCTCTTACATGTGTGACCCCCAACAAATCATTTAAGTTCTGTCTCCTTCAGTTTCCCTCATCTGTAAAATTGGGGATAATAATAGTACTTGCCTCCCAAGGTTGTAGTGAGGATAATAATTGTAAAGTACTTAGCACAGTGCCTTAGTATGTGGTAAGTACTATCTAAATGTTAGCTATTGTGATCTCAGTATATTTTAAACATTTAAACCAGATTGAATTATGTGTCACCTGGAGAACTCGCCGCCAGTCATATGTTGATTCCACTTAAAAAACAAATTAGTATAAATGCAACAATAAGCTGAAGCAAGCCTTCTTAGACTCAAAAGTCAATTGTTAAATATCCAGTATTTTTATCTGGCAAACACTACAAATCAAAATTTTATTATTTTGTTCATTGTCTAGACAAAAGAAAGTAATGGGGAGAATGTTATTTATTAATGAAGATTGAATTTAAAAGTATGATGTGTAGTTTTTTTTTCAGAGCTGATGGTTAAACATTTACCAGCACAACCCTATGTATGATTTCCTGTTCTGAGCTCCAGTATCTGAGCTTTTGTATTTCTTTTATTGCTACTTGAAATACATGACTTTATATAGTAGATTTATAAACATTTTTAAAAGTTTTAACAAACATGCTGTGTCTTTATTAGACTATAGAATCCTGAGGGACTATGTTTTATTCATCTTTGTGTTCCCAGTATCTAATTCAGTATAATGAATATAGTAGATACTTGTTGAATGGAATATGATTCTTTTTTTTTTTTTTTTTTTTTTTGCTGAGGCAATTGGGGTTAAGTGACTTGACCAGGGACACACAGCTAGGAAGTGTTAAGTGTCTGAACCAGATTTGAACTCAGGTCCTCCTGACTTCAGGGCTGGTGCTCCATCTATTCTGCCACCTAGCTGCTTCAAATATGATTCTTTAAAAAAAAAATCTTCAGAACCTAGCAAAGAACTTTAGGGGAGCAGTGGAAAGAGTGTTGGACTTGGGGCCAAAACACGTAGGTTCAAATATTAACTTTATTACTTCCTAGCTGTGTACTCTGAAGAGGTCACCTCTCTTGAGTTCGTTTTTCTTCATCCCTAAAGAAAGGCGATAATAATTCTTTCATTCATCATAAAGTTGTTGTGAGGAAAGTATTTTTTAAACAATAGCACTATGGAAGAATGAGTTATTATGATAAGGCATCAGTGGATATTTGTTGAATGAAGAAATTCATTTCTGTTTTTGTCCACCTCTTCTAAGCTTCAGGCTTTAAGCCTATCTGATTGTATATCCTAGACCCTTGTCAGTATTCTGTAGACCTTTGCCTCCCCAGATATGGAGTGGCTGGAGGAATCTTGTGTGGATGCCAGGGATTCACATCAGATGCAGGACTGGTATGTAAATTTTGAAGGAGAAAGAACAGAGACTTCTGAATGTGATGTTGGGGGGGACAATGGCACAGCCAATTCTCCCCAACACCATATTTCAGATGACTGTCCCTAGGAACCTTTAAGCAGTGCCTCTTTCTGGGAAGGGGATGCTTTCAGTGCATGAGCTTAGAGTCCAGGAGTCCTCAAACTATGTCCGGTGGGCCAGTTGTGGCAGCTGAGGATGATTATCCCCCTCACCCAGGGCTATGAAGTTTCTTTATTTAAAGACCCACAAAACAAAGTTTTTGTTTTTATTATAGTTCAGCCCTCCAACAGTCTGAGGGACAGTGAACTGGCCCCGTATTTAAAAAGTTTGAGGACCCCTGAAGACTGATGAAGAACAGAGCCAAAGATACTGGAGCAGATTTTTTGATTGTCGTAATTCACCCAATTCACTGGATGAAGAAATTCCTTGTAGGAATAGACAGGTGAAAACAGTTTATTCCAGTAACCATAAAGATGACTGAAGCAGGGGCTGTGGAGAGCTTAGAGCCTGTCAGACACTGAAGAGACTGAGGTCATCCACTGCTTCCTAGGCCATTATCAGTTATCTTGATTTTTGTCTTGCGACTGACTGATCACTCTGGAAGAGAAAATGAGGTGAACAACTTTGTGCAACTGTCTCACTTAAATCCAATTCACACACAAGTCAAGATATCACCTATGATTTTACTGGTCCTCTTCGAAAACCAAGAACAAACAACAATGAGAATAATAAAAAAACTCTTTAAGGCAGCCTTTACCAGACTTGGATCCTGGAGTAGACAATCTGTTGGAGAGTTAACTGCTTGCATTGTGTTAACCTTTACTGGGAGTTGGGAGACCTGAATTTCCAGGATGAGTTCTCTTCGGGGGAATGTGGAATCCAGCTACAATCGGCTTGTTGTTTTATTTTCAGCCCCAGTATTTACTTCTCTAACTAACCACTACAAATCAGGGCTTGATTTATTGTTTTGTTAATTATCTAGCCTTAAGAACGTGATAGAGAAAATATTGATGATGTAGACTAAAAATAGTCTGTGTGCACATTTTTTCTCCAAGGAGTAGATTTTTAAATATTTGTACTATTCCTACTTGTATGCTGTGTTGAACTCTAACCTGAAAAAGGTTTTTGGTTTTTGGCCTGGAGGATTGGAATTGAGATGTAGTGAAATACTGTACTCTGTACCGCTTGTGGCTATAGTAAGGGGAAAACGTATTAAACTTTTATCTGATCTAATTAACCATTTGGCTTGTTGTTATTCAGTTGTGTTCAGACTCTTGGTAACCCCATTGATTAACAAGTGGTTAATTGACCTTGACTGGAATAACTAACAAGCATGCTGGGTCTAGTAAGGCTGAAATATGGTGTTTGAATGACACATTCATGATTGACACATACTCTTTTGATAAAGAGATCCAGAGGTCTCTGGGTGAGCAGTAAAATGCTAGATGATTGACAGTCACCCATCCAGAGATCTTGACTATTGACAGAACTTAGACAACACTTTCATATTTGATGTACAAATTCGCTAGAAGAAAAGAATCATCCATTTGAACAATCAATCAACCATTTATTTTTGAAGACTGCTCTAAGTTCCTCGAAAATGGAGATGCTTCCTTATCTTCCTCAGCAGCTAGTACAGTAATCTCTATAAAATAGATATTTAACATTCAGGGTTTATTAAATGAACAAACCAATCCACAACAGGTTACTAAATAGTAGAGTTTAATACAATCATCCCTCTTTCTAAAAAAAATCCAAAGGAATTTTGTGTTTGGACATGTATAAATTTCCTATTGAGAAACATAAGGATAATTCAAATTGTTTCTCCTCATACCATGTAGCCAGCATATTACATCTTACTTGTTTTGCACCATATTTTAAAAACCTCATTCTGAGATTACAGGATTTAGACCTGGAAGGGAGCAGAGAGATTTTACAGATAAAGAAACTGAGGTCCAGAGCTGCATACCAAATTATGAAGCTAATAAGTAGAAGAGCCAGGACTCAGCCCCAGGTCTTCTAAGTCTTCTAAAAACTGAGTTTTATGCTCTCTACTCTATCAGGCACTCAGAGCACACTGGGGAGGGAAGAAAAAAGAGAGATTATTTATATAGTGCCTACTATGTGCTGGGCACTATTCTAAGCACACTTTACAAATAGTATTTCATTTTATCCACACAACAATCCTGGGAGGTAAGTATTAGTGAGGGGTTCCTGGTAACTAGATGGGCCTTAGCAGAGAAAGTTTGAACCATTGTAAAGAATCTGGAAGCCTGCCTACTCCCAGAAGCAAGCAGGGAGGAGCACTGAAGGGATAACAATACTCCTGAGGTAAGTGGGAAGGAGCACTGACAGGATTTTAATTGGAACCTTTTTTATTTTGTTTAAGTGGACTTTCTCTGGTAACCCTATCAATCAGAAAATCAAGTTATCATGTCAAACTCCTGAGGTTATACTTCCCTTATAAAAGGACATAACACTACCTTACCAATTTGCTAACTTCTGTTGGAATTTACTCTGCATGATCTACTCCCACCATCTTTCTTCTTGTGACAGCTAATTGGGTGAGCACACTGCTAGAGAACTTGTCCTAAAACCCCTTTTCCTTGCTGAAGACTGTTAAGGATTTAGCTCACTCTTAGCTTAATAAAATCTTAGTCCCTTGATTTGGAGAAAGTCTAAGCCTACAAATTCTTTTGAAACAACTCATGATACTAGCCAGTAAACAATATAATTTTGAGGTATTGACTAAATTTTGTAATTGTGGTGCAGGGAGAATGTACCCCACAATTTCAACACTATTATTATCCCCATTTTTGATGGAGTTAACTGAGGCAGACTAAGGTTAAATGACTTGCTCTAAGTCACAAGTATGTGAGGCTGGATTTGAATTTAGTGGGAGAATTGCATCAGGGTTTAGTTTTCATAGTGTTAGTTTCACAGTTTAGTTTTCAAAGCTTAAATTAAAGAAATGTAGAGAAATGAAACTTAAATCAGAAAAAATTGAAATTGAACTCTAAGAAATGGAATCTAAAGGGAAAACAAAAGCTCATGGAAGGGAGCCATAAATTAGATTAAGAAACACATTATAAAATGTAATCAGGGGTAGGGACTCAGACTTACATGGAGGGAAGATGTAATTAAGTACTTACTCTTGGGGGTGAAGATGTAATGATATAATTAGGGGTGGAGATTAGAAGGGGGGAATTAGATTCTCCAGACCTGGAGTATCCTCTATAGTATCCAGTCAATGGAAAATTGGGGAGGGACTTGTGTTTTGAGATTGGAAATAAAAGACTTTTGCACTTAATGGGCATGCTTATTCTATAGGATACCTGCTGATTCAGTTGCATAATAAAATGGACTTTTAACTTAACACCCCTCCTGAGTCCAAAGGAGTTATTTCTCACATTTGGACTGCCTGACTCCAGGCCAACTCTATCCACTGCAATACCTACCTTCCTTATTGGACAACCAAATGGATCATTAATCCCATTTTATAGACCTGGAACTAAAGCGCTATGGATCTACCTGTGTCACCCTGGAGGATCATTGAAGGCATCTGTCTGCATGGGCACTTTCCAGCATACTTTTCTACTATTCAAGTAAATAATTTTCTAGATAAGCGATTAACTCATCATTGCAAATTGTTTGTGGCAGCCCTGTTTGTAGTAGCAAGAAACTGGAAAGTGAATGGATGCCCATCAATTGGAGAATGGCTGAATAAGTTGTGGTATATGAATGTTATGGAATATTATTAATCTGTAAGAAATGCCCAGCAGGATGATTTCAGAGAGGATTGGAGAGACTTACATGAACTGATGCTGAGTGAAATGAGCAGGACCAGGAGATCATTATACACGACAACAAGACTATATGATGATCAGTTCTGATGGATATGGCTTTTTCCAACAATGAGATGGTTCAGACCAGTTCCAATTGTTCAGTGATGAAGAGAGCCATCTACACCCAAATAGAGAACTGTGGGAACTGAGTGTGGACCACAACATAGCATTCACACTCTTTTTTGTTGTTTGCTTGCATTTTGTTTTCTTACTTGTTTACTTTCCTTTTTGATCTGATTTTTCTTGTGTAGCAAGAGAATTGTATAAATATGTTTAGATATATTAGATTTAACATATATTTTAACATGTATAACATATATTAGATTGCTTGCCATGGGGGGGAGGGGAAAATCTGAAACACAAGACTATGTAAGAGTCAATGTTGAAAAATTATCCATGCATATATTTTTAAAATAAAAAAGCTTTAATTAAAAAAAAAAACTCATCATTGCATCAGTTGTAGGGGGTCATCATTGCATCAGTTGTAGGGGGTAACTCCAGACCTATGGTTAATAATTTTGCTTCTCAGAGAAGAACTTTGTTTCCCTAGTAAACAAGGCTATATACAAAGACAGTACGGACTATTGCCTCATGAAGGAAGAGAGAGACTAGGCCACTACAAAGATGTTGTTGTGGAAATAGTTACTTCACACTTGGGAAGATGTAGCAAAAATAAGGATGAATGGAAGTATTTACCTGAGATTCAGGAAAGATGCCATCTGGGAAATGATTGTTGTGAGAAAGGAGAATTAGATAATTAGAATTAATGGAAATACCTGGCTATCTGTTTTAAATACTTTTACTTTTAAATATGTATTTACTTTTTATCAATATTATTTTATTTTTCCCAATTTCATGTAACATTTTTTTAAACATTCATTAAAATTTTTTATTTTGAGTTCCAAGTTTTCTCCCTCCTTCCTTTTCTCCCTTCCTGAGACAATAAATAATTCGATATAGGTTTAACATGTGCAATCATGCAAGATATATTTCCATATTAGTCATGTTGTAAAAGAAAACACAGACAAAAAAAAACCCTCAGAAAAATAATAAAGTGAAAAATAGTATGCTTTGATCTGCATTCATATTCCATCAATTCTTTCTCTGAAGGTAGATAGCAACTTCCATCATAAGTCTTGGAATTATCTTGGATCATTATTTAAAACTTATTTTTACTAATCAGGTGCTAAGTTGAATTGTTTTAAGCTGCTAGAAAAATGTAAGTATTATCAATATCCTTAAATTTCGGTGTCTTGGGGAAAATCCCAGATTGTTCTCACATTAATTATAGCTCTGCATAGGGATATATAAGATCCCAATATGCAAAATGATCATATCATTCCTCTGTACTAGACATATTGTACTTGTTCTCACCTGTAGAACTCTGACTAAATAATTAATGAAATTTATTTCATACTGAAACTAGATTGCTGATTGAGTTATTGGTGTCTTTAAGGTGTCAGCCAGGCCAATATTCACAAGTGGCCTTGGCTTCAAGTTAGCTGGTTCAAGTTCCAGACTCACCGATTTGAAGTGTTAAAATCCTGTCTTGCATTGTAACTAAAATGCACAGTCTCCATAACATGGTAATGCAATTATGAGGCAATTCCTCCCTCAAATGGGCTGTGGTTAAGAGCACCACGAACAATTCATGTTTTATTCTAGTTTGATTTAGCCTAATGTGTTAGTAAAAGGATTCATTTCTTGGGATGTTTCACACTTAATTATGTACTAACTTTGCAGAGAGTGGATACTCCTTATAACATGCTAGGTGGTTGATTAAGTGAACATCCAAATGGACAATCAATAATTTACTTGAATACCTAAAAAAACCTTCTGAGGTTCCTATGATGGGAAGAATATGACTCATGAACAATTCTCTACTGGTTTTTGTGAAGGTGAATTTCCTTTCTCTTGCTATACTCTTATAAAACCATAAGGTTTTAAGCTAAAAAGGACATTGAAAAACATAATACTCTTATCTCCCTCAATTAACTGAAAAGGAAACAGGCCTAAAGAGGGGTCATGATAATCCAAGTTCACTTATTAAAGTGGCCAATCCATAAATAGGATTCAAGATTCTCAATCCAATGTTCTAGGGACTTTTGAGGAAATGGTAGAATGAGGAATTGCAAAGAAGCCTATGTTCTCACAACATTGTCCTAAAAATAGCAATAGAAACATGTACCACTCTCTTCTCCCATGAACAAAAAGCAAAACTGCCAGCATTTCTCTTTAAAAAATGAAACCCTCCATCCCCACAGCATAGAAGAATAAATGGTTGAGATGAATCTCCCCCTTTGATTTCTAAAACTATTCAAAAATACTATATCAGCCCTGGTTAAGTGCAGAAACACATAACTGTTGCTTAGTTATGCACAGGTGGACCAATTGTGACCTGTCCTGGACAAATCATTCCCTTCAGACATGTTAAGCGTCCATTATAAATTAGATTCATTACAATGTTGGGTCCTCAATAAATCTTTGTTGATAAAGTCATCTTTCCTATTTGATTGCTTGAATTTCATGTATTCTGAATATGATGATACTGTCAGCATATTTTAATTAAATACTGATAGCTTTAATTCTGTTGGCTCATTTTCATGCCCCAGAGCTGACAGCAACAAACTAATGGCTTCTCCATTCTGGGAAATCTTAGTAGCAGGGTTCTGTCTTTTACCAAAATGTAAGAATCATAATAATTAAAATAGAATGCTGCCTGCAATGAGTACTTTTAAAATAATTCATAACCAGCAAACACACAGATGAAAGCAGATACGTGCCAGATTCTATAATGTTTACTGCATCAATCTAGAAATGTTATCCATTCCCTTTCCAAATGAGAAATAGTTTGCCAAAGAACTCATTGCTTGATGGTTTAGGGAAAAACATGAATATACAATGATCCATTTCCGGTTTTCCACAGCAAAGATGATTTCAAAAAAGCAAACATGGGCATCAAATATGGAAATGGTTAAATTGGGTTTACCTTTATTGAATAAATCATAGTGTAAAACCACTGGATAGAAGTATGGGAGAGACATGACAAACAGGTAAGGGAGGGAGAATCATTGTGGCTAATATCTTGCCTGGTACTACATAGGTTGGAGTAGGGAGGTAGTATGGTACAGTGGAAAAAATACTGAATTTGGAGTCAGAGGGGTTTGGGTTCAAATTCTGACTTGCCACTTATGTAAGCTTGAGGAACTTTTTTGGGTCTTCCTTTTTTCAATTGTAAAATGGAAGAGTTGGACAAGATGACCTTAATTAGATGATCTTGAAGATTCCTCCCAACTGTGAATCTAAGGTCCAATAGTCCACAAATAGTTAGCTAACTCAAAACCTCAAGATTTCCTCTTCTATAAAAGAAGGGATTGGATTAAGTGACATATAAAGCCTTTTTAACTCTGAGGTTACTAGATCCTCTAATTAGGTGAGAAGTAGTATTTAAGGACAGGAGCAGGCCTAAGGGAGAATGGGGAGAAAGCTTCTCAATTCTCCTTTATAAAAACTGATGAATACAGGTTTCTCTCTTCCCCTCCCCCCTTTTCTGGTAAAAATTCTTTCCTTATAAAAAATGGGAGAAGGGAGAAATTAGGAGAAGAGGGGTGAAGAGTATACTTAACAAGTACAAAAAGGATAGCAAAGTTAAAATAATTTGTGAAATTTCAGTTTCTTGCCTTATCATTAAGACTCCTGGTCTTATCATTAAGAAGAACTTAGCTCTAATAAGCCTATTGGTTAGAAACTTGCTTGATTGTGGGCAAGAATCCTGAAAATAGCAGTAAGTTCTGATTTACGATCCTGTCAGGGAAACTTTACAATATTTGTCTTGCATACATGATAGTATCTGTACTTGTGGAGCTCCCAAACCCTCTTGATAAGAGACAAGCCTCCTTTCTATTGCCATACATACATTTGTTTGTTTAATTATTTATTTATTTTGCCAAAAACCCTAAAAAAAGCTATTAATGAAGTTGTTTTAAAAAAATGGTAGCACATGCAAGTGGGTGAGTTAGGGGGAGAACAGCAACTATAATTAAAAAAAAAAAACACTTGTTAAGAAGACAAATCCCTGTTAACTGTGCTTTTAATTCATTTAATTGGATTTCCCAAATCCTTCTTTTCACTAAAATCAACTCTGGGACCCTGTGCTTTCTTCTTTCTGTTTTTCACAGTTCTCTGAACTGAAGACGGCTGAAGACGGTAGAGAGGTGACACAGCATTTACATTTTCAGAGCTAAGTGATCCCACTGCTTTAGAGAAATTTTTAAAAATCTATGTTAAGGTGAAGTAGTACATTTGGCTGTTTTCTTAGGATTTAGGGGTTGTGGGTTTTTGAGCTGGAAGGAACTTCAAAACAGATTGACAGAATAGGAAGGGCCCTTAGAATATTACAATAATCTCTTAATTGGTTTCCCTGACTGAAGTCTCTCCCCTTTCCAAGTCATGTACCATAATCAACAAGGATTGCTCAACAAGGCTCAACAAGGAGCTAGATGGTACAGTGAGTAAAGTAGCTGGCCTAGGATCAGGAGGACCTAAGTTCAGATCCAGCTAAGATATTTAGTAGATGTGTAAGATCATTAACTGCTATCTACTTTAGTTTCATCAACTGCAAAATAGGGATAATAATTGCAGCCACTTTCCAAAATTGTTGGGAAGATCAACTGAAATATTTGTAAAGCACTTTGCAAAGTGTTTGGTGTTATGCCCTATGGACTACTCTACCCTGGTAGCTCCCGTTTGTCAACGGCATGGCTAGGCCACACTTACCCGTCTTCGGGCACCAACCCGGATCCCATAGAGACAGACCACCAGGAGGTAGGGGTGAAGCAAAAGAGAACTTTATTCTTAGCACAATCTATACCCCCCTTGAAGGTCTGGGAGAAGAGGAGGTCCTCTAGGAACCTGGCATAATGGGATTGGCCCAAGAAGAAGGAGGGAGGCGTGCTAGACTTTGAGAGCACTAAGGAGGGAGATGTGGCACCTGGGGTCAGACACCGCCTCCTGGGGCTATGCCCCACCTCCACATAGGACTCGCTTGTGCCTCGGAACTTCTCATCCCTCAGGTCCTCCCACATGCCTTGAACTGCATTCCTTGCTTCTAGAGGCTTTTTAACCCTTACTCTTAGGATGTAGTAGACATTTAAATAAATATTTGCTTATCACCATGTAAGCATTTATTATGTACCAGGCTTTTGGATACAAATAAAATAAACTCACTTTTTGCAAGGGACTTCTTATATGGGAGACAAAGACATATAGAGATATGCAGAATGTGTTTATATGTAGATGTGGTTATACATATGCATGTGTGTATACAGAATATATATTGTCTCAATATATTAAATATATGATTATAATAATACATTTTATATCCAAAAAATAAATATATTTTACATACATAAGGAGAAATAAACATAATGTGGATAAACAGAAGGTTGTTTGACAAGGAGGGCACTGTAGTTGAAAAGATTAGGAAAGTTTTCATATAACAGGGGTTCTTCCTCTGGGGCTTATATAAACTTGATGTTTAAAATATCTTGATAACTGTTTTTCTATACAATTGGTTTCCTTTACAATCCTATGCATTTAAAGACATTATTCTAAGAGGTCCATAGGCTGCATCAGACTGCCAAAAACATTCAGATCATACAGAAGGTTAAGAATCCTTGAGGTAAAAAGTGGTGCTTGAGCTGCATTTTGAAGGAAGAAAGGGCAAAAATGAGGTAGGAGTATATTCCAGGCTTGAAGAACTATCCTGAAAAGATGAAGATTGGAGATATATAGGTGTGCTTGTGTGGAGATAGAGAAAAGGTCAATTTGGCTAGATTGTAGATTTGTGGGAAGGGGATTCATAATGTCTAGTAGGACTAGAAAGATCAGTTAGAACATAGACGTGAAGGACTTGAAAAGCTAAACAGAAGAATTTATATTTGATTCTAGAGGAAATAGGACACCATTGGAGTTGAATGAATAGAAGGGAATGAGGAGTGATGTGGTCATTTCTGCACTTAGAAAAAATCACTCTGGCTGAGGAATAGAAGATGGACTGAAGTGGGGAGACACGAGTCAGGAAGACCAATTATTACAAGTCTCATTAACAAATTAGGTCCCTCATTGATGCATTGTTGGTGGAGTTGTGAACGAATCCAACCATTCTGGAGAGTAATTTGGAATTATGCTCGAAAAGTTATCAAACTGTGCATACCCTTTGATCCAACAGTGTTACTACTGGGCTTATATCCCAAAGAGATTATAAAGAAGGGAAAGGGACCTGTATGTGCACGAATGTTTGTGGCAGCCCTTTTTGTAGTGGCTAGAAACTGGAAACTGAATGGATGTCCATCAGTTGGAGAATGGCTGAATAAATTGTGCTATATGAATATTATGGAATATTATTGTTCTGTAAGAAATGACCAACAGGATGATTTCAGAAAGGCCTGGAGAGACTTACATGAACTGATGCTGAGTGAAATGAGTAGGACCAGGAGATCATTATATACTTCAACAACAATACTAGATGATGACCAGTTCTGATGGACCTGGCCATCCTCAGCAACGAGATCAACCAAATCATTTCCAATGGAGCAGTAATGAACTGAACCAGCTACGCCCAGAGAAAGAACTCTGGGAGATGACTAAAAACCATTACATTGAATTCCCAATCCCTATATTTATGCACACCTGCATTTTTGATTTCCTTCACAAGCTAATTGTACAATATTTCAGAGTCTGATTCTTTTTATACAGCAAAATAATGTTTTGGTCATGTATACTTATTGTGTATCTAATTTATATTTTAATGTATTTAACATCTACTGGTCATCCTGCCATTTAGGGGAGGGGGTAGGGGGATAAGAGGTGAAAAATTGGAACAAGAGGTTTGGCAATTGTTAATGCTGTAAAGTTACCTATGCATATAATCTGTAAATAAAAGGCTATTAAATAAAAAAAAATAAAAACAAAATAAAAACAAAAAAACAAAAACAAAAACAAAAACAAAAAACAAATTAGGTCCCTGAGTTTGATTATGCCTTCCCTCCCCTCTCACCTCCCTCTTCTAGGAATGCCTTTAAGGCATTTAATGCCTTAAAATGCCTTTAATGATCAAAGGATCATTCTCTAAAGCTATTGGCTTGAGATTGTATTTAAGTTCCCCCTTCACCAATTTTCAGTTGAGAATCTACTTAATCTGTCATCCTTAAGTAGCTTTCTGAAAAAGGTGTCTACTAAGATGGTACAGTGAGAATAGTCAGTACTAAGAATTCCTTCCCCAAACCAGCGATACACTATTTCCTAAGGATACGCAAAGTCAAGTAGAAATGACTCAGGTTTAAATTAAATTTTAGCAAAGGGATCACTCACAGCTTCCAGTTGCTGGAAGACCTTTTATACCACTGAATGTTTAAGGAATTCTCTTTAAACACGGTCCCTTTGCCCTTAGTTCTTGATGCAAACCCTGTCATCGGGGGACCCAGGAATTTAGGTATGATGGAGAGCCAACCTCTTTTAGACCCTTCAAAGCTAGAAAAAGCTGGCTCCAGATAATGGGATAGAGTCTGGAAGGAGTCCTGACACTTTCCTTCTTCCCACCCATTTTGTAGCCGGGATGTCATGCTGAAGACCAGAGAACTCCAGGCTCATATATAGTTCTCAGAGAGCTTGCCCAAATTCCCTGGTCATTTTTCCTCTCTCTGCTCATCTCATTTGATCAAATGACTTTCAAAGACTTTTCGCAGTCTGTTTGAAATTGGTGGGGCATTTTATCACTTACTGCGAGCGACTCCTTGAGACAGCCCCCCTCACCAGAATATAAGCACAGGTTAAATCTAACTTCTCAGTGCAAATGCATTTTGCACTGCACAACAGCAAGTGCAAGAGAACTGAATTGGAGTCAAAAGACCAGGTTTAATCTCTTTTTTTTATTTTTATTATTATTTTTATTTATTTATTTATTTAATAGCCTTTTATTTACAGGTTATATGCATGGGTAACTTTACAGCATTAACAATTGCCAAACCTCTTGTTCCAATTTTTCACCTCTTACCCCACCCCCACCCCCTCCCCTAGATGGCAGGATGACCAGTAGATGTTAAATATATTAAAATATAACTTAGATACACAATAAGTATACATGACCAAAGACCAGGTTTAATCTCGAGGGTGATCTTGACTGAATCACTTCCCACTTCCTGGGCCTAGTTTTCCTTCGGTTGAGCAAGAGACTTGAATTAGATGATCTGAAAGGTCTTGTAGCATCTCAATCTCATCAATGAGGTTTTGACCTGTATTTGCATACTAGAGTCTGACCACCCAGGCTTGATTACGGACCCAGAACTACATTTCCCGGCGGCCCGCGGGAGTGTAAGGGAACGCGGCCCAGTGAATGACGCCATCAGAGTGCGCGGCGGGCTGTCTATCTCTCCGGCAGCCGGCTGGGCGAGCGGAGGCCGAGCCTGGTAGCGTTCGCTATGGCGGATGTGTTGAGTGTCGGGGTGAATCTGGAGGCCTTCGCTCAGGCCATTGGCGCCATCCAGGCGCTGCGTTCCAGCGTGAGCCGGGTGTTCGACTGCTTGAAGGATGGCATGCAGAACAAGGAGACGCTGGAGGGCCGGGAGAAGGCCTTCATCGCCCACTTTCAGGACCACCTGCACTCGGTCAATCGGGACCTCAAGTACGTGCCCTCCCATCGGGCCGGGGATGGCCCTGTCCCGCCCCCGCCAGGGCCCCGGAACCCATCTCCTAGCCCTAGCCGAGCTTCTGCCCGCCCTGCTTTCCCTGGCCATTGGGGTGGTCTTTCCAGGACTTCCCCCTCCCGGTCCCTGTCCCTGCCCGTCGAGCTCTGTCAAAGACCCCCAGCTGGCGCTCCTCCTTTACCCCCTCCCCACTTGTCTCCCCTTCCGTTTTCCCCCTGCCCCCACGTGGATCTCTTCCTTTCCCACTGCTCCAGAAACTGGGTTCCATCATCCCTGTTTTCCATTCTCCATTCATTCCTCTCACGTCCCATCCCCCTCAAAGTGGCCTAGCTCGGTTAAATTGTTTTTGTTTGTTTTTTCATCCAACCACCCTACCCGGCCCTTTTCACAGGTTCGGATCTGTTTCCCTTAGGAATGGGTCAGTGACAATTATAACTTATAGGGACTTTAGCTATGAATAAAGGAGATCCAGAAATATTAAGCGACCTCTCAAAAGGTTTCACAGATAAGGGCTGAAGCAGGATTCACACCCAGATTCTGTGGCTCCAACTCCGGTACCTGACCCAAACTAGGAAGTTCATAAATGCTTGTTGATTGATTTATTGTCCTTTTTGCTACACCATTCTGCCTCTTTTTTTTCTCCCTTGCCTCCTCTTCGCTTTCCAGGAATGATTCCCACTTCCTTCTCCAGGAATATAGTGCTCATTCGTCTCTGAAGACCTGACTGACAGTATATGCACTTAGGAAGGTTCGCTTTTAGGTTTGAGGCTCGTTTCTCACCATACTCCTGATATTACCTTCCATTCATTTCATGCTTTGCTGATTTCAGTTATGTATTTCATCTTCACAGCAGTTCTGTGAGGTAGGCAGAGCAGCTCATCTTGTGGTTTGAGGGCTAGGATTTTTTTTTTGATTGTTGCAACTTTGTTTCCTTAGCAACCAGATGGAAGGAGGAGGTGGGATAGAGGAGGAGGCCAAATGATGGGTACATCAGTTTTTCACTAAGTGGCTGGCATTCCTTTTTTTGGGGGAAAGCCAGACAAACACACTCCCCTCCTACAGAAATTCACTGTTTTTTTTTTTTTTTTTTTTTTTTTTTTTTTTGGCACTGTGCCACTTAATGCTTTACTAGGGTGAGGGAATGCTTTTATTACTTTCTTTATGCTTTCATCTTCCATTTCTACCTTCTCTAAAGTTGATTGTCTTTGTAAAGTTCACAATGCTGTGATATGCACTTTGGTATGAAGTTTGAGGTATTTGTTTTTGATCCTTTTTGCAACCTTTATTCACAGTGGTGCCAAGGATAATATTTAAGACTTTCTAGTGAAAATGATATTGGCACCTATACCTCGAAAGGTTTTTTCTTTGCTGTTTGGGACTATCCCTTCAGAATACTTTTGGAAGCTGCTTATGCTATTGGATCTCTTTGTCTGGTGTGGGTTAGCAGTTTCAGGGGACATTAAAGTTCCTTTTTTATACCACCTTGTTGGTATTTTCTTCATTCTATTTGTTTATGTTACCTGCTTTTTGTTTTGTTAAGATTTGCCATCTGTGAAAAACATCCTATGCATATCTGGCACTATATGAGCAATAAATAGTCATCATTTGTTTAGATATTTGATGCTCTGGCAGATTTAATAATTTATACTTTGGGTCTCTAAACTGTTAGTGCAGAGATTGTTGTGCCACATTTATAAATTAAAATCAATTGAAGTGAACAAGCATTTATTAAGCCCCTACTATGTGTCAGGCACTTTGCCACATGTTAGAAATATAAAGACAGACTTGCAGCTTGTAAATAACTATATAAGATAAGAGTATGTTTACAGGATAAATTAGAGATGATTTCTAGGGAGGCATTATCAATAAGGAATATTGGTAAAATCTTGCAGAAGGTGGGATTTTAGCTGATATTTGGAGAAAGTCAGGGAAGTCTGGAGGTGATGAGGAGGAGTGAGAGAATTTCAGGTATGGAGGATTGTCCAGAACTGGTAGATGTAGTATTTTGTTTGAGGAACAGCAAAGGGGCCAATGTTATAGGATCATAAGTTATGCATAAGGTGCTAGTGTGGAAAGGAAGGAGATAAGCATTATATGTAGTATACTATTATATGTATTATGTCACTTGTTATATGTTTTATTATATATATATATATAATATATAGCATACTCTAACAGGCACTGCACTAAATGCTTTACAAATATTATTTCATTCAATCCTCAAATCAATCCAGTGAGGCAGATGCTGTTGTCTCCATTTTGCAGTAGTAGAAAATGAGGCAAACAAGGATTGCTGGGGATCACTCAGGTGGCAAGTCTTGGAACTCAGGTCTTCTTGATGGCCAGCACTCTAAGTGGAGGGCAAGGTAGGTTATGAAGGTCTTTAAAAGCCAAACAGAAGATTTGGTATTTGATTCTGGAGGTAATAGGGAGTCACTGGCATTCATTGAATTGAGTATGCTGTTGGCATGGTCAGATCTGAATTTTAGGGAGATAATTTAGGTAGTTGAATGGAGGATAGATTGAAATGTGAAGAGTCTTGAGGGAGGGAGACCAATCAGGCTATTGCAAAAGTCTAGGTGTGAAATGATGAAGACCTATACCATGATTGTGGTAGGGTCATAGGAAAGAAGGAGGTGTATAAAAGAAATGTTGTAAAGGTAGATTCAGTAGGACTTGGCAATGGATTTGATGGGAGCTGGAGGAAAAAAGAGGTTATTAGTCTGGATGACTGGGATAATGGTGGTCTCTCAGTTGTAATAAGGAAGTTAGAAAGGGGGATTTGGGAGAAAGATGGTGATTTCAGTTTTAGACATATTGAATTGAGGTGCATTTGGGACATATAGTTCAAGATGTCCAATAGGCAGTGAAAGATGCAAGCCTAAAGGTTAGTAGATTTGACAATTATTGAGTCTAAGAAGTTCATTTTTCCTTCAAATGGAATTTTAGAAAATTCATTAAATTCTTCATTTTTGTGGACACATTGATTGCCGTGCTTTTAAATTTTTTCATTTTAGGAATAATATTCCTGAATCAAAATTATTTTGTAATTGTAAGCTAATCTCCATTTATATGTTATTTTAATTGTTTTAAACCTTTATAACCTCTCAAAATCTCTTTTCTGTTTTAAGAAATCATGAGCTAACACATTTATCCTTAACTGTAGCAGAACCACTCTGGAATTTACATATAATCTGGCATAAATGATTGTCTTTGGTTTTAAAATTTTAATTTAAAATTTTTTTTATTAATAGTTTAAAAAACTGATTTTATTTCCCAGTTCCACATTTTTCATTTTCCGCCTTCATACTGTCTCTTATAACAAAAACATATAGTTAGGCAAAACATTCATAGCGTTTTTTCAGTGCTATGAACCAGGCATATTTACATGCTACATTTATAGTCCCTCATCTCTCTATCAAAAGGAAGGAGGCATATTTTATTATTAGGTCCCTGGAATTAAAATTTAATTATTGCATTGATGACATTGCAGTGAAAGAATTCTGCATTTGGCAGCAAAGGGATTTGGGATATGACTTTTGGCAAGTTATGTAACTTTCCTAAGCCTCAGTTTTCTGATCTGTAAAATGGGAAAAGTTAACCTCTAAGACCCCTTCTGTCTTTAATTTATTTGACAACACCTTTATTGTTTTTCTTTACTTTTTTGGACATGATATACATTCTGTGGTTTTGTTTATGTTGTCCCATTTCATTCAAGTCTCCCCAAATTTCTCTTTGATTTTTCTCATTTTTGCCAGTTGGTTAGATATGAGGTGAAACATCAGTTTCTCTAATGATTTGGAGAAACTTTTTTTTTTAACATAATGGTTAATTACTTATATTACTTTTTCAGGGAACTCTTTGCTCATATTCTTTGCTCACACATTGGGGAATCACTCTTATGATTAATTTTTTTTCTCTTTCATTTTTAGTGAACTAGAACGTCTGAGTAACTTGGTAGGCAAGCCATCTGAGAACCACCCTCTTCATAATAGTGGATTGTTAAGCCTAGATCCCGTTCAGGACAAGACTCCTCTCTATAGCCAACTTCTTCAAGCATATAAATGGTCGAATAAGGTAAAAGAAAAGCTTTTGTCTGTCTATCCATCTATCTGTCTATCTATCTGTCCTTACCTATTTGCTCAACTATATGTATCATACTAGTAAATATTCCTGGGTATTATTTTTGATGGAGAATGAAGGTATGCTATATTAACTTTTTGATTAAACATAGAATCATGAAATTGGATAGTGTGTCAACTAAGTCAATTACATTTATTCAGCACCTGCTGTGTTCCATGTATGTTGATGAGCAGGGTTATAAAATAGAAAACAATCCCTTTCCCTCAAAGAGATTACAATCTAATTTGAATGGGTAGATGTGACTGTGATGGATATATAAACCAGAATGAGATAGGAGCAAAATGGAAATCTAGACAAAAGCTATGTATAAGAAAATAAAAGTCCTTATATCTAATTTCTGTTTTTAAAGATCTCTATATTTGGAAGTTTCAGAACATCACTAAAAGAAATAATATTGTATTACTTTGAGATTGTTCATTCCTTAATGAAAAAGAATATTTTTTAGTCCATGTGTTATGTGGTTCACATTTAATGTTCACATGTTTATCCACTTTGAGTTTTCTTCTGGTAATAAAGATTCTTCTCTACAATGTCTCTATAGCACAATTATCTCTATGACAGATCGTTCTTTATTGTTTTAAAATTTTATTTATTTTAAACGTGCATTTTTAAGAATTTTGAGTTCTAAATTCTCCCGCTCTCTCCCACCCCTTCATCATCCACTGGGAAGACAAGCAATATCAGTTGTACATGTGAATTCATGAAAAACCTATTTCTATATCAGCCATGTTGCAAAAAGGAAAAAAAAAAAGACAAAAATGTAAAAAGCAAGAAAGATAAAGAAAGTGAAAAAAGTATGCCTTCCTCTGCACTGAGAATTCATTGGATCTCTGAAGTTGGACAGCATATTTCATTATGAATCCTTTGGAATGTCTTAGATCATTCCCTTGAACAGACTAGCTAATTGATCATTGTTATAGTATTGCTGTTACTGTGTGTACAGTGTTCTGGTTCTGTTCACTTCACTTTGCATTAATTCATATACATTTTTCTAGATTCTTCTGAAACTATTCTGCTTGTCATTTTTTGTAGCATAGTAATATTCTGTCCTGATCATTTATTATTTGTTCAGCCATTTCCCAAATGGACGTTCCCTTCATTTCCAATTCTTTTTACATGGCGGGTCAGTCTTGGACTGAGAGGGGTGATTGTTCTTAATATGCTGAGAGGACTTTGATATGTTAATAGTAAATTTTTATTAAGCCACTACTATGTAGCAAGCACTATATTAAGAGTTAGGGATTCAAGTATGAAAAAAGAAAGCCAGTCCCTGCCCTTAAAGTTTGATGGAGGATAGACATCACAAAAAAAAAATCTGAAAAAGCCCTTGGTAGGTATGCAGTGTAGCCAGAAATGAGCTTTGGCCCCACCCTGCAATTAGAGAGGCTGAGGGTAATGATGGAATGGAGTCCTAAGGCTGATGAGACTTTCCAGGATGATGAGGTTAACCCAGGAGTGAGCTTGGAGTTTACATTCCCCAAAAGAGTATGGGCAGGTGAAGAAAGTATACTTGGGAGATAGTCTTATGGTATAGAGCAGGGGTCCTCAAACTTTCTAAATAGCGGGCCAGTTCACTGTCCCTCAGACTGTTGGAGGGCCAGACTATAGTAAAAACAAAAACTTTGTTTTGTGGGCCTTTAAATAAAGAAACTTCATAGCCCTGGGTGAGGGGGATAATTGTCCTCAGCTGCCGCATCTGGCCTGCGGGCCGTAATTTGAGGACCCCTGGTCTAGAGCATAGGAAAAAAATGGAAGGAAACTCGTGTAGTTTTAAAATGGCAAAAATGTCTCAAGAAAGAAACACTGTACTAACAAACCCCTTTTTAGCTAGATGTTTTTGCTTTTCTCCAGAATTGTTTTTATGTATAGGACTTAAATTTAAGACCTGTAGGATTATTTAAGAAGTCTTGGAAAAATAGAACTGCTTCTGGGAGAGTTGAGTAGCCAGGACAGGCTTGGAGCTGGCTATGACCAGAGAAAGTCCTTTTATTTATAGCTTTTTATTGACAAAACATATGCATGGGTAATTTTTCAACATTGATCCTTGCAAAAACTTCTGTTCCAACTTTTCCTTTCCTTCCCTCCACACCCTCCCCTAGATGGCAGGCAGTCCCATACATGTTAAACATGTTAATGTTAAATACAATATTTATACATATTTATATGGTTATCTTGTTGCACAAGAAAAATCTGATTTAGAAAGAAGGTAAAAATAATCTGGGAAGAAAAACAAAAATGCAAGCAAATAACAGAAAGAGTGTAAATGCTATGTTATGGTCCACACTCATTTCCCAGTGTTCTTTTGTGGGGTGTGACTGGTTCTGTTCATCACTGATCAATTGGAACTGATTTGGATCCAGAGGAAGTCTTTTTGACTTTAACTTAGTAATGAGCTCTCTCTCCTCTCTCCTTCCCCACTTCTTCTCTCTCTCTCTTTTTTTTTTAAAGTTCTCCATTTGTGGGGAGGCTAGTTGTATCTTGGTTTCTTCTAGTTGTAGTGTTTCTTCTTGGAATTTCTCATCTGATACTAGTTCATAGGATCATGGGAATTAAGAGTTAGAGGATAACCTAGAAATCATTTAGTATAATTCCATATGAGTTATTATTACAGATGAGAAAACTGAGGACTATAAAAGTTAAAATACTCTAGGTTATACAGGTAGTAAATGTTATAGATGAGATTCAAGCCTTGGTTTTAAATCCATTGTTCTTATCTCAGAGCTGTGCAGAACCTTAGACATTATCTAGTATAACTCCCTAATTTGACATTTGAGAAAAATTGAAGCCTCAACAGGCTGTGATTTATTCAAGTTCACATAGGTAAATGAAAGGACCTCCAAAGTCAATCTTCTTTCCTGTCTCAGTCCATTGTTCTTTGCTAACTATATGACTAGGTAAGTCACTTGACATTTCTGAGCTTAGTTTATTAAAAACATCTGCACTCTGCAAATGAGAGAGTTGAATTAGATAATTTGCAATGTTTTTTTCAAGTTTTAAAATTTTGTAACTTGGGTCAGTCAGTCAAAAAAGCATATATTATGTTCTAGGTACTGTATTAAGCCCTGGGGATAGGAAGAAAGGCAAAAATACATCCTTACCCTCAAGATATTCTTATTCTAATGGGGAGACAACAAACTAAAAAAACTTGTACATTAAGAATATGTAGGGTAAATGGGAGATAATCTCAGAGGGAAGATGAGGTAGAAAGGAAAGGAAGGTGGGAACTGGGAAAGGCTGCTTTCAGTAGGTAGTGATTAGCCCTGACCTTTGAAGGAAGCCAAGGAAGATGGAAGGTAGAGGTGAGGTGGGAGAGCATCCTACATAGAACATACCACTGTAGATGTGTGGAAGTGGAAGATGGGAGTGTTGGCTTCAAGAACTGCAAGAAGATCAGTGTTGATTGTCAGCCACAAAGGTATTCTTTTAGAATATACAGGTATACAAAATGTGTGTAATGACTGATATATGTATCATTACCCCCAGAGCCAGGATTCATGGATGCTGACTAGTCAAGAGGAAAGTGGCTTACATACAGATGCTTAAAAAAAAAAAAAAGGCTGAGACTTACAGACCTGTAGTCAACCTAAGCCATAAAAGAACAGCAAAAAGCCACAGGAAACAAAGCAGTAGGGATAAAGATGTAGTCTTCTTCAGGAGCCCTTGTGACTACTTTTTTTAGTCTCCCATTTCCCTTTCAAAATTGTCCTCAATGTTCACTTTAATCCAGTTTTACACAGTTTAATGTGAGAGCATCTGGGGCAGTGGGCAGGCAGGTGATTTATTCCAAGCCACACATTCCAGTGCTAGGGTTTTGTCAGAATTTTTAGGCCCTCCTGGTTGTGGGACTTCAGACTTCAGTCATAAAGGTGCCTACATTTTTGTTTCCCTTGCTTAAAGTTAATTGTGGCAGAAGAGGGGTGTTTCTGGAGTAATTGTCATTGAATGGAGAGAATATTATCATCAAAATAAGAACTTTACCTTTTCGTTGAAATGGTTACATTTAAGTCTTTTCCTATATTTTGAGGACAAGCTAAATATGGAATGGTTTACAAATCTCAGAATAATTAGGAATACTTCTTTACAGTGAGAGAAGGTATTTTTAAAAAATTGATTTTGAAGGCAATTCCAATAACTTTAGATGAAAAATGCCATTGGTAACCAGAGAGAGAACTTTGGAGACTGCAGATTGAAGAATATTATTTTCATTTTTTTTTTCCTCCTGCTTTTTTTTATTTCTCTGGCTTTTCCCTTTTGTTCTAATTTTCTCTCCCAACATGACTCATATGGAAATGTATAAAAACTGAATGTACATTTATAACCTAAAACATTTTTTTTTAATTGTTGATAAATTTTGTTTCTCTCTCTTTAGAATTTAAGGCAGGGGAGAGGGGCTGTGAGGGGTGTTTTTGGCTTTCTTTTTATTCTGTTTTACTAGCACAGTGCTGGGCATTTAGTAAACACTTGATTAGTTGATTAGGTAGGATTAGGAGTTTTTCCCCCCCAACTTAATAGTATTTTACTTTTTCCAATTACATACAGAGAATAGTTTTCAACATTTACACTTATAAGATTTTGATTTCCATTTTTCTCTCTCCTTACCTCTATCTCTGCCCTCCCCCACCCCAAGATGGCAAGCAATCTGATAGAAGGAATATACATTTACAATCATGATAGGATTAGTTTGACAATTACTGTTTTATGATAAAATTTGAGATCTGGTCGTCATGTCAAACCCTATTTATTCTTACTTTTTTTGTCATTTATAAAGTATATTTTTTTTGCAATTTGATTAGTATATCAATCATTGACTATACATTAATTTCAGTAGTATCATTTTTATTGTATTGGCACAGCCTAGATAGGAACATTGAGTATTTCTTTTTTTGTATAGCTAATCCTTTAATAAAAATCGTTTTCATATACACACAATACATACACACACACACACACAAATCCTTTCTGTCTTTGTGGATTGGTTCTTCAATATTTAATGTATTTTGTCTTTTTAAAAAACTGTACTTTTATTTTATTATTTATTTTTAAAAAATTTCAAGTTCCAAATTCTCTCCCTCCCACTTGTACCACTATTACCTATTGAAAAGGCAAGCAATTTGATATAAATTCTATACTTAAAATCATGCAAAATTTTCTCGTTATCTTAAATGGCATTTCAGAAAATAAAACTAATTCCAGACATAATATCAGTTGAAAATACAAAAAGACTGAAGAAAAGTTTAGATCAATGACAAATTCATAACACATTTGTTAGGGAAGCCAGATATGTTTAGAGATGGTCTTAATTTTTTTAGGCAATCATTTTTTATGTAGATTTAAAAATTTTTTTAAATTGATATTTTTTTTTTCTATAGTTTTCCCCAGTATTGCCTCTCCTGTTTCTTCCAGAGAACCATTTCATATAACATAGTATTTTAATGATCAGTACATTGAAAAAGCCTGAAAATATGTGTAATATGTAATGCTTCTGACTTCTCCACAGGAAAACGGTGGGAATATCTTCTAAATGAGCCATTCTTGTTCTTGATGATTTTGCACCAGTCACTTTGTATGTGTATTCTTTCTGTTTACATCATTGTAGTTGTTGTGTATATTTTTTCTTCACTCTCCTTATTTCATTCTGTATAGATTCATATAGATCTTTTCATGTTTCTCTGTATCACATTCATTATTTCTTATGAAACAGTAATATTCCATTATGTTTATATACCACAGTTTGTTTAATCATTCCTTCATTGATGGAGAATTGGTTTAAAATATTTTGTATCTTTTTTTACTCAATAGTATTTTGTTTTTCCAAATAGATGTAAAGATAGTTTTCAACAATGATTTTTATAATATTTTGTATTACAAATTTTTCTCCTTCCCAAACTTCCCCTCTCTCTAATAGGTTATATACAATCCTTTTAAACTTATTTCCATATTTGTTATGTTGTGCAAGAAATATCAGACCCAAATTGGAAAAAAAAAAAAACATGAGAAAGAAAAAGCAAATAAACAAACAAAAGGTGAAAATAGTATGCTTCAATCTGCATTTAGCCTCCATAGTTCTCTCTCTGCATGCAAATGGTTTTTTTCATCCCAAGTCTATTGGAAATGCATCAATATATTCCTGACAAGAGCCAAATCTAGCATAATTGATCATCACATAATCTTGATACCATCTTGTACCATCTTCTCCTAATTTTGCTCACTTCCCTCAGCATCGTTCATGTAAGTCTTTCCAAGCTTTTTTGAAATAAGCTTGCTCGTTTCTTATAGAATAATAATATTCCATTACATTCATAGACCATAACATATGCAGCCATTCCCCAGTTGATAGACATTCACTCATTTTCCAGTTCCTTGTCACTACAAGAAGAGCTGACACAAACATTTTTTTTGCACATTAGTCCTTTTCCCTCTTTTATGATCACTTTGGATATAGACTTAGTAGTCACATTGCTGGATCAAAGGGTATGCAAAATTAAATTCTTTGATATCATAAAAAGTGCTATTAAATATTTTGGTATATGTGGATATTTTCTTCTTATCAAAAGCCTCCTTGGAATAAAAGCCTAATAATAGAATTTGTGGCTCAAAGGCTATGGCCATTTTTGTCAATTTATATGTATGATAGGAAATTGTTTTCCAAACACTTGCACCAAATCATAGCTGTACTAGTGATTTATTAGTGTACCTATCTTCCTACAACCCCTCTAATGTTTTCTGTTTACATCTTTTGTTAGCTTTGCCAATTTGCAGGGTATGAGTTAAAACCTCAGGCTTCTTTTGATTTGCATTTCTCTTATAATTAATAGTTTGGAGGGTTCTTTCCTGTAGTGGTTAGTAGTTTACAATTCTTCTTTTGAGAATTATTTGTTCTTTGATTACTTATTAATTGGGGAAATGCTTTTGATCTTATTTATCTGTTGTTTATATCTTGAAAATCTGATTCTTAGAGAAATTTGATCCAAAGATTTTTTTTCTCCCATTCAGTTCTTTTCATTCTCATATTAGGTGCATTAATTTTATTTATACAAAAGCCTTTCAGTTTTATTTAATGAAAGTTATCTATTTTATCTTTTGTAATTGTCTCTATACCTTATTTGGCTAAGAATACATTTCCTTTCCATAGCTGTGAGAGAGATTATCTGTTTCTTTTCTAATTATTTGATATTAAGATCATGTTATGCTATGAACCATGATGTAAGATGTTGATCATAGCTCAATTCAATCAAATTTGGTAATCTGATATAGCATTAAAAGTTTAAATTAACTTTTATAGTATTGTCATTTTTATTGTATTAGAACAATGGATAATGCCCGACTAGCCTTCCAATTATGTTAGTTGTACTTTAATTTCTTTAAGGAGTGCTACATGCTTTTGTATGCTTTAGTAGAATGATTCCCAGATACTTTTAAGCATTTTTTTAGTTATTTGGAATGGAATTTTCCTTTCTATTAATAACTCTTCGATTTTGTTATTATTGTACTGTTGATTTTTGAGGATTTACTTTGTTGTTGGCCACTTTGCTGTAGCTATTATCTCAGTATCTTTGCTGATTCCCTGGGATTTTCCAAGTAAACCATCACATCATCAACAAATTGGGATAGTTGTAACTCTTCTTTGCCAATTTGCCTTTATTTTCTTTCTCTTGTCTCATTGTTATTGATAGTATTTCCAAAATTCTACCAAATGATAGTGAGGACAGTGAGCATTCCTGCTTTATTCTTGTCTTTTTCGGAAAAGGTTCTAGTGTATTCCCATTGCATATTATGCTTACTCTTGGTTTTAGATAGAGACCTTGTATGATACTAAAAAAAATTTGCTTTATACACCTTTAGCATAAGTGAGCTTTGTCAAAGATTCTTTCTATATCTTTGAGGTAATAGTGTGGCTTTGAATATTTTTGTTTTTAATATACCTAGTTATGTTGATTGTTTTCCTAATATTTAACTATCTTTGCATCCCTTATATAATCACTTGATTAATGAGTGATTTCATGGATAAATTGCTGTAGTGTTTGACAGTATAAAATTAAAAAAAAAATCTGTATTTATTAATGATATGGGTTCATGATCTTTATTTTATCCTTCCGTAGCTTAGATATTAGGATTATATTTGTTTTGTAAAGGAATTCTGCTTGGTTGCTTTCTTTCTTGATTTTTGAAAATAGCATGGGTACTAAATGTTAAAAGCTTGATAAAATTTAGCTGTGAATTTAGCAAGACTAGGAGTTTTTCCTTTGGTAGTTTTTTTCCAGTTAATTTTATTTCATCTTTTTTGAGATTGGGTTATGTAAGATTTCCATTTGCTTTTTGGTTAATTTGAGTATTTGATATTTTTGAAGATATTCCTTTATTTCTTTTGACTTCTCATTTTTTTTCTTAGCTAAAAGCTCTTTAGCTAACAAAAATGTTTTTTTGTTAAAAATTTAATTTTTGTGGATTTTTTTATGACTCTTTAAATTTTATTTTTTTCAATTAATTAAAATCTATTTTGTCTTCCCAATCTTTGAAAAGACAAAAAACTTCTTGTAACAAATGTTCATAGTTAAGCAAAACAAATTCTCTCATTTGTCCTGTTCAAAAAGTGTCTCATTATGTATCCTGAGTCTGTCACCTCTTTGTCAGGATATGTGTAGCGTGCTTCATTATTGATTTTTGGAAATTGTTATTGGTTATTGCATTGATCAGAGTTCTTAGGTCTTTCAAAATTGTCCTTATAATATGTTGTTATTATTGTATAAATTGTTTTTTTGATTCTGCTCATTTCACTGTTCCAGTTCATACAGTTTTTCCCAGATTACTATGAAAGCAGTTTCTTTGATACTACCCAATTCATCATTTCTTCTAGCATAGTAATATTGCATATAGATTCATATACCATAATTTGTTCAGCAATTCTCTGATTGATGAGCACCGTTTTTCTTTCCAGTTCTCTTCCAGCATAATATGTACATATAAATGTATGAATATATTATGTATATTTGTATGTATATGTACACACATACCTGTCTTTCTCTATATCTATGTATGTATATATAAAAGCTTTTTTTTGTGGATGGTAAAGAACTGGAAACTAAAAGGATGCTCATCAACTGGAGAATGGCTAAATATATGATTATTATACAGACATGTATATATGTATGCTTTTATTTCTTTACTCTGTCTGGGGTATAGACCTGGTATTGGTATTGGTTAATTTTAGTAACTTTGGGTATAGTTTCAGATTAGTTTCTAAAATGGCAGAACCCAATCACTCCCCACCAATAATGTATTAATAAAGGCAATTATATTTGAACATCAGCTATCCTGGATGCCACATAGTCCTCACAGGATAGATGCTATTTTAGATGATCTGGTCTAGTCTCCTCATTTAATAATTGAAGAAATTTAGGCCTAGAGAAGTGAAACTACTCGTGTTAAATTGAGACTAAAATATAATTTCCTGTTGACTCCTTGACCAGGGCTTTTTCCACTAAAGGAGGCTGGAATGTAGTTACAATTTGATTTTACCAACTTGAGAACACTTGTCTTTAATTTTTTGTCTTAGAAATAGTAATTCAGACTTGGATAGTATGTTATGAAAGGTTGTGTTCTGCCTTTGGATTTACCAAATGACTTGTTAGTTACAACTCTCAAAATAATTATAAGTAAATGATTTGGAAGGAACTAATTCCTTAGAGGGATTCACCTTGTTCTACTCTGCAAATGAGACATCTTTTTATTGGTCTGAAGCTTTCATTATTAATCTTCTTTTTTCAAATAATTTAAATCCACAGTTAGGAAATGTGTTAATATATTAAGTAAAATGTAATCCTTAATGTGTTTTCCATGGCAGAATATGCACAAGAAACTCTCATTCATGACTAATGATTAATATAATTTCTTTAGGGAATTTTGTAATTTTGTAAAGTCAGTTGAAAAATTAATTACATGGTGGTTGGCATAATTGTTATAGCAGCACATTTAAAATTAATCTAATTTAATAAAAGATGTCAAAGAGCTGTGAGAAGGACTTGTTCTGTACTAATTTGAAGAAAGAATTTAATTTTTAAATATTCTATGCATTCATAGAATTGTTCTGGAGAAAACTGAGCAGCTTTTTCAACTGTGGCAAAAAATAATTGGTATTTATTCTGTCCTTGGTGTAAATTTGGACCATGCAATATGTCTGAATGTAATAAACCAATGTAAAATTAGATTTAACTGACTCCCAGGGTGCCTTTCTGAACATCTCCAGCATCTTTTTTCACTCTCTGTCTTCTGCTTTGATTTTTTGATATATCTGTGATATGAAGGTTACTTGTTGATTTGGCCAAAAAAGCAGACTGTGACCAAAACAATGGTTCAGCCATTCCCTGGATTCCCTGATTCTGCTTTTTGTAGTAGAGTTTCTAATCTGGTATTCGTTGGGATTGGGAAAGAAGTGAGGAAGGATTTTTATTTCTTTTTTATCTCGGCTGAATTTTTTTTTTTTTTTTTTTTTTTTTTGAGTGAAGGGTATTGGAATTGTTTTCAGCTGTCCTTCTGGATGGCTTTAAAGTCCTCCTTTGGTACCTTGAGTTCTGAGATGGAAGATGCAGTTGTAGTGATGTGTAAAAGATATCTGATTTAGTTTTGAGTTTGTGACCCTTTGTTATTTATTTGTTTTTATTTTTGATAAGCTGATAAGACATTTCCTTTAATTAGTCCTTTCTTGTTTTCCCTCAAATTCCTATCAGTTCCCATGGTGTTCATTCAATATTGAGAAAGCAAGCTTTTGGTAATCAAAAGATGGGTGACTAGTATCAGGTCTCTAGAAAGACATGGGAAGGTTAAATGATAAAATGTTTACAAAATTGGTCACTTAATTCCCTGTGACACTCGATGGGCTTTTAATCAATACTTTTTGTTCTCTGCATTTTCCAGGAGGTATACAGCAAGCACTTAGTAAATCTTCAATTATTATAATTCAGTGGTATCAATCACTAAGTGGGGTCAACTCAAGCATATTTTAATGTGGGGTGTTCTCTGACATCTTTTGTATCTGAAAATATTGTGCAATGATATTAGACTCCCATTACAAAATCTAAAGCCTTGAAAGTGACCTTAGAAACCATCAAGCTCAGCTCATCTTGTTTTGAAGATGTGGAAACTGAGATGCAGTGATGAGGGGAAGTGTCTAGGGACATTACTGACTCTCATCCTTCTTTCTGTCCGGCTAGTAGGTATGCTCAGGGAAAACAGACTCAGCAAATTTAGGAAAGTAAATCTATTTCAAGAATATCATTAAATATATCGTGGTATTGACTTTGGGATTATCTTTTTATATTATTTATTGCTGTTATGATTTTTGTTTAGAGTATGTGCTCTAGAGTTGTGTTCTAGATAATCCAAACTTCATCTTAGGTAAGTGGACAACTCAAAAGTAAAGTTGAATAAACCAAAGTAGTACATTGCTTAACTTTGTGAATATAGAGAAAAATGCTAATCCACATGTCAATCCAGTCTGCTTCCCACAACCTACTGTTTCCTTAATATGGTACAACTTTTAGAGAGGCTGAGAGTTCAGAAGTGGAGGAAGGGAAGAAACTTTGACAAAGAACAATATGGGGGATTTAAGTAGAAAATAGATTCCCATTTTTGGCAGGACTGGCTCCTTTTGAAACAGTATAATCCCTCACATTGCTTGAATGTTTTCACTTTATTTTATGTATTACATTACCTGAAATTCGACTGCTTTGTATTCCCTTTGGCTTAATCAATAATCTTTCCTAAAATGCTAGTATGTATAGGAGGGAAAAGGGATTACTTTTGAATATAAGGAGGTTTGAGACAAACTTGCAGACAGGAGGAAGTATTCAGAGCCTAGTTGGGTCGATTCCCATACCTTTTTTCCGTACTGGAAGAAACTTAGTGTTTCTCAAGAAAATGGTGCTCAGAGATGGAGATTTTGAATTGAGCACCAGTGGTGAGACTGGGGAAGGAGAGAACAATGGGGAGTGGAAAGCACTGGTTGACTTAAGGAGGCATCAGCCTTAATAGGGAGCTGATCTGCAGGGAGTTTGAACTGAGAGCTAAAGAAGCTCAATAGTTTAAAAGTAAGGACCTTTTCTCTGGAGTAGGGTAAGAGGAGATTTATAGCTTGAACATACTTCAGAGCCACTGAGTCTCACTTAACTGCTTTTATAGATGAAGAAACAGATTTAAAGAGATGAAGTGATTTGCCCGGTATCACATGGAGGTGAGGGGCAGAGCTGCCCCTTATGGTACATGGAGCATTTTATCTGAGGGATGAATGAGTTTGTGGAGCCCAGTGTACTATGATTGTGTTGTTCCTCTTATGATTTCACTGAGAGGTAGCATAGTATCGTGTAAAAGAACATTGAGTCAGGAGTCTAGAAACCTGAGTTCTAGTCCCACTTCTGGTCTGAGACAAGTCAATGTGACATCTAATTTCTTGCAGTCTGAATAAAATGAGGGACTTGCACTAGATGATAATTTTTTTAGTTCTACATTTTTTCATGGAAGTTGTTATAGTAATACAGGATTAAAAAAGCATTTGGTACATAGCAGATACAGGACTTACCTTGAAAATGATGATAACTTTATTTATAGCCTGCCTTTGACATACAAAAGGTCCATGATAGTTCAAGTCATATAACCTCTCCTCTGACCAGGCAATTCCTTTTTTAAATATTTTTTTTTAAATTAAAGCCTTTTATTTTCAAAACATATGCATGAATACTTTTTCAGTATTGACCTCTGTGAAATCTTTTCCCCAAATTTTACCCTCCTTCCCCCTACCCTCTCCCCTAGATGGCAAGTAGTCCAATATATGTTAAACATATTAAACTGTATGCTAAATCCAATATATCTATACATATCTATACAATTATCTTGCTGTACAAGAAAAGTCAGATCAAAAAGAAAAAATGAGAAAGATAACAAAATGCAAGCGAACAACAACAAAAAGAGTAAAAATGTTATGTTGTGATTCCCCACTCAGTCTCCAGTACTCTTTCTGGGTATAGATGGCTCTCTTCATCACAAAATCATCGCATTGTTTGGAAAGAGTCATCCATCAGAATTGGTCATCGTATAATCTTCTTATTGCTGTGTATAAAGATCATCTGGTTCAACTCATTTCACTTAACATCAGTTAGTGTAAGTCTCTCCAGGCCTCTCTGAAAGCATCTTGCTGATCATTTCTTATAGAACAATATTATTCCATAACATTCATATACCATAACTTATTCAGCCATTCTCCAATTGATGAGCAGCTACTCAATTTCCAGTTTCTTGCCACTACAAAAAGGGTTACCATAAACATTTTTGCACATGTGGGTCCTTTTCCAGGCAATTCTCTAAACTATAGAAATGCTGCTAGTCTAGGTCAGAGAAAGGAGTTTCTGCATACAAAAGAAATCACAGATCTAGAACCCATCTCCCTTCCCCCCTCAAAAAAGAGATCATAATCTGGGAAAGGGATATTATCATCATTTTTACCCAGGAGCATTGTGTATAGAATATAGTGAAATATGGCCCCTGCCCTTGAGAAGTCCTGTGGAAAATTACTTTTACAAAGGTTCTCTAGATAGCTTTGACCTCTTGTAATAATACACCAAGTATAAATGTTAATGAAATCAAGTGATGTCCGTCTAATTCTAAATGGCAAATTTGTATCCTGAGGCTTTGGGCCAATTCCACCATTTTATGTTCTACTTACTGTGATTTCTGAAAAAATGGGTCTTAAGAACTTGCTTTATTGTTGTTTCTACTCAGGTTTCTCTTTGTATTTCCTCTCTCTTTACTGTTTCCCTTTGCCTCCCTACATACTTCCCCCATCTCCCATTAAAAATATAATTCAGAACTGTTTTAAAGCTTTGCTCAGCCTATTCGGAGGATGCTGCATAGGCTATTGGAAGTAGCCCAAACTTTTCCCCAGGGAGTATCTGTGCTGTATAGGGTACCCTTTCTCTCTGTGTTTTTTTTTTTTTTTTTTCCTCCCCTTCTCAACATTAGCATTTTTGAATTGATTACTTTTGTATACCCTGTTCTAGGGATTGTGACTGCCTAAAAGCAAGAGTATTTCAGGAGCATGTAATATAAGAATAGCTTAAACAATCATTTTTTCCCCCTAGCATAATATATAGTGACTATCTTAGGGACAGGGTGTTTATTGTTTTGTGAAGGAAATACATCATTTATAACAAGCGGTCAGCAATTCAAATCTCCCCACTTTCCCTTTCTTTGTCCTAGGTTTCTTGGATAGAGTTTAACCCTAAGGGAAGGCGGCTTCCAGATCTTGGATGTCAGGTTGCAGCAATAATTTAATATTTTTAGTGCCCCAACCATATCTGAAACTACATTTCTGTCTTATATTTCTTCAGTTTCATTTTTCTCTCATTGTGACTTGAAAAGCAAGGCACTTACTGGGGACCACTGTGTCCTGGTTGTTATGGCAACCCACCGGGGCTTCTTGGACTTCTCGGTGGTAAACATTCTCTGCCTTGGGGTTAGGATCCCAATGTCCAAGAAAAAGAAGAAGAGAACAGGCAAAGGCTTATAGCTCCTGGGGTTTCTATTCATTTAACCCATATGTGGCTCTGAAATTACGCTTGGCCAGATGTGCTCAGTTGCCTTCCAGAAGATCTTTTCAGACCATTTTGTATTCAGTTAGACTCTTAAGATCACCACCTCTTGAGTCTCAGAACTCTGTATTCCATATGGCTATAAGCTGTTTCTATTGTTATCCAGGTAAATTCAACCAGGTCTTAAATGTTTAAGTTTACCTTAACTAGATCCCACCAATTTTTTAATCCTGGGGTGATGGTAGGCTTTTGTGTAGGGTTCCAGGAAAGCAGTGACCCTAAAAAATTGAGAATTTATAAAAACCCTGTTCCCTGTCTCTCCCATATCCCCCATCCTTTTTGATGTTTATTTTCCCTTTTCTAGCTGCCCTTGGTATTTCTTCTAATCTAATTTTGTTTGTGTAAATATTCTGGGAAAATAGAGGAGGATGGTGAGAACACTGTGTGATTTCCCCTTCCCCACAACTCCTATAATTTTGGCCTGAGCTCTGGTTCTGGAGGCTTTCTGAAGGAGTTTGCTGCAGCTGCTACTACTTTTTTTCCTGCTCACTGCACTGTCCTTTGGTGTAGGAAATGTACTTGCCTGCATTCCCCTTTGGTTTGGAAATGCCTTGCTGCATTCCCTTATTTGCTTTGGGAAGTACTACTTTTTCACTGTAGTTACTTTTATTTGGCAAAGGATGGAAAATGGTGTCTAGGCCAAGGGAGTCTAGGTTTAGCTTCTCAATTAACTCAAAGTTCTGATGACTTGAGATTTAATTCAGCCCCCAATGTCCTTAACTTTCCCTTGAGAAGAACTTTCTTTTATAGTAGTCATTTCCTAACTAGCTTTTCCCACTGGAAAAAATGTATTCCATCAGACTGATTTCAGTTTTATTAATTTTTTTAAAATTAAAATTGTCTTTCATTAAGAAGAAATCATATTTCATATATTCGGTGGTTGCCATACTATCAGGCACCTTAGAAAACAGATAGGACCAATTTCTGGTTTTGTAGATAGGAAACAGGCCCAGAGAAGGGTAGTAACTTACTGAAAGTCCACAGGGAAAGTTCTTAACTGGAACTTGGACACTTTGCAGTATTGCCTGGCAATATCAAGAAAACAGTGAAGCTGCTGCCCTCCACAAAAACATTGTATACTCATCAAGTTTAGCCAACACAACAATCTGGGAGGGATAATTAACACTGGGTCACAGAGTAAGAATCCAAGAGGCTCCTGACTAGCTCAAGAATATTGGGCAAAATTAAGATAAATTTCAATAAATATAAAGTCTGACACTTGGGTGCCAAACCATCAGCTTCCTAAGTTTTAGATGAGGGATAAATAGAAAAATGGGATAATTTCTATATAGAATAATAGAATGTTCTGAAAAAGATCTGGAATTTTAAATGTGTTACAATCTCACTGTGAGTGAGTAGTATTATTTGGAGCCAAAAAACTGGGCTGATCTTGTGTTGACATTAAGGGGAGATCATAGTGAGGAAGTAGACACCCCTTGTTAGACTTAATTTGAAGGACTGTGGTCAGTTTGGAGATAGTGGTTTAAAAAGCACATTGATAAGGTGGAGACCATCAAGATGATAGTAATTACATTGATCAAGGCCTTGGCATTTTTGGTATCTGAAGATCATTTGAAGGAATTAAGGATGTTTTGTTTGGGGAATACTCAGGGGGAACTTGATCACTTTAAAGGGTTTTTATGTGGAAAAAGGGTTAGATTGATTTATTTTTGGTCCCAAAGTACAAAACCAAAACCAAAAACTAGTTTGAAGTTATCAACAGGCCAATTTAAACTTCATATCAAAATTTGATATCTCTTAGAGATGTTCTCAGATGGAATAGACTCCCTGGAGAGGCGGTAGCTTCTTCCTCAGAAGACTTAGAGCAGAGACAGGATGACCACTTGTCAGTACTACAGTCATGGGCATTCCTTTGTTATATTGCTTGGAACTAGATAGCTTCTGAGGATTCTTCCAACTTAAATTCTATGGTTCTGATTCTATGAAACATTGCCTATGGTTCTGATTCTATGAAACATTGCTAAGATTTATTGATATATTGATGTCTTGTCGAAGTAAATGGGTTCTTATTACAGGCATTATTTCTTTCATTTTGAAGAGTTAGCACAGTTTTGGAGAGCCTTGGACTTCATAGTTAGAAAATATGGCCTGAATCCTGCATTTATTTAGTTGTATGGTTGCAAGCAAATCAGTTCACTATGTGAAGCCTGAGGTTTCTCATCTATAAAATGAGAATAATAATAATAATAATAATAATAATAATGCTCTTATTAATAGTACTTAATATAGTCATTTTAGGTTTGCGAAATATTTAGTATGTATCATTATCTCCTTTGATCTTACTTGAGTTGGGGAATGTTAACTTCTTAAAGATCTTAATTCATACCCAATCACCAATTAATTTGATGACTAGGTGGGAAAATCTGGAGTGTTTGCTAGCGGACCCTCATGGAATATTGACAATGAGAATGGTTCCTTGGCATGGAAATGTTTGAAGAGTGACTGTAAAAAAAGCACTGCAGTTGTATAAAAGCTACTCTCAGACATTCAGTATGCTTGATATGTTGTGAAAGCTATCAGTTGTTTTGTGAAAGACCTCCTTTTAATCATTGAGGATACAAAGACAAAATAAAACCAACCAAACAAAAAAATCACTGATTCAAAGTGCTTGGGGGGGAGGGGGGAGAACAGCATATAAACTGACAAGTGTGTATGTGCATGCATGCAAGTGTGTGTGTGTGTATGTGTGTGTGTTTATATGAATTTCCTAAAGTGATTAGGAAAATCATCTCATAAGAGCTGTCCATGAACTGAAATTTGAATAAAGCTAAGAAATTTAAGAGCTAGAAGACATGGTTAGCGTGTATAAAAATATAGATATAAGAAATAGAATAATGAGAAGGGGGAATAGAAAGTATGATAGTTAGCTAGAACATGGAGTATATGAAGTAGAGTAATGTGAAGTAAATCTGGACAATGCACCTACAATCAGAATGTGAAGGGCTTCAATTGCTGAACAAGAGTTTGCTCCTTAAGTTTTTAGGGAGCCACTGAAAAATACTTGAGCATAACAATAATTGGTCAGACTTACAGTTTAGGAAGACTATTTTGGCAACTTTGTTTACAGACTAGAATCTAGGAGTCCATTTAAGCTTTTGTACTAATCTCGTGAGAGGTGATCAGGGCCTGAATTAGGCTGAAGACCATATATTCGTGGTGAAGAGCTGGATGTATCTGGGAAAAGCTACAAGATTTGACAACAATTTGGATGGGTGTGTTGAGGATTAAAGAAGAGTCAAGAATGATGAGTTTGAATTTGAGTAGTCGATTGGAGTGATAGTATTGCTTTCAAGAGAAATGGATAGTTTGCAAGGAAGGTGTTTTTTTTTTTTGTTTGTTTGTTTTTTTTAGGGGGAGGGGATAGAGAAGATAATGAGTTCCATTTTAGAACTTTCGAGTTTAAGATATCTATAGGATAGTCACTATCTATGTCTAGCAATGTCTAGCAATCAGGTAGTGATGTGGGGATGGAATTCAAAAGATAGATTAGGGCCATATAGATAGATTTTTGAATTATCTGCAAAGAGATGATAACTATATTGATAAAAGTTGGTGAAAACTTAGAGAATACAGAGAGAAAGAAGATGGCTCAGAGCAGAGTTTTGGAGGTGAAACCACTTTAAAGGGCAAGACCCAGATAATGACATAGCAAAGGAAATAGAAAAGAGTCAGAAAAGATATAGAGACTTAGAGAAGAACAGTGTTAATGAAAACTGAACAACAAAAAAGAATCCTCGAGGAAAGGGTAAGTTGTTCAGTCATTTAGTTGTGTCTGACTATTTGCAACCCTATGGATCATTCTGTACTAATACTTCTATCCTCTAATATCTTGAAGGCTGTCTAAATTCATGTTCATTGTTTCCATGATACTATCCACAACTCATCCTCTGTCATCCCCTTTTCTTTTTGCCGTCAATCTTTCCTAATATTAAGATTTTGGTAAGTTCTTTCTTCCCATATGGCCAAAGTAGTTAAGCTTCAGTTTCATATTTGAATAGCTGAATTAATTTCTTTATGTATCGACTAATTTGATCTCTTGTTGTCCAAGGGACTCTCATAAGTCTTTTCCAGCACCAGTGCTCAGTTTTCCTTTTAGTTCAACTCACAGCCATACATTGCTACCAGAAAGACCATAGCTTTGACTATATGGGTCTTTATTGGCAAGGTGTGGTTTCTGCTTTTTAATATACTGTCCATATTTACCTTAGCTTTTCTTCTAAAGAGCAAGTATCTTTTCATTCATGGCTAGAGTTGCCATCTGCCATGATCTTTGAACCCAATAACATCTGATTGTGCTTCCATTTCCTCTCCTCTTCCTCCCCCCCCCCCCCCCCCCCCCCCCCCCCCCCCAGAAAATATTCAGACCAGTTACCAAGATCTTAGTTGTTTTTTGGGGGTTTTTTGGATATGAAGCGTTAAATCAACTTTTTCACTCTTCCCCTTCACCCTCATCAAGAAATTTCTTAATTCTTCTCACTTTATGCCATCAGAATGTTATTGTTTGCATATCTGAAGTTATTGATAATTATCTCAGCAATCTTAATTCCAGCTTTTGATTAATCTAGTTTGGTATTTCGCATGATGTACTCTATATTGATTAAATAAATAAGGTGACAATATATAATCTTAAGCCAATCACTTGTTTGAGGTTGGTTCTAATTTACTTCATGGCCAGCATACAGATTTCTCAAGAGACAAAATGATTTGATACTCCCATATCTTTGAGGGACATTTGTTTTGCCCCTTTTTGTTGTAATCCACATGGTCAAAGGCTTTGGTGTAGCCAATGAAACAGAAATAAATGTTTTTCTGGAACTCCCTTATTTTTTCCATAATTTTGTGAATGCTGACAATTTGAAAACCAGTATCCACTGGGTACTTTACTTTCTATATGCTAAAGCCTAGCTTATAAAATCTTAAGTATATCCTTGTTGATATATAAAATGAACACAGTTGTTTAGCAGTTTGAACTTTATCTTTGAGGAAGGGTAAAGTCAACATACCAAAGGCCCCTGAGAGTTTGAGAAGGGTGAAGAAGAAGACTATTGGATGTAACACTAAAGAAATCATTGGTAACCTTGGAGTCAGCAATTTTATTTGAGTAAAGGGCTCGCAAGTCAATGGGAGTCAAGAAAAGTAGACTATTCTTTCTAGGAGTTTAGTTATGAAGGGAAAAAAAGGTGGGAGAATAGGATAGTAACTTGAAGAATAGATAGGATCAAGTGAAGAGTGTTTTTTTTTTTAATTTTTTAAATTTTTTTATTTAATAGCCTTTTATTTACAGGATATATGCATGGGTAACTTTACAGCATTAACAATTGCCAAACCTCTTGTTCCAATTTTTCACCTCTTACCCCCCCACCCCCTCCCCTAGATGGCAGGATGACCAGTAGATGTTAAATATATTAAAATATAAATTAGATACACAATAAGTATACATGACCAAACCGTTATTTTGCTGTACAAAAAGAATCAGACTCTGAAATATTGTACAATTAGCTTGTGAAGGAAATCAAAAATGCAGGTGTGCATAAATATAGGGATTGGGAATTCAATGTAATGGTTTTTAGTCATCTCCCAGAGTTCTTTTTCTGGGCATAGCTGGTTCAGTTCATTACTGCTCCATTAGAAATGATTTGGTTGATCTCGTTGCTGAGGATGGCCTGGTCCATCAGAACTGGTCATCATCTAGTATTGTTGTTGAAGTATATAATGATCTCCTGGTCCTGCTCATTTCACTCAGCATCAGTTCGTGTAAGTCGTGAAGAGTGTTTTTTAAAAAAAAAAATTAATGAGAGTAACGTGTGTGTGTGTGTGTGTGTGTGTGTGTGTGTGTATGTGTGTGTGTGTGTGTTAAGGGGGCGGCAAAGATAGGCTCCTGAAAGAGGGTGGAGAAGAAGAGATTGAGAGGATAAGTAGAGAGGGATTGCTTTTTAAAAAAAAAGAAGGGACACTGATTTTTCAGTTATTCTTGACTCAGAGATTAATGTAGAAGAGAGGAGAGATAATGTTGAAGAATTCTGAAGTATAAAATATGGAAGAACAGGAAGTTCAAAACAAATGGTTTTAAATTCTCTGGATCTTTTCATAAAGGGAAAGTAGAGGGGAGGAAGTGGCATAAGAAGCTTGAGAAGAGAAGGTTTAGAACAGCCATTTCTAAATCTGCAAGAGGAGACCCAAAATTTAGAAGCAGCTAAGTGCTATGGTTCTAGATCTGAAGGCAAGAATATTTGAGATCCAATTTGGCCTCAGACACATATTAGCTGGGTGATCCTGGGTAAGTCACTTAACTGTTGTCTGCCTCAGTTTCCTCCTCTGGGGGAATGTAAAATTCCTCTGTAAAATGGGGATAATAATAGCATCTCCCTCCTAGAGTGGTTGTGAGGATAAAATGAGATGATGTTTGTAAAGCACTTTGCAAACCTTAAAGTCTCTATAAATTCTAGCTATTATTGGTTAAGACATGGCTTTGGGAATGCAGTAGCATTAGCGAAGGTACCAGACATGGAATTAGGAAGACTGAAGTTAAAAAAAATTTTCAGACACTTATTGGATGTTTGACTCTGGGCAAGTCACTTAACCTCTCTGTATATTAGTTTTCTTATAAAATGGGTGAGTTGGACTTGATGTCCTGAAAGGTCACTTCTGATTCTAAACTTATAAAAAATAATTATTTAAGTTACTCTAAATTGTCATAAATATTTCTTATTTTTTGTAATATAGACACTAATCTAGCTAGTATGGTATATAAGTTGTTTTAGAACATTTAAAAAAACAAAATGCTCTGTGAGATATGGGAAAAAAGATGGTTAGTAATCTAGGGACCATTGTTTATTGATCACCTAATAGTAGTAACTACTACCTCAGCGTTTCTGGCTTGACATGACCATTTGTGTGAAGTTTTGAAAGATGCAAGTATGCAAATCTTGAGTATTTACATGCCTTCTCCTGGGAGAATAAAGCATAATTGGGGAGGTTACACATAGCTGACTACTGACTATCAATTTTCTAAATTGTATTTTGGTCAGTTTTATTTTTGCCTGGCAATTTTAGGAGGAAGAGTCAAATTGTTATAGAAATCTTATTCTAGCTGTGCCATCATGTTAATTATTGGTCCTTTATATGCCTTTACTCGCCAATCTCTGGAACCAAAAGAATAATGCCTACCTCACTGGAGTAATACATGAATTAATTAGTATTTTCAAGTTCTTTGAGAGGAGCCTGTGCAGTTAAGTATTAATGCTAATATCTTCATTATGGTTTTTAATAGCAGGAATAGCTGTGTCTGAGGGATCAGCAGGGATGCTGGTGGTGGTGATGGTGGAATAAAAGTAGAATCTTGCTCTTTTCTATAGATGCCTTAAGTTTTTTCCCGTTCTTATAACTGTGGACATTTTTGTTTTGTCATGTTTGATGCAAATGTAAATTTATTGCTCAAAGAAATCATTTATCTGATTTCTTTCTTTGGCATGTTGCTGATTGGCCCTTACCCGCTTCATGTCCGAGGCTGTGCCTGTTTTCACGGGTTTTCATTTATTCCAAGAGAAGAGTAGGCATATGGCATACATATTTTGTTCACAAGAGAAAGAAAACACTTGGTGACTTTAGAGTATGTTTTTCCTTAAGAAGGTACTTGAAGACCTCAAACCTGACCTATTTCCAATAGTTTTGGAATAAGAAACTGATTTTCCTTAAGGACTAATCCTTCCTTATAAAATGAATGATGTCATTTTGGAGAGTAGTTTGGAACTATGCTCAAGGAGTTATCAAACTGTGCATACCCTTTGATCCAGCAGTGTTACTACTGGGATTATATCCCAAAGAGATTATAAAGAAGGGAAAGGGACCTGTATGTGCACGAATGTTTGTGGCAGCCCTTTTGTAGTGGTTAGAAACTGGAAACTGAATGGATGTCCATCAGTTGGAGAATGGCTGAATAAATTGTGGTATATGAAAATTATGGAATATTACTGTTCTGTAAGAAATGACCAACAGGATGATTTCAGAAAGGCCTGAGAGACTTACAGAACTGATGCTGAGTGAAATGAGCAGGACCAGGAGATCATTATATACTTCAACAACAATACTAGATGATGACCAGTTCTGATGGATCAGGCCATCCTCAGCAAATCAGATCAACCAAATCATTTCTAATGGAGCAGTAATGAACTGAACTAGCTATACCCAGAAAAAGAACTCTGGGAGATGACTAAAAACCATTACATTGAATTCCCAATCCCTATATTTATGCACATCTGCATTTTTTGACTTCCTTCACAAGCTAATTGTACAATAATTCAGAGTCTGATTCTTTTTGTACAGCAAAATAATGTTTTGGTCATGTATACTTATTGTGTATCTAAGTTATATTTTAATATATTTAACATCTACTGGTCATCCTGCCATTTAGGGAGGGGTGGGGGGGTAAGAGGTGAAAATTGGAACAAGAGGTTTGGCAATTGTTAATGCTGTAAAGTTACCCATGTATATATCCTGTAAATAAAAGGCTATTAAATTAAAAAAAAAAAAATGAATGATGTCAGCTTCAGCCTATGGCAGGGAAATTGCCACACATGTGATGATAATTTAAAAAATACATAGGTTTGTATCTGACATTTAAATTGGATTTAAGCAATCTTTGCAAACACTGGTACATATGCCTTCACTAACATGCTTTTTGAACACACATTTCATTGTGGAGTGGAAGTGATTCTGAGTTGTGAGAGATCATATTAGCAGATTGCACATTCAGGCAAATTTTACTGGGTTGGAAAGGTCTAGAGTATGGGTCCAGATGGGCAGGTGAAAAGAAGTTCCTCCCTCAAAGATTTGCTGCCATTTGTTGTTGTTTTGCCATAAGAGCTTCTGAAGTATGAAAGAGAGAACTGCATTAATGGAAAGAGTGTATCTATCAATGAAATCACTGGTGTTTCTAAGAAATAAACATTCACTGTAAAACATCAATTATAGAGTCAGAATTGAGCCTGTACTACTTACTACTTGTATAACTTTGGATAAGTCATATATATATATAACTTCCCAAGGTCTTCTTTTCCTCAGCTTTTTGACTAAATGGCATCAAAACTCCTTTTTCCTTTCAGACCCATAAATCTAGGATCATGCTTAATTATAAAAACTCTTTTCATTTCTTTGTCTTTTCCTGTTTTCTCTTTGTCCTCCCTTTTTTCCCTCTCCCTCTTTCTTCCCTCGTCTTTCCCTCTCTGTCTCCTTCCCTCCCTTCACTTTCTTCTTTTAGTATCCTTTCTCCAATACAATAGCAGTAAACTCTCCTTAGAACTTTCCCATGAGTTGCACCATTCATACACAGTAAGCAATCTTGTGTTCTCTTAGGATAGAATGTATTGTTTTAGGATATTGGACATTTCATAATGTTTAAAAATAAAGTATGCTGCACCTTTAAAATTTAAGTATTTATCTGTATCTCTTTATATCCAAGAATAGATGAATTTATGGCTTCTTGATTTGATTGGATCTGGATCAATCAACAAATATGTATTAAGTACCTTCTATATATACCAGACACTGTGCTAAACCCTGGGAGTATTAGTGAAAGGCAAAGACAATCCCTATCTTTAAGGGGCTCATAGTCTAATGGGGGAAGATAACAAATAAAAATGTTAAAACAAGTTATATATAGGATAGATAAACAAGGACTCGAATTAAGAAGGATTGGGAAAGATTTCCTCAAGAAAATGGGCTTTTAAAGTAGGAACTTGATGGAAGCCAGGGAAGTGAAGAGGCAGAGAAGAGGAGGGAGAGCATTCCAGGCATGGAAGACAGCCAGAGAAAAAACTGGAATTGAGAGATGGAATATTTTGTTTGAGAAACAGTAAGAAAGACAGTGTCAGAGGATCAAAGAGTATGTGATAGGAAATAAGACGTAAGAAGACTGGAAAATAGGAAGGGGCTAGATTATGAAGGATTTTGAACATTTTATATTTGATACTGGAGGTGATATAGGTTATTGGAGTTCATTGCTTTAGAAGAACTCACTTTAATGACTGAATGGAGAATAGATTGGAATGAGGCAAGATGAGACAGGTTGATCTACTAGTAGGATCAGTGATCCAGATGTAAAGTGATGAGGGCCTTCATCAGAGACATGGCAGTGTCAGAGGAGAGAAGGCCTACATAATTGAGAGATGTTGTAAAGGTATAATTGCCAGGCCATGGCAATAGATTGGATATGAAGGGCAAAGAAGATAGAAGTTAAGGATGACTCATAAGGTAGTGAGTATGAAGGACTGGGAGGATGGTGTTGCTCTTTATGGGGAAGGTAATAGAAAGAAGAGTTTAGGGGGAGAGAAAATGATTTCTATTTTGGATTTGTTGAATTTAAGATGTTACTGGACATTCAATTCTAAAAGATGGTTGGAAATGTGAAATTGGATTATCCTCTTTATACTTAGATGCATTTCATAGAAGGATATTAACATTAGCATAGTTGTTTGCATGTTGTCTATACCCCCATATGTGTTTCTAGAAAGCTGAGACTGTTTTTTTGGCTTTCTTCATTTCTGATATGCTTAGAATAATGCCTCACACCTAGCGATCACTTATTAAATGCTTGACAGTTGACTGATGAATAAGGCGGTATTTAGTTTCTTTAAAAAAAGAATCATTTATTTTAAAACTCGAAGAGATCAAAACACTTTTCATCTAGTTTGTTGCATTTAAGGAAGTTAGGTGTTATTCCTAGTTCATAAATGAAGAAATAAAAAACAGTTTAGATGACTTGTTCGAAGTCACAGTTAGTAAATGGTATCTATCATTCATGTTGATTTTGTAAGCTACCTTCTCTCTTTTCCTTGTCCCTACCCACTCAGTCCTCTTACAGAAACTATATTAACTAAAAGTGTGGAAACATTCTCTGGATTACTAGAATAGGCCTCCATAGCTTGGTTTCATAAGGATACAAATGTTGGGTTTAATGGCCTTAAAATGCCTTTTAAATGTTAAACAAAATAGCAGAGGACTATTGAGTTAAATTTTTTCCTCCATCTAAAATGCAAAATGGAACAGTAATTCTTGGGAACATTAATTTTAATTGCTGGATGTGCTCAAACATTTTGAATTTAATGCAGTTTCACAGTCGCTCAGACAATATAACCAAATTATTCTGCTGGCAGTTTTTAGGAAACCTCAGCCAAGATTTTGTACTGAGGGACCTTAGTCTACAAAAATGGAACATTGAAATATCCCAACAGAGTGTGATGTGGAATGTCACTTTTCCTATTAAGACTTTATTTAAAGAATCAAATGTTGTCTTTCTAAATAATATTGTAATGTCTGCTGTGTGACAGGAATGCATGCATCACACTAATGTAAGGTGTTTAAAGCTGTTGGACAATGGAAGAAACATTTTAAAAATAATACTTTTCTTAGAGAAAATGGCACGTAGTGAACATATGACTGTAAAGAAAGTGTAGTAATTATTTACAGAGTTAAGATTCTACATGATCTCATGTGCTTTTTATCTGGGAATCAAAAAATTTTTTAAATTTAATTTTTATTTAATTTTTTTCTCAATTATACGTAAACAAAAAAATTAACATTTAACAAATAATTTTGAGTTTCATATTCTCCTTGAGAAGGCAAGCAGTTTGGTATAGATTATACATGTGCAGTCATGCAAAACATTTCCATATTGGCCATATTGCAAAAGAAAATACAGACCAAAAAACCCAAGAATAATGAAGAATGTTAAAAAAAAAAAAAGTGTGCTCCAATCTGCATTCAGACTTCATCAATTCTTTCTCTAGAGGTGGATAGCATTTTTTTTTTCAGAAAGCCTTTAGAATTGTCTTCGATTTTTGTAGTGCTGAGAATAGCTAAGTCATTCATAGTTGACTGATTATTGTACAATATTGTTGTTACTGTGTATTATGTTCTGTTCTGCTCATTTTACTTTGTATCAGTTCATTTAAGTCTTTCCAGATTTTTTTGAGAGCGTCCTATTCGTCATTTATTGTTACAAAGTCATGTACTGCATCTTGGTCAGCCATTTCCCACTTGATGGGCACCCCTTCAATTTCCAATTCTTTGCTACCATAAAAATAGCTCCTATAAATATTTTTGTACACATAGATTCTGTTCCTTTTTCTTTGATACTCCTTGATATGCAGACCTACTAGTTGTATATTGCTGGATCAAGGGGCACCCACAGTTTGATGATAGCCCTTTGGTATTGCTGCAAATTGCTTTCCAAAATGGTTGGGTCATTCACAATTCCAAGAGTGAATTGGTGTTTCTAGTTTTCCATATCCCTCTAATATTTGTCATTTCCCTTTTCTGTTACACTAACTAATTGATGAGTGTAAGGTGATAGTTCAGAGTTTTAATTTGAATTTCTCTAATCATTAGTGATTTAGAATTTTTTCATATGATTATAAATAACTTTGATTTTTTTCTTCTGAAAACTGCCTGTTCATATCCTTTGAACTAACCATAAGTGCTGCTCATAGGCCTCTAAGTTTTGTGGGCCTTGGGTCAAAGCTGTGATAATCTTGCCATCATTATTTTTCTGGAGATAGTTACTGTTGACAATTTTGAAGAATAGAATTAATTGGAGGAGAGTGGGTAGACAGTTGATATGTTTTGAGATGAAAGTAAGACATCCAAATGGAGATGTTTTATAGATACTTGAGAATACTGGACTGAATGGGCTAATAGAAAAAAGGAAAAGAAGGATACAGTGATTAAAATTATGATTTAGATTCTTCTTTGTAAATAATTTTAGATAAGTAAATTCTCTACTGTTTACCTATTGAAAAATGGAGCACTCTATCATACTAACACTGTTTGACAGTAGTTTTGTTTTATCTAAGAGATTTTATTAGAAAATAGTCATAACTGATTCCAAAAGCAAATGCAAAGGCGCATTCTAAATAATTCATATTTTTAAATACTTAAGTAGCAATTTTAAAGAAAATCTGCTGTGGAAAGTGAGTAATTTTTCAGTGTAAATAGTTGCCTTTTAATTGACCTTTTTTGCACAGTCAGATTTTAACCTCAGATTTTCTTGAAATGATTGGTACATACATATCTAAAGAAAAATGAATCTGATGTAGCCTAATATATGTGTCTTTCAAAATTTCAGGGCTACAAAAATGATTACTCTCCTCTCTTACAAGATCGTACCTCCCTCACCTAATAGTCCCATCCATTAATCTCCCAGTTAGGATTGGATGTTATTTTTCTTTCTGATTATTGGATGTTATTTTTCTTTCTGATTGAAGTTAAGAACCAGATTGGATGGCCCTGTGAAATCTTATGTCCAGCTCTGGTTGATGTTGCCAAAAATCTACATACTTTATGGAGAAAGAAACATGATAATAGTAATCCTACCCTCTCATATCCTTCTGTTTCAAACTAACTATAGTACCAAGCTAAGGTAAAATGTGCCAGAGCAAATCACAGAGACTTGGCTAGTAGATAAAATAATTACTTCTGTAGTTCAGGCCGGATTTTAACAAGCAGAAGGTGCCGTTCATTTTGCTTACTGATGACACACTTTCTCTTTTGAAAACTGGGTCAGAGAGGTCTTTGCTTTCGTCCTCTCTTGGCCCCAAGTTAAATACAGTTAAGGATGAGAGTAGTGTTGAATTTATCTTCCTGGAGGGGGCAGGGCAGTCTTACTTGGAAATATTTCAGTTGTAGTTGGAAGAGTGAAGCAGAAAAAAAGGCAAGGAAAATAATCCTGCCTTGCTCTGGTTTTTGCTAAGGAAAAAAAATGAAAATATTTTTGGAGTCATTTGTTTTAAAAGTGATTTTGAAGTTGTGTGATCTATTTTTGCTTATGTTTATATTTAGTATGTATGTATATCTATATGTATATGTGTATATATTTATACATATATGTATGTGTTTATATACGTGTCTATCTGTCTCTATCAATATGTCTGTCTATCTACTCATAAGATTCAAGGGAGAGTGTGAAGAGGTTTCTTGTACTGCCTCTTAAGAGTGAAATTAACAGGAGTGATCCCAGCATAAAAGCTTCACTATAGAAAGAAGATAATATAGAATTCTCTCTTGGGGGAAAGAAAAATAAATTTTTCCTATGACCAGTTTTCTGGATTGTCTTTAAAGAGAAGTAAATGTGTAAAAATTGAATTTCTAGCAGAAGAGAATTACAAGTTCTTTTTGCAATTAATTTGTCAACTTTATTCATATATTTGAATAAAGTGCCATCTGAATTATTCAAAGTAGTAGTGCCTTTGATTTTGCACAAGTATGTGCATATATCACAGATTTTTCATTTTTAGTGGAATCTCCCATATTTATCCTCATAATCAAGGGACAGCTAATACATGAATATCTTTTATGAAGAAAACACAGAAATTGAATTTCTGAATTTCCTCATTTTTCTGTATTATGCTATTTAAATATATACATTTTTGATTGAAAATATATTATCTCCATGCAAAGAAAAACAATGATCAAATTCAGGAATTTTGTTTATATATACATTTGTTTATAAAGGCATTGTCATAATATATTTTATAGCAGAACTGAATAAATGTTATTATGTGACAAAAATATCTTTTGTGCATTCATTGCATTGCTTAGGGTTTTGGACTGAGGGTATTTGATAGGCAAGGGTAAGTTAATAAATAGCTTTAACTCAGATTTATCTCATGGAATATAGACGTCTGACTTTAGTGTTTAAATGATCCCAGTTGATGGAGCTGTAATGTATTTAATGTTTAAAGAATCTATTGTTATAACCCAGCAGTTACCTCTGTGCCCAACAGATCACTGGCTTTTTTTTTTTTTACTTTGTGAGTACAACCATGTATTTCCTTTGCCCCTATCACCTGCCCGCTTTGATTGTTTTTTATAGAATGCTATCTTAGAAATGTTGGCAGGATGGCCTTAAGATAACTTAGTCTTTGGAACTTGTCAGTGCGGTTTATACGTTGATTAAATTATTTAATCTAACTATTTTGTGTCACCCTAAGAGGATAGTGATGTACAAATTTCATTTAAACTTAAAGCTTTTTTGGCCAAGATCTATGCCAGTCTGATATCTAGTCACTAAATTTTCCCTTTTGTTGCTTTTGAAATGTTTTGGATGTTGATACTGTTGACTTTTTAGGCTTTTTTTTTTTTTTTTTTTTTTGATAATACTTTCTCCTGGTTCTTTTCCTACTTGACCATTCCTTCTCAGTCTCCTTTGGTGGTTCTTCATCTAGGAAATGTCTACTAACTGTGGTTAGTATCACAGGGTTGTCCTGGGCCTTCTTCTTTGTCTCTAGACTATTTCTTTTGGTGATTTTATTAGCTCCCTTTGATTAAATTATTATCTCTGTGCTGATGATTCTCAGATCTACATATCCAGTCCTAATCTCTTCGCTGACCTCTAGTTTCACATCTCCAATTACCTATTAGACATCTTGACTTGAATGTCTTATAGATATCATACAGCTCAACATATCTCCAACTGAAATAATCTTTCTTCCCAAATCCCTTCCCTTTCCAAACTTCTGTTATTTTTGCTCCACAGTTCTCTTAGTTCCCTCAGACACACAACCTTTAGTTCTTCACTTTCACTCCCCTATGTATCTGCTCTGTTGCCAAGGCATGTTAATTTTTGTCTTGTTAAGATCTCTCACATATATACCCTTCTCCCTTCTGACATTGCCACCATCCTGGTATGGACCTTTGTCATCTCACATTGGAACCATTGCAGTAGCTTGATGGTGGGTTTCCCTGCCTCAAGGCTCTCCCCATTCCAGTCCATCTTCCATTGAACTGTCAAAGTAAACTTCTTAATGTGCACATTTGACCATGTTATTCTCCAGTGCCCCATCCTACTCAGTAAACTCGAATGACTCCCTAACACCTCCAGAATCAGATATAAAATCTTCTGGTTATCATTCAAAGCCTTTTATAGCCTACTCTCGTCTTTCCCCTTTCATGCAAAGCCCTTTATAACATAACCCCCTCTTTCCCCTTTCAGTCTTCTTGTTGCTTCTTGACATCCCCTCCTGTCTCTCCTACCTTCATCACACATATCTTGCAATCCAGTAATACTAGCCTACTTTGCCTTTTTTTTTTTTTTTTTTTTTTTAAACAAAGCTCCTTATTTTCTCTGGCTGTGTCCCATGTTTATAAGCCTCTCCTTAACCATCTGACTCCTCAGTCTTGCTTTTCTGAATTCAAATCTGAACTAAAATTTCACTTTGTTACAAGAAGCCTTTCCCAATGCATTTTAATTATAATGGCCTTCCCTTTGATGATCATTTTCAGTATCTTATATATAGCTTAACATAGTGTCTGGCACTAGCATGTGCTTAATACATGTTTCTTAAATGAGTGCCATCAAAAAAAAAAAAAAGGAAAAAAAGAAGAGTAAACATTTGATTTCATTCTGATCCATTGAATTCTTTTATGTGAGGAATCTTATTCATCTGTTTCATTTTTTGAATTTTATTCATTTTTATTTCAAGTAAGGAGAGAAGCTAATTTCCTTTTTCTTTTTTAATGCAAAAGGGCAATTTAAAAAATATAGTTTAAGGGGCAGGCTCTTTTCACCAGGTACTGTCAAAAAGTTTATTTTTGAAGAATTTGTATTAATATATTTTGTTTTGATAAACATACAAATCCCAGATATTCACAGCTAAACCCTTTTAAGGTATGATCCCTGAAAAAGTTATGCATCAAGGTGTAAAAATGTAATTGTAACTAATTGTATGTACAATTTTATACTTTAGTATTTTTCCTATGAGGCATTTTGGTACTGAAGTAGATAAAGCTTTGGGACTAGTGTCAGGAAGTCTAGTCCTCTCAGATACTTCCTAGTTGTGTGACCCTAAGAAAGTCACTTAATCCTGTTTGCCTCAGTTTCCTCATTTGTACAATGAGCTGGAAAGGTAATTGGCAAACTACTCCAGCATTTTTGCCAAGAAAATCCCAAATAGGGTCATGAAGAGTCAGATGTGACTGAAAAGAATAACAAAAATGCCAGTTTTCCTTACTTAAAAAGAATGTTTTAACTTTATGAAGAAATTTTTTCTTTGATATGTCTTGTTTCTGTCCTATTTAAATTTCTTAATATATCACATCTTCCTTTCCCCTCTTAGAGAATCATCTCAAAGCAAAGAATAAGGGAAATAAGAGAGAGGAAGAATTAAATTAAATGCATTTTTAAAAATCTGACATATGTAGTATTCCATTCCAGAGTAAGCACCCCTTACTCTGTAAAGAAAGAAAGAAAGAAGATTGTCTCATCTTTTTTTCTTTGGACTGAGCTTGGTCTCTGTGGTTTTACAACTTTAGTTTTGATTGTTTTGTTACTGTCCTTTTCATTTATGTTGTTGTAGTTATTACATATATTCTTTTTCTCTTTCTTTACTTTGTATCAGTTCATATGTTTTTCCATGCTTCTTTGTATTTATCATATTCCTTGTTTATTACAGTATAAAATCTAGTACATTTATGTACTGGAATTTGTTTAGCTATCATTTCATAGCTCATTTGATAGGTACCTCCTTTTTTTTTCATTTTCTGCTACTATGAAAAATGTTACTATAAGTATTTTGGTGCATGGAATCTTTCTTTTTGTCAATGACCTATATGCCTAACAATGGGATTTCTGGGTCAAAGAGAATAAACATTTTAATCACTTCTAAAAAGAATAATTCTAAATTGCTTTGCAAATAATGTGATAAATATAAAACTCAATCATATATTGTTCTTTAACAAGTCTATACCATAGTGTTTATCATAATCGGTATGAATTTTTTTCTTTTAATGTTACTTTCATTTGTTATATTTATATTCATTGTATATATATATATATATAATATTATTTTTTTGTTATGCTTTTCATCTCTGCATCACTTCCTACAAATCTTCTTACATGTCTTTGAGTCTTTTGTATTCCGTTGTTTCTATTGATGCAGTAATATTTTTTGTTACTACAATTGAATTTGTCATTGTTTCACAGTTCAGCTTTTGTATAACCATTGGGTACTGCTGAGTTCACTTCCAACCTTTTATTACTATAGATAATTTTATTATGAACACTTTTGTTTATTTTAGTTTTTTTTTCCTTAGTAAGTAAATTCCATGGGTGTGTAAGTCCAATTATGAATATATTGAGTTAAATGATATAAACATTTAAAAAACTATAATTGCATTAATTCCAAATTGTGTTCCAAAATAAATTCTTAATTCTACCAAAAGTGGATTAGCATACCTGGTTTTCTCAAAACTCCACTAAAGTTGATTTTTTTTCTATCATTAAAATTTCTGTCTTTATCAAAAAAAAAAAAAATCTCATGTAGTTGACGCACTTCAAATATTGCACTTTTTTTTTGCCTTTGAATTTGAACTTAGATTTCATTTGTAAAGTAGATTTCTTCACATATTCCTTTAAGCATTTTAAGTAATTCTTTGACTGGTTACCATATCCCCAATATTACAGAGAAAAAAAAAACTGAGATCAAAAGATATAATGACCTATTTCAAATACAAATCAATTAAATAATATATGTTCATGTAAGACATCTCTTAACTTATTCACAAACTCATAATGTTTTAAATTAAAAGTACTTATGAATCATAATCTCTAGAATTTCTGTTATAATTAAATTGTATGTTGTCATCATGATTAACTACTAACATTTATAAGATCATAGGATTTAGAACTGAAAGAGGCTGTAGGGGGCATTTAGTCCAACTATCTCATTTTATAGTTGAAGAAACAGAAAACTAGTGAATTGAAATAATTTGCTTGAGAGTCCTGCAGATAATAATTAGCAGAACTGGGCTTTGAACCTTAGGTCTTCTAGTTCCAAATCTAGTTTTTTTTTTTGTTTTTGTATAATATCATGCTACCTCTTATTGAGTGCCCATTATATTTTCAATCCTCTGTGAATGTTGAGGTGCCAGGAATAAAAAAAGATAGAAGACAAAAATCCCTTTACGGGTTTGCAATCTAGCTGGAGAGATTTTATTGTGGTATAGTATATTGCTAGGAAAAATTCAGTTATGGATAGAATTTTGCGGTCATCTTCCAAATTGGTGACAGTTTAAGGTTCTATGGTTCATTGGGGATAGATTTTTTTCTCTATCTACTAAAGCACAGAGAGAAGTTTGTTACCAACACAGCCACTATACCTGCTCATGGGTGCTTGGAAACATATCATACTATACATAAAAGGGCATCTTAAATCAGACTCTTGATAGGGATATGAATAAGTAGAGTTGTTCTGTATGTGCTGTTAATGACTGATGGTTATGAGAATTTAAGAAATCCAAATATGAAATAGGGTCAGTTTTTACTTTTGCTCAAATGTCATGTCTTTAAGATGACATCAGTTGCTTGAATATAAACCAGGTTCACTTTAGAAAAAGCAGGCATATTATGTTTACATTCTTACTCTTATGCTTATCCCCTCCCCCATCTCACTTTCTGAAGGTTGAACTGACAGAAATCCTTGCAACTCCCACAGCTGAAGTCAGTGTTAACTATTCCCACCCACTTGTTCCATTTTTATGTCCATGAGAGAGCATCTTTTCTTTATATTGTTCTGGGAATGGATATTGTGAACTTCAGGTTGCAATTTTTTTTTTTTTCCTGGAATGACTGCTTCAGGAGGGCAGCCATTCAGCCATAGATATGTTTTTCTCTTATTTGCTTGATTGGGATATGTTGTGGGAGGTATAAAGAGAAAGAATATGAATGCTTATTGTATATGTTATCTAATAGTTACCTTCATGAAGTAATGAAGCAAATGGTACAATATGTTAAATGTTTAAACAAATGCTATCTCATTTGTAATTGTATATAATGTTTCAGATGAACAGTTCCTTGCAGATGGCGTACAATCTTATGAGTTACAGGTGGCTGTAGTCTACTGGCAGTCAGTTTTTCTCCTCCAGTGATCTCTTTTGAAGATAAACTTTATGAATTGAAAAATCCAGCAGATAATAAAACAAGCTGAATAGAATATTGTCTGTATTGTTAGATGTGGTCATTTTATCAGATGCTTTTGCTTAATTTCTTTTTGGTCATAAGGGTCATTCTGGATGGGGGTAGTTTAAAATGACTGTGATCTGAAGACAAGAGGCGTTAATAAAAATTTTTTTTAAATCGTAACTTTAAACAATTTCAAATAGAAATTTAAGTAATTTAATTTAGCAAAGTAATTTAAGTAGCAAATTTAAGTAATTTCAATAGGTATATGCCAGCAAAATATTCCTCCAGCATGGATAGTCTGATTGAACTCATAGAAATACTTGTTAAGGAAAAAAAAAAAGTCTACTAGTTAAGTGAGTTTTCTCAAAGTTTGCACATTGCTTTTTTTTTTTAAATACTTATTAAACACAGTTCCCATATATGCGTTTACAATTTTTGTGAATTGATTATTTGTTTGCCAATCATGACATGTTTATTAGATATTCCAATTCTGCAAAGCATTGTAGCAGGTCCTTTGGGGAAATATTAAGAAATGTAAAACCTAATCACTGCCATCATTCTGCAGCCTAATTGAAGAGAAAGGAAACATGGATGCCAAAGTTAAGTAATGATACCAAAAAGTATATGATGAGTGTCAAATGAGTCCAACAAGTGATAGGTTCTATTAATATTTTAAAAAATCCTTCATTTATTTTTATAAGCATTTTTTCTTTTACTGTCCCTCCCTCAAGTTAAACATTGAAAAAGAAAAAAAAAAACTATATTAACAAATATGTGTAGCCAGCAAAATAAATTTCTGCATTGACTATGATCAAAAATATATGTCTCAGTCCTCATTTTAAATCTGGCAGGTGGGTGCTGTATTTAACTTACAGAACTTTTGCTAGATTCATGCAATTCATCATTGCATTCTGTTGGTTTTCAAACAAATCATCATACTACACCTTCCTTTCCTCTCTGTCTTCTCTGTTGCTCATTTTGAGCATTTCATGAGTTTATTCCAGTTTTATCCACAGGATAAAATGTCAACCATTCCATTATTATAGAAATTAGAACTGGAAGTAGCTTAGAGATAATCAAGTCAAAACCCCATTTTACTGATGGGGTTACAGATGGAAAGGCTGAAATGCAGAAGGGAGAGAGAGTGAAATGACTTGTTCAAAGTAACATGGTTTGCTAGTCAGAGACTTTGAGGGTCTTCCTGAAGCCAAGTTTACTTATTTCCGCCCCCTCCCCCCCATTTAATGCTAATGTTTTTTGCTGACCTTGAAAAAAACTACTTGAAGAGAAGCATGATGGACTTTGACTAATGTGTTTATAGATTTCAGTTGTGAATTTTACCTTTATTTTCAAAAAGTTTGGATAATTGGGAGTTTACTGCATACAGACTTTAAAATGTTTTATTCAAAGCATCTTAATGAAATGTATTAGAAACCATTTAGCAGAACTGTTAATTACTTTAAAATATGTAATAGATGCTACTTTGGTTGTATCACAAATTAAATTAATGCACATGGGAATTATTCTTTTTCCTTCCAGGCTCTTCCACTTAATAGTCCTGACTGTTACAAAGAGTGTGGACCTTGGACAAATCAATAATTGCTTTGTAGCTTAGTTTTCTTAGCTTTAAAATGAGGTAATAGTAATAGTCAATAATAATACTACCTCACATGGTTATTATAGTTCTTAGTAAATGTTGTAGTACTTTTGTAGAAATGTAAGACATTTTGTCATATAACTATTCTGCTATATGACCTGTAAATATTATTTAGTTTGGTTAAACATGGTTTTGTTTTGGTCCCAGCATTAATTACTATATTTCAAAAAATATTTTTAAAGTATGTACAGATAAGGTGTTGGTAAAAGTTACATAAAATATTTTACCCCAATCTGGGTCTGTAATTTTTTTTAGAAAAATGTCAGAGAGGTAATGCACAATATAGACAAAATAATACCAAGTAGTTTCAGGAGGGTGTGATTATTAATACTTTGGAAGTGGGATCGGGAAAGAAATCAAGAAAGATATCTTTTGGGAGGTGATCTCTTAGATGTGTTCTGCAGGAAGTAAGTGATTCTATGAAGTGGAGGTGAAAAAGGAATGTATTCCAAATAGAGAGGACCACATGCATAAAGTCCCTAGGGAATGGCTAGCAAGCTGATTTGACTGGAACGGGGAATAAATACATAAAAGAACATAAAATGAAATAAGACTAGAAGGGGGGTTGTGAGCCTGATCATGTAGGGTTTTCAATATTCTGCTAAAGATTTTGTATTTTAACCTTCAGTCATTTGAGAACCACTCAAGATTTTTGAGTAGGGAACTAACATGGTCAGATATCTGTTTTAGAATATTGATTTGGCAGCTATATTGGTTATGAAATGGAGACTGTAGAGATGGGAAATAGGGAGACTGATTAAAAAACTGTTAAGTAGTCTAGCAGTAGAAGAATCAGGTGTGTCAAAATTGATGAAATTTTGAAAAATAATTTACTGTAATTTCTCTTGTTTGTACAAAGGAACTTTAAATACAAAAAAATTACAAACAGATGTTATAATTTTACTTTGTTAATTTTCATTCTGCAATCTTCCCGTTTCCTTTGCCTTATTGGGGAAAAAATGCATTACATCAAATGATACAGTTTAGTCCTTTGAGATATTCTTATATTCTCATACTATGCAAGAGGTGATAAAGGTCTTAATTAGGGTAGAGATGGTGTGAATAGAGAGAAGGGACATGTGGGATATTGTGGAAGTAGAATCAATAAGATTTGGCAACTGTTTTTGAACCTTAATGAATAGAGTTGCAGTGGCTTTAAAAAAAAAATGATATTTGTAGGAAGGAGAGTTTGCTATCGTTTTTGGAAAGTATAACAAGCTCTAGTTAGGACATACTGAGTTTGAAACCCTTCTAAGACTTCATTTGGAGATGTCTAGAAGGCAATATGGTGCTGAAGTTCAGAATTGAGATTGGCACTGGTTGTATGGATTTGGGAATCATCTCTATAAAGATAATTAAAACAATGATAGCTGATGAGATCATCAAGGAGGGCCCAGGATAGGGTTTTAGGGAACATTTATATTTAATGAGTAGGTGAAAGAGTCCAGTAAAGAGATTGAAAGGGATCAGACAAGTTCAAGGAAAATCAAGAAATAACAGCATCATAGTAGCCATGTAGTGGACATATGTCCAAAAATAGGAACTTATTAATTATAGCAAAGGTACTGGAGCAGTCATATAGGATGAGGATTAAGAAAAGATCTTTGGATTTAACAGTAAAACATTCATTGATAATATTGGAGTATATAGTGTTAGAAATCAGGATTGCAAAAGAATTGAGAATTGGGATGAGGAAATGGAGACAACCATTTTAAGATTTTGACTGTGTAAGGGAGAAGAGAAAAAGAAAAATATAAGTTGATAGCTTTAAGGGGGTGGAATATCTAGTATTAAAGGTTTTTATAATCATCAGATTTTTAAAAAAATATATTTCCTCAAAGTTTCAGCCTATTCAGTAATTCATTTTGATAATTCAGCAAACACTTATGGCTGTGTACAATGCAAAGCACTGTGCCAGGTAATGGGACTATCAAAATAAAACAGTCCTTGCCCTCGAGGAATTTTATGTTCTGAGGATATATAATGCATATTCTCATGCACAAATACATATTTTGGTCCAGATCTGTGATTTCATATGTATGAAGAACTTCTGAGGAAGCTTCCTCTGATACAGATTAGCAAGTAGATTGTAAATTATAGTTTTAAATAGTTACCTGGGACACTTAAGAGGTTGAATGACATTCTCATGGTCATTTAACTCAAATGTATTAGCTGTAGAACTTTGAATCTAGGTTTTCTCAACTTCAAGGTCAGCATTCTGTACACTGTTAGGCTGCCCCTTCTGCAGAAATACAATATGAGGAAAATGCAGTTCGAGTTCTTTCTTGAAAATCATGCACATCTTTACAGAAGTGGAATCTGATTTGAGTCTTGAAGGAGCACAAGGATTGTGAGAGATGGAAGATGGGGTAGGGAAAAGGGATTGTCATTCCTGGTATGGATCAGTAGTAAGAGATGGAATCTTTGAATCCAGTCATTCAACCTTGTTCAGAAACCATATAATTTTATTAACACATCTCTTTATCTTTTCTCTAAGAATAGCATGAAATATTTTATCAGATGTTTTGCAGAAATCAAGGTAAAACAAATCCAAAATATATACAAATATGGTATAAAGAATATTTATAACAACTGGGATATGGGGAGGAGGAGCAAGGCAGGCTTCATGGAGATGGAACCTTAGTTGATTGGATGAAAAGAGGAGGACCCAAATAGAGAACTGAGAAATACCCATTCTTAAGGGTCTCCTTGAGTAGGTGTTAATTCATCTAACATGTTTGAGAACAATTAGACAGGTAAGGAAAGAACCAGAAGAGAGCAATGTTGCTGAAGTCAAGGAAGGAGAGAGTGTAATCCAGAAGGATGGCTTTGATTAATAATGTTCAAGGTAATATGGAGATGTCAAAGAGACTGAGACACTGAGATTAAGCAGAGGTTCATTGGTACTTCTGTATATTACTGCCTCAGTGAGTTGTGAATATCAAGTGAGATAACATTTTGTACAACACTTTGGAAATCTTAAAGATTTATACAAGTAATAGTAGTAGTAGTAGTAAGTAGGTTCTTTTTCTTCATTCTCAAAGAGGACCAAAATGACATTACTATGTTAGATCAAGCTAGTGTGTCCTGCTGTAGCTGATCAGACCGATGGGAGCTCAGAATGCTCTACTATAGGTCAGACATAAATAGTCCTCATGAACATTTGGGATAGATTCTATCCCAATTCTGAAGTTCTTAAGAGAGACCTTGAGAATGTCCTTGAATCACTTTTTCGAACCACTCTGTGAGCGCTTGCCCTGTATGAGTTCTCCATAAGAGTCTTTTTTGGCATTTGTCATATAATGGTAGTAGCAGTAGCAGTGTAGAGAACAATTTCAGTTGAGTAAATGGCAGTTGAAAGCCAGATTACATGAATTTGAGAAGTAAGTGGGTACTAAAGAAATAGAATGTAGAAAATAGTTGTTAGGAGATTGACAGTGAAAAGAAGGAGCAATATTGGACAATAACTTGAAGGAATATCAAAATTTTAAATGGTTTTGTAGTCCTAAGCCTTCTCATAAATGAAAGAAAGACCTAGCAAATAGATTGAAGATGGAGCTGCAGCTTTCTTCTGGAAAAGGCAGAAATGAGATTGAGAGAACAGTATTAAATGAGGCAACATTTTGTAAAATGCTTTGCAAGGGAAGTGTTGGCTTTTACAAAGAGAAGGTCTAAGTCTTCCTGCAGAGACATGGATTAAGAAGGTAAGAGAATGTCTTAAGACATAAAGGGCTTTGAACTGTAGAGTTGAGGAGGGGAGAAAAGATCTCATGGTTGATAGACTTTATATTATCACTGTAATAAGAGGAAAGGGTTTCTGCTTGGGAGGATGGATGAGAAATCAGGAGTTTGAGGAGAGAATGGTGTTAACAATAATCACTTAGGATAGTGGAATAGTTAGTCAATGAATGAATATTTTACTGTGCAGCGGAGAAGACCTTCTTAAAATTATCCCATTTAAAAAATGAAGGCAAAAAAAATCCTTTTTAATTTATTAGCAGTTTTATCAGTAATTTATCAAGTCATTCTTCATGTGTCTCCATCTTCCAAATAGTTTGCTTTAAGCTAATATGTCAAGAAATCGTGCTTTTAAAAAAAGTTTTTTAAAGACATATTCTAGGGTTCCTGAAATCCAGTATAATTGTCCATTTGTCATCTTTTACCATGTTGCAGATATAGTGAACTTTTTAGATGTTTTTGATGATTTAAAGTGTTAGAAACTAAGTGCTGTGAATATATTCACCAGGGTAGAAGTTGAGAGAAAAAAGTAGTTGTGATTTCAAATGGGGGATGATTAATCTTTCCTGTTGACACCTTGTAGTTTGGTCCCTGAATAATTCAGTCATGGAGCTATTCCTGCAAATTTCTTCTGTTAATATCTTACTGTGCTTTGTTTTGTTTTTTGAAATGAAGGCTTTTCTTTACTTCCCTTAGGTGACCTACTATTCTGATAGTTCACTTGTTTTTGCTTTTTTGAGGGGAGGAGTGGTTGAGGATAGAATCTTTGAAACTAACCCCAATAAATGGGAAGTGTCTCTTCTACAGAATAAAAAAGATGTGTTTGCTATTGCAGGCAAAACTTCAATAGCATTTTGTATTTTGACTTTTTATTAAATTGTTAAGAAATATAGTCATAATTGCATATATATTCCTTGATTCTCAGACTTTTCTTGCTAGTGTTTTGGGTTATTTAAATCAGATTGTTTTTTCTTTTTGTTAGCATGTTTGTGTATTTAATCTATGTAGGGAATGATGCTTCCACAAAGGATTATTGGACTTAATTCAAATTGCCATTATCTCCCCTTAAAAAAAAAATGCATGGTGAATATCTGACAAGATGATATTTATTAGGTGGAACTAATCTTTATTATTAAATCTGAAAACTAGAGTAAAAACTCTTTGCAGATTAAATGTTAATTCTTTTTGCAAATGTTTTGTTTTTGCTTTTAAAGCAGAAGTTAGATGACAACTGACTCTTTAAAAAAGTATAAAAGAATTAGATTGCCTTAAGATGATTCTGCTGACATTTAAAAACAAGGATATCTGAGGTGGTATCTTTTCTTAAATTATACCCTCTTACTCCACGTAGCTGTATCCATCACTGAACATAAGAACTTTATCACAAACTGTGTATATGTTTTACTGCAGTATTTGAAAGACTTGTTAATGTATCCTATTTCCTCTTTGCCTTAATAGTCAGTTTCCCTGAGTTATTGTGGGTAAACATCTTATCATCTTGTGGCCCACCAAACATACTTAGCTCAGCTTGCCTTGGGATAGCAGACATCGTATATTGAAATCTATTGATTTCAATTGATTGATTGATCACTTCAATTGATTGATGAAATGCTATTGAAATCATAGCATAGGGAGGAGGCCTGATAAGTCTCTTCTACTAGTGCAAGTTGACATTTTCTCTGCAACTTAGTTTTAAGAGAGAGCACTGAGTAGTCAAGTCACTTGCCCAGGGTCACACAGCCAGTTTGGAACGTGAATCTAGGTGGTCTTGGTTCAGAGGCTGGTTTTCCATGGGCTACGCCACACTGCCTCTCACTAGGACTATAAATGCTTTATATGCCTATTTTATATACTTATATACCTGGAATCATGCCATGTAAAAATTTCTTGGATGAAATCAGGTTGTGAATGGAAAAAATTTAAGAATCCCTGATACAAAAAAATAGTTCTGAATGATGGAAGTTAGAAGCAAGATTTTGAGTTGCAGCTAGGGCTTGTTTCTCCTTGCTTTAACTCCCTCCTCCCCCACTTCCCATCCCCACATACTTTTTCTCATTTTTAATTGCTTGGATTTTCTACATATTGAACATAAGCTACTCATCCTCATGATGATTAAAATTTAGCTAGATTTGATAAGAAAATGGTATGTTTCTTTTTCAGTATATAAAAGCTAGATGGAAGGAATCTTACTATGTATTTCATTGCTTCCTTACACTTTTCTACTTTACTTTTTCTAATTTCATGGCAAACCTAGTAATATTTGGTTGAGAGGATAACTTAAACCCTTGAAAAATAGTGGTTAAAGCATGACTTCAGAGGACCACCAGTGAAGCAAGTTGTTTATGTGGTCCCACATGCCTAGTTAGTGCATGCACAGTGTGCTATGGTTATGTAAAGGTATTAGAGTGTATGAGGCCGAGAAAATTTGGAATAAACGGACTCCATATTAGCCCATTCACGGGAGTCCTGCCTTTTCACTCCTTCCCCTCTAGTCAGGGATGAGGGAGTATCACGCTCTACAAAGAAGCATACATTGTCAGATTTGGTTAATGTTCTTGTGTTACAAGTGAGGTTCTATTGGAAGAACAGGAAAATGGGGAAGGGGATAACTGGGAAATAATTAGCAAAATAATAGCTAGTTTATATAGTGTTTTGTCAAGCACTTTAGATATATTATAAATATATTACTTTAAATATATAAAATGTATTACTTTAAATATATTAACTTCACAACAACACAAGTTGTACTTTTAATGTCCTGATTTTATAGATAAGGAAACTGAGGCTTAAGAGATCACACATCTAATAAGTGTCTGAGGTAAGATATGAACTCAGGTCTTCTTGGGTCCAAGATATAAGATCTTTTCCACTGTTCCATAAAGCAAAGGGTTAAGAGAACAATAGTAATGGGTACTTTTCTGCTCCAGTGACTGTCACAGTAGATACTGTTATGCTCAAGGGAAGACCCAGATTTGGGAAAGTTAAGGGCGTGGTATTTGGAGAATTTACATGAGAGTTCACATAAAAGAGAATGGCCCCCTCTTCATCAGGGAGTGTTATGTGTTTCTTGATATTGTTTGGAAAAACACTGATGGTGTTCTGTTTATTCCTGGGACACATTTCTATTACCTTTTCCCCCATTTTAATCGAAGTCTTTTCTGTAATTTAAATTGATTCATTCATGATCTACTAGCACTTAGCTGGTTATTTAAGTTATTTCGATATAACACTGGTCCTAGAGTAAGGAGAATCTCAGTTTGAATTTAGCTAGCCTCAGACATTTGACACTTGCTAACTAACTGTGTGACCGTGGGCAAACTGCTTAACATTGATTGCCTTGTAAAAAAAACTCAAAACCAACCAACCAAAGTTATTTGTCATCCTGTGCACCCACTTCTTTTTTTTTTTTTTTTTGTTCTTTCTCCAATTTTATTCATATGATGTAAAATATTCGGGTTTTTTTTTTCCAATTTTTTTTTTTTATTTAATAGCCTTTTATTTACAGGATATATACATGGGTAACTTTACAGCATTAACAATTGCCAAACCTCTTGTTCCAATTCTTCACCTCTTACCCCCCCCCCCACCCCCTCCTAGATGGCAGGATGACCAGTAGATGTTAAATATATTAAAATAGAACTTAGATACACAATAAGTATACATGACCAAAACATTATTTTGCTGTACAAAAAGAATCAGGCTCTGAATTATTGTACAATTAGCTTGTGAAGGAAATCAAAAATGCATGTGCTGTGCACCCACTTCTTCCTGAGCCTCCTGATCCCCCTATTGTCACCCTCAGGGTAAGTCCAAATTCTTTAGCTTATATAGTCTTCTTCCAATCTACCTTTTCAATTACCTATGCTGTTTGTTTCCTTAGAAACTATGCTTGACCCACTTGTTCTGCTTCCTGCTCATCAAACACCCTGTAAATTCTCATGTTTACAACTTGAAAAAAGAACAGTGATATACTGAAAAGCTTTCCGAAGCCTACATTTATACTTTTGCTTATGCCTTTTCTGTACACCTGAAATAACCTTCCATTCTCTTTGCACATAGCTAAACTCTAAGTCTCCTTTAAATCTTAGTTTAAGTTCTTCTATCTTTTCTTTGATAAATTCTTGGCCATTCAGCTCATAATGACAGTTCTACAATTACCAATTTTGTACATCTTCACTTTCAGAATTTCAGAGCTGGAAGGGACTTTTAAAGGTTATCTGGTTTCCCTCTTCCCCTTCACTTTTAAAGGTAAAGAAATTGAGATCAGAGTAGTGGCTTGCCTAAGGCCATATTGTTAGTGGAAGTGTCAGAATTGGGACCAGAATCTTGCTCCTTAGACTCTCAGACAATGGTCTTTTCTGTTTAAGCACCAGTAGTAGGTGTTTAAAAGTTTTGTTGCTTGACTTGATGATGAGCACAATTTGTCTGGCTGTGTTGGACTGACTCTTTAATATATCTGATTCTTTACTTAAGTTCTAGGACTCCTGGTGATGCTGAAGAGGTCATATCAGACTAACCTTATTTCCTTTTATGATAGAGCCATTCTAGGAGTAGATCAGAAGAAAGTTGTAGGTAAAGTATACTTAGATCTTAGCAAAGCATGAAATTACAGACTTAGTTCCTGCTCTTCTAGGATGGGAATCTGGAGTTGAAAGGGACCTTAAAAATTCTCTTATTTGAACTCCTCATCCTGAATGAAATAGGGTCCAGAGAAGTTTAAGTGGCTTCTGGCCCAGGGTCATACTACTGGCCAGGATGTCAGTTTAGGTTCTCCGACTTAAAATCTAGCAATTTACATGCTATTTTTATGCTGCCTCTCTTTTTCTTTTCTTTTTTTCTTTTTTAACAAAATTTAGAGACATAGATCAGATGATGGTACAAATTATAGGGGGATTTTGGGTAAATTGAATGGTTGCACATAAAAGGTCATCTAGGAGAAGCAACTAATGTGTTAATTGATAGAGTAAGGATCTCAAAGAACCTAAGAAGGCCAGAACATTGGGCTGAATTTAATGCTCCAAAATTTAATAAAAATAATTTAATATTCTTCACTTCAACAAATTGACCTCATAAGTCTGAGATGATTGAAGGCACTGGGGAGACAATAATTTCCTTTTTCAAATGATTTAGAGATTTTATTTGACTGAAGGTATAATATGAGTGAAACATGGTAGACAAAGAAGCCAGTGTGGTCTTAGATTATAATTAAATGAGGTATTGTGTACAACATTAGTGAGATCGTGATAGAGCTACTGTGTTCTGCCTTGTACAAATCACATTGGAAATAGCTCCTGCATTTAGAAATGACATTGATAAAGTGGAGGACAAAGATTATTGTAGATCCTCAAGATCATGCCATAAGAGAGAATCATTGAAAGAATTATGGATGTTTTTTCTAGGGACGAGAAGACTTGGGGGAGGGGGGGATGTCTAGGTTGGGGAATGCTTAACTGCTTTAAAATATTTGAAGGGCTATCATGTGGAAAAGGGATTAGACTTGTTTTGCTTGGCCCCAGAAGACAAAACTAGGAGCAAACAATGGGGAAAGAAGCCAGTTTAGGATTGATGTCTGGAAAAAATTCTTAATAATTAAAGATATCCAAAAGTGGAATGCCCCCTAGAGGTAATCACATAGCTCCTGTGCTTCCCCCTACCTCCTCCACTGATATGAAAGCAACTTGTTGGGTGTGTTACAGTAGGGGTTCTCTTTTGGGTATAGGTTGGGAAGTCCTTTCCAACTTTTAGAATCTGTGATTCTGAATGGTTTAAAAAAAAAAAGCAAAATAACTTGTCATAATTTCATTTTAAAACTGAAAGAAAACCAAGTTTCACTTTTTATTTTTTAAATTCTTTTGAAGAAGCTTGACTGTTTTTCTTCTCTTTGGATTTTGGTCATTCTTTTTTTTGGCAAAATCTGCTTTCATTTGGGATATCATTAAGTTGTCTTGTTGAGTGGTATATGTGGGGCTTAGAAATCCTCATTCATGTCAACAGTTGGTGGATGTTTGGAATTATGGTTTAGCTGTGCAGGTGCAGAAGGAAAAACAGTTTGGCTTCTTTCTCAGGCCTTCCTAATTATTACGGTTACTTCCCTCTCTGGCCAATCTAATACCCTAGCATCTCTGTAGGATGCTCATATTGATTTATTTGCTTGACATGTGGAGAAGTGAGAAGAAGAATTGAAACTTTGTCTCTTATATCACTATAGATCTGCCATAATATAGAATATCAGAACTGGAAGATTTTACAGAACAGGAAACTGAGTCAGGAAGAGAGAGTGTCTTGCTTAAGGACTTGCTTAATGAATTAGTGGCAGAATCTAGGTTTTTTCCTGCTAAACTGTTGTTTTATCCTAGTGGTAAATATGAGTCTTTCTAAAATCCAGATTCTTGCTTAACAATAGCCTAGGAATATTGAAGGTTTTCCTTGATTTTTCCCACAGTCTGAAGAGCCTAGCTTTTGGCCGCTTCAGGATTAAGTAAGATTACTTGCATCTTCTCTCCATCTCTCCTGTGTGCCTTATATGAATGTGTCCTAATAACTATTGATATCAAGCTCATCCTGCAAGAAACTAAGACCTTTAGTGTCTGCTGATGTTGCAGTTTTCACATTGTGTTTTTCTTACCAGTAAAATCAATTGAGATAAATCTTAGTAACTTTTCTAGCACAATGAAATGGTTAGGCCATGCTGCTCTGCCTGGTTCCTTCTTATACAGGGCGTGTTCTAAGGTCATGTGCAAAGTTATTTCAGGAAAATTGATTGGTTGATCCACTAGACTTAAAGGTCAAGCTAAATCACATTTTAGAAGGATTGAAGAAGATGCAAAATCGCCCCCAGACTACATTTGGCTCTGTACTTTCCTTTGGTGCTGTTGTTTGCTTTGTATGGGAAACTTCTAATTTGCTAAGCAGAGACATCAGTACTTAAAGGTCAAAAGCCAGTGTGTATTTTTCATTTTTAAAATCGGGCATAGTCTATTTTGGCTTACGTACAAGGTACTCGTTGTCTTCTGGAAGTATTGAAGTGCTAAGAAGATATGCCAGCACACTGCCAAAATAATGTTACCCTTTATTTACAAGAGTGATGGACAAAGGGCCAGTGACTGCCCCCTGGCACTTTTCCAGACAATTGAAGAAGGTGGTGGGGCCAGAAGGTTCTGCCATTAGCTTTTCTGTAGACCAGATGGAAGGGGACTGCTGGGTAGGCTTGGAGGGTAGGGACCTTAAAGTTCTGGGGAATCATAAGAATAGTTCAGTGATTCGTGGTATTCTGGGTGACAGGCAGCTTGACATTCTGTAATTACCCACCAAATGCCAAGATACTTGGGGATGTCATGCTTCCAAATGTTCTGTGTTGAACTTTTTTTCACCTTCAGATAGGGGATGGTCTGATGTGAAGAGCTGTTGTGAATGTTTTCTTGTTAACTATTATAACTGTCAGCAATTGAAATCATTTTTTGTCAAACTTGATTGAAAATAGGGTATCAGTCTAAAAGTTGATGGTTAAGGTTTCTGAATTCAGAAATAAATCTTCTGTTTCTGAGGAAGAAATTTAGGCTAGAAAATGTACCACATGGTATTAGTATCATCCTGAGGAAAGATTAAAATGTATGCGAAAAAGGAAAAGTAGATCATATCATTATCAGAGCCAGGAGGGAAAGGCTAGGCTCAAACTTCAGCTCTGCCATTTGCTGACTAGATGTCTGGGGCAAATAATTTATCTTCTCTGAGCCTCGATTTCCTTCCTTATACTATGAAGAAAGCAATTCTGTCCCCTTCTCATAAGATCCCTGTAAAAATCAAAATTCACATAGCCTAATAAGTGAGAGTGCTTTTTAATCTCTAAAGCTCAATGGAGATATAAAGTGGCATTATTGTTATTAATGTGTATTAACTAAATTAAGATTTTAAATGAATGTGATTTTCCTATGCCAATTAGTGGCAGATTTCTTATTAAATGAAAATTAGCCAGAACAAAAGAAAAAAGAAAATGAAACTAAAAGAAATGTCCTAATTTGGTTAGCGTTCTACAGGTAATTTTCCAACCCTGGAATTTCTGGAGAAAATGTGCTTTGCTTTTGATTTCTTAAGCAGATACAGAATTGTCCTTCAGATGTAAGGTCAGTATATCCAGCTGCAAAGCAGATAATTAGAAACAAAGTCAGTTTAGCCAATAGAAATCCTGGCCCAGGAAAGAATTGTAATCCTCATCAGTTTCTCTGAGTGTTTCCATAGTACCATAGTTAGGTACCATCCTCCTCAAACTCCTTTTGCAAGGAAATTGGAAGACATTCTTGGGGGTGGGGATAGGGATGGGGGTGGAGGTGAAGGAAACTGGTACTTGAGTTCCTTCTTCCCATATGGCCTTCTTGAGTTACAGACTATGATAGGCAGCATGGTGTTATGGGAAATAAGCAGACTTACTCATATGATTTGGGTTTGAATTCTAGCACTGACATTTTGATAGTTGTACATGGTATGTTGGCACATAGTAGGTAATTAACAAGTGCTTGTTTGTGTTTCTTCCTTTGTAAAAACAATACCATGTAGGTATTTGTCACTTTGTATAGAAATACTCTGTCACAGTTATAAAGACAAAACAAAGAATAAGTCCTACCTTTAGGAAGCTTAGCTTCCATGATCAGAATCTCTGAAATTGTTTTTATCAGATCCTAGTAGTTCCATCTCTTCTTTTACCCTGATCCTCTTAATTCATCCTCACTGGGTTCATTTAAAATTTGTTATCCAATTATCCTACTGGGCCCTCAATGCAATAAGGCAATCCTGTTAACTTCCCCTGATTGATTCTCCATCCTCTTCCTTATAGGGGAAGAACTACTAAACTTTCTTTTCCTAAGCCTTCCCATGGCCAAGATTCCACATTCTTAAAGAATCTTTACTAGATTTCTTGCATTTCCTCATATTATCTATCTGTCTGCTTGTCTGTCATCTCTATTTATCTTTCACAATGCTGTCTAAGGAAGTTATTTCTACTACTTCTCCTCTTTTTCAATCTTTTGTAATCAATAATTATTTTAGTGTTTGTATCCTTCATCCTTTGACTCTGACCTAACTTTCTAGCCTTCTCGTATATCACTCACCTTCTTTCACTCTACAGATGAGTACAAATTGTACTTCTTACTGTTCCTCACATGGGACATTAATATCCTATTCTCATTCCTTTACACTCTTCTCCATACATGTAATGCACTCGTTTATCACCTTTATTTCTTAGAATCCTGGTTCTTTCAAATCTTAACCCAATTCATCTTCTACTTGAAGCCTTTCTTGATCCCTTGATACTAGTCCCTCTTGGCCCCATCCCCACATTATCATTATTTTACATATACTCATATACTTACATGTCAAATCTAGGTGTAATGTAAGTTCTTTGAGGACAGGGATTATTTCACCTATATCATTACATTTAAAGGACCCAGCAAAGTGCCTAGCATACAATAGACATTTAATAAATGCTTGTTTTTTTCCTGGGGCAATATAGGTAGTTAGGTGTTGCAGAGTATTGAAGTTGAGTCAAAAAGAATTGAAACAAATCACTTAATCCCGTTTGCCTCAGTTTCCTCTTATGTAAAATGAACTGGAGAAGGAAATGATGAACTACTCCAGACAAGAATCCTTATCAAGAAAACCTAAATGGTTTCAAACATGTCTGAAAAATTATAACTTGCTGATTCCTATGCCGTTCCATCTTCCATTCAGCTGCCAAATTAATCTTTCAGAAACACTGATGTGATCTGTCACCATCTATTTAGTGGCTCCTTATTTTCTCCAGGAATAAATATAAATTCTTTGGCATACAAAATTCTTCATAACTTGCCCCTTTTTTACCTTTTCAAGCTTCTTACATCTTATTTCCCTCTCCTTGTAGCATGCATCCTCTGTGGCTTATTGTGACCTATGACTTTGGCCTCTTTGCTGTTCCTCAAACAAGACACTCCCAACTCTGAGCATTTTTTTTTTTTTTTTTTTTTTTTTTGCTGAGGCAATTGGGGTTAAGTAATTTACCCAGGGTCACACAGCCAGGAAGTATTAAGTGTGTCTGAGGCCAGATTTAAGTTTAGGTCCTTCTGACTTCAGGGGTGGTGCTCTATTCACTGTGCCACTTAGCTACCCCTACTCTGGGCATTTTTCATTGACTGTCTCCTTTGCCTGGATGCTCTCTCTTCTTGTTTCTGCCTTTTATACCCATTTACATGTAAATGGTTAGGATCAGATTTGCTAGATTGGTCATTTTAAGCTTCTTTGCTCTTCAGAATACATTATTCCATTCCCTCCAGTGGTTTTGGATGGGTATAGATTAGTCTTGTGTTATTCAAATTTACACTTGAAGGCCTTTGTCTTCACTGCTTGAAGAATTTGTTGTGTATGTGAGGATTTGTTGATTTAACCATTATATATCTTAAAGTTTGCAATCTCACTTTTTTTTTTTTTCTGGATGATTTTTTTTTCCCTTGTAGATTCTATTTGTGATTTATTTTTTACACCCAAAAGTTCTAACAAATTTTCTTGTAATATTTCTTGCATTTTGATGTTCAGATATTTTGAATTGCATTCTTCTGGGAAACATAATTTTTATGTTGTGTTAAGGTCATTACATTTTGCTTGAAGAGAGATCATACTTTCTTTTAATGTTAATTGCATTTTCCTTCTCTTGCTATAGATTGTCCTTTATTTTTATGTATTCGTAATCCAATTATGTATATCCTTGTTTCTTTGGTACAACTTGCCTATCATGGTTTCAAGTTTTTCCATTTTTCCAAAATTATTTCTCCTTATCAGGCCATAAATTCTACTTTCTTGTTTCTCTTTTAATCCATTCAAATATTGCATGCTGTTGTTCCATGCTGTCTTTGGAATTTACCCTGTCCTCTGCTTCATTAGTTATTGATTAATTTTCCATTGTATTGCAATATTTTATTCATAGATGCCTGATCTCTTTTACCTGGTATAGAGGCTTTATTCTGTTCTGTTCTAATACCTTTCCCATTGGTTTATCTGCTGATGCTCTAGGTTTTGAGTTTTTTTTCTGGGTCTTTATTTTTTTTTTTTTATTTTTATCATTTCAATTCCTTCCCCTCTCCTTCCCTTACTTTCCTCTTATTGCTTACTTTCTTATTCTCTCCCCTTTAATGGTGGTCTGATGGTAATGACTAGATTTCAGAATTGTGTCTCAGCCTCAGACTTCCATGCTAAACAATTCATGGTTCACCAGTGTTAGTCTGTACAAAAATAATTTCTGGCTTCAGCTAGATTCTGGATTCCTTTTTTTTTTTTTTTTCTTCAGTTTAATTGGAATGATACAAAGGCATATTTACATATCCTGCTCCAGTGTCCTCTGTTACTTAGTTCTCTGAGTTTTGTTGTGGCATAGAATACTACGTGTGTGTGTGTGTGTGTCTGTGTCTATGTGTGTGTCTGTGTTTGTGTGTGTTGGGGTTGATTTGCCCAGTCTCACACAGCTAGGAAGTATTAAGTGTCTGAGGTTGGATTTGAACTCAAGACCTCCTGACTATAGGGCTGGTGTTCTATCCTCTGTGTCATCTAACTGCCCCTGGTATGGAATACTTCCACATTCCTCTCTCCTTGCTGCTATTGCACTTCTCACTGCTCTCAAGCCCTGAGAAAATTTCTGCTTTTGGGATCTCCAAGGGTTGAAGGTACAGGGATATAGAGTTGGGTACTAATGTTGCAAGTTTATAGGTTGGCTTGCATAGCCGTGCTAGAGCAGTACAGTTCAGTTGGGGAGGATTAGAGTTCATTTTGTTTATAAATCATGTCTCTGAAATCTACCCTTCCTTTTACTCCTTTCTTCTCTCCACTTTCTCCTCTCCCTCCTGTTTCCTGTGAAATGAAATTAAATGAATCTATGGCTTCAACTGTGTATATGTGTTATTTCTTTTGATCAGTATAGTTGAAAATGAGGTGTTTTTTTTTTTTTTTTTGCTGTGCTTCTATTTTTTTATGTAGTTTTATATGCTTGCATCCTAATTGTGTAATTTCCCCCATTCTGCTCTCCTTTTTTCCTCTTAGTGTATTTATTTTCCCTCCCCTTTCCTTTCTTTTAATATCAAAAAAAAAAAAAATAATAACAAAACCACTCCTAAGCTCTTTAACATTATTTAATTCCCTCTTTAATAGCTGGTGATATGAGTTCTTATGGGACACTTGTATAATTTCCCTTCTTAAAATGCAAGCACTTCATCCTTGTTTAGTGTGATCCTATTGTTTGTTCACATTTGCCTTTTTATGTGTTTATTAGCTGTATTTCATAGTTTCTATTTGACTTTGGTCTTTTCATCAGGAAGGCTTCAAAGTTCACTTTTCTCCCTGTAGGGTTATACTTAATTTGTTGGGTAAGTTTTGCTTGGTTGTAAATTTTTAACAAATGCTTTATTTCTAGGTGAAAATGTTTTTTAAATGTTCATGGCCACAAAATAATTCAACAGAATTATTCTTGTAAGACTAATACTGTATTCAACATTAATTAGTGTATTGTGGAAGGAACTTAGCAATCACAAACCAGTATACAATCTCATATTGAGTTGTGCTAGGTACAGGCTTCTTTGTGCCAGGTACTACTATGCTAAGTGCTCAGGATATAAAGAAAGGCCTAAGATAACTACTGATCTCAAGGTGTTCATAGTCTAATGAGAGACAGAACATGTATATAGCCATATACAAACAAGATAAGTATCCATCTCAGATTGGATATTATTCATAGTAGAGGGAAAGCATTAGCATTAAGGGGAGAAAAAACTTTAGTGTCAATCTACAATTGATTTTGTTCTAGTTTAAAAGTTTCACACTTTCCCTCATTTCTTCATTTATTGAATGTGCCTAGTGGGGACAGGGGACATTGAAGATACAGAGACAGACATGTAATAGTCCTTGCCTTCTAAGAAGCTTACATTTCATGGAGACAACATGCATTTAGATGAGAATGAATATAGGATAAATTCAAGGTACTTTGGGGAAAGTGTTCTAGTTTCTGGGCTATTTAAAAGGGTTTCATGTGAAGAAGATGAAGATGGAGCTTCCTCTTGAAGCAAACAAGGGATTCTACAAAGCAAAAGTAAGGAGAAAGTGCATTTCAGGCATGGGGAAGTCAATACAAAAATGTAGAGATCGATCATGTTATATTTTGGGTGAAGAGCAAGCAGCTGTCAATCATTCTGTTGCCTGGATTGCAATATAGGAAGGAGAGTAATATATAACAGAGCTGCAAATGTAAGGGTGGACCAATTTGTAAGTCATTTTCAAAAAGTTCAATGGTAGATACTTGCTACTAAGTTTTGCTTATTCATAAAGATTTAGGTAAGTAAGATTTTAGAACTAAAGGGGACCGCAGGGACTATCTTATTCTTAATTCATTCTTTTTTCTGTATGAGTTTTTTCTCAATAGTATCTCTCCTGAAAGTGGTCATCTAGCCTTTCCTTGAAGACCCCTTGCCAGGACAACACACTGTCCAAGGCAGCCCATTTTATTTTTAGCTAGCTCAAGTCGACAGGAAATTTTTTTCTTATATTTCTTATATTTATTTTCTTATATTTAGTCTACATCTTCCTTAATGCAATTTCTAACCATTAATCTTAGCTTTCCTTTGAGGGGATAGCAGAACAAGCTGAATCTTTCCCCCAGAGAATTAGTATTTCAAATACTTGGTGACAGCTATTATGTTCTCTAAGCTTGATATGGGAATGTGGATGTAAGTAGGATGAGAATGTGGGTGAGACTTAGAAAGTAAGACAGTTCTAGCTCCATCCCAGAGGAAAAAATCCCTTAGCTCAGTGTGAGTTCTAGTTGCAGCTCTACATTTCTGTAATAGAAAACTGTTTACCATTCATTTTGCCTATGAGGATTTAAAGTTGCAAAAGAATCTGGAAGAAATGGGCTTTTAGAAAGAGCACTGGAAGACTTCTAACTTGTCAGAGTGACTAAGGACTGTGTTATATCTTCTCTTTAGATTTCAAGGGGACTTTAGAGACATTTTTCTCCAAACCCTGTTACAGAAGAGGAAACTGAGGCTCAGATTGGGGAAAGAGATTTCCCCATATTGAGTGAACTGTTGTTTGTCCTTCATTCTCAAAGAGGACCTTACATTGGGGAGGTGAGGCCATGACATTCAAGTGAATTGGATTGAAGTGAAGGAAGGCTGTGCAAGGGCCTCACTTTCCCCTCCAGTGGCCAGATATAGATCAGAATGCCTTGGAGAGATAGTCCTGGAGGCAGTGGGAAATCTTGGTCTTTTTCAGCTAAAGTCTTAAACAGGTCTCAGTTTGACTGAATGATTAAGACTAGGTAGCAGTTGAGTCAAAGAATCTCCTCTTTCACTAGTTAAAAACAAACAAAAAAATCTAAACAAATAAACTCATGATAGATGGGTTAATAATCCTCTGCAGACATAGGGAAAGAAGGAAATGTCCCCACCCTTCTTAATCCCTCTCTCAGTATGGCCCAGATACTGAGTGAAGGACATTAGAACCCTAGTCTTTTTGCTCCTTGTCCAGTGTTCTTTCTACCACCTCATTCTGCCATTCTTCATAAACCCATAGATGATACACTGTGGTGTCCCCTTCCCTGGCACTCTTTCTTAGTGGCTGTTTCTTGCCTCCTTTTTTGAGCCGGCAGATCTTAACAACAGATGGTACTGTTTTGAATTAAAACAATTTAACGCAAGATCCATCAACTGCCAACATGAAACATCCTTAAAAAAAGGAAAGAAACTCATTATCAAGAGTATTAAGCAAAGTAGGTATTTAATCTATCTTAATCATTTGCATTCTTGAGAAGAAGGAAGCCAGTGACAGCTGCCATGGTAGGCCAGGCCCTATGAATATATTTGCTTAGAATTGCTTCATAGGTTTACTTTTTCCCTTTCTTCTCCTCCATACTGCATACCAATCTGGACATAGGTACGAAAGAACAGGCTTCTAAGTCACTCTGCATATCTTTAAAATAACTTTCTTCCCAGTTAGTTAAAGTTTCAGTCATAAAATCTGGGGCTACAGTAACACATTGTCTCATAGAATTAAAATGGAAACATAAATTGCATGCAGTTTTAGCTAATGCTTTGGTTTAATATATCAGGCTTATCTTCCTTTCAAGTTCCAAGGTTCAGAGTTGATTTCTGTTACTCATTTTATATCTTACACATTGAATGAAAAAAGTTTTATAAGACAATTTCATTATTTTATTTCTAATGCTTTACTGAGTGGCATACATATAGCATTTGCATCATTTTTCATCTATCTCATTCAACATATGCCTACTTAGGTCTATCTGAGACTCATTATCTTAATAAATTATACCAGTACAGGCATATTAATAGGCTGATCGTTTGGAAGGGTTTGTGGAGTTGGGGAAACTCATATCCACAGTATGTGGACATTATATAACCTGTCTTCTGTTCATCCCTCATTTTTTTTAGAATCCTAAAATTATAGAGCTGACTTAATTAGAAGCACTTAATTAAGAGCCCAACTTAATTAGAAGAACTGGTACTAGAACTCAGATGTCTGGATCCTTGAGTCCCAGTCTAGTATTCTCCTTCAATACATTTTCTATTTTGCAGCATTGTTTCTGCTACCTAGTTCAGGGATTGATGATGAATGCCCCCAAAGTTAGCTCATTAGATCCTAAGTTTAAGAGCTGAAAGGGATTGTGCAGTTGTTTAGTACCTTCAGTTTAAAAAAAAAAATGGCTTTTTATTTTTAAAATACATGCAAAGATAGTTTTCAATATTCATCCTTGCAAAATCTTGTGCTCCAAGTTTTTCTCCCTCCTTTCCTCTATCCCCTCCCCTAGACAGAAGTAATCTAACACATATTAAAATTGTGCAATTCTTCTATATATATTTCCACAGTTATCATGCTACACAAGAAGAATTAGATCAAAAAGGAAAAAATGAGAAAGAAAACAAAAAGCAAGCAAATAACAAAAAAGGTGAAAATATTATGTTGTGGTCCACATTCAATTCCCATAGTCCTTTCTCTGGATGCAGATGGTTCTCTCCATCACAAGTCTATTGGAACTGGCCTGAATCATCTCATTGTTAAAAAGAGCCAAGTCCATCATAGTTGATCATTATATATAATCTTTTTGTTGTTGTGCACAATGTTCTCTTGGTTCTGCTCACTTCACTTAGCATCAATTCATGTAAGTCTTTCCAGGTCTTTCTGAAATCATCCTGCTGGACTTAGTTTCTTATAGAACAATAATATTCTATTACATTCATATACCATAACTTATTTAGCCATTCCCCAATTAATGGGCATCCACTTTCCAGTTCCTTGCCACTACAAAAAGGGCTTCCACAAACATTTTAACACATGTGGGTCCTTTTCCTTTTTTATGATCTCTCTGGGATATAGGCCCAGTAGAGACACTACTGGATCAGGGAATTACAGATGCAGAATTAAGGCCAGAGAGTTGAGGTTTGCCCAAGGTCATATAAGTTAGTCAGCATACATATATCAAGAGCTTCCAATGTAACAGGCACTATGCTAAGGGATAAAAATACAGAGGAATATAAAAACGCAGTCCCTTCCCTCAAAAGCATACATTCTTGTATATACTTAAGTACCTATAAGATATATATATGGAGGAGATGGAAGGAAATCTCATAGGGGAAGGTTCTAGCAGCCTTGTGGGCCTGGGAAAGACCTATAGAAGTGGGATTTGAGTTGAGTCTTAAAGGAAGTCAGAGAAGCCAAGAAGCAGAGGTTAGGAGGTAGAACATTCCCCATAATGGGGGACAGCCAGTGCAAAGGAGAGGAGTTGGGAGGTAGAATAGGTAGTACAGCTGCTTGTAGAGTTTGTAGAGGGGAGTGAAATATAAAAAACTGGGAAAGTAGAAAATAGGTTGTGAAGAGCTGTAAATATTAAACATATATTTGACATATGAGGCAATAGGGAGCCAATGCTATTTATGGAATAGGAGATAATGTTGAACATCATTTTTGTAATATTCTTCTCTAAAATGTAATCATCTCTGGGAGCAGGTTTCTTGGGGGGCTTCTGGAGACAGCCTTAGTTTCAGTTCAGTGTAATCATCCCAATGCAGCCAGGAGTTAAAGTCCAGATCCTTGTTTCCTTCAAAATAGCCTGATTAGCTTTCTTAGAGACCTATCTCTCTCCTTGGTTCCAAGAGCTCTTGCCGCTAGTCTTTTGCCTCTGCCAGCTTCAGCCTCCAGCCAGCACAAAGGTGGAAGATGGAATGAATCTGTCTCCGCTTCAGAGAGTGGGCTTGTGCTTTTAATGGGCTCTTCCTTATATATGCTCTCTTAAAGGTGTGAATCTTGTGGAACTCTAGTAAGTACTAAGGACATTAATGAACTAGAGAACTGTTAAGTAAATTAGATAATTATTGTCTGTATCAATTCCAGTGACTTAGCACCTTGTAATTGTAAGAATTCTAACACATTTTGACATCTGAGTGGAAGAAGCATTGATATAAAGAGAGGCGTGAGCAGGAAAGACCAATTAGAGGGCTGGTCAAGTATTCCAGGTGGAAGCTGATGAAGACCTGAACCTTAAGTTGCTAGAATGGAGAGAAGGGGACACATATGAGAAAGGCACGAGGCAGCAATGTTGGGACTCTAGTGCTCCTTCCTTTTTCACCACAATGACGAAGCAGAGACAGTGTAGTGGAAATGAGAGTAAGTATTTATCTGTAGATGGCATCAGTTAGGCTTTGCCTCTTCAGTCTGGTTGCATGTTTGACATAACTGGCCCTTGATGATAATATGTTAAAAATGTGTTGATTTATCATTAAATGTATTTGTTATATGAGAAAAGATGATGCTTCATTTGATTGGTTGGTGTTCTTTCTGGCACTACATGCTATATTTGCCTTTCTTCATTTAACTTTTATTTATTATTATTATTTTGCTGAGGCAGTTGGGGGTAAGTGACTTGCCCAGGGTCACACAGTCAGGAAGTATTAAGTGTCTGAGACCAAATTTGATCCAGACTTCAGGGCTGGTGCTCTATCCACTGCATTAACTAGCTGTTTTCTTCATTTCACTTTCATTTTTCTTTCTACTTACTTTATTTTTCTATTCTTTCTCTCCCTTTTATTCTTTGTTTTGGCCTATGTCTTTGGTCAACCAGTAGGTTCCCATTGATATTGCCTATTGTTTCACATTTATGTTACATTTACAAAATCCTTTTCTTACAAGGTTTGTGAAGTTGGTGATATAAATATTATTCCTTTACAGTTGAGGAAACTGAGGCCCAGACAAGTAATGTAAGTTGCCCAGGAATTATATAGCTAATAAGTATTAGAGTAGCACTTGAACACAGGCCTTCTGACCCTATCTCGAGCTGACTACATTATATCACACTATCTGGTTTTGAGACTTGGTTCTACAGAGGTTGCTGACTCCAGATCTAGCCTAGCTTTTACCCACAGATTCAGATAAGCATCCCATAATTTCAGTTCTGAAATTATGCCACCTCTTAGGAAATTTTGAAGTACTTTCTTTGGCTTTGGCCATTGCAGGATGAAAAAACTTGAAAAGTGCTGATATCAGTGGAATCTTGTCACTTTCAATACTTCTTACTGGGACCTGTATGTCCTTGATCCAGATTTAAGTTTTAAATGGAATAAGGGATCTAGATATAGTCAAAACTTTGCATTTTGCTCTCTTTACAATACAGCTAAAAGAAACCATGCTGCTTTGTTATTTGTTTTCACTATCACATTTTGCCTAATGTATAGATTTTAAACCCTATATATAACTTTCTCGTGATATTTGCATGGGTAAGTTCTTGTCAGGTGATATTGTCTATGCATGTGCACCTTCTTCGTTTGGTCACTTTTTGGGGTTATAATTGTACCAGTCAGTTCATAAATGTTGTATTTCTGCATATACAATTGTTCTTAAGGAATCTGTGGTTCATGTTTCCTACCCCGTTTGATTTGAACTCTTCTCCCATAGGAAAAGAAAGCAAAAAGGTGATGGCGTTTGCATTTTAATCTTTTAATAATTCATTTCGCTGCTGCAGGGCAAAGCCTTAGATTTCCAAGGGCTTGAAAGGGAGTAGTTTGGTTTTGATTTGATCATACTGTCTGTGCTGAAGATACTGAAGAAACTACAGTTTAAAAATATAATCGGTATATACCTGACAACATTGAGCCAAAATCAGTAATATTAAGTGATATCAAGGTGGTAATGTGAATTGTATTAATAATGCCATATTTGCAGAAAAGATTAGTTTTAAGCTTTTTACTCTTCCAACCCATCTTTTATCTTATAGATAATTTCCTTCTTCCCTTCTGGTGTGTCCTGCCCTTGACTTCCCTCCAATTACCCTTGATTTTCTGAGATTAAATGATAGTCACTGAATTTCAAGGCTGGAAGGATTTTAAGGACCACAATCTATTTGTTTTGCTGATGGGAGAAATGAAGTTAGTCAGCATACATATATTAAGAGCTTCCAATGTAACAGAGTCTGTGACTTACACAAATCATAAAGCTAGGTGATAATAAAGCCAAGAACAGAGTCAGAACTCAGGTCTTCTTACTTTTAATCCAGTGTCCTGAGAGAGAGTTTTGAATTGTTAGAGCTCAAAAGAACCTTAGAGATCTTCTAGTTAAAACATGTTAAAATTTTTATTTTTATTTTTATTTTTTTTTTATGTTGGAGGAAGAAACTGAAGTCCCCTGAAAGTGTCTTGGCCAAAATTAGTCTTCAGTTAGTGCAACAAAGAAACTAGAACCTGAGTTCTAGTCTCCTAATTCCTTGTTTTCATATTACTCTTTTCATTATCAACATGAGTGTTCATTTTAACTTCAGAACTTCTGCTGCCTTATTCCCTCCTTTAATAAAACCAGATATTATTACTATGTTCTAGGCACTGGGATAAGCACTGGGAATGTATCAAATGAAGCAAAAAGAAAAATATCCTCCTGTCAAGGAGCCAATATTCTATTGAGGGAAGATAGATAAAATGGAACTCCAATGTGGGGATAGATAGAAATGAAGAGTATCCATCCTGGGACATGGAGTTAAAAGTCCACAAAATTGGAGATACAGTCAGGAGAGGAATATAAATTGGCTTATCTCCAGAAGGGAGAGTCTGGGAGGAGCCCACCTATAGGAGAAGAAGGATAGATGAGGTTCCAGGTACCGAGGGAGGTTCTACAGTGAACCTGTAGGAGACAAATGATATTGAAATTTAGAAAATAAAAAACAGAGAGGAGAACCAAACTTAAAATCTAGAGGCTAAGCCACTAGAAAAGTGTATACAAAGAACAACTCATTACTTTTAGAGGCTTCAAATTAAAATACCCAATTTATGAATGAACTTCATATAGTAGTGGGCCACCAAGACCACTGAAAAAAAATTTTTACTGCTGCTATTTTGGACCCAGGTTTTATAAGTGCTATCAAGTATTCACTTTCCCCTTAGCTTCTATGATGGAGGCTCCAAATACTCCCACAGAAAATGGGTGACTGGATATTGCTAACTTTGAGTTGGGCTAATGGAAGATACTACTATTTTAAACACTGGCAGTATTTTTAAAAAGTACATTTTGTGTTCCAAATAACTAATAGCTAAGGGAATTTTTGAAATCTTGCATTAAAATAATGGTTTGGTCATGTATACTTATTGTGTATCTAATTTATATTTTAATATATTTAACATCTACTGGTCATCCTGCCTCTGGGGGAGGGGGTGGGGAGAAAGAGGGGAAAAATTGTAACAAGAGGTTTGGCGATTGTCAATGCTGTAAAGTTACCCATACATATAACCTGTAAATAAAAGGCTATTAAATAAAAAAAAGAAAGAAATATCTTGCATTTTTAAGTCAGGGAAGGCCTGTATATAAATGGAAACTGATTCCAAAATCCATTCCTTTGAAAAAATAGGTTTGATGTACCCGACTATTTCTTTAATTCAGAAGCTGTTTAGTTTGTTAACTTTTGGTTGCAGTTGGGAGATTTTTTTCCAATTAGTTGCATGCCACTTAGTTTTAGAGTTCTGTCAGAATTAAATAAAATAACTTCTAAAAAAAAACAAAAAAACAGCTTGCATTCATATAGTTCTTAACTCCATCAAATTCCCCTTTGTACTGTCGCATTATGACATAGAAACGACCCTGGGTTCTCAAATGTAATGGTAATAGTGAAGCTAGCTTTTCTGGATCCTGTTAAGTTGGAAAACCTGGACCTAGTGGGAGACTATGTTGCTGTTGTCTTTCCAAAATTCTATACCTAGCTGTGTGTGAATAGGTTTACATTCAGAAGGGTGGTCATCAAGGTTGAATGTTTTCTGTCCTGAAATTATGGATAGCTGACATACTGAATTGTTTTATGGTATTTTAAGCTTTTCATTATGTTTTCTTAAAGCAGCCTAATGACACAAGAAGTGTGAATATCGTCGCATTTTATTAAAGGGGGAACTAAGGCTGAACTTGGCTTAGGTTAAATAACTAATAAATTCAGGAGGCAGGGTTTAGCCCATATCTTATCTGACTCCAATACATATTTCACTCCTCTTATTGCCTCACTCAGAAAACAAAACAAAGCCCTGTCTCTCTACTGTAGTCTTGCAGTGGTTTAATACTGTTGCCCACAGTTAAGAGTGTGAGCTACCTCTACCAGCATATACTTCACAGTTTTTTATTTGCAGAAGTTAAAAAAAAAGCATCTTGTATCTTGAGTAAATTTTACGTGGTAAACTTATGGAAGAATCTTGACAAGAGTTAAGCAGAATGGCCAGGCATTAATGGTTTAGGAATTGTAGTCCATAGAGCACCAGGCTTGAAGTCAGGATCAACCCAAGTTTAAATCTAGCCTCAGGTGCTAGCCCAGATGACCCTGGGCAAGTAAGTCACTTGATGTCTCAGCTTCAGTTCCCTCATCTGTAAAATGAGGATAATAATAGTATCTTCCTCCTAAGGTTATTGTGAAGAACAAATGAAATAATAATTTTAAAATACCTAGTACATAGTGAGTGATATTATATACATTTTAGATATTGTTGCTTGAGGTAATAGATTTGAATATTAAGATGATATTGAGGTTCTAAGAGGACCCCAAAAATGTTGGGTTCCAGGCCAGTGTCACAAGCTGTAGTCCTCAAAAGAATCTGCAGGCTCAGACCCATCTCCAAATCGAAGGGCAAAGTTTATTGTAATTGTAATGGCAATTAAAGCAGGCTGAATTCCAGAAGAAGTTAGTAAAAACGAAAAACAGGAAGGTAAACTTATAGGGCAAAGTAAGAAAAACTAGATGCTTCATGTCACTGATAAGCTAATTTTATGCCTTAAAGGTGGAGTTGAGGAAAGGTCTAGTTCTAATTTTGTGTGCAGGTGCAGTACCCAGACTTCTTTGGGCAGAGCTTATGGGAACCTTCTGGAGATGTGTTTTTAGGTCTGAAATGTCACTAGATTAAATGATGGGCATCCAGTTTTGTTCTGTGCTTGCCTTAACTTTATGTACCTCATTATTGTTGCTCGTTTGTCTTTGAAACCCCGTTATCGCAACAGACTGTTATCTGAGAGCCAGCAATCTTTTGGACTCCGCATCCTGGCCATATAAAGTAAACTAAGGCAAGATAGCCTAAAGGAAGAAATAAATCATTCCTAACTATATCATTCCCAAGGCCTTGGGGTTATGGCTACGTCCTTCCTAAGAATTTCACCACATTAATAAGCAAGTGATATTTCTCCATCCCCCCTTTTGACAGTGTGATAGTTTGGCAGGTGAGGGTGGTCAGTGAGTAGGTAAGAACAGATAACATGGGGCTCTTGTTCACCAATCAGCTATGGTTGAAGGAATTTAATATACTTTAAAGCATATAGTTAAGAAACATCATATCTGTGCCTAGATTATCATTATTTGGGGCAAGTGATATGTATTTTATCAATTTTTGCTTAGTGAAGCCATGAGGAAATTGTCTGTAAGACCTGTATATATCTTTTTTCCCCAGCACAATAGCTTCAGTTCCTTCTCAATGCTGCAAAAGCTTCCCTAAATCCATTGTTTCTTGTGGATTTGTCTCCATATTGCAAAGCCATCTGTTCTCTTTACTGTCCAAGCTTTAAATTCTGAAATATGAATTACCAACGGCTCCATGGCTTTCAATTGCTTCCTGTTTATTTTGTGTGCCAGTAACTGGTCTTTAAACTGTTAGAACTACCATTTACTCTTATTTTCTTTAGCAGCCTTAGGCAGTCACTATAAGTGAATGAGTTGTTAGCTAGGTGCAGAATTGCAGTGTGAGTATGAACAAATTTTGGTATTCGTTTCTTTATGCAAGTAGCTGGTATTAACTAGAGAAGTATTACAATGTCTTCCATTCAGTAGAAAGAACACTGGAACCTGAAGTTAGGAGACTTCAGTTTATATTCCAGCCATGACACTAGCTTTCTGACTCTGGGGAAACTTACTAAACCTTCCAGGTTGTCAATTGTCACATTTGGAAACAATACTTATACATTCATTGCAATGCCTTCTTCACATGATTATTTTAAGAAAAATGCTTTGTAAACCTTAGCAGACTTAAAAATATAAATAAAATAAATAAGATACTATTCATAATACATAGAAGACTGTACTTAGTGTCAAAATAACTCATATCCAACCTTGACTCTTATTAATTATATGTGCCTAGCCAAGTCACTTCACATCTTTGTGCCTTAAGTAGCTACTTAGAACTACAATATTAACATGGACTCTCTATTATGACAATATTGACAAATATGACTATTAGTCTAGAGTCGCTTCTATCACAGGATCCAAACTTGGATCATTTAGCTAGTGAATGAACTTTAATTTACCTCATGATGCAGGTGAATTTAAAGCTGTCAGTAAGCTTAGGGAGCTTATTTAACTTAATACAAGAGAATAAGCGATTACTTTTGTTGTTCAGTCCATTCAGTCATGTCCCACCTCTTTGTGATGCTCTGAACCATACAATGCTGAGATGCTCAGTCTTCTACTGTATCTCTCTTTTTTTTAATTTAACCTTTTTTGTTTTCAAAACTTGCTCATACATTTCAGCATTCACCCTTGCCCAATCTTGTGTTCTAAATTTTTTTCTCCCTCCTTTCCCCCACCCCTTTCCCTAGACAGCAAGTAATCCAATATATGTTAGACACGTACAATTCTTCTATACATATTTCCACAATTATGCTACATAAGAAAAATGAGATTAAAAAGGAAAAATGAGGAAAAAAACCAAAATGTAACCAAACAAAAAGAAAAAAGTGAAAATACTATATTGTGATCCATTTAAGACACTTTTAATAATTGCTTGATGAATTGATAGTAAATATCAGAATAGCAAAGAGACTGAAAATGTTATTGAAGGTTACTCAAGGTTTTTGTTTTTGTTTTTGTTTTTTGAAGAAATTGAATGTTTAGTTTAAAGAAAAGATTAGGGGAAACACAATGGTTGTCTTTAAGTATTTGGGAACACAAGTAGTTGTCAAGTGGAAAAGAAGGGTTAGACTTGCTCTTTTTGTCTTCAGAAGGCAGAACTAGGAGCCCTAGGTGAAAATTGCAGGAAGATTTTTAGCTTGCTTTAAGGGTTTATCCTTTTCAAAAAGTAGTGGCAAGGATGTGACTGCTCTATAAGCAGAGCTTTGTTTCTTTATTGCTGATGTTTTAAAAGGGATTCCAGTGAAGATTGGTCTAGATAAAATCTGATATTGGGAAAGATTGAAGGCAAAAAAGAGAATGGCAGAGTATGAGATGGATACAGTGTCATGGAAACAATGAACATGAATTTGGACAGGCTTCAAGAATTGTTGGAGGATAAAAGGCGCTGGCCTGCTGTGGTCCATGGGGTCACATAGAATCAGACATAACTGAACAACAACAGATAAACTTTGCCAGTTCTTTAAAAGGAAGATCACCTGAACATAATTTTCCAGTGACAGGACAAGGCTTGAACCACCTGTTCTACCTATTCTCCCATGTTCTTTCCATGTTCAAATAGGATGTTTTTTGGGGACTTTTCAACGTTGTTATTTTAAGAAATAAAGTAATCATCCTAATCATTGTTTTGTGTATTGAATGGGTAGAAGAGGTTGCAAAAAAATCTTAAAAGATAGACCTTCAACTGATGTAGTGAGAGAATAAGTTCTAGGACTAAGCAAGAAGGGCAGAGTTATCCATTTGGAATTGGCATTTACTTCAGAGCATGCCCCACTCAGAAATTAGGTGCCCCCAGAAAGTAATTATTTTCCCATACTGTGAAGATTTTCCCATATAGTTGTCTTGAACAAAGCTTTAACTTTTATAATATGGTATTATCTTTGTCAGTCAAGTATCTTTTGTTTTACCTGCTGAAGGGTGCACTGGAGAGACTTCTGTGATAGTCCTATTAATTTAATTGAATTTTCTATGACTTTCTCAAACTGATCTATGCCAATAATACAAGACTTAGTAGAAATGCTCATTATTTTTGCTTCATTAATAATGCAGACTGAGACAATAAAGAAAGTTTGATTAGTATTTTGCTGGTTTAAAAATATCATTTGCTCTATAAATTAATGGGCATGAAATATAGGCCAGTTTTATATGTTACAAGAGCTATAATATGGGCATAAGCAATCTCACTCTTAATTATTTTGTATTTTGTCTTTCTGCATTTTTTATGGTATTTTTAAAAAGACCCATTATTTTCCTCTACCATCACTCACAGACCAATTTCTGCCCACATTCAAATTGCAACAGTACATCATGTTTAGGTAAAAACTATCTTATTCTAGGTCTTAGATGCCAAGTGGCTCCATGTTTTGATCTGCCTGTGTACTATGAAGTTTCTTTGTATCCAGTAACTGATTTAGTTAGCTTCATTTAGGCAAAGAATGCAAGGCTTTCCTGGTCATAATTAGTTTAGTAAATTTTATCTATTCCAGCTGTGCAAGGTTAGGAAACTTTGCTAGTTGCAGTGCTCTTATGATCAAAAAGGAGGATGTGTATCAGAATTTGGACCACTTGCTGATTAATCAAGTACTTCCCTCTCCCAGTGCAAATTTTCTCTCCCCCAACTCAGTTCCTGTGAATTTATCTAGCACCAACAATCAGATATAAAGGCAGAGACTCAGAGCTCTGGGCTTTCAGTTAGGATATTCATTCCATCATAGGTCTGTGATTATTCATGGGACTAAAGAGCTATGGAGAACACTTTGTATCATATCCAATATTAACTGCCTAACTTATGAGCATTGAGCTTTTATGTCCCTTCTTAGTACCTTATGTGTAAACTCACACATGATCAGAACATCATTTTACTTTTTCGCATGTATTCAATGATCCCTTTTTTGTAAACGATTCCCAAATCTATTTCTTTTTTTTTGCATTTCATTTTCACTTCTTCAGTTGCCTGCTCATCAGCCCCATTTGAGCACCTCACTGAGTGGTACCCAGTGGTACCTCAAACTCACCAAGTCCAAACCTGAATTAGTCATCCTTCCTCCTTAAGTATGTCCTTATTAATCAAACTTTCTCCATTGATGACATCCTTTTCTTATTAGTTTCCAAGAATCAAAATCCTGAGGTCATCTTTAATTCTTTTCTTGCTCTCACTCCTTCATCTATTCCTGTATATCCTGTTGAGTTTTATTTCCACAATTCTCACACATCAGACTACATCTTTCCAACTATTGTCATATGTCTCGTTATCTTTGTCTTTTGAATTTATTATGTTTATTGTGACCTAGGCACTGTGGTAACTACCTAGGATACAAATTAAAAGCAAAAACAAACCCTTTCTCAAAGAGCTCACATTTTAATAGGGGAGACATGTGCAGGCAGAAATGAGATTTGGCAACTTATTGGATATGCGGATGAGTGGGAATGAGGAGTCAGGAATGACACTAATGGTGTGAACTAGGATGACTGGAAGGATGAGAATGCCCTTTGCAAAAATAAGAAAGTTTAGATGAGGAATCGGGATGGGAGTAGGAGGAGTAAGAAGATAAGGAGTTTTGTTTTGGATATATTGAGTTTGAGAAGCTTATGAAATGATTTCAGTTTGAAATACACAATAGACAGTTGGAAGTGCATTCCCAGAACTTGAGAGAAACAAGGGTTAGGTATGTGACCCTGAGAATCAGCTGCACAGCATCAATAATTCAGTTCATGGGAACTGATATCCTCAGGTGAGAGATTATAGAGAGAAAAGGGAGGAGAACTTAATCTTGAAGTATATCCACAATTAGTGATTGTAGAGTGGATAAATCTAGCAAAGGAGACAGAAGAATTAGTCAGACAGGAGAAGAACCAAGACGGCAGCGTCATGAAAACCCAGAGCAGAGAAAATTTTTCTTTTTCTTTTTTTTTTTTTTTTTGGGGGGGGGGGGGGAGAGGCGAGGCAGCTGGGATTAAGTGACTTGTCTAGGGTCACACAGCTAGGAAGTATTAAGGGTCTCAGGTCGGATTTGAACTCCGGTCCTTGTTACTCTAGGGTCATCACTCTATACACTCTATCCCTACAGAGAGAATTTTTAAGAGGAAAAGGTGGTCTGTAGTATTAAATGCTTCAGAAAGAAAAATGAAAACTGAGAAAAGCTATTAGATTTGGCAGTGAGGAATTTTTTGGAGAGGGCAATTTCATTTGAATGATGTCAACTACTAGATTATAGAGTGTTTAGAAGAAAGTCAGGAGAAGAAAATGGAGTCTTTGCTATATACAGGTTTTTTTAGGGAGTTTGCTTGAGAAAAGATGATGGTATATAGGATATAACTGGTGAGTGTGGCAAGATCACATGAAGGTTTCTTATATATAAAGAAGACAAAGCATGTTAGCGTAATAGTCAGCAAAGGAAGGAAACAGTAAATAGAGAAAATGTAAAAGTGATAGTGAGATCAGTCTGTTGGAGAATTTGGGATTAAGAGTACTTTCTTTTTTTAAATAATTTTTTGGGCCTATACATGTACATTCTTTAAAAAAATAAATGACTTTTTATTTTTTTTTTAAATACATGCAAAGATAGTGTCCAGCAGTCACCTTTGTAAAACCTTGCATTCCAATTTTTTTTCTCCCTCCTTTTTCCCAGACAGCAAGTAAACCACTATAGGTTAAACATGTGCAGTTCTTCTAAACATATTTCCATATTCTTTATTCCATATAAGAAAAATCAGATCACAAGGGGAAAAGAAAAAAAAAGCAAACATACACCACCACCACTAAAAAAAGGTGAAAATACTATACTTTGAGCCACATTAAGACTTCATAGTTCTCTCTCTGGATGCAAATGGTTTTTTCCATTACAAGTCTATTGGAACTGGCTTAAATCACCTCATTTTTTAAAAGAATCATGTCTATCAAAGTTGATCATCAAATAATCTTGTTGCTGTGTCCAGTGTTCTCTTCATTCTGCTTACTTTACTTAGCATCAGTTCATGTAAGTTTTTCTAGGTTTTTCTGAAATCAGCCTGCTTATCATTTCTTATACAATAATAATATTCCATTACATTCCTATATTATAACTTATTCAGCTATTTTCTAATTGATGGGCATCTACTCAATTTCCAGTTCCTTGTTACTACAAAAAGGGCTGCTATAAACATTTTTGCACATGTGGGTACTTTCCCCCTTTTTATGATCTCTTTTGGGATACAGACCCAATAGAGACACTGCTGGAGCAAAAGGTATATACATTCATTTTTTACATATTTACATATGAATCACATTGGGAAAGAGGAAAAAATAAGGAAAAAAAAAACGAGAAAAAAGGTGAAAACAGTGTGCTTTGATCCATATTTAGTCTTTATAATTTTTCTTCTGGATGTAGAGGACATTATCCATCCAGTTTATTGGAATTACCTTGGATCACTGAATTGATAAAAAGAGTTAAGTTTGTTATAGCTGAATATCATACGATCTTGCTGTTGCTTTTGTATGGTGTTTTTCTGGTTCTGCTCATTTCACTTAGCATTAGTTCATATAAATCTTTTCCGTCCTTCCTGAATCAGCCTGCTCATCATTTTCCATCATTCATTTTCCAATTCTTTGCCACCAAAAATAGAGCTACTATAAACATTTTTGTACATTTTGTGCCCTTTCCCCTCTTTTATGATATGATATGTATATCTCACTGGATTTCGGCATCTTGTCTTTTCCCTTGTCAATCTGTCATGCACATGTATAGAAAAATATCTTCCCATTGCAGAGTTCTGACTCTCACTTTTCAAAAAACTACAATGGTGTTATTTTGGTCTACTCATCGTATTTAAATAGGTTAAAATGCCTGGCATCTAAGGCCCACTAAAATGGCTCCAGACCATTCCAGGTTTATTTCACATTACTTTCTTCCATATTATTCATTGTCAAATCAAACATGATTGCTAGATAATCTCCAAACATGCTGCCTCCTGCCTTTTTTTTTCTTTTGGTTTTTTTCAACATACTGTCTCCCATGCCTGAGATAGATCTCTTCTTTTGGCTTAGGTGCTTTTGTTGTTAGGTCATTTTTCACTCTTGTCCAATTCTTTGTGACCTTTCTTGATCTTTCTTCCCCTCCGATACTGAATTGAAATTTTTTTTTTCCCTCCTGGAATTTTCCTAGAGCATTTTGCACCTATGCTTTGTGCATTATCCAAACTGGTAATACCAGCAGCACCAGAAACTGAAACTCCTTTTAGTGCAATTTTACATTTCATAGTATGGGAAAATATTTTACTGTCATCTAATATACTCAATCTTGTGAATATGGACATATAGTATACATGTGCACATGTATACTAATCTATGTAAATTTCAATTTCTCAACAGTAGAATGTAAATTTCTTGAAGGGATGGGTTATTTTAGTTTTTATATTCCTTGTACTTACCACTGATCATTCATTATATCAGTAAATACTTACTGAGTACCTACCAGACACTGTCCAGACACTACGATCTAATGAGAGAGACAAAACATAACCAAATATATACAAAGCAAGGATAAATAGGAAATAATTAACAGAGTAAAGGCACTGGAGTTGAGGGATTGGAGAAAGCTTCCAGTGGAAGGTGATTTTTTTATTGGAACTTGTAGGAAGCCGGGAGGTCTGTAGTCAAACTGGAAGGAGGGAGAGGATTCCAGCTTTGGATGAGAGTCAGAGAAAATGGTTGGAATAACGTAAAGGCCAATGTCACTGGATTAGTAGGTATTAAGGAGTAAGGTACATTTGCCTTGAGCCAGATATAGATTATGACACTTATAAGTTGAATGAGTCTATTGATAGCTTTTATCTCCACTCCATTTTCTTCCTTGAGTCTAATAAAGAAGATCATGTGTATTTTGTCTGATCAGAAATGTTTATATTTATTCACTTTAATGAGATATTATCCCTTTGAGACAACAGAAGAAAAATTTCAAATAATTCTCGAATTGAGAAGGTGGGGACAGAGAACATTACACTAAGGCTTCTCTACCTTTCTGAATTTAATAAAGATTGAAATGCTATACTTGATTTGATATCCATTCGTGTAGGGGTGTGTGTGTGTGTGTGCACTTCCGAGATTGGTACTGTTATATTATTAATAACGCTGATCATACTAGGAAATCATGTCTTGCATTTAATATAGAACATAAGAGGCTTACCTAATGTGAATGAAGGCTCTCAAATTGAAATTGTAACTGTCATAAAATTTTAAATGAAAGAAATGTGTCACATTTAAATTTTTGAAACAAAAATAGTGTATTTTAATCACCATGCTATATGAATGTCCTTGAAACTAGGAGTGAGGGATGGGGAGGAGGCTGTGGAGAGACGGGGAGAGACTATAGCAAATGTTATGTTGCCTTTATGCACAGTGGGTTTTAGAAATTTCTATAGAATGCTAAGAATCCTAGGTAAACTAACAAAACAAAGGGATTTTTAATTTAGGGAGGGAGTCATTCTGTTATTAACTTATCCAATTATGCCAGTGATGGCAGGGATCTCAGAACAGTTGGAGATTTATATACACAAACGTGTGTGCTGAAATACCACATCATGATGACATTAGATGGAATGGTAACCTTTGATGATGAATTTTCTTGCCCTTTGGGGGGGAGTAGAAGAGGAGGTGGGTGGTGCTTCACCAGACTCTAAATTTGCTGAAGTTTTTTCAAATTTAAATTTTTCCTAAGTGACAGTGTAAAGGAAAGAATGTCAAATGAATGTGAATCCAAAAATTCCTTCTCTGACATTTTAATGACGCTTTTTGAACCCGTTCAATGCAGAAAGCAAGAAAAAAAGTTGTTTCTTATAATGCTGATATGTTATTGAATGGAAAGCCCTGGACTCAATATAATGTCACAGGAATCTTCATGATTTATATATTGTATGTGATCCCTTCATAAACATTGTTATTTTGTGCCCTTCACACACAATGCAGGGTCAGAAAATGTCAGATGAGCTGTAGGATTGCTTTCATAGATGTTGTAAAGGATATTATTGTCCAGAAATTCTAGGAAAATATGAACATCCCAAATATGATGTATTTAGTGAAGAACTGCCAGGATGAGGACCAGTTAGCTAGAAAGAAAGTGGGAAATAATAGTCCATTGACTTTTTTATTAGTCAAGCCTGATTATGAAGTGGAAACTTTGTTGCTTTTTATCCATCAGATGAATTGTTCGACTATTGCTTGGTATGGGAAAGTTAAGATAAAATTTTTACGGTATATAGACCCTATTAGGAATCCAGAATAAATCTCACTGTGCCTTTTTCCTGAAAATAAGCAGGATAACTAGAACATTGATTTTATTTTGGGTGACAGTAGAAAGAACAAGACTTTGTAGGGGCTTGCTGCTGTTGAATGGTACAGTGGTTAGAATGCTAGACCTGGAATTAAGAAGAAAAATTTTAAGAAGTTCAGATTTGCTATGAGACATTTTCTAGATGGGTAAGTCACCTTCTCTAATTAGTAAACTCTGGGTAGGTCATTTAACATCTCCATTTCAGTTTTTTCATTGTGAAATGGAGATAATAATAGCATCGAGTACCTCCCAGGGTTGTTGTGAAGATCAAATGAGATAATATTTGCAAAGTATTTAGTTTAATTCTAGATATATTTTAGATACTTAATGATGTTTGTTTTATTCCTTTCCCTACTGAAAAAGAAGTTAGAACAAGGGAAGATAAAATTGAATGTGTTTCTTGAGATGGTGATCTAGACCCAAAACTGAGCCATATGTGATTATTGGCTTGTATTGCATTTAGCTAATTGCATTTTTTTTTTTTTTTTTTTTTTTTTTTTGGCTTAGGCAATTGGGGTCAAGTGACTTGCCTAGGCTCACACAGCTAGGAAGTGTTAAATGACTGGGGCCAGATTTGAACTTAGGTCTTCCTGACTTCAGGGCTGGTGCTCTATCCAGTGTACCATCCAGCTGCCCCTAGCTAATTGTATTGGAAACATGCCCACTATATCAACTTGCTTTCTGTTCCAAAAGACCACCTCCATTAACACTAGGATTTCTCCAGATGATACTACATGACTGAATCATTAAACACTGTGACTACAGAAGAACAAAATTACAGGTGACATGAAAGGGCAACAGAATGGCATATGGTAGTTGTAAGTAGGATTGTACATTTAACTAACAGTGACTTCATAGGTGAAAAGATATAAAAAACATTATGAGGGACATGTAGAGTGAGGTGGGTTAGCCATTTGTAGGAATAAGAGACAACAGATGGACAACCCAAGTGGCACATTGGTACTGTAAAATAATGAAAGAACAAGACAGATCTTCAGTGTTTTTGTGTGGATTCTCTCTGGAAATAAATGGATAAGATATGTTACATTGAAAAAATGTGAAGGGAGCATAATCACGACTATTGTAGGAAATATACACACTGGTGAAATCAAAGATCCATCTAAGTAAACATTAATTAAACTATCTATATTCTCTGGAAAACCATGACTTCTTAAGTATCAAGTTCTAAGGACTAAGAACAGAATTTATTAAAAATGCAGAATGTGAAATGTGTAGTGTAAAAATCCTTCAGTACTCTATAGATCCATGCTTTTACTTGTACCTGTCTGCATGGGAATTCCTTCTGATGATACAGGTTGCAACCACTTTTTGACTTAGGAGTTGCTGTAGTCAATGAATTGACTTCACTGGTAGTGAATCCCTACCTAAGACAGCTAACTTGACACTTAATTAGGTAATCAGGCAGTCTTGAAGCTTCCCTTGGCAAAGCCTTCCAGAACCCAGGATCATTTCCATTAGTGAAGGCTGATGTAATGATAAAATGAAAAAAGCTTTTTCTTGTTCATTTTAACATGATGTAAATGAAGATGGGAAAGGAGACTCAAATCTGTCACAAAGCAGAAGCCACACAACTATTTTCAACTGGCTTGTTTTGAAACAACAGTAGTTACTTCATCTCAGCTATTTCAGAAAGAAGGAAAAAATCAAATGTGTAGGCTTGACAGGTGGTTTGCCAAATCTTCAGACCAAAGATGAATTCAAAGAGCCACCTCATTTTAAGAAAGTTACTTTTCCTGTAAACACCACCTGACAGTCTATAAAAAGGTTCCTGAAAACACTGCTTTTTACTTCATTGGGCTTCATATATCTTGCACTCTTGCTCCTGTGCTCCACGAGTCTGTCTTTTTGTGTTCTTGGAACTTTTTGAGGTGGTTGTTGCTACTTCATTTATTTTTTAAACACGAGGTGGGTCTTTGGGGACAAAGGGAAGAGGGCTGGCTTGGTCTGTACTGCTCCCTTTTCAAGCCCTGTCTTTCCTTTGGCATACAGATAGCAGCAGCACAATTTAGCACTTCGCCCACAGGATCCACCTCCTGATAGCAAAACTCACCAGTAGAAAAGCATTCAGCACTTCGTTATTTCTACAACCTGAGTGAATTTGCAAATTAATTGATGTGTGGGAGGAAAGGCATCTGCTATTGTAAAAACCTTTAACTGTTGCAGTTAAACTGGAAATAAAATTAAGTGTTACTATAGTAAACTAATAGATATACTCCCAGGTGGCAAATCCCATACTGTAGTATAACAGTGCTTATTCTTTCTGGTCCTTCTTAACTTTAAGGCTTCATTTCTGATCGATTTGCTTTCCTTTGCACATAATTCTTTGCTCCCCCATCCTCATGTTTTATTGATTGATTCTCTTGTTCTTTTACTCCTACAGTGATTTCTCCATTCTTTTTACCCCCTCAATGCCACTGAACTTTCTATTGGGTCCAATCCCCCATCATCTATAGTGAGGAGGTTCGCTAAGTGACCTTTAGGAACCCTTCCAGGTCTCAATATATGTTTTTTGTAACCAAGAAAAGCCGTCATTTTGTTGACTCTACAACTGATTGTGACATTTTGAACTTGTAGTACTCTGCCTCTTCTTAGAGAAAAGGGAAAAGTGATTCCTTATTTGTGGTCTGGAATTGAGATCGGCCAGTTTTGGTCCGTCCTATAAGTATCATGAGGTAGTGAGAAAGAAGTCTGGTTTTTGGAGGTGAGACTTGAGCTTAGATATTGGCCCTATTACTTGTTTACTTTCCATGTGATGGTGGACAGCTCATCTCACTTCTCTGGCTTTTTTTCCTTATTGTTGAAATGAATTGGTTGAATGAAATATTCACCTCTCTTCCAGGTCCAGATCTCATGGTCTAGTAGTAAAATGTACAGGTTCTTGCACTTACTAGTAAATGTTCCTTTTTCAAAATTCCCTTTCTATTATAATTTATAGTTAATAGCTTTACAATTCTGATTTAGCTTTATCCTGGTTTTTTTCTTTCCCTTTGAATTTTCCTAGAATGGATTTTGGCTTAGGAGACACCTTTCCCCACTTTGAAAAGTTACTAAAAATTCCTGTGGATTGATTCTGTAGCTCTCTTTGGAGAAACACTGTCCTACTGAAACCATCATTTTCTTCAAGCTGCTTGCTCTTATGAAGTTTCCATGCGCATAGGCAGGATATTATCCTTTAATAATTTTTTGGGTCACTAGTACCCTTGCTAAAGAGTGTCTGTTGGTTTCTTTTATGAACCTACTACAGCTTGGCAGGGAGGGAAAGATTATAAGACATTGCTCTTCTTTGAAGAGAGGACCTTTTCATTTTTTTTCCTAAGCCTACAAGCTGATTTAAAACCCCTTTTCTCTGTGATGCTTCCTTATTATTTTGGCTATCTACAGTTATTTTTTTTGAGTGAAACAGTGAAGGGCAAGAATACCTGGTGGGTGATGGCAGCATTAAAAGCTGAACTTTTCATAGAAGCCAAGATGACATCATTACAATCACTATCCTTTGTTCTGTGGCCACAGAGATCTGTGTAGTAAGGAATAGATTTTATTTTTTCCTCCTCAGAGGTGAAGCATATGGCTCTTGTGCATAGTTTAGACTCTCCTTTAAATCACTTGTGAAAGCCTGAATCTTACTTGTTCTCCTTTGGTCACTGGGGTTCTGCCGTTTACACATAGACAGTACAGCTTATTTGCTTCTTAGAACTCAGACAGAAGACACCGGTTTGTTAATGGTGGACTAGCCTTGAATTATCTAAGTACTAGAAGAACTCATTTAAATTGACAGTTTCCAACTCTTGTGACCATTTTATAGAGAGGATTCAGAGGGACATATTTGAGCTTTTACCTTGGCCTGTAACTTGGAGACTGCATCCATTTTGCAAGTATAATGTGGACTTTACTTGAAAACCTAGTGCAGCCTTTATTAAAATATTATTTCTCCTGCCTGTTTTCCAGATTTCTATGCTTACTCACCCAACTGGCAGGTTGTTTGAACACTCATTATTCTTTTTTTGATCACGTCATTGCCATTTTTCCTTTTCTCCTAACCCTGTTTTACTCAGGCCATTCTTATTAAATATCATCATTTGCCCATTGGAAAGTTATTTGTAAACTTAATTAACCCCCTGTCAGTGCTTGAGTTAATTTTGGCCCCTTGTACTCAGAGTTCCTGGTTGCAGTTCTGTATGTTCTGTCCCATGTCTGTTAGCTACTTTGTAAATAGTTTTGAAATGCCAGTTGGTGATATATGGGCCTCTTTAACATTTCTTTGATTTATGTGCAGTGCAGTGGAAAAAGGCAGAGGAAGCAAATTATATGGCGAAAAATGTTGCCAATCTTGACTTTTTTTTATTCTTAGTTGTAAAAAGTACACTTATCAATCAAAACTGATGGATTTTGAGTTTTAAAAGTAAAAATTGAAAATTTAACTGTTTGAAGACTTAATAATGCATTTGTTGTCTTTGCTTAATTAAAACTAAATTGACACTATTGAAGACTATCAAATCAAAAAAACAAACAAACCCAGTTTTCATTACTTGCTACTTTCTCTTTCCGACAGGAATCCCACAGTGGGAAAATTGATGGGAGAGGAAGATGGAAATTTTATATGCTTAAGGAACCTTTTGTTTATGATTTGTAAGGCACTTATTCCTTTTTGAAGTCCTATGAGATAGGAAATGTGCTACTTAATTGTGACTTTTCTGAAAATGTCTTTATAGACCTTGATGAGTCCAAACTTCCTCTTATTCCTATTCTTGAACTGCTTAATTAATTATTTGTTGGGTGCCTTACATACAAGATTTTTTGCTAAGGTATTGTGGGGATATGAAATATGAACAAAAAACAATTGCTATTCTTTAGGAGTTTATAATCTGATGAGGGAAACCTTTTAAAAAAAGAAGATACTGGAGGTATAGGCTTTCCAAACTGTTTTCCCTGCCATTTAGTAGTAAGTGCTTTCTGAATAGAGGATTTTGTGGTAAGTCAGTGGACTTCCCCAAAAGATCCAAGACATAATACTTAATATATATGAACTAAATTTGAGTTGATCTTTTATTTCACTGCAGAAATTGCACTATAGCTGCTGATTGGGTTCCTGGGCACTGCAAAGCCTCTGGTTTTTGGTCCATTGCCGATCCCCTTGGCAAAGTATCAACAGCTCCGATGTCAGTCTATGTAGAAAGCAAAATCCAGTTGGAGGCTTTTGGCCTTTCCCTGTTTACAACATAGATCTTACCTCATATGGGTAGTGATGCACTTAGGAATTTTTCCTACTTATTAGATCTGTACCATGTGAGACAGTGTCAAAAGCTAGTCTTTAATTCAGCTTTGTAGTAACTGCTTTCACAGACCTAGGACCCTAACTGAGGATCAGGAAAACATTATTTTTCTGTTCATTTTCAGAGCTAAGGGACCCTATTTTTCCCCCCACACATGCTCATTATCTATAGAGATCTAGCCTTTTGGGATTTTCCACAAAACTTCGCTGTGTAAGAATAGCAAATAAATTCTTAAACCTTTCTTATCCAAACTTAGGCTACAAAGTTGCAATAAGCAGATTAACATTCATTAAAAGCTGTGGCTTAATACTTTGTTAATATATTGGGTTGTCTTGTCTTCATGACATGGTTAGCAACCAAAATCAAAAGATCTTAAAAAATCCCAATGCTTCCATTAAAATATGGTGAGTACTGCACTGAATATATTAATTTCAGCAGGAGTAATCAAAGAAGCTTTCAAAGAAGAGGTTGGATTTTGACTGGGCCTTGAAGGATAAGTTGAATTTTATTTCCTTTGTCATTGCTCATCTAGTTAGGTTCCAAATAGTAATTTTTGTCAGTTAGTGCTGGTTTTCTCATATCTTTTTTGTATGCTTATATTTTAGAAACATGCTAAAGTTTAAAAGCATGTATTTTTTGACCCTTAGTAGAATTGATCCTCTAGTACTCTGCACAATATTGGGATAGATAGATGTTGCTTGATAAATGTTTCTTGACTAGGTCTCTAGTATATAGTGAATTTCTATTCAAATCAATAAACATTTATTGAGTGCCTACTATATGCAAGATAGAATGTCAAAACTAGAAGACATCTTAGGAGTGACAAGATTAAATCCAGTTCTTGGAATCTTAGGGTTTTGTGTGAATGAAAAATACCATCTCAATAAAGAATTCAAAGGTGCTTTCCTGTTCCAGTTTTCCCAACTTCCATTTTAGCAAGACCTCTTAGAATAAGTACAGTTCTATCTGAATTTAGTGAGGATGTTTAGGACAGATCCTAGACATTTAGCAAATCTCACAAGCATCAAAATGAATTCATTTTCTCCTTTCTATTTGGTTCTTTTATTATTTAAAGTATTACTCCCTACCTTGTTCCCTTTAACTAAAAAGAATTGGGTATGACTTTGTTAAGAATATTTTTTTTCTCTCAGTTTTTCAGAGAGGATCAGTAGGGTATATTTTTCCCTTATTTATTTTTTACACCAAATCTATAAGATCAGTTCACTGTTTGACAACTTTGGGGTGAAAGAAGTTAAAAGAGAAATGTCTTTCATTGAAAATACCCAGAGCAACTCTGTGATAGCCACACTGAATTCTGGGCAGTCATTCTTCATAGAAGGTTTATCCTGACCTTGTTTTTGTACTGCTTGGATAGTCCTTCTCTGACCTTAGGTCAGAGGCAATATGAGAATAATGTTATTCTAGTGTAAACTTCCCCGATTTGCTACCTTTATTTTTACCATTTTCATTTTTTAATTTCTTAGTTTGTATTTTTTCCCTTTAGTTTGAACTAATGACAGTATGGTTTTCTAGCTTCTATTTTCTTCTTTAGTTAATGACTCTTTTTCCTTGAATTTTCTTTCTTTCTCTTTTTCATCCAATTCATACTAAATGATAAACAAGAAGGCTTATTATTCATTATTTGTAATCAAGGTTTCCAACAACAGAATGGGAAACATAAAGAATACTTTTGGAGGTTGCAATCTGCTACTGATGAGTTACCAATGTGCTCTAAATTTCTAAATCTATACTATGCTCTAAGAAATGATAAGCAAATTGATTTTAGGAATGAAATAATGAAGAGTGAAATAAAATAATATAGAAAACATTGTGTATGGTAACAGCAATATTATCTGTAAAATAACTTTGAACACCTAAGTTCTTCTAAGTATTAGAAATATTCAGATTAACTACAAGAGACTTATGAAAGAAGATGCTATCCACCTCCAGAGAATGCACTGATAAATAGAATTATTCCTAGTATGGTCTTACATGTCTGTAACAATATGGATGTCTGTGTCAAATGGCCTTCTCTTAGTACGTGTTAAGGATAAAAAGATAAGGATATAGTTTAGAACTTAAAATGTAACAAAAAAGTTTAAATAAAAATTTTTTTTATTGCCAAATTTAATGGTCTTTTCTCAGTCCTCATTTTTCTTAATATCTCTCCAACTTTTGACACTGTTGAACATTTGCTTTTCTTTGGAACTCCCTAACTTTTTTCAATGACACGACTTTGTCTCGATTCTTTTCCTACCTATCTTGACTGCTCCTTTTCAGTTTACTTTTCTGGATCTTCAGTCAGGTAACATTGACTACATATAATCTCCTGTCCTTCCCCCTTGTTTTAGCTAGTTTGTACCTTTATTATTGTTCATTAGTCACTACTATTAAGTGATATTATTCTTTCATTTCCCAAGTGTGGTAGGATCATTATATTACCATATTTTTTTAACTGCATCTTTCTTATGATAATTTTTCCTTGGAGTGTTCCTGAGACTTGACTGTTTCAGATCACTTCCTTGTCTCAAGTACAAAGCAACAAAGGGGAGCTGCAAGAAATCTTGGGACACTTGACCTGTAGATATTAGGTCGGAGCTTCATTTTTTCAAGTCAAGGGGATCCTCAAGTGCTTATCCTCATTTAATAGCCTTTTCTTGCTTATGTAAATCCTATATGTAAGCAATTAAATGGCTTATGAAGGTCTCATTTTTGTTCCATTATCAAGCCTAAACTAATAAGGAACTGGCTGGAGTTAGAACCAGTTTAGAACAGTAAATATATTTCAGTTTCACAAAAATTGCCTTTATAGTTAGTACTTACATGGTTTTGGAAAGGAACTTTATAGATTATCTTGTTCAAGTCTCGCATTTTTATAGAATTTTAATCAAGGCTCTGAGCATGATTTAAACAAACCAAGATTTTACTTTTAATGATTAAAGTATAACTCAAATAGTTCATAAATGCATTGATTGTTCATTCCTGCTACTTCTGCATTTAATTTGAACATTTCGTGTTCAGTTGTTCAGTTATATCCAGCTCTTTGTGACCTCTTTTACACTTTTCTTGGAAGATACTAGAATGGTTTGCCATTTCCTTCTTCAGTGGATTAGATGACTTGCCTAGAGTCACATAGCTGGTCTGAGACTTAAGTCCCTTCCCTGCTGTCCCCTAAGGGCATACTTAAGTCCCCTTGTTATCCTCCTATGACATCGGTGTCTTTCCGTTTAGGTCAAATATGGGCAACTATGTACTTATTGGTCAAGTTCAATTTCTTGGGTAGTTCCCTCCTTTAGAATGTAAGGTCCTCAGCCAATAAGGATGAGGGTCAGTGGTGGGAGGGGGTATTTGCGTTAGGGATAAAAAGTGTTGACCCTGCCCCCTGGGGTGCCTCCTTGTCTGCTCTTGGGTGGGACACCCCATCCCCATGAGAACGTATAACTTTGCTTTGCTTGTAGAGATCTCTCCAGCTTTTTTTTTTTTTTTAAATGCTGTCTGCACCACACAAACTGAACCACCTAGTTGCCTCCAGTTTAAACATAGCCACTGATTTATTGGTAAATTTTGTGTCATGTACATCTGTATGCATGAATATTTGTGAATTTCTAAAAATAAAATTAGAATCACTAGCCTGAGATGGTTTGAGTCTATTTGGGGTTTGGAATATTAAAAAAAAAAATACTAGAGTAATTTAGACCAGTGTATAAACTAGTCTATGTAGCTCGTCTCTGGACATAATGTCAGAGGGGAACAATGACTGCTTTCTACTATGTCAAAACGATGGGGGGAGAGCCCTGAAACTGTCCTGACTGGGGGTAGATGCTTGAGAGGCTTTACTTGAAGGGAGAGGCTCTCCAGGGAGAGAGGCCTGCCTCAGAGAATCAAGATAAAGTGATTTCATTCTGTTATCTTAGTGGGACTAGTTGAGTCCAGGACCACTCCCTACTTAGTTCAAATTTAAATGGTCTCATTTAGTTGGAGCTGAAGATTGGCTCAGGACCATCTCATTCTACTGGAAATCTAGGCCTGGGGGCAGTAATCTCATTCAATTGAAACTTCAGTCTCAAATCTCTTAAAAAGAGAAACTTTGGGGCTCATTTCTTTGCAGAGGGCCTAAAAAGCAGGGCCATGCCAGGCCAAGGGACCTCTCCTTGGCATAGCTGCTTGTGTGGACGTCCTGTCTGCTGAGAAGACATTCTCTTTTCAGCATTAACCCCTTTTTATCTCTCTTACTTCTGTCAGGACCTGGCAGAGGCCCAAAGCAGGACCATGCCTTGTCAAGGAACCTCTCTCTCTTTGGCAAAGCTGCCTGCCAGGACTCTGCTCAGTGTTGTAGACCTCTTCTCAGTGTTAACACACCCCTGTTTATCTCTCTGACAGGATTTCTTTACACTCTTTGTTTATCTTTCTGCCAGGACTCCTGCTAGACCTTTACTTCTCTAGCAGGACCTTGCCACTAAGGAAATTAGCCTCCTAGCAAAGGCTGACTTCTCAGTGTGCCAATAAACTTCGTTTTACCAATCTAACTTTTCACATTCGTAAATTCATTTATGAAGGACCTGCGCCAACCAGAAGGGGTTCCCACAACTCTCTGCCCTGCGCCAAACCTCATCAAATCTTTAAAGTTTAGAATTATCCTTGTTTATCTTTGCCTCTTAACCTTCTATGGAACTATCCCTAGGACCTGTTTGTGTTTTCAGCTAATTCTACTTGTTAAGTGGACTAGGTGATTTTCTAGGTAAAGCCTTTTGTGGTGGCCCTTGGAATTGTTTTTCCAGATATTGTGAATGAATGGAGAAGATTGAAAATATGGTATAAGCAAATAGATGGTTAACCAGAAGCAAAATAAAATATTATGAACCTTCTTGTGTCTGCATTCTTTTTCTCAGCTACACTGATTTATTAAGGAACTATTCAGATATGAGTGACAACTCTTTCAGCTGATTGACATCCTTGAGATATGTAACACACAAGCAGATGCAGTGTGAACAGGAGCAGTTGTAGAGAAAAGATTATTAATAAAGGTGTGAGCTTGTGAAGTTCAAATCAAAGAATTGTAACCAATCCTAAATGTTCTAGTGATTTGAAGAAACAACAGTGGTTGTCCCCATGGGCATGTATTTTAGTTTCTTTTTTTGGATAATGTTTTGTATTTGAAAATGTGAGGATTAATATTTAAAAACAAACAGCAGTTAGCAAGTAAATGGTGCTACAAATGGACAGGAAACATAGCCCTGATCTCAGCATCCTTTAATACTAATTGAAAGGCCCCAAACCTAGCTTCAGAATAGAAAACAAATAAGCAAATAAATTGGAGGCGGTCTTCTTATAGTTTATTGATGCTGCTTTGACCAAGCTTAAAAATGCAATTACTTTTAAAGGATCAAACCTAGGTTGGGGGAGGTAGGAAGAAGCAGCTTCCAAACTGATCTCATTATCTGAGATATAAAGTAAAAACCCAAAGAAAACAATTAGAGCTGGCATTTCTCTTTCTTTCCTGGGCATAGCGAATTGAGGCATGCACACTTAGTTTTTCAAAAGAAGAACTAGGGCTTTATCATATTAAATGAGTCCTCCTCATTAACTGAACCAAAAACATATTTTAATAATGAGAGGCAGAAATATAGCCCTGATTATGCTTTAATCTTTGTCCTGGTCAGTGGTTTAATAGTTCAGGGACATGTTAACATTTATAGAGAAATTTTGCCTTTTTCCCTTTTCAAGCAATGTATGATTTAAGTCAATCTAAGGTTATGTGGTCTTTAAAATGTGATCATAAGGATCGGCTTGTAATTTTAAAACATTTTTAATGTCCAGATTGTTGACTTTTACTGTTTTTATGGATGATCTGTAGGCTAAAGTAATTCTTACATAGGTAGTATGCTTACTTGATACACTAATAATCATGTTGAGAATCTTCAAGGAAAAATGAATTAATTATATATGGACTCTCTTTGAACCCAGGATTTTTAAAAATGTGTTGACACATTTTACAGAACAATATAAAAGCCACAGAAAAGATTAAATTTGATATTGCCCAGAATCGGCTTTAGATTTTGTGACATTGTTTAAGGCTTCACACTACATTTCTTCCACTTCTTCCTTTGAAAAAAATTTTTGAGTATTTTTAAGTGCATTGAAAAATGCAATTAAATTCTTCCCCAAACTCACTAACGTTGTTATGTCTGGAACCAATTGGAAGAAAAATAATTGAAATTTCATTGTTTAGGACAGAGCAAAGAGTAGGCTAGCATAAGAAAAAGTTTAGGAGTTCATTTGAATAAGAATATTAATATCATTGCTTATTTATATCCTTTATTCTCTTGTCCAAGAACATCACATAATCCAAGAACATATCTTTTAATGGAGACCACAACTTAATTAAATACTTGTTCTGCCTAAGTGTTTTTACAACCGAGTTCTCTTGATATAGACTCCCTCTGCATCTTTGCTGATTATAATAAGTATTTTCTATAATGCTTTAAGGTTTTCAAAGCTCTCTTTTTTCTCCCTCAACAATTCTCTGGGGTAGGAAGTACAAATTTTACTTTATCCATTTTACCAATGAGGAACCTGAGGCTTTGAGCAAATAGCTGGCCAAGGATCACATAGTTCATAAGTATCTAAGATGTAATTTAGGTCTTTCTCTTGAATCCAACCAAGTTCAGTGCACTGTCTACTGGGCCAGATTACTTATGAAAATCTTCAAGGCCCAGCTATCTAAAATCTTGTGAAAACTGGAATAGAGTAATTTAAAAGGTTCTGCCTGGCCCTAAAACCTAGGGACTCTGATCCACTTGTCCTCAAACAGAAATGAGACCCTTGCACATCCATTAGAGTTCCTTCAGCTGCATATTGACTTTGAAAACTCCATATCAACTTTACCTATGTTCTATGTCATTTTCTTTTTTTTTGTTAAATATTTCCTAATTACATTTTAATCTGCTTCCCTAGGCACTGGTATCAGCTGCAATGCTGACAGTCTGTTTGACACTTCTTAGGTGTCTTATGTTGTGGTTCATTCTTTCATTCACTCATTTAACAGTTATTTAGTACATACTTGTGAAATACAAGGCACTTTATTAGACAGTGAAGCTGCAAAGTTTAATTAAGATATGATCTTTATTCTCTAAGACTTATAATCTAGCAAGGAGGGGCATGACGCATGTCCAAATATGCAGTATTATATGTATCAAGTAAAATAGCAGGCTTAAGATCAAATAAATGTCAGCCATTTTTAAGATGAACTGAAGGGACATGTTCTCCTTTTAGGTCTTGTACAGGCATCCAGAATCATGAGAAAGTGAGGTTTATAGCATCAGCAATGCAGTGGTTAAGGTCTCTTTGTGAGCAATACTGTAGGACAGGATCATACAGATTATGAATGCAGTGAAATGATAATATCTTGGAATATTTCTCAGGATCTGCTAATGTTCAGAAGTTATTATTAACTTGAGTCTATTAACAATTCTATTATATTAAAATTATTATCTTTATATATGTATTTGTTTTCTCCTCAGAATATAAACTACTTGAGAAGTAGGGATTGTTTTATCCTTGATATTTCTATTTTTAGCACTTACTATGCTGACTAGTATATAGTTAAGTATTTAATAATTTATTTTTAATTAATTGACTCTGTCCGTGGGATTTTAGTTACTAGAATTGTACCTTGCTTAATGGTCATAGTAACGTTTGTCTTGAGCTAGAAGGACCTCAAGAACTTTTATTGTTTTACAGATTTGGAAAGAGGCATAGAGAGGTTGAGGGCTGTGTCTAGTTAACCACAGATATTAGATATCAGAAAGGACTTGAATCCAGGTTCACTGATTAGAGCCACTTGCTTTTTCTACTTTACTGATGCATTACTTATATACTTGAACACTTAATATCTTAAATCAATTTTTTTAATTTAATAGTATTTTTTTTTACCTATTTCATGTAGAGCTAATTTTCTACATTCACTTTTATAAGATTTTGAGTTTCTAATTTTTCTTCTTCACTCTGTCCCATCTCTTCTCAAGACAGCAAGCAATTAAATCATTTTGTTTACTTTGGTAAATCTTTTAAGGAATGTAAAGAAATTTATGGTGAAAGAAAATTTTTTAATGTAAAGTATCATCTAGTTGGTCTGTTTTGTAATACTGGCTTTTCCTTTATTGGTTGTTTTTGTTGCCATTGTGTTTGAAGTAGAACAAACCATTTTGGAAGGGCCTATCATGGAGATTCCATTGTCCTTAATCATATACCTTAATTTAAAAATATTATTTATAATTGAACATTCCCTATTAAATATGTTAGATTTATTCAGTATGATTTTTGTTCTGTTTTCTTTTTTTTCTGTTCATTGAGAATTTAGCAGAAACATTTGACCAATTTTAATATTCTTAGAAGTATTCTTAGGAATGTGGCATCTACAGCACATTGCTAAGAACAGCAGGGAGAGTCACTGTCCATCTAATTTTTTAATATGAGTTAGGAATGAGTTAATTTGAGTTATGATTTATGAATTTTATTCTTAATTCTATAATTTTCATTTATGTACTTTTTTTAAAATTCATGTGTTAATCCATAAGTATAATTGGAACTACTAACTACCTTAATTTCAACTTGATCATTCTGAAAAGTGCTGAGCTAAAGTTTACGATTGCTGTCTTTGGGAAAATGATTTAAGTAAATAATTCGTGTAAGAAAAATTGAAGTATTTTAATAATTCAGATCTCTAATTTTGACTGATCTTTTCTTTAATTCCAAATTTTTGACCTTTGTGAACACACATCAAGAAAGGAAACTGACTGGAATATATTTTAGTCGGGAGCCTGGTATTATGACCCTTGATCATTAATAGTAGAATTAGCAATCATAAATTAAGAAATTTCCCTAAAATACAGGTTTAAAAAAAACGACTAAAGCATAACTTTTGGGAATCAGCTATCAAATAAAATGAATGAATGAATGAATGAAGACTGTGATGAGCAAAAGAAGGCTATATTGTTTACTCTTCTTGTTTAAAAAAAAAAAATTGATGCCTTTTTTGTGCCATTCACTCCCTGTTTTATGCTCTGCCTTTAAGCCTATCTTGTAACAAAGAAAAATACAGCCATTTCGGACAGCATATTGCAACATTCAGTTGCCATTGTCTTTTACCTTTCTATCCAGATTCTTCCCTTCCCTATTCTCTTCCTGCCCTTTTATTTTCATTCCTATTGAATCTTGCTGTTAAGAGGAGAAATGATGCTAAATGGAAAAATCACATTAGAAATTTGGGATGTTGCTTTATGAAATAGAATTGTTTCCATGCCATAGATATTTGGAAAGAAGTATATTTAGTGAAGTGTGTTTTTATAGAAAATATTACAGAACTGGTAAATGAAAATTCAATAGCTGTAATTTGTGGAATGTTATGATCTTGATGTTAATTTGTGAATTGTTTAAACTTCCTTTCTGATATTCATAGCTATGATATAAATGAACATTTTCCAAGATTTTTTTTCAGATCAAAACTGTGTTTCATGAGGTAGTGTAAATTGTCTTTAAATAATGTATAAATCAGGTTAGACAGAAGCTGCCTATCAGTTTTATTAACTTTGACCTTTTTTTCTATTATAAAGATGGTTTGGTAAATATTTAATGGACCCTTATAGATCTTGACAGTCGGGTCTGTTCCTGGAAGCTGGGGTAGGTATATATGATTAACAAACGTCACTTAATCACTGTGAGTCAGCTTTCAAGGATACATTTTGTTTTCGGGAATGGGAGTCTTTCTGTTTACACATGTTCAAGCAGTGTAGCATATATTGACTGGGTTCAAGATGGCACAAGATTTCATGGGAAAACATCTACCATCAGATGGTGATTAACACAGTTCTGCCGGTTTTTTGTTTGTTTTGGGCAAGTGATGTGAGGTATGCCAGGTGGGCAGAACAGCCACCATGCCACTTTGATGCATAGCCAGCAGAACTCTTCTAGAGTAGAGTCAGCAGTGATGGAATGGCTGAGCTTGCATGGACCCTAATAAAGATGCAAAGAAGAAAAGGAAAAAAGAGAATGCTTCTAGAGCCAGGAGGGGGCTCTTGCCAAGCTGTCTTTACCTTTAATTCCATAAAACCCTGTGCATATTGCATTCATTGCAAATTCTGGTGGGGAAGATCGAAATGCAAGTCGCTGACATTTTGAAACATTGTCTTTCAAACTTGTACTGTCCCCTGCTTCCATTGATTTCCCATTTTAAAAATCTGTACAAGAAAAACAAATTTGAGCAAAATTCATTGGTCTACAATGAATTGTTAGAGCCAAATGATGCCCCCCTTTTCCCTTTCTGAGAAGAACTCTGTTTTTATTAAGAAAACCATATATCTTTGTCTTGTGTTGCATATGGCTCATGCAGCAAATCAACCAAGTAAATCAGGAGCCTGTTAAAAAGTAATATGGATGCTCCAAACACTGACATTCGAGTCCTATTGGGTCACTGCATAGCTTCATTTTTATGGCCACTTTCAAGGTGCAGAACATTTCAATTGGCTTTGTTTTTCTCATTCTCTGACTGTGCTTGGCTCAATAGCTTTAGCTAAGGCCATTTATTTTTCAGTACATTATTAGCCTTTGCATCCAGGACCCAGCCCTTTGTATATGGTGGGCACCAGTTTCATTATCAAGAGCTGTGGTATAACTGATTTTCCAAAGGAAATCTATGCCTAGTAAGATCATTTTGAAAAGAAATTGATTCAGTGCTGCCAAATAAATTACTATTTGTATATTTGGTTGACTCTAAGTGCTTAAAAGAATGTGTTATAATTTTAGAAGGGTGGAAGAAACAGACTGTATGTTGTAAGTGGTACTAATCCAAATTCTTAACTTGTCATTTTCACATTTGAATGTTTTATTTACATCTCTGTAAAATTGGAATACCTTTCAAATAACATTTTATTGTAGAGACACATGCTGACATCTCTTACTGAGAGCTAAAATACAGAAATGTTGGATTTGAAATGGGAAGGTGAAGTAAAGTAACAGACAGATATTACTACTTCACAGATTAAATTTAGGAGAAAAAAATAAGTGTATCTGCTGATAAGTGAGAATAATAGAGTTGCATTCTTAACCTCAATATATTTCAGAAACAAATAACATCAAGTCCATTTTCCACATTGAAAAACTGAGGCATAGAGAAATAAATTGACTTGTTTTAAGTTGTTAAATCAAGGTTTGATGTTTGTGTGGATGAGGAATATTAGTGCTGATAAGATTTAATTTATACTGCCCCCCCTCCCACTCCACCCCTCCAGCAATTCGGATTAAGTGACTTGCCCAGGATCACACACCTAGGAAATATTACTTGTCTGAGTTTGATTTGAACTCAGATTCTCCTAATTTCAGGGCTGGTACTCTATCCACTGTGCCATCTAACTGTCCCACTTATGCTGCTTTTTAAAAAAATAAATTTAACACTAATTATACCAATCTCTAATTTCTTTGGGAATAATTTCTTTGAACTTTGTTCATAATTCAGTTTTTTCTTTTAACTTTATTTAATGTGGACAATGAGGTAGTACAGTGGATAATGTCTCAGGCCCACAATCAGGAAAACTCAGCTACCTGAGTTCAAATGTGGCCTCAGATACTTACTAGCTATGTGTCAGTTTTGCATGTCACTTAATCATTTTTGCCTCAGTTTCCTCATATGTAAAATGAGCTGGAAAAGGAAATGGTAAACCACTTCAGTATTTTTGCCAAGAAAACCCCAAATGAAGTCATGAAGAGTCAGACACAACTGAAAAACAACAAAAATTTAATGAAGATATTTTGGTATGGTTAAAAGATCACTTACTGTCAAAATTCCAATTCTTAAGATGTGTAGCTTTGGGTAGTTCCATCTAGTTTCTCTGAATCAAGGTCTACTAATCTACATCACTTATCAACCTCACAGCGCTATTATGAAGCTCCATTGAGCTAATGTATAAAAAGTTTGTAATTCTTGCAATGCTATATAAATGTGAACTATTGTTATTAATTTAGCAAATATCAGTGTACTCATGTTCGTTTCTATAAGCTTAAAATCGTGACCCTGTCATTAGTATTGCCTAATGAATTTTTTAGATTCCAGAAACTCTTACTGAGTTTAGTCAGTTGGTTATGCTATTCATAATTGATGGCATGGAATTATTTATTTTTTCTTATTTAGGGGAAGCTAAGCAGAATCTTCACAAACTGGAAATATGTACAGAAAAATATACTATTTATTATCCAGAGAGTATAAAAGTTAAAATAACCTTATTAATGCCTTCCTCTTTGGGACATTAGTTTTGTTTGGAATTATATGAGTAGATCAATGGGCTTAGACATATTAAGCATTGGATCTTCCAGATGACTAACATGATGGAACATACTAAGGGTGAGTTTTTTTGTTTGTTTTTTTTCTATATAGTTGCAGTACCATGCAGGTCTAGCTTCTGGTCTCCTGAATCAACAGTCTCTGAAACGTTCTGCCAACCAGATGGGAGTATCTGCAAAACGGCGACCTAAAGCTCAACCTACAACTCTTGTCTTACCACCACAGTGAGTATTGAGAGTTTTATGTGAATTTCACATTGTGACTTTGTTGGGTAGCCACTTAAGTATTGTCATTTTATTTTTAAAAGAGTTTTTCCTTCAAGAATGGTTCTATTTTGACAAATTTAAAACATTATAAAGAGAGTAATAACATGGTTTGTATGACTTTGTTAATTTTTTTGCTTAGGGTTTCAAAATGCTTTATAAACTTTCTTTGCTTCCTTTTCCCATTCTCTAAGCAGGCAAAAGAGAAGTGCTTTTGTTCCTTTTTTATCAATGAGGCAGCTAAGGAATAGGAAGATTTCTTTAGATAGCATTGTGAATCTGGCTCTATGAAACATGATCTGGTATGAGCTTTGTACCAACTCAGTGTTAGACTGGAGAAATTAAAGGATAGTTATTGTTTAATGAGGAGAGCACTGAGCATGTAGATAGTAGACTTTAGTTCCAATTCTAGCTGTGATTTTGGACAAATAATATTTGTAATGCACTTAGTACAATCCCTTGCACATAGTAGACAATAAATATTTGTTCCTTGTACATGCATTTTATCTCTCCACTCTCTCCCATTTAAACTTTTTAAGACTCCATTGTCTAATCTTTAAAATAATGGGCTTTGGACCAAGAGAATTTGTTACTTGCAGCCCTGATTAAACCCATGTTTTCTAACTTCTATTCCAAAAAGAGTAGTTTGCTTTCAAGATATATGTTTGCACATGGTCATGATGATTGCAGGCAAGTGGCCTTGTCTTTTTTTTTTTTTGTCCTGTAGGTCATTACTTGATTGTAGTCATATATTGGAACTTTCACTCAGCTTTAAGCCTCAGACCTTATTTGTTAGCCATTAAGTTGCAAGTATTTTTTTTTTCCTTCTCACATAGCTTGTATAAATGACATAATAGTAATTTTTTGTGGATATCTTGTATTGCTAACCACCTTGCTTATTTGGCTAATTGCCCAGAGAGTAAAAAATTGCATTGTTGATTCTGTTGAGTGATTTTTGTAAATCAAATTTCCTCTCTCTCAAAATTCTAATGGGCCTTATTTATTTTCATTTTGTGTGCATGGCAGTTCTATTGAGGCAAGATATTTGGCTAGAAATTGTGGGCTTTTTTGTTATGTTCCCAAAAGACCAAAGCCAAAAAGTATTTTTTGCTAAATCTCTTGACAAAAGTCAGTTCTTAGTCCATCTGTTCACCATTTGTTAATTTGCATTGGCTTGAAACCTGTTTACAGGTGACATGTAATTATGAGGACACCTAGAAACTATTTAAGGACCAAGGCAATCAGCAGTTTGTGTTCCCATGCCAAAAAAAAAAAAAAAACAACTAGATATACTTATGACTGTCATTATACATTTATAACAAATCACTCAAAATACTTAGTTTCAAAGAGGAAGGTGATTACTGTGGCCTAGGAAATAAAACAATGAAATGATTTCCTATAGTGAATAGGTTGGAAGCCCTTGTGACTATTGACTGCTGCTTTTTCACAGCATTGAGCTCTTTGATCTGTCCATATGGTGAAACACTTTTAATACCACTGTCTTGGAGACAGGAGCCACATTCAGTCTTAAAGGCTAACCATATTATATCAGCTTTTTATTGCATGTTAGCTGTTAGGTTTTGAGGAAATGTGATTCAGATCATTTTATTATGGAAGTCTATAATAGCAGACTGCTATTATTATAATTTTAAATATAAGCAAGACCCACCACTGAACATGCTTAGTTTTTTCAGGATCTTATCACATCTGTGACCTTTAAACATCACATCAGGGAGCCTCCCTACTCCCATCCCCCACTGTAACTTTACACATCTGTTAGTACAACAGCATATGGATTTCTACATTTTATTTTGTCAATAGTTGGACAGTTGCAAAGGCTACTATAGCAAAACCACAGACTGTACTTAGCTGCAATGAGACCACAGGCATGGTAAAGGGGATTTGAAAGAATGTGTGCTTGAAAAATGTAGTTGGCTTTAACAGTACAGTTGTCTTTGAAGATTTGAATTCCTTCCTGCTTGTCCCATAGGATTAGTGATTCATGGGATTAATGATTCATATCCTTCTCTCCCTTCACAAAAGCTTGAAAGAATACCAAGATTCTGTTTGAAATAAAAGAGATCTTGCTATTTGTTACCATTTTGAGGGCACAGGAGATGCCATCTCACTTCCTAAGCTTCCATATGCTCATATTCATCTAAGTCCTTTATATAAGAGATTGTGTTTGTTTTTTTCTTGCTATAGAAAACTGCCTGACTCCATGTTATAGTAGTGTTATAGACAATTTGGATAAATATCTATTATCTTATATAATTAGTCTATTTTAAAGTTTTATCATTTTTAAAGACTGATGAGTACATATTTTATAGTAGATTTAGCCACTTTGTGAATTTTCTCAGTTACTAGAGTGAATTTTTATAATACCTAGACTCTTAGCATTGTAAAAGACTTCACTTGTTGTCTAGTCAACCTTCCAGTCAATGGAATCTTTTTTTCAGCCTTCCTGACAGATTATCCAACCTCTGCTCTAATTCTGGTGCCTGGAAGTTCATTATTTTACAAGACAGCCCATTCCTGTGCTGGCCCCTAGAGAGAAGATATGTAGTCTGCTCCCTAGCCCATGTTCTAAGCCTTTAAAATTTCCTAAAACCAGGGGGAAGTTGGGCTGTACTCACAGAGACTTCAGGAACCAAGGATCACTTCTATTCCATACTGAGGTTCCATACTGAGGTTACAGAGTTCTATGGAGGATAGATAATTTGAATACAAAATCACACACAAAATGCATCAGAAAGCATAATCAGAAATCACAATCACAATCAGAAAACAAAGTTCTATGTGAGATCTGAGGGGAATAGGGGAAGACTTCATGGATTGGACTTACTCATCTTGGGCAACTGGTAACTTATCTTATGTTTTCAAATTCACCAGGGAAGGAGATTCCTTAACCACTGATAGATCTTATTTGTTAAAAGTAGAAAGTTGATCCTTTTATTTAGGAGTTTCAAGTTCTGTTGAAGCCTTTTGAGCAGATCAATAGCAAATACTATGCATTCAGCATTATTTCCAGACTAACAGTATTGCCTAACACTTTTGAGTGTATGGGGAAATAAAATTAGTTTCTTATATCAGCTCTTGTATTTGATTGTCCTGTCATGGGTTTGAACAAAAAACCAGTATAGTTCTAAATCTTTTTCCCTAGAAGGAATTGATGCAAGAAGCAACAGAGATAGTGATACGAGCTTAGGACATTCAAGAGGTTCTTCAGTCTTAGATGTTACAGTGTTTATACAACAGATTGCCTTAGGAACAGCCACTAATTTGTCTCTGGATATTTAGCTGAAAGAGACACATTTTCTGCCACTGAATTCCCCAAAAGATCATCTACCTGAAATTATGCAGAGTACTCAGGAAATTCTATACCTAATTCATTTCTTTCCAATATAGCTAGTAAATGTCTTAGCCTCTGGTTGTTACCTTCTATTTAACATGTAGTCAATTGCAATTGTACATCAGTTGCAAAGTGGTATAGTGGAAAAAGTGCTGGATTTGGAATCAGAGGCCCAGGATTAGCATCTGGGCTCTTTTCTTTACTCAGGCAGATTATTTCACCTGTCTTGGCCTGCTTCCTCTTCTGGAAAATGAGAGAGTTCCACTAGGTGACTTAAGATTTCTTCTAGCTCTAAAATTTATGGTCTTGTGTTGAAGGATGGAACGTACACCTTAGAAGTGGGCCAGCCCCTGATAATGTAGGTAGTTATTTTCTGGTATGAAACTGATATGAGATTGGGGGTTACAAGAGGACAGGAGTTGTCTCTTATTTAAATGTTATCTCATTTAATTGTCCTGTCTACTGTAGTCTTGTGCATATAGTAGGGACTTTAAAAATGTTTCAAATTATTGCAGCTAAAGATATTATTCCTTCACATTCTTAATATTTCTTGTGCATTTTGGAGAGGTTTGTGCAAGTTTTACTCCAAGCTAAGTGTTCACATTTGAGTCAGACTCCTTCCTTCTTCAGCTTTAGCCCCCTTAATTTGAACCTATCCCTAAGTTGAGATTTGTACCATGATTGTGACCATGCTTTGTTGGTGGTATGGAAGTTTTTGCTTGATTTATGGCCAGCTTATTTTTCAGTGTCTCAGTCCTCCTGATGCAGATTTTGCTAAGAAATTTACAAATACTCAGTTGATTCTTTAGTTCTTTATCTTGAAGAAAAAGGTGAGGACCTTAAAATATCAGTCATCACTTTTTGCTCAAGTAGTCTATCTGCACCTCCTTGGTAAAGATGGTAACTAAAATATTCTCTTGGGGACATATCTATTTGTATTTATTTTATAGGTACATGATTTATCTCCCACACTTGAATATGAGCTCCTTGAGGACAGGACCTGTCTTTTTCCTTTGTTGTATGCTGGGAGCTTAGTACAGTGCTTGTAGTCTGATTGACCTTCAGGATGTTGATAACTAACGCATTACTGAGGAAGTCATTTCTTCCCATTCTTAAATGCCCCTTGGATTCTTTGAAAAGATGAGGAGTTTTGTGTCAGCAGGTCATTTATTCTCTTTGACAGCAGATCTTTCATTGCCCAGTAGACTTTGATATTGTCAACTCTGAGGAATGCCCAGAAGAGAAGCCATTAACTTTGTGGTTAAACCTTTTCTCAGTTTTGGAAAAGTTATCAAAACTTTGGGAAAAATCTGCTAAGTTCTTCTTTTCCCAACTGACAAGTATTAAGTAACAATATTCATTAAATACCACAGAGAGGCTATGTAATAAAGAAATAATCCTCAGGCCTAGACAGGCGCTCTTCTCCAGAAGAGTTAAAATTGAGAATATAATTAAAGATTAAAATATTGTTTGCATTCTAGAACATGGAGAAATCTTTTCTTTTCATGACAAGGGATTGCATTAATAAGGTAGAGATCAGTTTCCAATAACCCACAATATCAGACTCTTAATTATTAACATCAGTCACATTTAAATTGCCTGCTTCATTTTTTCTTTTAGTTTTCACCTGCAGTACAGGAATTGTGCTTCAGAACATGTGCTATTCCAGGAGAATCTTTGCTTTTCATTCCTGTGAGCAGATAGAAGAAAAAAACTGCTCATCAGTTAGAACTGTTCAAAAATGTAATGGTCTTTATGGGGGAGCTGTGAGTTCTCTTCTTTGTAAGTCTGAGGCAGAGGCTTAATGACCATTTGCTGGGAATTTTGTGGAGGTGATCCATCAGACCTTTCCCTCCCCACTCAGATCCTGTGATTCTGGGTCCCCAAGAATCTTGTTGCTCTTTTAGCATGGAATAGTAGTGTTTACATGTAATTCTTAATTTTCAGCCTATGAATATTACAAGATCGAGGAGTTTTCCAAGGAACCACTCTTGCCAAATAGCTTCTTGAGTTTTTTCTGGCACCTAATGTTATACTATTTTGTCCACTTATTTTTAGTCAGTTTCATTTCTGTCTGATAATTGAGTGCTATAGTGTTTAAATGGATTTACATCATTTTGTTTACTTAAAAGCTTTAGAAGAACTATGATTTCATTGATAACTTCCTTCTTTAATGCAGATTACAATCTCTCCATTCCTTTGTAGTTTGGTAAAATCTGTCAGAAATTGTTCTTTGTTAGAGTAGCTTTCAAGAACTCTGGGTCACAGGAACAGCCAGATGGTGAGTGGATAGAGCCCTGGCCTTGAAGTCAGAAAGACCAGAGTTTTAAATCTTACCTTGGTCACATAACACTTTATGTTGTTGTGTGATCCTGGGCAAATTACTTAACTCCAATTGCTTTGCCAAAAAAAAAAAAAAAAAAGTAGAGGAATGATAATTCTGGGTCGCCTCTGCACCTCAAATAGGACTTCAGAGTAGGATTTAAATGTGAGATATTACTTTATTGTGAGTAGTGATTAGTGAATAACGGAGACCTTTAACAGATGTTGGTCACATGATAGAAGCATAGAAAAAGTATTTTAGTGCAACTGGGCTTAGAGATTTGCTAAGTCAATGGCCTTTGCATAGTTGATTGTTAAAATTTGGCTCCTTCCAGGGCAATATCTTTTCTTCTAGCCTTCTCACCCTCACAACCACCCCTCAAACTTACATTTACTTTTTCATTTGGTATGAAATAGAATTTGGAAATTCCTAGGGAAGTGGCTTATGGAGTTCTTATCCTATAATTACCCTTCTCAAATGTTCTGTGCTATGTCCGTTGCTCTTTATTGTATCCTGTGTAGGTGCTGAATGAGGACACATCTGGTACCCAACTATAGAAATGCCATCATTTATGCTATGTTGTAAACAGGTTTTTTTTTTTTTGTTTTTTTTTTTTAAGAAGAGATTGTAAACAGTTAAAAAAAAAAAAAGGTTTGTCTTTGTATTATTAACCATAAGAGGAATAATTCTCTGTATGATATAATGGAAAGAATATAGGACTAGGAGTAGGGAGATTGGGGTTCAAGTTCCAGATCTACCCATAATTTGTTGTATATATGGTGGTCTTCAATAAATCACTCGAATTCTCTGGATTCTGTTTCCTCATCTGAAAAATGAGGGCATTAGACTCAGATTTCTAAGATGTTTTCTAGTTCTGAAATTCTATGATAATATGATTCAGTGAATGAATGAAAAAAAGGAACCCTTGGATTCATTCCTCAGTGATTTCTTTCAGTGTTAGTGTTCTGTCCTAAATTGAACTGATGATACCTTAGACCTATTATGGAAATGCTTAATTTGTCTTCTATAAGTCAATTAGTAACATTAATCATGTAATATAGATTACTTATAAAATGGATCTTACATGTCTGGATTAAGACCAGATCCTGTATGGGTAGGCTAAAATATGTATAGATAAGAGAATAGAGCAGTCATCTGCAATAATGATGTGACCTTTGTGTAAGGTACAGGTACAGAAAAATATTGAAAGGGCTGAACAGTGGAGCAATATAATGAAAGCTGAGATTTATCTGACAGTTATATCCAGATGAACAAAAATAGTGCTTTGTAGTTCATTATCAGCTCATTGTCTTTATCTTTAAAAAGGAGGAGTAAGAAAACTTGGAATAGGTGGTCTGGGCATGTTGGAATATCTTCAGTCTATACAGGTTTGAAATTGATGAAATACAGCTAATCAGTCCATGTTACTTGGTTGCTTTTCTTTTGAGAGTGGGAAAAGTCATTGGGTAGAATAAACTAGGTAAGCTTCACCAGGTTTTAGTAGAAAAAAAGTGTTTTATACTCTCAGAGTATTTAGGCTTTATTAGCATTTGTTATAATATTTTAAATATTTTTCTTTTTGAATGAACCACATTTTCTTTTATTTGAAAGGCATAGACAAAGCCAAAAATTGTTAGCAACACAACAATATAGACTGTTGGAAACTTCTCATTTTTTCCCTTTTTAATCAGTTTTAATCCATCAGTCAATAAGCCTTTAAATACTGAGTGCTATGCTGTAAGGATACTAAGAAAGTTGTAAGAAACTTACTTTCTACCCTCAAGAAACTCCCAGTCTAAATAACATACAAACAATTAAAGTATGTATACATTGGAGGGAATTATCAAGGGAAGTTCTGTCATTAATATTGGCTTTTAAGGTGAGCAAGAAAAGACTTCTTACAGGAAGTGCCTGAGACTTGAAAGAATTCCAGGAAGCCAGGAAGTGAAAAGGAAGGAGGGAGAACATTTCAGCCAAGGTAGTCAAGATATGAAGTGGCTTATGTAAGGAATAACAAAGAGGTTGGTATATGGCAGGGAGTAAAGTATAAGAAGACTAGAAAGGTAGAAAGGGAGCAGGTTATGAGGGTTTTAAAAGCCAAATAAAATTTTATATTTGATTTTGGAAGTAATAAGGCCGCCAATGAATGGGGGAAGGTCTGAAATAGTGTGACATGTACTTTATTTTTTAATTAAAAAAATTTTTTTTAATGGAACATGATTTCTTTATCAAAACTTTTTATTTTCAAAACGTTTACCCAGATAATTTTCAACATTCACCCTTGCAATTTATTTTTCCTTTCCCTTCCCTTCATTCCCTCCCCAGATGGCAAGTAATCTATGTTAAACATGTGCAATTCTTCTATACATATTTCTACAATTATCATGCTTCACAACAAAAATCAGATCAAAAAGGAAAAAAAAATGAGAAAGAAAACAAAATGCAAGCAAACAACCAAAAAAAATGAAAATGCTATATTGTGGTCCACATTCAGTCCCCATAGTCCTCTCTCTGTGCACAGATGGTTCTCTCCATCACAAGACCATTGGAACTGGCCTGAATCACCTCGCCATTGAAAAGAGACATGTCCATCAGAATTGATCATCATATAATCTTGCTGTTACCGTGTACAATGTTCTAGTTCTATTCACTTCACTTGGCATCAGTTCATAGAAGTCTCTTCAGTCCTCTCTGAAATCATCTTGCTGATTGTTTCTTATAGAACAATAATATTCCAATACATTCATATGCCATAACTTATTCAGCCATTCCCTACTGATAGACACTCACTCAGTTTCAAGTTTCTGTGACATGTACTTTAAGTTTGACAACTGAATAGAAGATGAATAGAAAGAAAAAATAGTAGGGAAAGACTTGAGGAAGGGTGACCATCCAGAGGGCTGTTGCCATAGTTCAAATTTGAAGTGATGAAAACCTGTACCAAAATGGTGGAGAGCATCAGAGAGAAAGGGACAAATACGACAGACATGTGGATGTATTACAAAGGTAGAATCAACAGGACTGATTGGATTGGCAACTGATTGTATAAGGTAAATGAAAAGTTGAGAATGATAACCAAGATTGCAAATTTAAGTGACTAGAAGGATAATGGTAGTCTTATCCTTGTCAGTAACAGGGATTCTTGGAAGATAGGAAGGTTTCAGGAGAAAGATAATGATTTCAGTTTTGGCCATGCTGAGTTTAAGATATTTGTATTGTACGACCAGCTTGAGAAGTCTAATAGATAATTGAAATGCCAACCTTAGAATAGAGGAGAAGTTAAGGCTGGAAAAGAGCATCATCCATATTGTGATGATCATTGAATATAAGGGAATTCATGAGATCACCAAGTGAAATGCAGTCAATTCTGCTATAATGTGACATGTGTGAAAAATCACATAATAAGAGCCACAGAACTTATGGGAAAAATGGGGTTAGAAATATAACACTCAAAAACTTTGTGACTCTAGGTTTCTCTTTTTTTTTTTTTTTTTTTTTTTTTGAGTCACAAAAAAGAGAAACCTAATCAAAATGATAGTATGGTTTTATATATGTTATGCTTTAAAAATACATAAATATACACAAAATACATAAATATACAATAAACAGTGGTGGTATTTACAGTTTTGGATTGCTCTTTGTTCTTTTCTCCAATTCCCATGGGTCCCAGTTTAGCAGAATCATTAGCTATGAGAGGTAGGACACAAGAGACCATGGTCTTGGTGGAAAGCTGGAGTGGGGAGTTGTACACGATATATAGCAATTATATAGTTCATATATAGAACAAAGCTCTTTACAAATATTATCTCATTTTCCACCTTGGGTCAATTCTGGGAGGCTGATGCTATTATTTCTTCTATAGATGAGTAAACTGATGCATATAGAACTTTAGTAACTTGCCAAATTTAATCACCCACATTCTGAGAACTTCCTGACTATACTTTGGTGGTATGTAGGAAGCTCTTGGCTTACAGAGACCCTCATTATAGTGTCAAGCTTCCTTTTTACTTGTTCTCTAGATCTCTTACCTAGAACTTGATCCCTTGTTTAGATTCTTGACTTGATATTCATCATCCTTTGTTGCTGATCACTGGTTCTTGCCAACTGAACACTTGTATTTTACTGCCTAGATCTTTGATATCTGCCTATAACCTTCTGGAGTTTTCTCTTAGTCTTTCTAATTTATGGTACTTATCTGTTGCCTTTTTGTCTAGTCAGATTCCCGTATCTCACTTTATTGGTCTACCTTTGCCTTAAACTGTCACGACCAACTTTTTTTGGCTCCAGTCCTTTTTGTGTATATAAAATTGAAGTAAAATTACATATCTAGAGAATACTAATAAAAGCCTAATGGTTACACCTATTATTTATCTATTGTTATAGACTGTAGATACAGTTTTTAAAATATTAGTTTGTTGCATTTGCTGATTGCACTTCTTAGCAAAATGATTTTATCCAAGAAGCTAGGAATCTGATGTGGTTATGACATCACTAACCAGTAAGCAAAGGAAGAGTGTGGGAGCTGATTGTGTAAATAACCTTTGTTGGTATATGGTGGTAGAGGTATGTGTGCCTGTTTAAAATTTTTTTTTCACATAACAAAGGGAGAGAATTTACAGGATCTTAAGATCTCATACTATTTTTTTTTTCACAGTTTAACATTAGTTATAAGTTTATAGAGTCATTTCTTCTGCTCTTTTCAGAGTTGTCAGTTTGGGTGTTGGTTGTGTTTTTGCTTTTGTTAAAAAAGAAAAAAAATTTTTCAATTATAAGGCATTTATTTTTTTTTCTCCTTTCTCTTCTTCCCTCCCAGTAAAAAAGAAAATGAAATTCTTTTTAATATGCCTAGAAAACAAAAAAAAATTCCCATATTGTCTATATATATATATAATATATATGTATTTTTTTGGTGAAGTATGGGTCATATAGATTATTGCTGGACTGTAGATTTTATGCATAGTATCTGGCAGTCATGAACAGTTAAAAATGAAGAGCATTTATCACGTCATATGAATAAATGCTCTAAATCACTATTATTTAGAGAAATGTACATTAAAATAGCTGTGAGTACATTTCATACCTATCAGATTTTCTAATATAACAGAAAAACATTTTTTTTTTTAATTTAATAGCCTTTAATTTACAGGATATATACATGGGTAACTTTACAGCATTAACAATTGCCAAACCTCTTGTTCCAATTTTTCACCTCTTACCCCCACCCCCTCCCTAAATGGCAGGATGACCAGTAGATGTTAAATATATTAAAATATAACTTAGATACACATAAGTATACATGACCAAAACATTATTTTGCTGTACAAAAAGAATCAGACTCTGAATTATTGTACAATTAGCTTGTGAAGGAAATCAAAGATGCAGGTGTGCATAAATATAGGGACTGGGAATTCAATGTAATGGTTTTTAGTCATCTCCCAGAGTTCTTTTTCTGGGTATAGCTAGTTCAGTTCATTACTGCTCCATTAGAAATGATTTGGTTGATCTCAGTTTGCTGAGGATGGCCTGATCCATCAGGACTGGTCATCATCTAGTATTGTTGTTGAAGTATATAATGATCTCCTGGTCCTGCTCATTTCACTTAGCATCAGTTAGTGTAAGTCTCTCCAGGCCTTTCTGAAATCATCCTGTTGGTCATTTCTTACAGAACAGTAATATTCCATAATTTTCATATACCACAATTTATTCAGCCATTCTCCAACTGATGGACATCCATTCAGTTTCCAGTTTCTAGCCACTACAAAAGGGCTGCCACAAACATTCGTGCACATACAGGTCCCTTTCCTTCTTTATAATCTCTTTGGGATATAATCCCAGTAGTAACACTGCTGGATCAAAGGGTATGCAAGTTTGATAACTTTTGAGCATAGTTCCAAACTACTCTCCAAAATGGTTGGATTAGTTCACAACTCCACCAACAATGCATCAATGTCCCAGTTTTCCCACATCCCCTCCAACAATCATCATTATTTTTCCTGTCATCTTAGCCAATCTGACAGGTGTGTAGTGGTATCTTAGAGTTGTCTTAATTTGCATTTCTCTGATTAATAATGACTTGGAGCATCTTTTCATAGGACTAGAAATAGTTTCAATTTCTTCATCTGAGAATTGTCTGTTCATATCCTTTGACCATTTTCAATTGGAGAATGGCTTGATTTTTATAAATTAGAGTTAATTCTCTATATATTTTTGGAAATGAGGCCTTTATCAGAACCTTTGACTGTAAAAATATTTTCCCAGTTTATTGCTTCCCTTCTAATCTTGTCTGCATTAGTTTTGTTTGTACAAAAACTTTTCAGTTTAGTATAATCGAAATTTTCTATTTTGTGATCAGTAATGATCTCTAGTTCTGCTTTGGTCATAAAGACCTTCCCTTCCACAGGTCTGAGAGGTAAACTATCCTATGTTCCTCTAATTTATTAATAATTTCATTCTTTATGCCTAGGTCATGAACCCATTTGACCTTATCTTGGTGTACGGCGTTAAGTATGGATCAATGCCTAGTTTCTGCCATATTAGTTTCCAATTTTCCCAGCAATTTTTATCAAACAGTAAGTTCTTATCCCAAAAGCTGGGATCTTTGGGTTTAATCAAAGACTAGGTTGCTATATTTGTTGACTGTTTTATCCTTGAACCTAATCTATTCCACTGATCAACTAATCTATTCCTTAGCCAATCCAAATAGTTTTGGTAACTGCTGCTCTATAGTATAGTTTTAGATCTGGTACAGCTAACCACCATCATTTGATTTTTTTTATTAATTCCCTTGAAATTCTTGACCTTTTGTTTTCCATATGAACTTTGTTGTTATTTTTCTAGGTCATTAAAATAGTTTTTGGGAGTCTGATTGGTATAGGCTAAATAAATAGATTAGTTTAGGTAATATTGTCATCTTTATTATATTTGTCAGCCCTATCCAAGAGCATTTAATATTTTTCAATTGGTTAGATCAGACTTAATTTGTGTGAAAAGTGGTCTGTAATTTTGCTCATAAAGTTTCTGATTTTCCCTTGGCAGATAGATTCCTAAATATTTTATATTATCAGTAGTTACTTTAAATGGAATTTCTCTTTGTAACTCTGTTGGATTTTGTTAGTGATATATAAGAATGCTGATGACTTATGTGGGTTTATTTTATAACCAGCAACTTTGCTAAAGTTGTGGATTATTTCTAATAACTTTTTAGCAGAATCTCTGGGGTTCTCTAAGTATACCATCATGTCATCGGCAAAGAGTGATAATTTGGCTTCCTCATTGCCTATTCTTATTCCTTTAATCTCTTTCTCAGCTCTTATTGCTATAGCTAGCGTTTCTAATACAATATTAAATAGTACCGGTGATAGTGGGCAACCTTGTTTCACTCCAGATCTTATTGGGAATGGTTGCAGTTTGTCTCCATTACATATGATGCTTACTGATGTTTTAAATAGATGCTGCTGATTATTTTAAGGAAAAGTCCATTTATTCCTATACTCTCAAGTGTTTTTAATAGGAATGGATGTTGGATTTTATCAAATGCTTTTCTGCATCTATTGAGATGATCATATGGTTTTTGTTAATTTGGTTATTGACATGGCCAATTATATTGATAGTTTTCCTAATATTGAACCAGCCCTGCATTCCTGGTATAAATCCTACTTGATCATAGTGTATTATCTTGGAGATGATTTTCTGTAGTCTTTTTGCTAATATCTTATTTAAGATTTTAGCATCAATATTCATTAGGGAGATTGGTCTATAATTTTCTTTCTCTGTTTTCAGCCTACCTGGTTTAGGTATCAGTACCATGTCTGTGTCATAGAAGGAATTTGGTAGGACTCCTTCATTCCCTATTTTATCAAATAATTTATATAGCATTGGGGCCAATTGTTCTTTAAATGTTTGGTAAAATTCACATGTAAATCCATCTGGTCCTGGGGATTTTTTCTTAGGGAGTTGTTTAATTGCCTGTTCTATTTCTTTTTCTGAAATGGGACTATTCAAGCAATTTACTTCTTCCTCTGTTAGTCTGGGAAGTCTTATAACAGAAAAACATAATGGTAAATGTTGGAGGTGATATTGGAAAACTGGAACACTAATGAATTGTTCATGGAGTTGTAAACTGATTAAGCCATTCTAGAGAGCAATTTGACATTGTATCTGATCAATACAATAACTAGGTTTATATCCCAAAGAGATGAAGGGGAGGGGGGAGAGAGAGAGACAGAGAAAACCTATGTATAAAAATATTTATAGCAGTTTTAGCCGGTTTTTGTGGTGGGTAAGAATTGAAACTTGAGGGAATACCCATCAATTGGGGAATAATTAAACAAGTTGTGGTATGTATGATTATGATGGAATATTATTGTGCTATAAAAAATGATGAATAGGATAATTTCAGAAAAACCTGGAAGAGCTTAAGATGATTTGATACAAAGTGGAGTGAACAGAACCAGGAAAATGTTGCACATAATAATAGCATTATTCTGTTATGAGCAGCTTATTTTCAGCTTGTTTTCAGCAACACAGTGATCAAAGACAGTCCCAAAGGACTCATGATGAAATGTTTCTACATCCAGAGAAGAGAAGTGATGGAGTCTGAATACAGAATAAAGAGTACTCTTCCTTATTTTCCCTTCTCTCTATCTTTCTCCCTTTCTCTCTCTCTGTCTTTGTCTCTCTCTCCCCCCTTTTCCCCCATCTCCTCTCCTTTCTCCTCTTTCTCTTTCTCCTCATCTTCTTTTCTCTGTCTCTTTTCCCTCCTCCCTTCAAATGATTAATAAGGAAATATATTTTACATGATTATGTATGCATACCATATATCAGATTGCTTACTGTGTCAGGGAGAAGAGTGAGGAATAGAATGAAAACTTAAAATAAGATTCCTAAAAGTTGTTTTTATATGTAATGGGGGAGGGAAATAAAATATATATTTTTTGAAAGGCCAGCATTGAAGAGACAGGATCTTTCTCACTTTATCCATGGTCAAAGTAACTTATGTCTTCTGTTATATATGATATCGCAGCCATTGCTATATGAACAAATTAACGTGAAAATGACTTTTATCACGTTGCTTGAGTTCATTTCAGTAACTTTACTAGTACTTACTTGTGGTAGGCACAGAGAGACTTTTATTCTGGTATGTAAATAAATATTAACCCCCCCCAAAAAAAAAAAAAAGGAAATCCGATTATCAGCTCCCAATTCCATAGTGGTTAAAAGATTTACAAAGATTTACAAAGCATTTTCCTCATAATAAGTATGGTATACAAATGCTACTTTTCCTGTCTCATACAGATTTTGAAACAGATTTAGACAAGGGAACCAACTTTCTCAGGAAGAAACACTCATTGCCCACTGTGAATACTATTAGTAGTATTGTCACTTCAGTACTGGGTAGTGTAAAAAGAGCTAGTTATTTTCTTTTTAGGAAGAATATTTTAAAATGCATTTGCCAATTGTAGGATATATATTTTGTTCAACTCTCTAATTATTAGACGTGGTGCCAAACTCAAATAGAAACAAGGCACCCAAATGAAATATAGGAATTCCTGCTGGCATCATGTTAACTTGGAAAACCATATTTTAACATTATTTTATAATGAATTCTTATTTATTTTGTTATATATTTCTTAGTTACATTTTAATCACCTTCTCTCCAACCCCACCACTCAATGGGTATTTAACACCTTTGCTGTAAACTTTCTGGACTAGAGATAAGCCCTGCTCTGCGAATTTTGTTGGCCAAGTAACTGGCAAATGGGAGGGGAGGGTTGCGATGGGATTGTTCTGCTCTGTGATCTGCTTTTCTTTGGGGCCCTGAAAACATGGCAGATCTTGGAGGTGATATGTGATATGCATGCACTGTTCTCTGAAATGATGGAATAATGAGACGGAAGGAAGAAGGAATAGACATTAACATCTCATCACCTGTAACATGAAAATATTATTTTATTCACTTTACAAATGGGGAAAATTGAGAATAATAAATTGGTAATTGATTTGCCACAAAAGGAACCTGCTGGATTTAAAACTCAGAAAATGGTATGTCTTAAATTTGGAAACAATCAATTCAGTAAACATCTATTAAGCACCTGTGTACTAGGCATTGTGCTAAATGTTAGGGACACATAATAAGAAACAAGACATTTACTGCCCTTAAAAGGAAGTTTATAATCTAGTAGGGAAAATTACATACCTAAGAAACTGAAAAGAAATGGGGTGGAGTAGGGGGTGGGAAAGAGGGGAGGTTTGTTGGGTATCTTGAGCTGCTATTGGAGAATGGAGAATTGCTTTGAAGGTACTGGGTTTTTTAAATGAAGTCTTTAAGAGGAGTTTATTGCTCCACACTCCTGCCTTCCTAGAGGAAAGAAACAGTTATGACAATGTGGCTTCCGCAGCCTGGGATGTCAGTTCTTTGTCCAATAAAAATGAAGCTGCAGGATCCACTGAGAAGCTGGATAGGATACAACTTGATTGCAAATACATCTTGCTAGAATTTATTGTTCAAATATGTAAAATGAGGAATCACTTTCAATTTCTTTTAGCACTTTGTCCCTTCAAATTGGTTTTTATCTCCTAATTAGGCTTTTAATGGACAAAATTTTCATACTGAAAATATCTGAATATTACTGAATGTATCTCAGCATACTCATGGAAATTAGGATTTCACAAAGATGGTTTTTTACTTTATTATAATTCCAATATGCTTTGCTTTAATTATCACTTGCTTAGTATGCTTTAATGGACTGGCATTGTTCATTATTGCCATTGTCTAAATAGTGTCATATTTTTTTCATAAATAGATTTTGAATTCTAAAATATTCTCTCTAGCTACTTCTCATTATTACTCTGGATAAGCCATTTAACTGCCGATCTGCTGATAACTCGGTCCCAATTGAGATTCATTTTGGTACAATCAGCCCATGTGTTGCAGGGGCTTGAGGGCTGGATTTGGAGTGAAAAGAAACTTGAGTTCAGATTCCACCCCAAGATTTATTTGACTATGTAACCACAAGCAAGGGAACTAGCCTTTCTAAACCTTAATTCTTACTTCTGTAAAATTAGGGATAATAATATAGGATCATTTGAGCATCAAATGAAACAGCATTAATAAAGTGTTTAAAGCACTATGCAGATTTCAATTATCATGTCAACTGTCATTCCCAGTATGCCAGGGGAAAAAAGTTCTTAGTATACTATGGGAAAAAGATCATGGTTAGGGGTCCAAAGACTGTTTGAATCCCAGCTTTATGTCTTAGTAGCTGTGTGAAGCTGAGCAAAATAGTCTTTCTGACTTCATTTCCTTTTCTGTAAAATGGGTATAATAATGTTCTACTCCCTGCCTCACAGGTTATTTTGAGGATCATATATCATAATGTGTGCAAAAGTACTTTATAACTATAAGCTATAATGCTTATAGAGGATTGGTGGTAATGTTTTGATGCAAATTTCAAGCAGAAGGGAGAAATAATTTTTGTTTGGCTCTTTAAATTATATCACAATAGGCAGTGCTCTGCTACTGCTTCCATGTTCCCATCCATAATACATATGTTTGTAACAGAATCTGGAATTTTTTTAAATTTAAGTTTTTTAGTTTCAGCGAGAGAAGAAATTATTAAGTTAATTTGCACTGTTCTTTGGAATATTCTCAAATGAGACTTTGAAGAACAGAACTGTGTGGTTCATTATATAGGTAATTTTAAAAATTCTATATATGATTTGAGCAAATTACTTATACTCCCTGAGACTTAGTTTTCCCCTCTTCAATTTAAGGAAGTTTGTTGGTAATGGTTACTAATGTATGATTGTAGGCAAGTCACTTCATCCTTTTTGTTCTTGTAACCCTTATGTCAGTAGTTCTATCCTAACACCAAGGACCTTCACACACTTTAGAGAACACTTATATCCTCTGACTTTTTCTCCCACAAGAGAATTTCTGCATCTGCCACTCCCTCAAGAGCCGAGAGTAGTCATCCCAGCTCACAAAACTCAAAATTTATAACAATGTTATTTACAAATTAATTAGATGAAGAAAGGGTATATATCCTAGTCCGCAGCATTAAGAGATAATCCCTCTCACTAAGTTTCCTGTGCCACTCTAGAGACCAAACAACAATTGTGTGCTTTTAGTACCCTTGAGGTCAGGGGTTGTTTTTTATTTTTTCTTTGTACCTCTAACATAGTGCTTTGCTTGTTGTACATCACTTGCTTGTTGCACAACCCTGCATTTTTAAAGTGAAGGGTGTAATGGTAAAACTGATGTGTATATTCTTAATAAAAAAAAAAAAAAAGTATCATCAAAAGATAATTTCAGGAAAGGAATAGTGATATTTAGATTTTTATTTGGCATAGCTATTTGCATGCAGCTGTTGTTGCCTAGGAGCCATTAGCCAAAAGATTTTCTCTTAATGGTAATGGTGAAAAGAATAAAAAGAATAATGATGTTTTCTCTAAGGAGGTGAGAATATATTCCGCATATTTTATTTTAATTTTTTGCATTAGTATGTGATCAGAAGCAATTATATTTTACACTGACAAGTATATTTCCTAACCCTTGTAATTTCATTATTGCTTTAACATGGAAGAAAGAAAATTGACTTCCCTTCCTAGTAACTTTAGGGACTAATAATTGTAGAGTAAATGAAGAACAGTTGATAGTATAGTTGGTTGTTAGATCTGAAATTTGATTCTACTAACTGTAATCTTTGTACATCCAATCAGAGTGAAATTGATTTTTGCTGATAATGACCCTGGGGCAGGGCAAAATATGGAAACTGCCTTTTGAATCTTTGAACAGAAATTAACTTTAGTTCCATATACTTTGTGTTGTGGTGTTTGTTTTTTTCCTTATATATAGATTCTTTGGGAGAAAAACTGTATATAATTGATATAATAACAGCTGGCATTTACATAGTACTTTGAGATTTGCAAAACACTCAAATCATCACACAAAAATGAGTCACCTGATTTAGGTAGGTGCCATTATCTTTATTTTACAAATCAGGAAGCTGAGGCTAGAGAGGTTAAGTGACCTGCTCAGTCACACAAGTAGCAAAAGTTTGAGGTAGGCTTTTGAATTAGTTGAAGGAAAAAAGACTATGTACACATTGGTGAGGACAGAAATGCATTTCACTCAACAGGGAAATAGGGAAATGGAAGAAGGGGGAATCCAAGAGAGTCAAGTTAAAGAAGTGATTAGAGCTTTTACAGAATAATAAATTCAACATCAACAAACAACGTTCTAGTTCTTTGTGTGGTGGCAAAGAAATTGAAGAAAGTAAGAGGGGTGTCCATCAATTGGTGAATGGCTGATATGACATGATATATTACACTGTAAGGCATGATAAAGGGGATGATTTAAAAAAAAACAAAAACCTGGAAAGACTTATGTGAACTAATTCAGAGTAAAGTAAGGTGAGCTCAACCAAGGCAATAACTTACTAAGGGGGACAGACAGGGAGAGAATAAACACTTTTATATAGTACCTACTGTGTGCCAGATATTGTGTTAAGTCCCTTTAAAAATCTCATTTGGTCGAAGATGATATTATAAAGTGAAACAATTTTGAAAAATTTTAGGAACTCTGATCAGCACTCATAATGAAGCATATGGCCCACTTCCTGATAGAGAAGTGATGGGCTCACGGTAGAAACAGAGGCATATTTTTGGGGGGGTAGGGTTGGGCATGGCTAATGTGGAAATTTATATTACTTGATTCTGCATATGCATAACAGAAGTTTTATTTTTCCTTATTTCTCAGTTGGGAGTACTGAGAAATGTGGGAGTAAGAAGAGGTGGATGCCTACCGATTGAAAAAAAAAAATTTAGTTTAAAAAAATAGAGGATGTCATGGAAACACTTATGTGAATTAATATAAAGTGAAGTAAATTGAACCAGGAAAACAATAACATGCAATAAGTACAACAATGTAAATAAAAAGAACAACTGAATGTTAAATTATAATAACTGTACTTGGCCCCTACAAAGAAAATATGAGGAGACATTTCACTCTGGCATTTTATATACACTAACAGTATGTTTGTTGTGTTGGTTAGTTTTGCTGAACTGCTTTTTCCCTCCCTCTTTTTCAATAATTTGTTATAATGACTGTCCCTTGGGCAAAGGAAAGGAAGATATTGAAAAATGAAGGTTATGTTAAAGCAAAAGATATCAGTAAGGAATTTTTCATATAAGTATATAAAATGAATCATATATGTACATATAAGCATACATACACACTTATGTATATTACACCTTAGTTAGAAGAGTAATATTGGATCATGGTATCACAGATTTAGATCTGGAGGGGACATTGGGGATTATTTAGTCCAACCACATTTTATTTTTATTTTCTCTCTCTCTCTCTCTCTCTCTTTTTAATTTTTGTTTTAATAGCTTTTAACTTTTCCAAATACTTGCAGACATTGCTTTCTACATTCACCTTTGCAAAACCTTGTGTGTCAAATTTTAATTCCTTCCATCCCCCCCTCACATCCTTCCCTTGGATAGCAAGAAACCCAGTATAGGTTAAATATGTGCAATTCTCCTAAACATATTTCTATATTTGTCATGCTGTGCAAGGAAAATCAGATCAAAAGGGAAGAAAAAACCAACCAAACAAACAACAACAAAATGAATATATCATTGATCCACATTCAGTCTCCACAGTTCTCTCTGGGTGCAAATAGCGCTTTCCATCACAAATCTATTGCAATTGGCCTTAATTACCTCATGGTTGAAAAGAGCCAAGTCCATCACAGTTGGTGATCACATAATCATCTTGTTGCTGTGTCCAGTGTTTTCTTGATTCTGCTCACTTCGCTTAGCTTTAGTTCCTATAAGTTTTTCCAGACTTTTCTGGAATCAGCCTGTCATCATTTTTATACAATAATAATATTCCATTACATTCATATACATAATTTATTAAGCCATTCTTCAACAGATTGGCATTTGCTCAATTTCCAGTTCCTTGTCAATATAAAGAAGTAGCTGTGGGATCCTCTGCAAGTCATTTAATCCTATTTGCCTTCGTTTCCTTATCTGTAAAATGAGCTGTAGATGAATATTGCAAATCACTCCAATGTTTTTGCTATAAACCCCAAATAGGATCTGAAAACATTGAGACAACTGAAATTACTGAGTAACAAAAGCAATTAATGTATTAACTTATCCTTTTAGCTTAGCATAGAGCACCGTTTGGTGGATTGCATGTGAAACTTGCAAATTTTGATGGATTGGGATTTGGCTGAGGGTTTTGACATGAGTAGGGCACAAATGGTCATTTAATGCTTCAATTGAAGATTGGCCAGAGATCTCCAGTGGGGGATGCCTTTCCCTCCCTACAGTCTGTGTTTGGCCTTATGTTGTTTTAACATTTGTTTTAACATTTGTATCTGTGTCGTGGATAGATGGCATGCTAATCAAATTTCACATTAACCAAATCTAGAAAGGCATAACTAATACACTGGATGATTAAAAAAAAAAAAAAAAAAAAAAAAGATGTTGCCAGGCTAGGGAATTAGACTAGATCTTATAAAATGATGTTGGATAGAGATAAATCTAGAGTTTGGTTCAACTTCACAAAATCAACCTCATAGATGCAAAGGAGGCAGCAGTGGAAAGACATTAATTTGTTTAAAAAATGATGTGGGGGCTTTAGTGGGGAGCTATAATCTCAATATGAATTAGTGACATTGTGACAGACAAAAAAGACCTATGATTGAGGTAATAATCCTGTTGTACTTTGCCTCTAGCCAAACTGAATTAGGATATTGTATTTATTTCTTAGTACCACAGCTTGAGAAGGACTTTTATTTACTGGAGAATATACTGAGGAGGGCAATCATGATGGAAAAGTATCTTCAGAAAGTGTAGGAGGATCAGCTGAAGAGACTGAGGATGTTTAACTTAAAGAAGAGAAAGTTCTGAGAAAGTTCAAGTATCTAAAAAGCCTGTTATATGGAGGAATGATTTATTTTTTGGGGGGCTTAAAGGGCAGAGCCAGGAACTATGGGTAAAAGTTAGAAAGAAACAAATTTATTGGGGGGGGGAGAGATGGTAGGGAGAAAGGGAGAAAGAAAGAGAGAGAGGGAAAAGAAGAGAAAGAGGGAGGGAGGGGTGAGTAACTCCAGTTCAGTGAGATCCAGTATTCATACTCATTTGTTCTGGATCAGAATCTAGAGATTCTCCATCTCTCCCTCTCTCTCTCTGTCTGTCTGTCTGTCTGTCTGTCTGTCTCTCTCTCTCTCTTTCCTTCCCTCTCCCCCCCATCCGTTGAGGAGACCAATAATAATATTTCTTATGCAAATAAGTCATGTAAAACATATTTTTGCATTATCTGTGTTCTGAAAAATATTTTTCAATCTGCACTCAGTTCATTAGCTCTATGGAAGTGGATAGAATTTTATTCATCAGTCCTTTGGAATTGTAGTGGATATTGTATTGATTGGAGTTACTAATCTTTCAGAGTTGATTATCTTTATAATTCTGCTATAACTGCATAAATTGTTCTTTTGGTTTAGCCTAATTCACTTTGCATCAGTTCACATAAGTCTTTCCAGACCATTATGAAGCCATCTTTTTCATCGTTTCTTATAGCATAATACTACTTCATTACATTCATATACCATAACTTGTTCAGCCATTCCCCATTTGGGGGCAGTCCAGTTCTTTGAGACCACAAAAAGAGCTTCTATAAATCTTTTTATGCATATAGGTCCTTTTTCATTTTTTTTTTTTATCTCTTTGAAATATTGAGGGGGATTTTGGAGGGGGGTATAATTGACAGAGGGATGTTATTGCTGAGTCAAAAGATATGCAATTTAGTAGTCTTTTGATCTTAATTCCAAATTCTTCGGTAGAGTGATGGGACCAATTCACAGCTCCACCAACAGTGTATTCATTAGTGTACTTGTTTTCCTACAGCCCTTTCAGCATTTGTCATTTTCCTTTTCTGTCTTCTTAGCTAGTCTGATATGATGCCTCAAGAAAATTTGTTAACAAAGTTCTGAGTTTATTATAGGGGTGTAGGGGAATTCTTTTTTGGGTATGAATTAGACTAGATTACTGCAAAGTTTGTCTTCTTGCTCTAAAAATTCCATCATCTGCTAAGGAAATATTCCTACCCCAAATAGTGATGTACCTGAGCCTTCTGGCTTCCCAATCACCAGTGCCAGTGATTAATTCCATAGGCTCATTGGCTCAAAGGAGACCTCAGGGAATTTACTGGAAGCAAAAGTGATCTATCTCACTGCAATCCAAGAAACCCATGGAGTTCAAGACAGAAAGCAGCAAAGTGAAGATATTTTTCTCTTAAAAGAATTTCTATGCTGTTTAGTGACATTGAGAGAGATTTAAAAATCTGCACAGAAATCAGTTTACAAATACAGAGGCACTGAAGATAGTGGAACCATATTTTACAATGAGGCAATAGAAGAAAATAAAAGAAATCCTGACTCAAATAGGCAGAACTACAACAGAGGGGAGTCATCAGGGCTTTTTGACATAGGGCATCATGAATATTTACTCCTTTAGCATGTAGAAACAATTGTAAAAGATCTCAGGTGGTCCCTTGAGCCACTCATAGGAGTGTTGAACTTTACTGTGTCTTTGTGTTAAGTTAAATAAATTCTGTGATCGCAGAAGGGAAAAAAAAAAATCTATCACTTTATTTTCTCAGCCAAGAGGCTAGCCCTAGATTTTAGTCTAATGAAAGGTCTGAGAGGTCCTGGCCACCATGGACTTCAGTAGGAAGTAAAACCTCTAGATTTTGATCCAGAAGAAATGGGTGTGAATCCTTTATCTGATTGACCTGAAAAGTTACTTCAGCTCTCTGAGGCTTTCCTTATTTGGAAAATGGGGATCATACTGGAATTATTTACCTCAGAGAGCTGCTGTGGAGAACCATTTGGAAATATTAAAGTGTTATATAAAATAGTGAGTTATTATTATATTAGTGAAGTCTCTGTTATACCATATTTCAAAAATAGGCTTTATTAATGCCTACAGAAAGTCACTTCCCCTGCTTTGCATGGAAGTCTCCTTTGTTTATGCAAAAAAAAAAAAAAAAAAAAAAATCCAAAGCAGAGATCATGTCTAATAATAGACACTGTATTCTATCCCCATAATCTCTTCACTTCTCTTTGCTCTGAGGGAGGAAATATGTTTCATTTTTCTGAATCTTCGTGAATTTTAACATTATTCAAAGTTCAGCTTGGTTTTGTGGGTTTTTTCTCTCACATTATTGTAATCATAATATAAATTGCTTATTTGCTTCTGCTTATTTTTCCCTGCATTGGTTCAAGCATATCTTCCTATGGTTCTTTGAATTTCTCATATTCATCATTTTTTGGTGCACAATAAAATTCCATTATAGTCATATGCCAGTTTTTTAGCCATTCTCCAAACCATAGATATCTACTTTATTTCTAGGTTTTTTTTGTTACTACACAGAAATGTATAGCATATTTTTAAAAGAAATGCAATTGTGTTCCATTCCAATATATAACATAATTCAGAAGCAGGCTTACCAAGTAAAAGTCTTTCTTAATAGTTACATAAGAATAATTGCTCATTTGCATAGTAGTTGTTATGCAAATGAAAACATCTAAATTGCCAGAAAAATGTTTGTTCTCCATTCCCTTTGAAATCTTGTTTACACCAACAATTTGTTTAGCAAATTTCTTTTTTTCTTTGACATTGTAAAAGGCTATCTGCCTAGCTCTTTGGACTTTCAGAACTGGAAGAAGGTTCTTTATTTAGTTCACCCCTTCCTTACCATATCTCCATTACTCCCTTTAACTGAGGAGGTAGCAAAAGCCCTGAGAAGTTAGTGATTTGACAAAAGTTTTAGCTAATTAGTGAAATGGCTGGATCTGTAGGCTCTCTCACTTGCCTTTCAGCATGGTGCTCTTTATACATAGTGTCCCACAAGTCTTGGTGCAGTTTAAAATTATTAAAAGAATCGTTTTAAGCTTTGCTACATTAAGGCTTTAGAGATACCTTGGGTTATATTGTACTGCCTCCTTTTTTATAGTTCTGAGTAGCTTTGTCACTCATCTCCTGAGCCAGTAAAACTGCTGATGAAGATGATGATACAACTTGCTTCCCTTCCCTAGTGAGAAGAGCTTCATGGCAGCCCACTTCCTTTCAGTCATGCCATGCATTTTGAATCCAAAGAAGCAAAATTGATTCGATTCCCAGTTAGGAAACCAAATGATGCAGTTAGTAGCAGTGCAGAGAGTTGTGGGAACCCCTCTTTGGTCAGCGCAGATCCAACATGAAAGAATTCACGAACCCAAAAATTAGACTGGCAAAAGAAAGTTTATTGGCACTGAGAAGTCAGCTTTTGCTAGGAGACTGATTTCTTCAGTGGCAAGGTCCTAACAGAGAGATAAAGGTCCTAGCAGAGAAATCCTGGCAGAGAGATAAAGAGGGGTTAACGCTGAGAAGAGAATGCCTTCACAGTGGGCAGGGGGACTGGCAGGCAGCTATGCCAAAGAGAGGTGCCTTGGCATGGCATGATTCCGGCTTTTTATCTCTGCAAAGAAATGAGCCCCCAAATTGCCCTTTAATAGAAGATTTGAGACTGAAGTTTCAATTGAATGAAATTACTGCCCCTAGGCCTAGATTTCCAGTAGAATGAGACCATTTAAATTCAAGCTAAATAGGAGTGGTCCTGGACTAATTTTCAGCTCAATAGAGCATGCAGCTACTCAATAGAAATATCAGGTCCAGATCTCCAGCTAAATGAGACCACTTAAGTTTGAGCTAAGTAGGGAGTGATCCTGGGCTAATCTTAATGAAACCACTTAACTGCCCCAAGGGTGGGTCCCTGTCAGAGGAGAGTTTCAGGGCTCTCCCCAAAAGTCAAGAAGGACAGTTTCAGCCCTCCCCAATGGTTGCAACTTTGTCTCCAGAGAGTGAAAGTAAAAATGCCTATGTCTTTGCCTGCTTTCCCTACCAGCTCTAGATCTGGAGGTATGTTATTTCACTTTTATCTGACTCTTTGGGACCCTGTGTGGGGTTTTCTTGGCAAAGATATTGGAGTGGTTTGCCATTTCCTTCTCCAGCTCATTTTATGGATGAGAAAAATGAGACAAACAGAAGAAACTTGTATTCACGTAGTAAGGTCAAATTTGAACTCAGGAAGATGAATTTTCTTAACATCAGGTTTGGCATGCTATTCATGGTACCACTAAGCTGCCCTAGAGATATTTCAATTCCAAATTCACATGTCAGCCTTGGATTGTCTAATACTGCTCTCCTATTTGTCCAATTGATGTAAATTAGCTCTGAGGCCCTAGATCAGCTTCCACTGATCAAACCTTTCATCTCCCAATAGTAAGGAATTTCTCTCTTATTTTTTCTGTTTATAAGCTTTAAATAAAATACATCCAGTTTACCTTAATTTGTTGGCACAAGTGGTTTTAAATAAGTAATTGAAATCTAGTGGGAAAGCAACAGAAGAAATTATGCCACAGTTCTCTTTTATTCTGACTCAGTTTCTCTGCTTCTCAGTCCTGCAAGACCTCCCCTCTTTCTTTAACAGAATGTTTGATAAGGATAAAAGATCTTATATTTTAGAATATCAGAATGCCTCTCCCCATCCCAAGTTACCCGAATGTCAGATCTACCATCTTATCAAGATGCCTCTCCTCATCTCTGGGGTTCCTTTCCCCATTATGTCATCCCATCTTCTCCAGAGGCTCACCCTGCTCTGTCAGAGTTCCATTCTCACTCTCTGCACCCTGACTCCGCCCCCACCTCAGTCTACCCCCAGTCTCTGAGCCACTTGTATATAGGTCATTGAGAACTCGCATTGTTTGCTGGATTCTTGGAGAGGATAGTCTCATTCAGCCCTTGGATCAAACTATGGATCCATTTGGTCCCAATAAATCTCTCCCATTTAATAAATTATTATATTGTTCTCTAATCTCTATCCTGCCTCAGTTTCTCCAGCATTACAAAATAAACAAGCTTGTGTCCTAGTAACTAACCTGAAAATGGAAGAGCAACTTTTCTGAGAAATAAAGAGGAGTCACCAGATCAGTAGCTTCCTTCAACCTACTCTTACTATGCCAGAATTGCATATCATTGTGGGAGAGGCTAAATTGGCACTACATATTGATCCGTGATTATTCTCTTCAAGTAGATGAGGCAGAGTAGAGTAATACACAGAACGCTGAATTTGAAGATATAGAGTTCAAATCTAAGCACTATTTGTGTGACTTTGGGTCAGCCATTTAATCTTTCTGGGTCTGTTTTCTCATTATTACAAGTGAGACTAGACGGATTCTAAAGTTCTTTTTAGCTCTAATTCTGTGGTCCTATGAATGTAACCTCTTGGAGGGCAAGCAAGCCTCACCATTTGTGGGGAGAGTCTTCCCCCAGCACCTTGCACAGTATAGGTCACCCGATAGGGGAATAATAAATAACTTTTAAATGCAACAAATTTTAATTGGCTAAAGAGGAAGGAGTTTTGGAGTCTTTTCTTAGGCTGGCTGTGTCACCTTGAACCAAGTTACTGACCTTGTGTAACCTGGCTTTGATTTTTTAGTATTTGTAATCCCCGTAATGATTTTTACTAGCAAAGTGCTTTAAAGGGTACCATATATGCTAATTCCAATGGTTAAAATGTCCTCTTAGAACATGTATTACCACAGATGAATTAAATTATTTCAAATATAGAAGCAAAATATTGTGTGGAACAAAAATATTGGATATAATTAGACTCTCTATTAATGAAAACACTTGCATACCCCTGCCTGATTGGAAATGAAAACTTAACAGCCTCACAAGGATGGTGCTAAATATTTACATATCTGTCTGAGAGATGCACATTTTTAGATACTAAAAATATGCATTGTTAATGACTGGGAGGGAAATTCAAGGTTTAATGTAGTAATAAACTTCTATACATTTGTCTCACACCAAAGTCAAAGCCAATTTGGGGAGGTATTATCAGCAGGCCTTTGAAAGAAGAGTAACTGAAATAAACAAAGCCACCCAAGCAATTAACTTTACTAGCAAAAAGAACAAGGAACCAGAAAATACTAAACCAGGTTGGCTGCTTATTCTTAATTTATGCTATAAATAGTTCTCTTTAAATTTTTCTGCAGGGTATCTTGGGGCATTTGCATGTCTCTTGACTAGACTTGGTAGTGAATTAAATCAAAGGATAAAGTATATATATGTATCAGTATTTTTTTTTTTTTTTTTTTTTTTTTTTACTTTCCCCTCCTCTACCCTCCTTCCTATAAATTGGAGAGAAAACTGGATCAGTGTAACTTAAAGTTGGACTTATAAGGAAAAAACTGGGTAATTCTCTGCCTATCATTGGAACATATAGATTCTCCCGGCTTATACTCTTTTTGATCCCCACCCCCATCCCCTTTCCCACAGAAAATTAGTTTTTGTCCTTGGAATGGTATTCTTAAGATTATTTTCTTTTCTCTTTTTTGATGTCTCTTGTTTTTATTTCAAATGTGTCCCTTCTTCTCTACCCAGTGAGCCATTTCTTGCAATAAAATAAAATAAAATAATTTAAAAGTAGTTCAGTTAAATCAAACCAAAACAACAAATAATTTTAAAATATATGCATTGCTCCACATTTGTAATTCTTCACCTCTACAAAAGATGAAGGAGGTACATTTTCTTATCTTTTCTTTTGCAATAAGCTTGGTCATTATAATTTTGTTTCATTTTCTCTGTCCATTTCTGTGATGACCGCGTATTTTAAAATCATTCGGAGTCAGGAATTCAGGTTAAGGGAAAATCTTCAATCTTTATTCTTTGTGGAGGTGAAGGGGGATTGGAAGTGAAGGGGGATCGCGATAGTAATGTGTGCAGCTGTGACAAGAAGCCAGCCAGCAGTCTCTCCCTGCCTCTCTTCCTCCCCTCTGCCTCCACCCACTAAAATCGTCATTTCCTATACAACACATCAGGACTTGCACAAAGAATTGGCGGGGGCCATTCTTTCTCCAAGCATATGTATTAATACAGTATGTTCCAATGACTATTTAGCCTCACGTGCTTGGGACCTCAGCATCAACTCGTGCTTCAGCCTATTACATCTCCCGCTTTCTTTTGTTTTAGAATACAGGTGGTCATGCCATCCCTGACTCCTCAGGGAGGTCAGAGCCCCCAAGGGGAGGTGATCACACCCTCCCTGATTTCTCAGGAAAGGAGGTGAAAGCACCGAAAAGGAGGTGATCACTACCCCCCTGACTTCTCAGGAAGGGAGATGAAAAGCACCAAAGGGAAGGGGATTGCTAGAGGATTTCTGGGCTGAAGGGTCATATTATGCACAGACCCATCAGCATGGGAGGTATTACACATTTCATTTATATCACTGAAGTTTAAAGTCTTAAATCTTTTTTTATGAATGATCTAGGACAATCTAGTAATATAAACAAGTTATTTAGCCATCTCCTAAGTGATGTTTATCTACTTTGTTTTCAGTTCTTTGTTTTTACAAAAAGTGGCTCTAAGACCTGACCATCTTCTTTCACATCAGAACATATAGTCTTCTAGATTGATCCTTAATTTTGCTTGTTGTGGTGTCAATATAGTGCCTCTGTGAGGGCACTGTTAATACACTGAGGATTCTAGGAATCATAAAGCGTGGTCCCCTTCTGATCCTCTAGTAGCGGGAACAAGATATACACATTTTTTTTTTTTAATTGACAACTCCAGTATAGATACTCTTCCAGAAAATTTAGCATTTGGCTCTAATGCTGCTTCCAGCTGGCTTTAGTAGATTCTTAATGGACGAAAAAATGACTACTTTGATATGGCAACCAAAAAAGCACATGTGATTTGGGATTGAGTTAGTAGATGTATAGTGTTTAGTTATAGGGAAGAGATAGTTTTACACTATTCTCTCATAGTCACACTGCATTTAGACTAGTGTGTCTAGCTCTGGGTACTACATTTTAGAAGTTCAAATGTGGCCTGAATGTGACCCTGGGAAAGTCATTTAATCCTCATTTGCCTCAGTTTCCTTATCTTTAAAATGAACATAATAGTAGTATTTATTTCCCAGAATAGTTGTAAGGCTCAAATGAGATAATACTCATAATGTATTTAATACAGTGTCCAGCATGTAGTAAGTTGTCGTCATTGTTCATTCATTCATTAATTCATTCATTGAAAGGAGCAGACATTTCCCTCTTAAGAAAATTGAAGTCAAGTATTGAAATAATTTACCCAAGATTTCTCAAACACATATTGTTGTTTTGCATAGGTAAGATATTGATCTACTGGTTAATCAGCAAAGATAATTTATTAAGTGCCTAGTATATATTAGGAATTGTGCTAGGCACTAGGAATACAAAAAGATATTTAACAGTCTATACCTTCAACTAGCTTATATTCAGTAGAGATAATGCAGGAGTACACATATATAAAATAAATACAAGGTAGAATACTTTTGGAGTAGGGCAGGGTAACATTTCTTTCCCTCTAAAAACTAGCAGCTCTATAGGAGGAGGGGGAATCAGGAAAAATTTCATCTAGAAGGAATTGCTTAAGCAGAGGGGTTTGGTTTTTTTTTTGTTTTTGTTTTTTTGTTTTGTTTTTGTTTTGTTTTGTTGTTTTTGTTTTTTTGCTGAGTAGGTTAAGTGGGGTTAAGTGACTTGTCCAGGGTCACACAGCTAAGAAGTATTATGGGTCTGAGATCACATTTGAACTTAGGTCCTCCTGACTTTAGGGCTGGTGCTCTATCCACTGCAGCATCTAGCTGCCCTTTAAGCAGAGTTTTGAAGGAAATAAAGATACAGAGTGAGATGGGAGTTCCTGTCATTCATTGGGGATAGATAGTACAAAGATATAGACATTGTAGATGCAGTGTCATGAGAGGAGGGACAACTAGAAGACTAGTTTGGTTGGACCACATAGTATAGGCATGAAAGTAATTTATAGGAGGAAGGAGGAAAGGAAGCATTTATAAAGTGCTTACTCTGTGCTTGGCATTATGTTAAGTGCTTTATAAATATTATCTCATTTTATTTTCTCAACAACTTTGGAAGATAGGTGCTTTTATTTATTATCTCCATTTTATGATTGAGGAAACTGAGATAGGTAGGAAGTAAACAATTTGCCTAGTATCTTCCACCTGCTAAGTTTCTAAGGCTAGTTTTGAACTCCGGTCTTCTTGACTCTGAGCCTAGTGCTCTGTCTATTATGTCACTTATTTCCCCAATAGGTTTGGACGGGTAAAATGGTATGTAAATTAAATGAGCTTAATAACACTATAGCTTTTTACTTCTTTAAAAATTTCTTATGTGCATAGTCTTTTTGTTATGCCCATGTGTTTTACACAATTTAGCATTGAATTTCCAGTATTTTGACATGTTTTGTTTAATTCTTTATCATGAAACTACATTTTTAGCACAAATATTCAGCATACCTTTGAGAAACCATCCATTTTTCCTGGTCTAGTGTAACCCATAAGTTTTAAATGGGGCTTAAATGAAGTGAGTTCCTAAGCTTGGATATATTTATTAATTGTTAATCTTTCATGTCATGTGACTTGATGTAAGTCCATGTTTAAGCATTCTGTCTCCATTTGTGAATTTCTCTAATTATGGAATAATTTTCCTTCTCAGTATGTCAATATATTTGTCAGAGTTTGTCTTTCCCTCAATGAGGATAAGAATTCAAGCGCAATAGAAGTAAAAATTTTTTAAATATTTTACTGTTTGAAAAGATGCTCAGATCTTATAGTCTCATCTAGAGTATTCTCATAATGATTTTGATACATATTTGAATGGGGGGAAAAAAGTTCATCAATAAAAAATTATCTTTTCCCAATACTCTTTTTTTTTTATCATCCCTATTATAAATATTTTTTCTTTCTAATCTCCCATTCTTCCAATTTCAAGTTTTACTCTACATTGAAGAGGAATGGATAGCAATACTTTTCTCCCTGTCTTCTCCTCCCCAAGTATTTCTAAAAATTCTTGCTCGTTTTCTGATGATTAAATAACCTGTTTTGCTGCTTTGCCAATTCTTGGCATTGTTTTTCGTTTTTTGTCTGCAGTTTCCTTTGCTCCTTAGTACAATTGATCCTGTTGCATTGTGGGCTTTGATGGTTTTGAAATGCTTGATTTCCCCACCCCAAAAGTTGTCTTGGTATCTATGCAGTCATTGAAATGTCCTTTTAAAGAACTATAGCTTTTGCATGTATTCCTTTAAAAACCATAGAATGAAAAACAAAAGTAAGTAGTGAAATGTGTATATAGTCTGAAGACAAAATTGCACTTAGAACTAACTAAAATGGGGAAAACCAGTTCAATCTAGTTTCCTCTGGTCAACGTCAGAGGTTCTGAGTCAGTCTAGTGTTGGTAGAAGTATCCATGCATAGCCATTACTTTTACAGAAAGAAAATACATCAAAATTATTGTTTGCCTTGTCAAAATATTTTGGAGATAATCTAATTTCCCAGAGCAAAGGCCCAGCAAGCAAGTTGTGCCCTGAGCTTGTGTTGTGGACGATATCACCCTCTGGCAAAGTGAATTTGGATCCACATCAGGTGTTCATCAAAGGATTTAGCTTCCCATGTTTCCCAGGGTCATTGATCACATGTTCACAATTCCTGTTTCTTGTAATTGCTAGAAATGACATTTCTGTTCCTATCAAAGGACTCTGGTTCTATATCCTACAGAGTAATCACAACCCCCAAGACTTGAGACAGTGACTTCCCACAGGACCCAAGAATTCCTGTGTTGTTCCAAGAAATGCCAACCATGAGAATGATTGTGTTGTGGTCCCACACCTTTTATGTATGTCAGTGAACCCAGCATGAGCAGGGAAGGAAACGTCATTTTCCTCCCTGTGAAATTAATTAAACTTCTGTTTGTGTCCTGACTCTACTGTCTATAGCCTGCTCTCTTTGATTCTGGCCACCCATAGGTTAGATTTCTAGTCTAATTGACAGTATCAAGTAATTTGTGCATTACTCTAAGTTGGAACTGCATTGCAAAAATCTTTATATTTGATTTGTTTATACTAGAGAGTTACTAGAGTCAATTGAGTTGAAAAGTGAGATGGTTAGGCAGTACTTTTAGCAAATCAGTTTGGCTGTTGTGTGAGGGGGACTAGAATAGTTAGGCTGTGTGAGAGGCAACAAGGGCTGTGTGAGTGAAGAGGGACACTGTGGAGGTATAAATAACGATGCTTGTCAAGTATTTGGATATATTAAGTAAGGAGAGTCAGGAATCATGTATATAATTGCTCAAGTTGTAACCTTAAATGACCAGAAAGATAGTGGTAGTGCCCTTGACAGAAACAAGGAATTTCAGAAGAGGATAGGAGATTTTTTTATTTTTGTGTATGTAGGGGGAGTGGGGGGATTGAGGAGGAAGTTATTGAGTTTCAATTTCAGCATGCATGCATAAATGAATCAATAAAAAGGCATTTATTAAACATCTGCTGCATACAAATCATTGGACTGTTTTAGGAATAGAAATAGAAATGCAAGACAGTTACAGTTATTATTCTCAAGGTGCTCATATTTTTTGCTTTTATGAATGTAAGCTTTTTGCTAGGAATTGTCTTATTTATTGTATTTGTATCTTCAGTGCTTAATACAGTATTTGGCATGCAGCAGGTATTAAGTAAGTACTTGTTCATTAATGACTTCTAATGAGACAGATAATACATTTAGGTTTCAGCTGCAAGTCAGGTGGCAAGGCTCCTTGCCTAAGGAGGAAGGTTCTTAGGATAAAGGTTCTTAGGTTAAAGTAGCAAAGCAAATAGTGATACATCTTCTTTTATATCATTTCCATTAATAAAAACATGTACATTCTTGTCTGTCTTTTTGCCAGTGCCAAAGACTTTGGTATAAAGAATTTTCTTTTTCTGGCTTTAATAATTGTGGCTTCTGAGGAGGGAGAGGCGATAGTACCTACAAAAGAAAGTATCAGGTCATATCTTCATGAGTGTTTTAGGGCCAATCTAGGGGACTGCTGCTCTCCCCAGAGTTGTTAGTTCTATCTACCTGTTGATGGCAGTGGTCACTGTTTGATGGTGGCAGGGAAGGTAGGCCCCTTCTCCATAAAAGTTTCTCCCTTCTAATGGCTTCAAAAGCCAAGCTGGAAACAAGAGAGTGGTCTGGGGAATATTGCTCTTCTCATATGCTTTGGACTCACAGTCAGTCCTAGGATGTCTCTACCAATAGTCTGAAGGATGGTCAGGGATACTCCGTAGATGTTACTTGTCTCTCTCTCAGGCTTTCTTGATGCTTTTTCTAGGCTGGTTTGACTATTCTGTCAATGGTAGTTGGTCAGCAGATAATGTTGATGGTAGTGGGTATGGCAGACTCCTGTTCCATAAGGCCTGGGAGGAGGAGAGATCACTCCTGTCTCTGGGGATCTTGGGTTATCAGTCTGTTAGTGACAGTGGGTTAGTGTTTTGTTTTGGGAATGGAGGAAATGGTGAGCCTCTTTTTTATTTGAATTGTTGCTCTCTGAGATGTGTGAAGTAATAGACATGTTGAATTTGAGTTGCCTATGGGTAATCCAATCAGGAATGACCAATAGACTGATGGTAATATTGAGAGTATAGGTTGCAAGAGACTAGTGCTGAATAGTTAGATTTGGGATCATATGCATAGAGATGATTGATTGTTGAACTCATGAGAACTGGTGAGATCACCGAGTCATGGAGTGGAAATGAGGGAGTGTAGAGCGAGACCATGAGAGGAGCAAGGCAGAACCTTAGCTGAGGACATATTATGTATGAATAATGAATCAGCAGAAGAGATCAAGGAGGAAGTCAGACAAGTAGGAGGGGAATCTGGAGAGAAGAACATCACAAAAACACAGAGAAGAGAGAGTATCCAGGAAGAGTGGTCACTAGTGTCAAATGCAAGAGAAATCAAGCATTATAAGTATTGAGAAAAAGTATGAAATTTGGCAATTAAATTTGGCACTGATAATTTGGAGAGGGTGAGTGATGAGGTTAGAAGCCATTTTGCAAAGACTTACGGGGGTGGGGGAAGAAGACAAAGTGGAGACAATGAATGTAGGATAGCTTTTCCCAGGAGTTTGGCTGTGAAAGGGAGGAGAAATATGTGTTCTAGTAAACATTCTAGTGGATCTTTTTTTTTCAGAATAGGTAAGATACGGATGTATTTGGATGGTGTCAGGGAAGGAAACAATAGGAAAGAAGAGATTGAAAATTAATGAGAAAGAGCAGTGTTGGAGCAACCTGCTGGTGTACCTATAATATCTGGCCTTGGCAAAGGGATCACTTATTCATCACAGACTGGAGTGAAAAGTTCACCTATGGTCAAATAAGTGATGAGATGCCAGTGATGATTAGGGCCTGATGTCCTGGTGAATGGTTGGATATAATGAAGAGCAAGGTCTTTTAACAACTTAGAAAATATTGTATTGCAAATAAAACTAATGCAGTTAAAATTAGAAGAGAAGAAGGAAATTAGGGAAAATCTTTGCAATAAGTTTTTCTGATAAAGGTTTATTTTCTAAGATATATAGGGAATTGAGTCAAACTGATAAAGATATAAGAGCCATTCTTCAATGGATAAACTGTCGAAGGATATAAATAGGCTGTTTTCAGAGGAACAAATTCAAGCTAATAAGTAGCTTTTTATGAAAAGAGATTGCTAAGAGTTACAGAAATGTATATTAAAACAACTCTGAAATACCTCTTACACTCATTAGATTGATTAAGGTGATGAAAAAGAAAATCTGGGGGTGGGAAGATGGATAATGGGAAAACAAGTATTTTAATATTTTATTGTTAAAACTGTGATTTGTTTCAACCATTTCTGGAAAGCAATTTTTAATTGTTCCTAAAATGCTATTAAACTGTGCATATCCTTTAACTCAAGAATATCAGTACTGGTTCTTAATGTCAAAGAGATTTTAAAAAGGGGGGACTGGACCCATAAGTACAAAAATTTTATAGTACCTCTTTTTGTAGTCGCAAAGAATTGGAAATGGGGGGGGGTGCTTATCAATTAGGAAATGGCTGAACAAGTTATGGTAGATGAAAATGATGAAATACTATTGTGCCAAAAGAAATGATGAAGGGGATGGTTTCAGAAAAATCTTGGAAGACCTGCATAAACTGATGCAAAGTGAACTGAGCAGAACCAGGAGAACAATTTATGAAATACTGTAAAAATAATCAACTTCAAAAGACCCGGGTGGAATTCTTTATTACATTTGGGAGCCTTAAGAAATGGTTATGTTTAATTTATTATGAAGGAGAAGGGAAGGTAGAGGAGGGTGAAGAAGAGGAAGAAGAAGAAGAAGTTTAATCTGTTCCTTAAAGTATGTTAATTTTGTCAGAAATTAAGAAATATGACTATTTGAAAATATGACTATGTTCTGTGGAAATAGCCTTCCTCAACTCCCCAAATGACCAGAATCTTTTCTTTTCATTGAAATCTAATCTCTACTTAGTAGTAATGAAAAGATTAAAAATGCATGGCAATTCCATGCCCCTCTTAAATGGAGATAGGTGGGTTATTTTTTTTTTAGGTTAATGTTTTGATACTGCTTCTCTATTCAATATTCAAAACCCATATTGGAGAGAGATTTTCCATACAAAGAGTTGAATGATGTACAAGATGATTGAATATAGTGCCCTTATTTTCAAGAATTAATTGTGAAGATAACTATCTGCTGTCAGAGTCTCCAAGATGAGTGAAGAGTGATGTATTATTTGTTCCCCTTACCTTTCCTTCCTTCCCTAAGCTCCCATTTGTTTTATGGAAAGACAAAGTATAGACACATGAAGTAAAGTATGCCATGTGGGTAAAGAAATATACACTGTCTCTGGCCTGCTTTGAACTCCCCAGCACCAGAATCTCTTAATCACTGAGATCTTTTAGCAGATTGTCCAGTCACATTTTGGATCAAGAGGAAATTTGACACTAATTAAGCCTGATAGTTAATCCCAAATAGAATAGCTGCAAGTGTGAGACTGGTAAACTGAAGACTTCATTTTGTGTTCTCTTCCCTTTCTCTTTTCCCTTTTTCCCATTTCTTCCTTGCATACATTTTAAAAAATGTTTTTTCATTTTCCAAAAAGTTGTGATTTGTGTTAAATTTTGCACATAATTGTAATTCAGGAATTTAAAAAATTTAATGCCTCAGATGTATTAATGTTTTGAATTAGAAGTCATCTGATTTATTATTTTTAATAAAAAAGTAAAAGGTTGAATTTGTTCAAATGACACAAGCTAAAGGTTTGAATGACACACTTCAAAGGGCACAATTAACAATGTGATAAGTGGACAAGAGTTGAGAAGACTGTAGAGTTGAACCAAGGCATCAAAATGAGCAAAGGAGAAGAATGTGGCTAGTGCAGAAGTGTGTGAGAGAAAACAGAGGGGTCAAAGGATCAAGTGTGGACAAAGAGCAGGGTTTGGTACTGGAAGACAGAGAAAGATGGAGAGATAATAGGTTGTGATCAGAGAAGGGAATTTCACTGTGAATATGGAAATGGTACATTTGTGGGTGATGGCAAGATCAAGGATATTATCTGTTTGTGTGGCCTGCATGGGATGGAGGGGTTGCTTATGGGAAGTGAGCAACTTGAGAAACTGTGAGGTCGGGGTGTGAGGAGAGAGTATTAGAATATGTTGAAGTCCTTTAGAATGAGGGCAGGAGTTTGGGAGGCAAAAAAGATTGTGAGAGAGGTACTGAATTCATTGAGAAATGAAGGGGTGTTCTACGAAAACAGTTATCAGGATTTTAATTGCATGGTAGATGTGGATTTCATGGAACTCAAAGTGGAGAAGTATTAAATGAGAGTTGTGGAGGAGGAATCTGAAATTGACTGTAGGGGACAAGGAGTGTTCTAACTTGCCCACTTTGATTATGAATCAAGAAACATAGTGAGTGATGGAGGCCTTAATATCAGGAGAGAGCTAGGTCTTAGAATGAGAACATATAAGGAATAAAAAAGGAGATTTAAGATGAAAGTAAAGGTCTATTGAGCAGGTGTTTTAGAGGGCACATTGGAAGGGGCAAGCTGAGTTTTGATTAGGTTGAGGGGGATGGGAACAAGGAGTTGGGCAGTGGGAGATAAGGAATAAGCTTTGAATGATGCCTTCCAAGGATTTAGAGTCATGGGGATTGGGAGGATGTGGCCAGGTAAGAATTTGTTAATCATTACATGAAAAATTCAAATTTTAAAAATCAGTTGTATTATAATCTAAGGGTAGTGCCATTGACTAGGAGTCAGTCGACCTAAAGGAGAAGTCTGTGAGACCATGTAACCCAAAAGAGGGAAGTGATGTGCCCAGATCGCATACCTGGGATAAGAATTTAGGTTGATTGACTGTCATGTGTGAGGTTCTGGAGCACATCACTTCCCTCTTCTGGGATAGATGATCTCATAGACTTCTTCTAGCCCTAACATGATGTTGGGATGGGGTTAGAGACTGAGCCTTTGATTTCATTAATATATAAAACTTTCAGGTGAGGAAAAGAGGTTGACCTCTTTTCTGCAACTTAGAATATTGCCTACAGCACTGAGAAATCACTGCCTGACCAGGATTACCCAGCCAGTATGTATTAGAGGTGGGATGCAAACCTGAATTTTCCTGGTTTTTAAGTTGATGCTATTTGTTATGCCATGGGGCCTGTCTGGAATAACTCTGTTACTTCAGGCTGGTTTATATTCCCTAACATTTGGTAGATTCATATAGTTGGGGGAAATGGAAGGCTTGCTGGTAATGCAATGGGTTTATAATATGGAAGTAACAACAACAATGAAGTATCTAGGATTTATGTAGTGACTTGGGATTTGCAAAACTACATATAAGTAATTTCATTTGATTTGTCATAGCAACCCTGTAAGGTAGGTGTTATCATCACTTTCTTTTTGCAGATGAATAAATAGCATGAGATATTGTCCAGGGTCACAGAGCCAGTAAATATCTGAATAGGATTTGAATTCAGATCTTCTTGTTGTCAAGTCCTATTCTCTTATACACTGTAGCACCTGTCTGAAAGAAAAGAATGGATGTTTTTTTGTAATTTACCCTGACTTTCTCAACCATCTTTAAGTGTGAGCTAGTTATCTGCAGCTGAAAAGATGCTTTAGATATAGGTGACAAGGGATCACAATTGCTAATCCACTTGATGGTACATTTTGTGTAAGCTTTAGTTTTTACAGTGATAGATCTTGTGGTTTACTTAGATTTGGGTTGAACAACATTAGAAAAAAATATTGAATTCAGAGACTTGTTCTTTTAATTCTAAATTTTAGTAGTTCTGTGACAGTGAACTAGCCTTAGTTTTCTTATCTGTAAAGTTGTGAATGTTTTAGTATATTCCACTGAATTTAGAAGAATTTGGACATGTTAAATTTTAGCTTGATCACAATTTATTATTATTTAAATGGATATCAAATTAAGTAATTTGGACGCTTTTAGGTATAGAGATATGTTACATTTGTGGAATTTATGTATATATATCAACAAACTGTTTCATGGATTGCCATCACCAAAGGATTCATTACCAAGGGGCCAAATGAGCTTCTCTGTAATTAAATAGGCTGATCCATAGAAAGTAGGGTCATATCTGAATTGTTCCTAGCTTGGTAGACCCTTCCAGAACTTATTCTCTGTTGGCATAAATTAGAGAATCTCATGTCATTTCCATGCTGTGATAGTTCAGAACTTGAAACAAGGTGTACATAAATCCATCAGTATGGGAGGCATTACACATAGTTACATAAGCACATAGCAATATAACACAGGCTAGTAGTAATGTAACAAACAACATGAATTAATATGAGAATTTACACATTTACACATTGTCCATTAGTTCATGATTCCTGTAAGCTTTGAGGTAAACAATTTTTCATATACAACATTATACATGTCCATAAGTCCTAAAAATAGTCCAAAAGAAATCCATTGTCCATTAGTTAATGTGCCAAGAATCCAATAATTCCTGTAAGCTCTGGAGTACTGCAATAGTCTCATCAACAGTTTTTCATCTCAAGGAAATGATTCTTGCTGGTTTTTCAACAACTTGAAATAGTTTCATCTTGTGTTAGAAATCCAATGATTCATGAAGATTTTAAAGTTATTTTAACAGTCTCATTATCAGCCATGCTCTTTCAATATCAGATGTTTCTTGAATCTTCAACTTTGTTTTGAAGAACTTGAAATGGTCTCTTCTGTTTACCACTTTTGGGATTTCTCTTCATCACCTGGTAATTACATTGGAGCTGTTTGCACTGGACACTGCCCTGTTGGGTTGAAAAATCTGTATTCTCTCCAACTGTAATCCTGATTACTTTTCTTGTTGATTAATGAGGAGTCCTGAATTTCTAAAGACTCTCTGGGTGTAAACTCAGCTGCCATCCTGCCCCACCTGTCCTTTGATTGATACTTAGGAGTTGGGCCCTGCCTCTCACTTCTCTGGGTCAATCTACATTCAGAGGCCCAGTGAAAGCCTTGATTACATTTTGGACATGGGGTTTTGGGTTTTCTCTCACCCTGTCTTCCCACTCTATCTCCATATCTACAATGAGCTCTCAAATGTCCAACTTTAACACACTGAAAACATCGACTAGTTTCTCTAGAAGTCCCTTGCCAAGAGGGACCCTGTCTTTCCATGTTCATCATAGTTTGGGTATAATAAGCATTTGTCCCCACTGTGGCACACCGTCTTATGATCTCCTCTAAAGGAGCATCTTAGTCTAGTCCCCATATAATTGTTTTGCAAATCTGATTGGCATTTTCCTTAGCCAGATGTCTCGTCATTATTTCTGTAGCAGCATTATCTCCAATGGTTCTGATCACAGCTGTTTGCAAACATCCCACAAAATCTGCAGAAGGTTCATTGGGACCTTGCTCTATTTTTGTGAAAGCTTCCCCTCGATCTTTTTGTCCCGGGAGAGAACACCAAGCTTTTATTACAGTCTTAGAAATTTGCTCATACACTATTATGGGATAATAAATCTATTCTGAATTCTCTGCATACTGACCTTCACCAGTTAGTTGGTCAAAAGTGATTTGTCCAATAGCTCCTGTTTGCCTGTTGCGTTGGGCTTGAATCCTACATAATTCATGAAACTCCGAAAGCCACAACAAATTTTGTCCCAGTTCCAAGGATGTTCTCGATATGGATTTCCAATCATTTAGGGTTAAGATTTCATAAGACAAATTATCTGGTAACAGCTTAACATAAGATGATGTAGCCCCATAAAGAGTGCAACCCTTTTTCAAATCTTTAATTTTTTCCAAATTAAAAGGAGTGTATCTTCTCTCTTTTTGACCTGAAGGGTCAATCTTTTCAATCACAGGATATGCATGTATAAAATCAGATATATCTTCTTCTTTATTTTTTGCTTTAATTAATGCTTCTTCTAATCTTGTCATATTCTGCTTCACAGGAGAAGCTGACTGTGTTTCTGCCTCTCTCTTCCTCTTCTTCCTCCACCCATGAGGGGGGAGGGTCATGAGATGAGGAATGATCTAATTCCTCCTGCTGTGAAGTATCACACTCAGAATTGTACTTAACTCCATTCTTATCTGAATTTTCCTGCTTTTCACCTAGTTTAGTTGGCACTTTCTTCTTTTTCATTTTAACACTTAAATAACTTCTTATAGCCAGTTGTATTAAATTATATGTATTAAATATGTCTTTAGAAATTGAGTTAGGGCCATTTTTATTACAGAATTGACAAAGATCCTCTCCTACTAAGTTCCATTCATCTAGATCCAATTCTTTCTCCAGAGAGAAACAAGGGCATATGTTCTTAACAGTTTGTAAAAGTTCAGTGATCTGCTCCATAATTATAATCAAACCTTGGCTTTCCATAACTTGGACAATGCTCTCTAAACATTTTTCTTGTACAGAAACAGAAGGCTGTTTTCTAAACATCTGTCCCATCTTAGCTGAAATTCCACTTTAACTCTTTTAACAAAATTTCTTTGTTGTACTCACTCTAATTTCTGGGTTGAGGAGACGTTTCTACTCGATCAGGGTCACAGGCTTTTCCACTGAAATCAGGATCGGAGCTTTTCCGCTGAAATCCACTGAAGGGCCTGTCAGCCCCACGTTCAGGGCGCCAAAATGTGGTGTTTTTTATCACCTAGCTGTGTTTTTGAAAAAGGTGTTCAGATCTTTTATTGTGTCCTTCAATATAGCCCGATTAGTTCAGGCTTATCTCTCTGCCTGGTTCCAAGAGCTCTTGCAGCTTTGTCCTTGGCTTCTGCCTCTGCTTTCTTCAGCCTCCAGCCAGCACCCAGTTGAAAGATGCAATGAATCTCTCTTGCCTCGAAGATAGGACTTGTAGGCTTTCTTGCAGAGTGCTCCTCCCTGACTCCTGGGAATGCTACCAAGTAACTCTCTCAAGTAACTCCCCCAAGCTCTAACAGCTTCCTGTATGTATATGATCTCCCAAAGGTTAACTCCTCCTTCTGGAGAGAGAGGGATTCTGGGTTATCTCCCAGAGTGCTCTCTAACCTTAAGGGAGGTGTGAATCCGGATATCTCATACTAAGCCTGAAATCTCCCAAACATATGAACTCCATTGAGTACTTAGATACTTATGAGCTCTCTAAAGGTGTGAACACAAGCATTGTTTCCATCAGTTGTACTTAGTACCTTGTTTCAAGTTCTGGCCCAAAATATCTTCTTCTAAGATCAAATCAATCATGTTGAACCATGCCAAATTGGATAATTATTGTCTCTATCAACTCCAATGGCTTAACAGTTTGTAAAGATTCCAACAGGAGGACTTTCTCAAAAATAATTAAATATTAAGAATTTCACATCTATGGAATTTTGTGATACTTATAGGCAGCTTATGAGGGTAGCAATGCAAAAATTATTATGCCTATTTTATAGATGAGAAAATCGAGATCCAAACAGGTTACATGACTTATTTAAGATTGTACAAGTGGCAGAACAGAGAACAGAATCCAGATCTTGTGACACTACCTCTACTGTTTGAAAAGTCTTCTATATGTCACTGGCTGTGTGCAGACTGAGCTTCCAGAGCAAAATGGTACAAAGCTACCAGAGATTCAGGATAGATGGAGGCCAGATAAATAAAACTGAGTTGAATTATTAGAATTACAGAATTTTAAGCAAGAAGAATTATTTTAAGATTATCCAACCTATCTCTTCACATTACTGATGAAGACAATGAGTCCCCAAAGAGCAGAATACCTTACCCTACTTACCTGGCTATGCCATTAACTTATAAGATGTGTTAGTGATAGATTTGGGACTGGAATCTCTTGGACCATTTCTCTTTCTAGTTTATCACATATTAAGCAGAGAGTTATATAACTGGCAGGTGCTATTGCCATATCAGAATGAAAAATACTTCTGATTGATTGCCAAGTACCCCAGAAGCATGTTGTTGGCATTTATTTATCTTTGTAGGCTATAAAGGTAGTATCTCTTTTACTCTAACTTAGTACAGTCAAAAATATAAGCTACTGAAGGGTTAACCTTCAAGGGTCCCTGTCCTGATAGGGTATAAAGAATTCTATCCTTGTAACTGACATCAAAGAGGTACAGCTGCTACTAGAGTCCCAATTAGTCCTTTTCCTATTTAAATAGGACTCCTGTAAGTTGAATCTTGAAATAACTATGTTGTGATCAGACTTTGCAAGAGCAGGAAAGACGGTCTCTTTTCATAATTACAGTCTCCTTAAACTCTAATGATCTGTTTTTCACTTTTTGCTGATTAGATAATAAATGACATTATAGACTGTTGGAGGAACCAGCTCAATTTGTTGCTGCATTCATTTGCTGTTTGGGTGAACAATTTTAGGCAGTTATTTCCATAATTATCATAAACAGTCTCTATTTACAGATTGGTGGTTTGTTTTTGTTAAGTGTTGGAACAAGTGCTAGTTCAAGTTAAATTCTAATAGTGGAGAAAAGAGGCTTTGATGGTAAGGTTTTTTGTTTTTGCCTGATTTCTCTGCTGTCTGGCCATGAAGCTCAAGATTGGTTTTCAGTCAATTTGGTGACTTCTGTTTTCAGTAATGGAAGATTCAATGAAGGGTAACATGTAGTGTTCTCCACATTTAGTTACAGTACTACCACTCATGAAGCTGAGAGTAATCTCATTAAACTATTGTTGTAACCTAATATACTTTAATGTTCTTCAGAGTAACCTAATAGAACAGTGTCTAACATTTGTTTCTGTCCTCCCTCATTTTACATTTGGCTCCTGACTTTGTCCTAGAATATCCACTTCTCAACCAGTCCATGCAATGGAGCTGTGATCTCGGTATGTTTATTCCCTCCAGAAATGCTAATTGGAATCCATCAATTTCTGCTTATTCTGTGCCATTCTTGTCTATATCCTTTCATAAATAGATCACAGAAGACCTGTCCAAATTGCTGAGGTCATTTGAATTCTTTTGCAGGCTACCAGTAAAACATAGTGTGTGCCCATCTTATTTTCTTCAGTCATACATTTCTCTGATTACATCTTTTACACTGCTGCTCTGTAATTTCTAATTTGTATTATGCTGCAATCAGTTTATCATTTAAGATTGCCCTTTGAGGGATGCTTAACTTTAGTTTTTTGTGTAGTTTAGTTTATTTCATGACTCATGACTGAGTAGCATCACCAAAACAATGTTGACTAAAAGAATTTTTAAAAATTTTGAATTTTCTAAAAGCAATTCATTTTCCTCATCTCTTCCAATCCAGTTCTGGGATTGTTCATACACAATGTTTATTTGCAGTGTGTGTATGGAATAACCAGCCCTATAGATTTCCCATCTAAATGCATATCGTAGTTTGGACATTAGCTATTCTTCATTCAGTTAGTTTTTCCGTGCAAGTAGGCTAAATTTTTAAATAATTGTAGGTCTCATTTAAAAGTCTTTTCAGTATTCCATACCTGGACTCTGTCAGCATAATGTCACTTAGAAACAGAAACTATCTACACCACACCATCTACAGACTTTCCCCTTTCCATTTGCATTCTCTGCAGAAGCTCATTTACGACCATAGCAGATATCTGAACCAAGAGTACATTTTCCCGTTTGCGGAGCTGATCTTCAAAATAAAAAAAACAAATTATACATTTTTTGGGGGAAAACTTCTATGATTGTGATATATGCGTGGGAAATAACTTGTTAGAGATGAGCTTTGTTTTGCTCAACTGAATCAAATGCTTTTAAAAATGGGCAACAGTCTTCTGTGAGAATATTACCTTTCTTCTGTATCATTTTTCTAGTTAGTTGTAGTTCCCTGTCCCCCACCTTCTCAAAGAAAAAAGTAGCTTTTCATTTATATGTTCTTAAATACAATGAGATCTTACATTCTTTTATTATTTATAGCTGAAGTGACGATATCTGCTATGTAATGAATTTATGAAAACTCACTTATTTTCCTTCTTATCTTCAAGGATACTGTTAATATATGTAGATCATTATAAACAATTAATATAGGTAAAAAAAAGTAGATTTATTGGTTGGTAGTCATTGATTCTCTTTTGGTCATATTTTATTTTGGGGAAGAGGAGTAATAATAAATCCTGAGAGTTTGTCTACACCTTTGATATGTTCCCTTCTTTCAGACAATTTGCACTCAATCCTTTGACACCTTCAAAATTGTGTTCCTGCCAGCATAAATCTTTTCTGTGTATATTTGGCCTACTCCACTTTTTTTTTCTCATCTTAATTTTTCTTCATTTTCATTTACTCACCAAATACTTCAGAAAATGTAAGTTCAAAGGTAGTAGGATAACTCCATTGTCTATGATGGTGCAAAGAATTTGTTGCAAAAATTTTTATACAACTTTTTCATTTTTTATCTATTTGTTCTCATTCTAGTTTCATCCTTTAAACATCTTTAGGATGATTATTTAATTGAGTCTTTTGCCAAAATATCTTTTATCTTTTTAAAATTTTTATTTTTTAAAAGTTCTTTTTAACCTAGCTTCAGCCTATCTTTCAAGCCTTATTGGATACACTTAGCCTTCTGCAATTCAGACAGATTGCCCTTCTCTATAATTCCTCATTTCTGGTTTATCTTTCCATATTATGTTCAACATTGATTCTTCCCATTATTTGTCAGCATGATGTCACTTTGCATGCCAGTTTGCATGTTACATGGTAAAACCTCAAAATTGTTTTAATTTTCATTTCTCTCATGTTTTCGTATGATCAGTTTTGGAATTCTATTGATATCTATCCTATATTTCCTCATCTGGGCAATGACTCTTAATGTTATATATTCATATCCATTTCTTGCATATCAGGTATCTGACTTTTGCCATTGATATTTGATGCATACATTTTCGCATTCCACTGTTCTTGTCTTATTCTTTCTTCATTGATGTTGTTTATGCAAAAGTTTTTGCTATTATTTTCATGGTGGTGTTGAGCACTGTAATAATATGGGGTGACCATGAAATGTTTCTTCCTATCTGTGGTTATATAATAATACAGTTCTGCACTCTTCTTTATTTGCTTCTCCAAATATAAATTCTTTTATTTCTTTTGATTTTATGTGTAGTGAGAGTCACAAAGATTAATATGATGATTTTTTTCCTACCTTTACAATATCTCAGGCCATGAGTGGGGAATATAGGAGACAGTCTGGCTGAGTTGCAGAATACAGAAGGCTGAGTTGTATTCTCCTCTTACTCTACTTAACATAGCTACATTTTAGTTTAGGACCTTATGACCTCTTACTTAGATTATCGATAGCCTCGATTAATGTCCATGCCTCAGATCTCTCCCTAAGTCAGTTTAGATAGATAGATAATTTATCATATGTTATAAACACTGTGCTAATTCTAAGGATATAAAAACGAGACAATCCCCACTGTAAAGGATCTTATTTTTAAATAGGGGAAAACAAAACACAAAGAGTATCAAAAAAACAGGCATTATGGGAAGAGGAACAAGCTGTCCAATATAGAGAAAGAGCAGACCCCAGACAATGGGCTCGACATGAATGAAGTGAGCAATATGGCCAGGACTCCTCATGATAGGCCCTCCTAAACAGAGGTTCACCAGACAAGTGAGTAGACCTCAGAATGGAATCATCCTGAAGTCCTCAGGGGGCTGGGTAGCTTCTGTGGAGGAAGAGCAGACTGGAGAATGAGCTAAAAGTGAGGTTCATCTTATATATTGCTACCAAACTATTATTCCTTAAGTGAAGATCTGACCATATGACTCTCCTGTTCAGCAAGCTCCAATGGCTTCCTGTTACCTCTAGGATAAAATAGAAACCCCTCCATATAGGATTTTTTGTTTTGTTTTGTTTTGTTTTTGCTGAGGTAATTGGTCCTCCTGACTTCAGGGCTGGAACTCTATCCACTGTACCACCTAGCTGCCCCTTCCCTCTATATAGTTTTAAAGCCTTATATAACCTACCCACAATGTGGTTTTCAGTCATTATTTATCCTATTTTACTCTGATTTTGTCAAACATATTCATCTCCCATCTCTGTGCCTTTTCACTAGCCATCATTTGTGCCTGAGTACCCATCCTACTTAGTTCCTAGGGCTCTTCCTTTGAGATGCAGCTCAGGCATCATCTTCTGCATGAAACCTTTCCTCATATGGCTAAACTGCTATTGTCCCTTTTCCCTTACTTCCTTCTGTGACTGTAGTGTATATGAATGTTGTATGTATCTATCTCTGTCTATGTACTCATATGTATAGATATTTAAGGTATACTATATATTAATGCTGAATATAACTTTATCTGTATTCCCCTTATCTCCCCCTCCTCTACACACACATACATACACACTCCCATATTACTAGAAATGACTAGAAATCTACATTTAAAGAGATAAGGGGAGAGACCACAAATCAAAACTGGCATTTCCTAATCATCATTATAATTTAAGTTTTGGAATCTTCCAAGCAAGTTGAATCTCAAACTGGACTGAGGCCCGTTTTCTATTTTTATTTGCTTTGTAGGTAACCATGGCCAAAGAATTCATCACCAGGTGAAGAACTTAGTGGTCTTGAACCTTTCTCTTTTTAGCTAGGCTGGTCCTTGTAAAGCAGTCTTTTCTAAGAATCATCTTTGATTTCTTTGCAGCATAACAGAAGCTTGCATAGCCTTTAAAAAATCAGGATCACCTTTACACCAAGATAAAACATTAAAGTGGGACTTTATTCATGGGTAATAGTGATGGGAGGCAAGAATAATTGAATTTCTGAAATCAAAGTTTTAGAGCTCATGTGTGGCATAAAAAGAAAGTCAGGAGACTAATCTTAGATTAGTCACTCTTGGCTTTTTCTTCCATTGTAAAACAAGGTATTTGAATTTGATGACCTCAGCTTTCTTGTTTGAGCTTTAGGTGCTACCCTGCCACCAACCTCTCACAACCATATCTAGAATGATGACTCAGTATGAAACTGCCACAAGATCTAAGGAAACAAGGATTAAGATAAAAAGGGTTACAACCTTGTTGAATACATCACTTCCTTTGTCCCTGGCATTTTAAATAATTGCGGTTTTATTTTATATTGAATCAAATTCCCAGATAGTACGTTTTGAAATAGAAGATCTGCATAGAAATTTCTATACATTAAAGCTAATTTGTATGGGTTTAAAACAGTATTTTGAGTTTATATTTAATCCCCTGTATATTTCTAGACACTTGTTGATTGGCAATTTTTGTTCCTTAAAAATAATCCTTAAATTTCATTAATGAAATATATGTCTTTTTGTCCTCTTCCCTCTTCCCTGATTCACTGAAACATTGCTATAGTTGAATTTTCTCACACTTAATTAGAATGAACCCAATATTCTTTTCTTTTTTTTTTTTAAGTAAAATTACACGTATAAGACATCAAGAGAAATCGTGAGCAGCCTTAATATTAGAATAGAACAATTGGATGCATCCAGTTTTGCTTAAAAGTGAAACTTATTTTTTAAAAAAGCCTAACCCCTGGCACTAAAGAACTGATTTTTCTCAGTGCTTTGTACCTTAATTATAATGAATGAAATTTTCTACTGCTTTCCTGATAAGGATCTGGAGAAATTAAGACTGTACAATGTATGAATTCCCAATCCCTATATTTATGCACACCTGCATTTTTGATTTCCTTCACAAGCTAATTGTACAATATTTCAGAGTCTGATTCTTTTTGTACAGCAAAATAACATTTTGGTCAGGTATACTTATTGTGTATCTAATTTATATTTTAATATATTTAACATCTACTGGTCATCCTGCCATCTGGGGGGGGGGGGGTAAGAGGTGAAAAATTGGAACAAGAGGTGGCAATTGTTAATGCTGTAAAGTTACCCATGTATATATCCTGTAAATAAAAGGCTATTAAATTTAAAAAAAAAAAAAAAAAAAGACTGTACAATGTAGCACCTTTGTTTCCTGTTAATGAAGCCTGCACACAGTCCTTATGCATCTTTTATTTATATTACCTTTCTTTTGTATCACTTCACTTGTTGGATGGATATAGGTCCTTCATCTTCCCTGTTTCTGCTGTTTCAAAAAAGGGGACTGTCATTCATAAATGCATGTCCTTCCTCTTAGGAAACTCTTTCTAACTTTTGTTGTCAGAATAAGGCTGGCTTCTGATTTTGTTATTCTCAAGGCAAGGCCGGCAGATTTGTGCCTTTTCTTGGTGAAATTATCACTTAATAATTAGGCATTTGTTTCTTCTAACAGTATTACTATTGATTTCTTGAATTTGTATTATATTTTATAGTTTTCAAAGCATTTTCAATTCTATTACTGCATTGTATCTTTAGGGAAGTTACAGAAGTTGGGTGTGGTATAGTAAAATTAGGACCATTTTACAGATGAGGAAAAGGAAATTCAGTGAGTTGCCAAAGGTAGTTTAGCTAGTTGAAGGGCTGGAAGCAAAACCAAAACATGGTTTTTAATTTTTTGCCTTTTTCAGTGTTATATTTCCATTCTCTAGGACAGTGACCATCCTGTTGTTTTTTTTTAAACCAAAGATTTTGATAAGATCATAAACCAAAAATCTGACAGGTTTATGAAAGTACATGAGGCCAGTCAGTTGCTAAAACTTATCATTTCTACATTTCTCTTTCCACAGCATCCTTCACAGATGTCTCTTTTTTTCCCTCGACAGCCACCATCTAGGTCAGTCATCATCACTTTTTGCATTACCCTCATTGGTCTCCCTGTCCCAAGTCTTTCCCCATTCTCCAGACAGCTTCTAAAATGACTTTAGAGTGCTTTGGCACCACCATCTCCACTTTCCTACTTAAAAAACTCCCATAGTTTCCTAAGATAAGCTTATTATAAATTCTGTTTAGCATTTAATACTCTAGCGTGACCCTCTTCCTCATTTAATAGTCTATTTGCCTATTTTTCTCAATATACTTTGGTCCAGTCATGTTGGCCTGTGTGCTGTTAGTCAGATGGTGTTCTACTGAATCTCCGTGTCTTTGCATTGACTAGCCCTCAAGCCTGCCTCTCCTAGTTTCCTGTTAAGACTTGGCTTAAATTTTGTCTTCTGCTGGAGGCTTTTCTTGGTCCCCTTGGCTTCTCTTGCCTTCCTAAAGTTACTTGGGTATACTTTGTATTTTCCCCAAATAGAATGCCAGCTCCTTTCAGAAGAAAAATTTTTTTTTTGTATCATGTAATAGGGGTTTAATATATGATATAAGGTATGAAATATTGATCAAGAAATAATATCTTATTCTCTTTGTGTTTTGAGGATTTTGTTGCTCTTGAATGGGACTGATTGAAGTATTTCTCATTATTGAATCACATGATGCCTGTTCTCAGAGCTGGGACCCTGGGTCATATGATCTCTGGAGGGATGAACTTTGAGCCCTGGGATACAGGAAGTTAGTGAAGTTGCAGGAAGTGATGTGACCTGTGGGAGGCAGACAACATTGGTGACCACTGGTCAAGGATGGTTATGTCCTTTTAGTCTAACCAATGAGAAGGCTCAGGTCTTTTGCTTTTAAGTCCTGGACAAGGTGCAAGCTGGCCAGATTCCAGGAGCACATGGCAGAGTTGGGATGGCTCCCAGGTGTGTCTGGGCCTCTCCCTGCAGGGATTAAATAAATGCTTTCTCTTTGTACCTGAAGATGTCTCTGATAGTTAATTTGGGAAAGGGGGTCTTGCACTCATCCCATACACTCTAAACTTGCTTCTGAGATATTTTGATTATTTTGACCATCAATTATCTTTTTATAATTTACTTGGGCAGTTTCACCAAATATCAGTATATACATTATAGGAATGAAAGACTAATAAGTTTTAGTTAGTTTCATCTCCCTTTTTTGGCAAATAAGAGTTTGTATTGAATGACCATATTAGTGTGTGGAAAGGTGAACTTACAGATTAAGCACATATTGATCAGAGACTGTTCACTAAAGTAGCTCAGGCCTATAGGCCCCAGTCATGTGATTTTAGATAAGACCTGGACTGCATTCCTTTGTCCAAAGAAAGAATTAAGTGGCCGAAGCTGTATATCGCCTTTTCTACTGCATTCCACTGACCAAATAGGGAGATAAAGGTTTATGTAATTAATCACAACCTATAGAGGGTGGGATTTTGGGGGTTCTTTGTCTGAAATGTATAAAAGCTGTAAGCATCTTCAAGTGAATGACTCTTCTCCTGTGGGTATCTTTGCTGTCCTTTTGGGCCCACAGGCCAGGACGGTCTGCTTCTCGAGATTCTAATAAATTCTTTCTGTACATCATTTGGAGCGACTCCTGAGCAGTCAGTTTGGGTAGGTGCAATTGCCCCAGACATTAGCAATAAGATATGGAATGTAGATTAAGCAGGATCTAAAAAAAATATTTATTGTTGCCAGTCTCTTCCATTTGACCCCATTGTGTCCATTGTGGAAAAAAAATCTTACTGGAAATTATACACACTAAAATTAGTGGGATGGAATTTACTAACATATATATATATATATTTTTAAGTAGGAGAATAGTTAATTTTTTAAAACTTATGTCATTCATATGCAACTTTATTGCTTTATTATGCGTATGTTAAGAGTGACCTTAGCCAAGACCCAGGTATAATTGACTTCTCCCTCCCCCCCAGTGCTGACTTCTCACTAAACTTTTTTTTTTAAAAATATGCTTTATATTTTAACATTCATTGAAAATTCTGATTTCTAAAATCTCTCCTTCCAGTGCTTCCCCCATACGTTGAGAAGGCAAGCAATATGAGGTCATGCAAAAATATATTACTGTATTTGTGTAAAGCTTTTTTCCATAGTTTAGGCTAAGAAAGATGGAGTTAGGTTGTATCCATGAGTTTATTCCTCCTAAGAAGACAGACTTGTATAGACAATTAGAACTGAGCTGAGGGTGGACATAGACAGCAACATTTATGAAGACCAAATCACAGGGGAATGGTATAATGGCATAGTGGTCTAATTGGGTTATCAAGACAAAAGTCACTGGTCAGGGGATGGGGTTAATCACATAGTGGCTTTATCAAGTTATCTCTGGGCTGGGCTCATTTTCAGATGTATCATTCCCGTGTCAGATTTGACCAGAGCTGGGGATCAACATAAGCCAGTCTGCGTTGGTTCTGTGGCATAACAGGGAATTTCAGGTTCATCATTTGAATATTTCTGATATGCCCAGATTAAGAAATGCTCAGTTTTCCTCCTGCTTCTGATTTCCAGGTCAATCTGGCTTCCTCAGCAATGTAAGGGAGTTTGAGCAAATTACGTTGCTGCACAGCACCACACCCATCACCACTACCAAGAAAAATAAAGTGAAGAAATTATACTTTTATCTGTACTCAGAGTTCATTAGTTTTCTCTCTCGATGTGGATAGCATTTTTCATTGTGAGTCTTTTATAATTATCTTGGAATCATTGTATTAATCAGACTAGCCAAATCTTTCACAGTTTATCATCTTACATTATTGCTGTTACTGTGTACAATGTTCTTTTGTGAACCTTCTTTTTGGTAGTACTTAGGGGTTTACAGTTTATTTTGGGGGTATTCCACTAGAATTTTAAGTCTCTTTTGCCCAGAGCCAGTTTTAGTATTAAACCAGAAACATTACAATATAGCTATTTTTATTCTGAAAGTTGAACTAGAACAATATGAAAAAGTGTATGTTTTACCCTTGAGTACTATATAGATTTGTCAATAGAAATACAAATAGAACCCTAAGGAATAAGTTTATATGTAAATCACTGATTTTTAAGTCTGTAAACATACAGATATTTAAATACTGGATTGTGTATATATGTAATATGTATATGTGCATATATGTGTGTATATAGATATATATGCACATATAGACATTATATATGTGCTTCAGTGAAAGAGACCAGAACAAGTTTACACTGAGCTTACTTTTAACAGGTGTGACACAAACACCTGGTATAAGGCATTTGTCAGTACCAAGATCTAGATGGCTTAGGATGGTCCAGGTCACATCAAAAGATCCATCATTGCTTCCTCGCTAGCAGTATTGAGCTGATTGCTTTGAATGCCTTTAGTGGCTTTTCAGTTTGAAAAGAACAAATTTGAATTAAATAAATTGATCCATTAACCTATTACAGGAAGGTTCATAGTCTACTTTGGACTCTCAAACCAATTCAAACAAGCTTGACTAAACCACATTCAGATATAAATTCAGGGTGATATGTAGACTGTAAAGTGACCATTAACCAACTTCCATTGTTTATAGAAGGAATGCACTTAATGCTGTTTCATGCTGAAAGTACTTTCCACTGTGGTGTTTCAGTGCAATGAAGTCATTGATCAGATAAAAATTACCAGTTACCAAGTAAGTGTTTCCTGGGCTGTAGGGTTTATGAATAATGTGTTCTCCAGTTAAAAACAGCACTTTAAGCAATTGCTTAAATCTAACCATTTGGGAAGGGCTAGGAAAGATCTTCATGAATAATTTCTTTGCAAAAGAAAAGATCAAGAGATCTGAAACACCACCCTCATCACCATCCCTGCCTTTTCTCTGTATCCTCTCCCCACCCCCCACTCCCTCACATTAGAGCTTATTATTTGGAAGAGACAAAGAAACAAACCAGATAGTCTATTCTGTGTGTCTTGTGTGTGTATGTGTGTGTATATATATGACTAACATATTTAGCATCAGGGTATTTTGGCTTTTACTTTGAAAAAAAATACTGTTCTTGTATTACAATGAGGTTAAAATAAAGACTCAATATAGAATTGCTGGAAGGGTAGCTGTATTTCAGATTTAACATTGAACATTCATTAGCATAGTACCATGGGAAGGTTTGAAATATAGTTAATATATCCTTGTATTGAAAAGGACTCCATCAAAGCAGACCAATTTGATCCCCTGTGCTTAAATATTATGCTTTGCATTTTCTAAAATAGACTTATCATCTTATAGGAATTATAGGTCCTTGATTCAAGGCCCGATAAGGAAAGGAAGTAGTTATGTATAAGTAAAAATAAAGATATCAGATTCCTTTCTCTTTTTTATTTCCTATTTTCAGAAATTCCTAAATATCTAACCTCTCAAACTATCTGAAATAAGACCTATTCAAACGATTTTGTAAATATGTGACTCTTTTCTATTTAATTTTTCTGGTAAGTAAAGAAGACAATATTAGAAACTGAATTTTTTTTTCTGGTTAAAGATATTTTTCATTGTCCTTGATTGTTGAGAGAATTTATATCAAGGATTGTTAAATCTATTTTTTCTTTATTCCAAAAACCTGCATTGTTGAGGCTTGGACCATCATTAAATACTTCTTTTATCTAAGAGTCACATTTTTATCAATCTCAATTCAACTATTTGACAAAGAGCCAAGATCTATGAATTAAATGGCAAGGGCCAAAGTATCTCTATGTATAAAGATCTATAATACTTCATAGGAACCAGCTAAATGGCACAGTAGAGGGAGACCTGAATTCAAATCCAGCTTCAGACATTTACTAGTTGACTACCTGAACAAGTTACTTAATCTCAGTCTGACTCAATTGTAAAATGGGAATAAAAGTAGCACAAGTGCCTCCCAAAGTTCTTGGAAGAGATAATATTTATAAAGCATTTAGAATAGTGCCTGGCATATAGTAGGCACTTAATAATTTTTTTCTCTCTTTTATCTCCAATAGATAGATACTCACTGTTTGTTCATATACCATTCCAATACCCATGGCTATCTGTTTTTTTTTTCACCAAATGACAACATAATAGAAGCAACAAATTAGAATAGGGCTGAAGGAAGAGTAAGGATAACTGACAATGGGACTTTGAAGGAAGAGACAGAAGAGTGAGTTGCAACAGTATAGAATGAAACAGTCCTTCATATCTCAATAATCTATTCTGCATATTGTATGATAATATATAATAAAATACTTCTTGACATTGATAATGATCATGCTTAGTTATCATGAATAGCTTAAGTTCTCTTTAAGAAGACAGGAAATTATGTATTGTATTTGAGAAAAACTATCAGGTGTTTGGAATTTTAAAAATATTTTGGATGTTGAAAGAGAAAAGCTTCAATTATCTGGAAAAATTCTCTTATTTTGAATCATTCCTTTCTCAATGACTCCAGATGAATAAGACATGATGGTAGTTATTGCATCTCATACCTTGCAGCTATTGCTATTATAAATGTTTTTGCCGTGATATAGAACACTTGATGGTCTCCGTCTTGACTTCTTCTGCTTGCTGCATCTAGGGGCTTTTAAAAATTTCATGTTTAAAATGGCAGGGCCTCCCATTTAGAGCCAGTCACACTTGAAAAATATCCCTTGAAATTATCTAAACTTAATTCCTAGCCATTCTGTTTCAGAAATACTAACCTCAGGGGGTCCTTGTTCTCTACAGTAAAAGTTAATCTATTTGGAAAAATTCCATTTGCTCTCTGAAGAAATTGACTGGACATGGCTTCTATGACTGATACGGTTGCTATTATCCCCGAACACTATAAAAATGAACTTTGAAACAGTTGGGTAGGGCACAAACAGAAAATGATGTATGGGTGGAAAACCGTGTGGTTGAACATTAGGTTTCAATATTTTACTGGTCTTTGCAGTATAGCTTTTAGAAATATGTTCAGTTTTTTAAAAGTTTTATTCCTAGATGGAAAACTTTCTCATACCAAAATAGATGAATCAAATGTGTGGGAATCAATGTAGAAATGTCATCCACATCTGCAGAATGAAAATCATTAACCAGTTAGTTGAACCAGACACAATAAAACTATCTTTCTATATACACTTTAGCTAGCCTTTTCTGTTCACACAAGAAAAGGCTGTTGATTATCAGGATCATTACCATGAGCTTCAACTGTCCTAGAAAAAAAATTTTTTTGAAGCTCAAAGTTGGGCCTATTTGGGTAACTCTTCACCTGGAATCATTTGAATTATGAACATTAATAAAACTTTAGGACATTTCAAAATTCATCAACTTCAAATTGAAGCTTTTCCCAAATTTGCACTTGATGACATTTGATCTGATAGGCATTTGAAACCTTCCTGATCAATATTATTTCATTTAAATTGTGACATGAATTTGCTGTATGAAAAGTGAGAATGGTTAAGGTGTAATATACTTCAGGAAAGGATAATGGTTAAATCTTATTGTGAAAGATAATTTCTAACCTCTTATGGATAGCCATTACTTCTAATGAATATACTAAAACATTTTAAAAGAATCTGAACCCTTGATTCTTTTCTAGGTATCAACTAATAATGTGTATTGATTGAAACATTTAAGAGAATCTTATCTACAATCTTGACAGCATGAAGTAGAAAGCGTGGAATAGCAAAATAGCAGACCACTTCTGAATCTGCTTCTTGCTATAATTGTTGTGTGACCTTGGACAACTCTTCTGGAACTTGGCTTTCTTAATCTTAGAACCAGAAGAGTTCTTCACCTTTTTTGTGGCATGAAACCCTTTTGCAGTCCGATGAAATCTGTGAATCCCTTCTCAGAATAATGTTTTAAACACATTAAAACAATACCAAGAATTGCAAAGAAAACCAATGTACAGTTGTCAATAAATATTCATTTTTAACCAAATTCATGGGTGCCATGTTCATTACCCCTGTTCTAGATGATCTCTCAATTCTTTTACAACTTCAAAGTTTTGTGACCCTTTGGGGATAAATTTTTTTAGCAAATTTTAAATTTGGAAACCCTTGGAAGTTTTAACAACAGTCGATCAATTTTATTTCAAGATGTGAATTGATTCTTTTTAAGTACTTTCTCCTTGCCATGGAGTAAATAATAGTGTAGGTAGACTATATTGCCAACTTGCTAAGAACTGCAGATTAAAAAGGTCAGAAGGCCTTTTATCATCGTAATATTATTTGGGTCCCATTGGACGTTAATGGATTCTGCTATATTAGGTGCAAGCAGAGAAAAAAGAATAGCTTCTCTAAGAGGCAAAATTTCTCAACTAGCTAATAAAGGCAAAGCAAATGTCATATTCTGCCACCTTTGTTAACCAGTGAGACACACTGAGGCCAATAACCACACATTATTTACAACTCAAATTGGAAGGAAGTAGTAATGCTCTTCCCCTTTTTTCGTCTCTCTCTGTCTCTCTCTTTCTCTGTTGTCTCTGTCTCTCTCTGTGTCTTTGTGTCTCTATCTGTATCTCTCCCTCCCTCCTTCTCTCAGAAATCCTTTAGAATATCATATTATTTTCATATATGTGCTCTGACTTGTTCTAATCAAGCTTAAATGTTTAAAATTTGATCACTGTTTTTAGTTTACTGACAAAAGAAATCTTTTCAACTAAGAGTGAAAATTGAAATGAAAAATGAAAATTTCATTGGTATTTCACCAATGAACTTTAACTTGGGTGGGGGAGAAAAATCCCAGTTCATAGTTCAAATGTGTGTCACCAAAGCTACCTTCTGGACTTTTCCTTAGAACTTCGCTTTACAATCAAGTAGATTTCTTGCTTTTATAATAATGAACTCATGCAGCCTGTTATAATAAAAGTTCTGATGAATTTTTTGTATAAAGATCGTGACAAAAATCTTAACACCTGACAATGTTAGAAATTATAACCTGTGGTTCAAACCTTCTGGTTTTCCTACATTCTTCTAGATGGTTCTCTCTCTTCTTCAGTCCCTGTTTCTCCAATACTGGCAGGACTGAATCAATTCCTAATTAGGCATATAGTTAGTTTTTCCCCCCGAGGCAATTGGGATTAAAGGACTTGCCCAGGGTCACACAGCCAGGAAGTGTTAAGTGTCTGGGGCCAAATTTGAACTCAGGTCCTTCTGACTTAAAGGCTGGTGGTCTATCCACTGTGCCACCTAGCTGTCCCATATATTTAGTTTTTACACTGAATATTTTTCTATCCTATTTCTTCCTAGCAACATCTCTTCTCATCTAACATATACATTGTGTGGTAAAGTTCTGACATTAACCTTAGCGTTTTTTGTCTTTAAGTATTCCATCACGCCTTTCAGTGACTGAGAATAATTGTTCCTAAGTCAACATGGATGTTGGTGAATAGCCTATTGTCTTTCTACTGGACCAAATTCAGTTTGTATCCTCTTCTTGCCAATCTTATTTTCTGAACTGGCCTTTTGTCTGTTCTTATTTATGCTCTTTGTCATTATTAATCATATTGATACCTCACTGATCTTGAGCAGAATGAGATCTTTATCTCTTTTAATCTTTAAGTAATCCTCCTTAATCATACAGTTGCAAGAAGTTGACATTATTTTAACATCATTGCATTGTTGACTCATTGAGTTTATGATTCACTACAGTCACATTTGTTGAAGATGATTGTGTTTATGATTGACTTTGCTCCATGAAAAACTCCAAGTTATGTGGTACTATATTGTCCAGTGCGATTGTGTTTATTTCTTTCTCTCTTTCTCTATCATCTCTAATTCACATTACAACAGAAATTCTATGACTTATAGTGAAGGTATAAACATATGAAATGATAGTATGGCATAGCTTTTCTGTATTTGAAACAATCTGAGTTGTGGTTGCATCTATTAAACTGTAGCACATAACATTTTGTTTTTAGAGTGGGTTTCTTGAACTTGAGGACCTTGATATTCTCCATGGTTGTATTTCTAACTTCATCCCCATATAACTGATTGTTTTTATAAGCTTGAAGATCTTCAAGTAAAAGGCACATTGTGAGTTCCTTTAAATTGTACACATCCTCCAGGTGTATTAGGCTACAGTAAATGTTTGGTTTGTGAATACTCTTTTAGACTTTTCTTGATTGCAGAATTATAAGAAAAATAGTTCTTTGCTATAACACTGTTTTGGGTCCAGGCACTGAAGCTTTGTTCTAAATAAGGGTATGGAAAAAGAACATAAACCAAATAGTTGAAACTAAATACTATGAAATTATAATAATTGAATGTGACTCCAGGTTTATTGAACTTTTATTTATTTATTTAACAAAACACTCTTTAAAAAAAAAAAACAGGATGGTTTTCCTTGAGAGGGAGAAGGGAGGATATAATGGGAAATATAGTCAATGTAAAAATAAAAGCTATAACTTACTAAAAAATAACCTGTATAGTAATGTCTTATTTGTAAAGTACTTTATAGTTTTATATTCATTACAGTTTAGGAAGTATTCATTAAATGCCTACTGTGTGCCAGACACTGTGCTTAAACTCTGAGAATAGTAATAAAGGTAAAACATAATCCTTGTACTAGAGTAGTTTACAGTCTAATGGGGGAGACAACATGTAAACAACTATGAGTAAGCAAATTACTTACAGGATAAATGTGAAATAATCAATAGAGATAAGTCTCTATAAGAAAGAAATATCAAGAAAGGTTTCTGGTAGAAGTGGGATTTTAACGTGGATTTGAAGGAAAACAGGAAAGCCTGGAAGGAGAGATGAAGCAGAAGAGCATTCCACACATAGGACTAGGCAGTGAGTAAATGCCCAGACTCAGGAGATGAGGGCGTTATCTTGTTTGAGGAACAGCAGGGAAGTGTGTGTCACTGGAGAGAAGAGTACAGTGGGGTGGTGTAAGGTATGAGAAGACTAGAAAAGCTGGGGGTGGCAAGTTATGAAGGACTTTGAATACCAAACAGAAGATTGGTGGTTGAATGAAGGATGGCTGGAGTCGGGAGAGACTTGTGGTGGGCAAACCCACCAGCAGTCTGTTGTACAAGCATTCATTTCAAGCATGAGCTGATGAGAGCTTGCCCATTGGGATCGTGGCCATATCAGAGGAGAGATTAAGAATCCTGAGGTTGTGAGCCCGGAGGAACTGGAGAGGATGTTTGGAGAGAGAAGAACGATTTTGAGAGAAAGATGAGTTCAATTTTAGACATGTTGAATTCAAGATATTTGTGGAAGTCAATTGGAGATTTGAGACTGAAGTTAGCAAAAAGATTAGCACTCGATGCAGCTGAGGATCATCAGCATCGAGGTAACGTTTGAATCCATGGCAGCTGATGATCTCCAAGTGAAATAGTATAAAGTGAGAAGACATAGTTCAGGACAGAACCCTCAGGGTTAACAGGGCATATCCTTGCTAAAGCACTTTAAAGTTTATAAAACACTTTTCCTTGATACAACTATCATCTCCATTTTTTTTTTTTTTTCTTCACATAAGGAAACTAAAGTATGAAAAGAAAGTGACACGTCCAAGGCACATAGGTTAGTAGATGGTAGAACGGATGGAACTCAACACCAAATCTTCAGATTCCAGAGCTAGTGCTTTTTATATTTTATTCTATTTAAACTTGTATATATTGTATACAATTGTATATATTAGGAGGAAGGATAAATAAACAAACAAATAAATAAATAAATAGAAATCTGTATAAATCTGTAATCATGTTTTCTCCCAGATCAAAAGCCTTCAGTGATTACCTGCTATTTTATAGGATGAAATACATAGTTCTTGGCCTGGTGATTAAAGGCTTCTACAATCTAATTCTAATATACCTTTCCAACATTATTTCATACTGCACCCATTAATATAATCTGTATTTCAGTTAGACCAGATTACTAGGTGTTCCCTAATCTTTTCTTGGCTGTCTTCCACTGCTGTGTAGTGCTTTCTCAAATCTTATCTTCCATTCTAGAACTGAATATCCATTGCAAGTCTTCTTGCTGAAATACTTTTTTATTTTTCTTTGAAACCCACCTTAGGTACAACTTCTTCAATAGTTTTTCCTTCACATAATCTTCCAACTCAGAAATGTTGCATTTTTTTAAAAATTGTATTTGAAAAAGTCTTTTGATTCTTTTTCTCATTGATGGTTTCATACTTATTCCTGAATACACATTATCACTTCTGTATTGGGTTGTAAGACCCTTAGGTTAAGAACTATTTTTCCATCTTTGTATCTCTTGTACTTTTTACCCTAGTATCTCATACACAGTAAATGCTTATTAAATAAAGTTAATTGATTTTTTCCTTAATCTTTGCTACCTTATACTAGAATCTGGATATTTGTTGTTACATCATTTCTGTGAAGTTAAAGGCAGAACTATCATTGCTAATTTTTTTCTTGTAGCAGATGTATTACAGTGAAATTACAGTGTTTTGATAATAGAGCCATCAAAAATATAATCTCCCATTTCTCTAGAAAGCATGGAGAGTGACATGTTAGGATTAATTAAATATTCTGGCTAATACTCTACAATGTATTCCAAGTACGAATTAATTTTCAAAGCTTCAGAATAAAGTGAGATATGTTTAATAACTTATTTATTCTAAATATAGTTGAGTTTTTGATAATTACAAAATGCATCAGGATTGCATAGTACCAGAGGATCTTCATTTATGAACATCAGTTATTGTATGAATATGGAACATTGGTGTAAATCATAGAAATTTGGCATGGTTTTACCTTGAATTTAAGTTTCACCTCAGGAAAACATTTTTGAAACCATCTAGTCCAAGTGCCTTGTAATTTTCCATGAGGGAAAACTGAGTCCCAGAAAGATCAAGATCAAAGACAAAAACAAACAAAAAGGTGGAAAATATTATGCTTCAATCCATATTCAATCTCCATAGTTCTCTCTTTGAATACGGATAGCATTTTCCATCCCAAGTCTATTCAAATTATCTTGGATCACTATTGCTTAGAAGAGCTAATTCTGTCATAGCTGATCATCACATAATTTTGCTGTTATAGTGTGCAATGTTCTCCTGGTTCTGCTCACTTCACTCAGCATCAGTTCATATCATTTATCTCTTTATCCTAAAAGCAAAACACAGAATATGTTTATGTGTTGAGAATTAACTCATGTGAGCCTTTTGCTTGGGTGCTTGGTTTTATATATGAGAATTTACAGTTTTGTTAACATTACTTTTTCAGCCCAAGAGGGTAATAACATTTATATTGAAGAAATCGTTTTGAGAAAAAGATAATGAATTTAATTCTAAATTTATTTAGAATGTTTGCCACATTCAGAAACTTTTGTGAAACTCCTAATTTTCTAGATGGACTTGGAAGGGGAAAGGTCTTGATGGTATGAAATGATGCTTCTGAAATTCTATTACTGATTGCATTATTCGGCATAAGGAGGCTGCTTTTCCTTTCAAACTTTCTATAAAAGAATTCATGTCAATTTTCACAAACGTTATGAAAACCAGTAACAGGCTCAGACAAGAAAACAGTAATGATTATAAAATCAAGATTCGTGCTTGAGTCTTTCAGGGCTGAAATCCCAAAGTTACATATTATAATGCTTCTGGTCCTTGTTTGGTTTAAAATTACAGTAACTATGGAGATTTTTTTTAGAAGACTAATGCAACCTGCAGAACAAAGCAAGCTGTGTTGGTATCATTAAAAGTTCTGAAGGTGATTGTAGTCCTCATTTTGCCCCTGACCAAACTTTCTCTTGATCGCTTAATTTGCTTTTCATTCTAATGAGATTTAGGCTTCCTGTCCAGGGAATTTGTAATGAGTTCCAAACATTATTTTTAATTATGTTCCTAATGTTCTGGTTAGGTAAATAAGTTGTTCCCTCTGATTTTTCTTCCCTAGGCAGGATGAATTTTCTCTTATTTTGTTTGGTTGGGGGAGAAAGGGGAGAAAGGGGAGAAGAAGATGATGCTTCAAGGATCAGATTGATTTAAACTGATGGTTCTTCATGTGTATAGCTTAAAAGATTTAGTATACGGTCTTTGAAAAACTGTTTTATGCTGAGCAACTAGAGAGAATATTTGCAGTAAATATCATTGAATTTAATCCATTAGTTGGATAATAAGCCTACATAGAAGGAAGGATTTTTGCCTGGAATCAACATATTTGTTCTCCCTGCATTCAGGTATGATGGTGTTTTGCATCGACAACACATCATTGTGATCCTGGGTCATGATTTCACTTGTGTATGAAGAACATGTAAAGACTGGTTGAGGAAACTGTGGGTATTTAGCTTGGAGTATGCATGAAGACAACTATCATGTGCACGAAGGGTTATATTTGAGCCTAGAGAGAGCAATGCTGTGCTTTGGTTTAATATGAGAAAAACTTCCATAGAGCTCTCTATGAGTGAAATGGTCTGCCTTGGGAGATAGTGGATCCTTTGTCAATAGAGGTTTTTAAGTGGAGCTTCAGGACTTCTTGATCAAAATTGTTATAAAAAGCATTCCAGTTTGGGTATGAATATCTGTATGAGTACTTTTTTGGTTCTGCTATTGACATGTTATAAAAACTATTGCAGCAAATATATTTGCGTGCAGTTCATTGTGGAAAACCAAGCATATAGAGTCATACTTTTCATATTGTGAATGGGCCTTTGTCCCTAAGTGTGACATTCAGAGGTGGGGGACTCATAGCATATCTTGCCTTGTGATGTTTTTCCCCCTTGTCTTGTTTTTTGCCACGTAATAAGACATTCACAGGTTATCAGACATAGGATCTTGTTACTGGGAAATTTCTCTTTTGGGTTCCATCTTCAGTCCAACCATCACAGGGATCTAGGTCAGACTGGTCCCTCTCCTAACTCCTAACGAGATTACATTCATGTTTGTATTGTCCTCTGAGCCTCCTCTCCTTTCTTTTATCTCAATTAAATAAGCATTGTGTGCTGTGAAAAATGTTTCTAGTTACTGCCCTCCTTTAGTTTATTTCCTCCATGCTCAGGAGCTGTACAGTTCTTGTAATGCTGTCTTTTCCAGAGGCGATTATCTTATCATCTTCAGGTTCTGGTTGACATAGACATCTTTTTCCTCCTGTAATTTGGCTTTAAATACTATTTCTAGAAACTGTTTTGACACAAAAAAACTAATCTTTTCTGCACTATAAAAAAATGCCACACAGTAATACAGAAGGTTTAAGGAGAGTGAAGAAGGAATTCATTACTTTGAGGTGATTTAAAAAATAATGCTTTCTAACCTTAGATTGGAATAATGGGAGAGGGATAGTGGTAGGTTTGGGAAGCTGTTCAGTTTCACTTCCTGATCCTTAGTGTAATTTCATTAATTTTTTTGTGCTATCGTGAAATTTCTAGAAGACCCACACCAAACTTCAGGCCATTAATCTGGATCATCAAACATTAGCTGTTTTTTCAGTTATAATATGGGGACTTTGAAGCATTTAAATATTACAGGGCTACATGAACATTATAGATGTATGTATTTTGCAATGGCCCAAAATTAGGAGTTGAATCTCCTCTTTTCCATAAGAAATTATAATTCAGTAAAAAGTATTAGCAAGCTTTCTTCCTCCTTCCCAGGTTAAAAAGATTGTATATTTGTTGAATAACAACAAAGAAGTTCTTGACTGATTGAAATGCAATTTTGTTGCAAAAATATTTCCTACTATAAGGTTTATTTCCTTCATCATTTTAGATGTGATGAATTCTTGGAAATTTGCTTTACTTTTCTGTTTAGGGCATTTTTTATTCCATTTTAGAAAGTCATTTACCATTATTTGGATGGCAGTGAGAATTCTATGAAGACTATCAAGTAATCTGCAGATTTCTGTTGATATTGAATTATAACCTGGCTGACCCACAAGAATATCTATAGGGAAGAAATTACAGGGTGAAAAATGCCATGAATGTGAACCTTCAGTGAAATGAAATTCTCTGACTTAGAAACATTCACTTCTTGTTCTAGCTAGCAAGTGTGCATGTGACCCTTTGACCCTGCTCTCTTGCCTACTGCCTGTGTAATATTGTGCAAGGTATTTATCTTCACTGAACCTCAGTTTCTTCTCTATATATAAAGTGAAAGATTGAACCATATGTTTTCTAAAGTCCATTCAGGTTCTAAATCTGATGCTTTTCACGACTTTGTACCTATTCAGTCTGATTAACTCAGTATAACCCTTTCAAGTTATATTAACTCTTTCAGATGGCTGTGATTTGCTGAATATATTATTAGAAGCTCAAAAACGTGTGCAGCAATTTTATTTTTTAACTTGTTATTTCTGTTTCTGTGAAGTCTGTCATATGTTCACTCAGGGATGTTAAAAATCAAACGGAAAAGAAACATCTTCTATCACAGTATCATTATGGAAAACTTGGTACTCCCAAAGCTGAGAATCTACATTTTAGAGCTGCCAGGAAATGCCAAATATTAATAACTTCACAGTTTTTGACTCTTAACAGGTGGAGAGGGAGAAAGACTGCTGGAATTTGGGAAAGGGATGTAGTTTTCAAATATGTATTGTCAGCTCCAATTGGCTGTCTAATTGAATCTTGAGTTACTTTCTTATTGTGTGTGTGAATTGTTGCATTTCCATTCACATATTCTTCACTGTCTATCTGACCATGGAGTATCATTTCATAAGATCTGGCAGAGATACCTGCTTTAATAACTATTGTTAATTGGTGTTAGTGAAAAGTGGAAAGTGGGTAGGGTTTTTTTTTTTGTTTGTTTTGTTTTTTTGGTTGTTTGTTTAGTCTTTTGGTAACATGTAAGAGCTTGCAGAGGAAATGGCTTTTGGTTGAAATGATAACTTCCTCCCTGAATTTAATAAATTGTTTAAAAACTTTTAGGGAAAGCTGCAACCAAAATACTTGTATAAATTTGCAACAGAAAATTAATAGAGATGTAAAAAGATATAAAAAACCCAATTTTTTCATTCAGAAAGCATGTGTTTAATGACTCGTCCATTTTTGTCAATTACAGTTATGTAAGAATGTTTAAAAAATGAAACCCAACAACCTTGCAGAAAAATTTAAGTAATTTAAAGTTGGTTGTATCATCAATAGCCACTTCATTGTCAAGGTGAGTGCCCTTGACTCATCATATTACCCAAAGATCACTGGACTAAAAATCACATGATTCAGATCATGGCTATAACTTAAAATTGATGTGATCTTTGGCAAGAAACTTTTCCCCTAGATTCCGCATCTGTTAAATTAGATGGTTAGAGTAGATGGCATTGAAGGCCCTTTCTAGCCTCACAACCTCCTCTGCTCCATTTGGCCCCACCTGTAGAGTTTTTATGAGGATCAGAGAGGAGATAGTGAATATGAAAGTGTTTCTGAAAGCTGTAGGGTACCTGTAGTATAGGTATACTAAATGTAAGGCAATATTTATATCATTCATCCAGAATTTTCTTATTTGGTGTTAAGTAAATGTTTCCTCAAATAGATTGTAAACTTACTGAAGGGAGGGACTTTATTCCACCTCTTTGTATTCTCAGTACCTTCTATAGTACCTTACCTTAAAGTGCTTGATAAATATTTTGAGCAGCTGCTGATAGTAGTAGCTGTTCAGTAAACATTTGTTGATTTATAAAATAGGGGTGGAGCTAAAGACCAATTTCTATAACTTTTAACACTGGTGAGTAGAATGTTAAGACTTAATTTGTGTGACAGCATTTCCCATCTGTTTTCAATGCTTGATGCACACCTGTGGGCTTACTGAAATAATTGAGACATATGGAGTACGGATAGAGGAAGGAGAGGAGTTGTGGCACAATAGGAAGGGAAAATAAAGGTTTTGTTTTGAAATTGAAAAATTATTTTTGAAGAAAGTTTTGTTTTCTGTGTAATCTCGTACTTGAAAATTATTTTTTAAAAAAGTTGTTGAAACTCATATTAGAGTATGAGGTTCTTTTTGTATATTTGATTAATTTCCTAGGCAGTTATGTAATACAGTGGGTAAAGTTCAGGGCCTGGAGTTAGGAAGACCTGAGTTCCAATCTAGCTTTAGACACTTAGATAAGTGACCCTGGGCAAGTTGTTTAACCTCTGTCTTGGTTTCTCTCATTATAAAATGGATATAATAATAGCACATACCTCTCAGAATTGTTGTAAAACCAAATGAAAAAGGATTTTTTTGTTTTCTTATGCCCTTAGCACAATTTGTGGGCACATAATAGATGTACCATAAATGCTTATTTCCTTTTCTCTTCCCTCAAATCTGAAAGCCCTACTTGTTAAACTCTTCTCCAAGTATGCATTGTACATTGCTTGGCCCTTATTAGATTGCTAATAAAAGCTTATTAATTGATTCAGAGGGATGCCTCAGATTCATTATTTTTTTTTCTACTACTATACTAGAAGCTGGTGATTTTTTAAAATAGATATACAGTAGACAATGAGGCCCTAAGACAGTGTCATACATTCCTGGTGTTTTGGGCATCTTGAAGTATGTTGAGTTTGTACCCCTCTCTGTCTCCGTCTCCATCTCCGTGTCTGTTTCTGTCTCTGCTTTTGTTTTTGCTTCTGTCTCTCTCTGTTTCTCTCTGGGTTTCTGTCTCTCCACATTCTCACACACATGAAAAACTGAGGTTTTAATGTCAAATAATTTTTTTTCACATTTTAATAGGTGCTATAGAATTAAGCTTTTGCACAATTTATATCTTTAGAGAAAGCTTCTACATTTCATAATGATTTTGGCATTTTAATCCCAAGTTGATCTTTTAGTAATGTTTTATAGACCTAATTAGTTAATCAAAACAAGTATTGTTTTTAATTAGATAATATCTGATGATAAAAATTAAATAAATTATATTTTCAGATTATGTAGATAATGATTTAATTTTTAAATAAAGAGAAAATTTTGTGGAATTCACATTGAAGTACAAATGTACAGAGAGTCTAAAAAGAAAGCAAGGTTGATTCAGGTTTTTAATACACTTCCTCAGCACATGTGAAATGACGCTCATAGGGGATAGTTGTGGTTTCAGTTACTTGTGGAATAGTTAAATAAATCCGTCTGTTTTTACTTGGTGTAAGAGGATTGTTAAATTGCCTTACTCAGAATAGGTTTAGAGAAAATTCTTGAAATTATTTCTAGATGAGGTGATTGTTTCCCTTTTTTGACATGTATTGGCCCTTTTACAGTAAAGTGGGATATTAATACATGTATTCCTTTTGGAATTTGTATGAGTGATGAAAATGAACAGCATGTATCTTACACACTGTGTGGGATAAATGCTATTTAAATCTTACTTAGCTGCTAAGCATCACTAACACAAGAAAATTGGATTGAATCCATTACACACACACACACACACACACACACACACACACACAGGTCAGATTCTAGAAAACTGAGCCATCTGTCCTACATAAAATAATCTTTAATGTCAATTTTTTTTAAAATACATTTTGACTGTTTACATGAGGTCCTGTAGAATTAAGGTTTTATGGGATTTATAAGTTTGGAGATCACTTTTCCATTTTGCAATCATTTTGGCATTTTAATCCCAATTTGATAACACACATCTTTGTACTAATGTTTTACAGAATTAATTAGTTCATTAAAAGTAGCATTTAAAACATGTCAGTAGCATAACTACTTTGAAAGCTCTTGCATATACTTTAGAACAGGGGTCCTCAAACTTTTTAAATAGGGGGCCAATTCACTGTCCCTCAGACTGTTGGAGGACTGGACTACAGTAAAAACAAAAACTTTGTTTTGTGGGCCTTTAAATAAAGAAACTTCATAGCCCTGGGTGAGGGAGATAAACATCCTCAGATGCTCCATCTGGCCCGCGGGCTGTAGTTTGAGGACCCCTGCTTTAGAATATGACTTTCATCATCTCTTTTTTTTGAGAAGGAGGCTGTTTTCTTGATCTATTTGGCGGTTATTGATAATGACTTGTGGGCTAATATGAGAGGACCTTCTTTCATCTAAAATTATTTTACTTGTTAAAAAACACTGTATTCTAATTTATATGATTAAGATTTAGAAAAGGACCTTAGAAATCCTGTAGTCCATCTTCTCATTCAAAAGAAACTGATGTTGAGAAAAAGTTAAGTGACTTGCCCAAGATCACTAAGGTGGTAGGCAGAAGGGCTAGCTAGAATCTGTATATAGTTTCTCTTTTGAACAACAGTCCTTTTCTTCCTACATTACCGTGGGTAAGGAACTGTTTGGCTTAGATCTTCAGTGTTTCATTGTAGTTTAATGTTAGCTGCTAAGCTTTGTCATACCTAGCTAGGCAGCCAGAAAACTCTTGGAGCTTGGTGTTGGCCATTTTAAGCTTGAGTTGGCAGCCAAGACCTCTAGTTGGAGAGATCCTGTGAAGAGTGGGAGATGTGGTTTTGGAGTAAGGTTGTGGGTGGCAAAATAGAGCAGAATCATTTGCATTTAGACCACTGCCAAGGCCGCGGAAACAGATGAAATCATCAGGAAGTAAATTAGAGGGGGAAAAAAGACTTCTGCAAGGTGTGTGTCAAAAATATAGGTTAAGGAAAACACACCTTGGAAGTAGTTCATGTAAAAAGATCTGGTTTAAATTGACCACAAACACATCACAGGCTGTCACTGTAATACTGCTGCTGCTGCTGCTGATACAATATAGGATGCATTGTTGATGATAATGATAATTGACATAAAATTTTTCAAGGTTTGAAAAGTAATTTACATACTTTTTTTTATTTGAATCTCATAATAAACCCTCTGATGTAAGTTCTAATGGTATTATTTTCCTCATTTTATAGGTGAGGAAACGTGTTGTGGTCCTATTGCTAATTCATATCAGAGATAAGACTGAGACCAAGGTTGCGTCTGACTCTAAAAGTTCAACATGCCATGCTACCTTTCAATAGCAAATATGTAGGTCACAGAAGGTTCTGATCCCATTATACTATTCACATCACATCAGTACTGGTATTTTTTATTTGGATTAACACATTTTAAGAAGTGAACACACAAATTAGAGTAGGTCCAGAGGAAGGGTGACATAGGTGGCGACGGTTCTGGAATCATGTCTGAAAGAATAATAGTGAAGGAACTGGGGATATTTAGCTTGAAGAAGAAAAGATTAAGAGAAATAGTTCTCCTCAAGTATTTGAAAGCATTTATTTTGAGGAGGGGATTGAACTTTGTGTACAATTGGCAGAATTGGAACCAATAAGTGGAAATTGCAGAGAGAAAAATTTTTGCTCAATACGAGCAAGACTTCTCTAGTATTTTAGGAATAATAGACCTGCTTGCTTTGAGAAGTCTTTGCTGCCTGTTTCAGAGGTTCGCACACAGAGCCTTGATGCTGTACTGATTTAGAATGCCAGCATTGAATGATCCAGGGCCTTTCTGAGTTTACAGTTTTGTGTGGAGAAACAAGCTATGATAGAGGAAGAGCCTCAGGAGGGGACAGGTGTGTTATTGTTGGAGGGATGAAGACCAGTTATGTTTGATGATCAGACTGAGAAACTTAGAATTGAGATTAGACCCTGAGATTTGACCTTGAGCAGATTTTCTGGTAGAGACTTGAAGAGAGTCTGTTTAGTGCACTATAAGAGATGAATACCATTCTGAATGGGATCAAGTTTAAAACTGGACCCAATAAATGTAGATGACATGTTGTACTAGCTGGGACCTACTATGGAGGAATGAGGTTGGAGAAGCTATACTGTCAAATGAAAGTCATTTGAAAATGAAAATAAGTTTGAATCGAGAAAGGAAAGTCCAAAGTAAGATACTAGTGATCATGGAAAAATTAATGAATAGGACAACAAGAGAAAACCTTACTCTGCATAATAGCTAGTTTTTTCTCTACTGGAAAATAAAAAATTCAAGTTCAGATTGGGTTGAAATCAAAACCAAACATCTTTCCATTTTAAACTAGGATTATCACAGAAAACATGATGTCTTCTGCAATGTAAATAGGAACTGCAATTTTTCCAAGTTATTACCGTGTTAACAGGTTGACAGATATGTGCAAATTGTGACTCACTGCTCAATTTGGCACTAACTTAATGTCTTTCAGCACTGCGTCTGCCTAAGTGTAAACTAGTTATCATTGCTGTGTTCCTACTTGTTTGTCTGTATCTAAAAGGTAAAAATTAAAGTAATTCAATTCTGCTATAGAATGGAGACAGCATATGGTAAAAGTGTAGGAGTAGAGCACTGTGTTCCTACCTGTTCCCAGGCCTGCAAATAAAACTTATCCAGATTTTGCTAAATGAGTGCTTACTTATGGCAAAGCTGTTTTCAGATACCATTCAGGTATTTCTAGCAGCCTCTACTGCTAGAGCATCACTCTGAGAAATACCACTAGAGAGGAGGGATGACAAAGAATGCAAAAGAAAAGTGGCGGTTCCCACTGGATTTTGAATTCAAAGTTCTGAGGTTTCCCTTTTTCTGTCAGTTCTGTCTGTCTTGTGATATGAATTCAAGAGGTTTTGATGCATTTTAAAAAGAGAAATGTTGTGGTTTTGTCCTGAGAATAAAGACATTGTTTTCCTTAGTAAAGATGCTCCTGAGTTTCTTCCTTCTCTACTTGGCAAATACATTAATACGTAACATAAATTGCCTTTTACAGGTGACATCTTCCTTGTATCAGGTACATGAATGAAAAGTTTTTTTTTTTTAAAGAAATGCTTTTGCTCAATAACATTTTAATAGTCTGGGCTTTTCTGATAACCTAGATTCTCCTTCCCACCTCCTGTATTCTTTCCTCTACTTCATCTTTTATATGCCATTCTGCCTTTTCACTACTGCCTCCTGGGGACACATTTCCCCATTTACCTGTCCTCTATCCTCTAAGATAAGGTACAGATCTTAGATTGTACAGTATTTTGACTTTTTTTCTTCAGACCCTATATGGTACTGTGTGATTTAAAAACTGGATTTTTTTGAAAACACAAAGAAGTGCTTAAAGTCCTAAAATCCTTTAGTTTGGTATCTGATATATATTTTTACCTGAGATAATCACTTCAGTTACGTTGTCTCAGTTTTCCTACTCGATTAAAGAAAAGCATTTTGGATCCTTCAAGGTGAAAGGTGCAATGGAGAGCAAATTATTATGTTAACATTTTATTGAAGCTTGGTGTGCTTATTTGCATTAGACTTCCAAAGCTATGATATCTATTGATTGAGAATCAGTTCAGAAAACACTGCTTCCCCTCATCCCCATTAGCATGTAGTTAGCAATGACCTCCATTCACATGCATATGACAGCTGATTTTTTCCTTTCTGTTGTGTCTAAAGTAACCTGATCTAAATCACACATATCATCATAGAAGAATAAAATTTATGATACTCAAAATGATTCAAATGATACTGATGCATAATGTTGGCTTGATGTCTTGGTGTGTGTATTTTTTTTTTAATGGGGCTTTGTTATACATTTTTCATGATCTAAAGAAATATGTTCTTTTCCCACTTACTTTTTTCCATTAATTCTCTAACCCCTCCCTTCATTTTTTTTTTTTTGGTATTTTGGGGGGATTATGTGGCATAAAAAACAACAAAACCCCTCAAAACCTATAAAAGGACTTCAGAAAATTGTGTTTTGCCTTATGTATTATTGTCCATGCTAAACAGATAGTTGTCTTATTTTTTAAAGAGTATCAGAATTGGAATTCAGAATCTGTCTTGATATTCTCATATGATATTTAATCAACTTCACTCTTAAGAAATTCCTCCTTATATCTAGGAATATTCTCTCTTTTAACCAGTTTCCCTTTGTTTGGGTCTTTGTGGCAATAAATGGCATTTTTTCTTATAGCAGCTGGCCTAAAGATAACTGAGGCCCAATCTCCAGTCTTCTCCTCTTTTAAATAAACACCTATCAGCTTTTTGAACTTTTTTTCTTTGCTTCAAAATTTCCCCTCTCTTAAAATGCAAAGACCAAGTTCTCTCTTCAGAATTTGCCTGTTTCTAATCACCTAGGTTTACCTTGGAGTCACCTTTGATTCTTTCTTTTCTCTCCCTTTATTTGCAGTCATTTGCCAAATCTTCTCAGTCTCTGATATCTTCCTGCTTTTCTTTGCTTATGTAACCAACATCCTCACTTGCCTAAACTGCTTCAGTGGATTCCCAGAGAGAGAGATTCTACTCTCTCCCTTTTCCAGGCAATCATTTACAGAGATTCCACATTTGTAGCAAACCTTCAGTGGTTTATTATCTCCTGGATGAGATGTCAACCCCTTCTCTTATATTTTTACATTCTGATTTAAATTTCTTTTCAGTTTTATTTCATAGAATTCTCCTTAACACATACACGCACTGTGTCTGCCAAACTAGCCACTTGCTCTTTCCTTTAGATAGCATTTCATCTGCTCTGGGCTTTGCATGGGCAGTCTCTCCTTACTTCTGCCTTTTGGAATCTAGCTCAACACAAGATTCAGTTCAGATGCCACCTCCCATATGAGAAATGTCCTGATTGTCTCCCAGTTATCAGTGCTCCTCCCAGCCTTGTCTAAATTACTCTCATAATTTTATATATTTTTTTTATCCATTTATGTATAGATGTGATAACCGTACAGCATCAATGTCCTTGAGGCTGTTTTTGTTTTTGTACCTCTGGCGCCTAGAAGAGTGTCTGGCAATTTAGTAGGTCTTTAATAATTGCTAATATTTAATTGAATTGAAAAGTAGGCATAGTGCTATGGTGCAGTTTTAATTTGTCCTGAAAGATACAGACTTTCTTATTTACATTTGTATTCAGTTTTCATTAATATTACAGTTCTTTTGGCTAAGGTTTTTTCCTGTTTGATTTTTGTATTGTTTCATTGCTCCTCCAAAATAGCACTTCCCTACTTTTTTTTCCTCACAAACCACTTTGCTCATGTAACTTATCTAGCCTTTTGTTATCCCATGTCATGAGACAATAAGTATATTTCCTTCACATCCAGTGGGAATTTTAAAATGGGGACATATCCTCACAGGATCTCATCTAAAACATCTGGTCAGGTAATGTTCTTTTATAAATTCTTCTAAATTGTAGTCTCTAAAGGAAACTCCTATTGGTTATTTCACAGAATGTTCTGGTTCATTTTTCTCTTGCTAGTGGTGAATTACATTCTTACCTGAACTATGTGTCTTCTGTAAGTAAAGATTTTCAAAACATAAGGAAATATTTCATGATAGCTATTTAAAATTAATTCTCGAAAAAAAAATGAGTAAAGAAATCCTTAGCATTTTGTTACTTGTCATTACTTTGAATGTTGCGATAATTTATATCTGTACTTTTTTTTTTACACTTAGATATGTTGATGATGTGATCAGCCGCATTGATAGGATGTTTCCTGAAATGTCGATTCATTTGTCCAGACCCAATGGAACATCTGCGATGCTTTTGGTAAGACTCGTTGGATTAAGTTGAGGAGAATTATGGAGAAAAATTGACTAAGAGAATAATTTTATAGTCTTGAATATTACACCCTTATTGATGTAAATTAGGCTGTAATTGGATAGACAGTAGTGTGCCTCTTTTTAATGGTAGATCTCTTTCTTTGAGAAAGAAAATATTTCCTAGTGTCAGGAATGATAAGTGCTCTATAATTTTCTGTTACATCATATTCATAAAATCATAGTTTTAGAACTGAGACTTCAGAAGTAGACCTCATCTATCAAAAATATGAAATTCTTAATGTTTTCAAATTTTTTCAGTGTATTGATTGATTTTACTGATTTTCCCCCATTCCTCCCCCCCCTTTTTTTTTCCTTAAAAAATAATCTTTTGTTTTATGAGAGGGATGACTTTTTGGGGAGAAAGATTAGGAATATATAGAAGAAATATAAGCAAGGTAAAAAAAATTTTAACAAAAATATTTTTAAAAAGAAACAAATTTTATCCAAGGATTTTGGTTATTAAATTAACAAAAGGAAGCACCTCTTTTTTTTTTTTTTTTTTTAAATAGCCTTTTATTTACAGGATTTATACATGGGTAACTTTACAATTAAAATTGAAACCTCTTTTCAATTTTCCCTTTAACCCCCCACCTCCCTAGATGCAGGATGACCAGTAGATTAAATATATTAAAAATATAATTAGATACAAAATAAAGAACATGACCAAAACATTATTTTGCTGTACAAAAATCAGACTCTGAATTATTGTACAATTAGCTTGGAAGGAAATCAAAAATGCATGTGTGCATAAATAAGGGATTAGAATTTAATGTAATGGTTTTAGTCATCTCCCAGAGTTATTTTTCTAGGCATAGCTAGCTCAGTTCATTCTGCTCCATTAGAAATATTTGGTTGATCGTTGCAGGACCTGATCCATCAGGGTCATCATCTAGTATTTTTTGAAGTATAAAATGATCTCCTGGTCCTGCTCATTTCCTCACATGAATTGAATCTCTCCAGGCCTTTCTGAAAATCCTTTGGTCATTTCTTACAGAACAGTAATATTCATAATTTTCATATACAATTTATTCACCATTCTCAACTATGGACATCCATTCAGTTTCAGTTTCTAGCCACTACAAAGGGCTGCCACAAACATTCGTGCAATGGTCCCTTTCCCTTCTTTTAATCTCTTTGGGATATAATCCCAGTAGTAACACTCTGGATCAAAGGGTATGCACAGTTTGATAACTCCTTGAGCATAGTTCAAACTACTCTCCAAAATGGTTGGACCCGTTCCAAACTCCACCAACAATGCATCAATGTCCCAGTTTTCCGCATCCCCTCCAACAATCATCATTATTTTTCCTGTCATCTTAGCCAATCGCAGGTGTTAAATGTATCTTAGAGTTGTCTTAATTTGCATTTCTCGATTAATAATGACTTGGGATCTTTTTCTTTGACAAAAAGTTTCAATTTCTTCATCTGAGAATTGTCTTTCAATCCTTTGACATTTTCAATTGGAAGAATGGCGATTTTTATAAATTGATTAATTCTCTATATATTTTGGAAATGAGGCCTTTATCAGAACCTTTGACTGTAAAAATATTTTCCCAGTTTATTAAGGAAGCACCTCTTTATAAAATCTTTTCCCCTGTAATGAGGTTTCATGGTATAAATATCAAGGACAGAAATTTTGTTGACACTAGTGTTTTATCCTAAGATTCAATAGGTTGTAGTAGAAAGATTATCATATTGAAATGTTGAAGGTCAGTATCCCAATTCCATCTCCACCATAAATCTTAGGCAAGTTATGGCAGCTCTTTGGACCTCATTGTGCTCCTTCCTAAAATGAAGGAGTTAGATTAAGGTGATTTTTTTATTTTCTTAAAATTCTGTGATTTTAAGTCTGTCAAAAGGAAATGATATTTAACCCTTGAATATTGTTGTGAATTACACTTTTAAATAGGAAGAAGCATGGTAATAACTGAAAATATATCTTTATAAAATGAAGTTAGAGCCTGCACCAACCTTATAACCAGAGATTCAAGTGTTTCTGATTAGTAAATCTATTTTTGTTTGTTAGCACCAATCATGTTGACCTCATTTTCTTATATCTTTTTCCTGTCAGTACATAAAATATGGGATTTTGTTGATACCTCTTTATCATATGTATAGACTCACAAAAGGTCATTATGCTTTGAAATGAAAATGCTTCTAAAAATCCTAAATCAGATTATTAATTAGGTAGTTACAGAGCACTTCAAGGATGAAAAAAGCATTTCTCAGTGTTTGTTTTTAATAATAGTCTTTTGGAGAACAATTAAATGAAGACAGTTTTTGAAAAGACTCTACATTTCAAAGGAAACAAAGTTTATTAAGTAAGAGCAGCTGATTTTGATGGATATCAATGAGATAAGAAGTTAAAATACAGTCTCTTTTCCTTTCCAGTCTAATTGCTACCATTTGTTTAGAGCTGGGAGTGAATGCTTTGTCTGGGTCTAGTATTTCACTTTTGTAGTCTTACAAATAGTCACTCACCTGGTCCTAGTTTCTATCTAAGGCAAGTAGTGAGAGTGCTTGGTTTATGTGGGTGAGAACAATTTGGTGGTTGTTAAATGTCTTTTTGGTTATTATTTAATGAAAGTGGGAGGTCAGGAGGAAATTTGATCTGGTGATGACAATAATATCAAATCACACATAACACTTTACAGTTTACAAAGGTTAATTTATTGTACTTTGCCGGGAAACAGTCTTAGCAAGGCTCTTCTGACTAGCAGAAGCTGCTTTTTATTTTTCAGAGTATTCTTGGTTAAGAAATTAAGGGGGCAAAATAATAGTTTTCATTTATGGGAAAAGGAATTTTTTTTGTACAAGATACTTTTGCACACAAATGCATACCCCTGCCTTCCTTGGGTAAACATATAGATTATCTTATATTTAAGAACCTGTAAACTGGAATCCTGAAACATTAATCCTATATTTATCACACCTGTCAGAGACCAGAGAAGTTAATGAAGAAGTTAAAATGAAAGCATCCTCAGTGAAAGAGGTTTGTTCAAATTATCTTTGGGTCATTTAGCTTTTGTTTCATTATGAAGGTAGGAATTTGGCATTGGAGTGATTAAGCAGTGAAGGCTAGATTATTGATAAACAGGTCCAAGATATTAGTGTTACTTCCACTTGAGAAAACAGACTTTTATATCAGTGACCTGTCGGCCACATCAATTTTCAGAGACTCTCTTTTAATAGACTGATGAGAGAGCTTTTGGACTCTACTCAAGGGTGGAACTCATTTTACATGTACAACATACATATACATACATACATACATACAAATTTTATACCTCAGGATGATTGATTGAAGAAGTAGCTACCTCTAACTGGGCACCTTCATCTATTGACACAGGGATTTAGATAAAGTTGTTACTCTTTATGTGTATGTTTTTTGGTGATGTGAGTCACAGTTAAAGAGAACTTTTGGTGTAGTGTTTTCTTATATTATTGTTTAAAGAACAAAGAAAGAGGCAAGTTGAACTGACTACTGGTAAGAACTATTATTAGATATTCTTTGTCCCTAGGAGCAGCATAAATGATTTCTGACCCTAGGTCCCAAAATTCCAGACTGGCTGTTAAGTGCCATGGCTAAAGTCTGAAAGTTATCTAGAAAATTAAATTTATTTCAATCCACTGTCTGAATAAAAAAAATTTTTTTTCACTGATAGTAGCTAATAGGGAAATTAGAATTAAAATAACAAAAGGGGAAAGTAGATAGAATTACAAAAAGTTGTCAGATGAATCTTTATTTTCATGGATATCTAAGGGGAGTCAAGCCTGTTTGTGAATTTCTTGACTGACCATTTCTTATCCTTGCCTCTTACTTCATTCTTTTTGTGAAGGAAGTGAAACACAAGGAAGAAATAACTTTTCTGAAAATAGTTTTTGTCATAAGGAAATAAAATTCACCCTGATTGGTTGACATGGGGTTACCCAACATCCATTTCCATTCTTCTACTATAGCTTTGTCTGGGTTGACTCCTAGACCACATTAGTAATCCAGAGTTGAATCTTTTTTTTTTTTTTTTTAAATACTTAAATGAGAATCCTAATATTCTTTGGAACCTGTGTTCTATTATTTTCTTAGGTATAAACTCCCTATCTCTTTGGCTCTGTTCTCTGAGCCTTTCTCTGGGCCTTTAGAAGTTCAGTCTTTTTCCTTGACTTCTCTAGTTTTCCTGAAGCATGGTCTTTAGTTACTAAAACCAAACTAATGTGATTGAGATTTTTGGATTGGTCTCTGTTACTAGATCTATCTTTTTAAGTTAGTTGCTTTTGCCACACACACCCTTCCCTTAGGACTAGGGATCTTCCCCACAAAAAAGAGGATATAATTTACATCTGTTCACTAGCCTTGGCCTCTACTATCCCTTGTACTTTTAAGACTAGAATCTTAGAAATAAAATAGAATATTTTTATTAGGGTAAAAACTAAATTCCTGCTGAAGACAATGAAGAAACTTAATTATTTTTTAGTCAAATGAGTTAAATATAAATAGCATGATGAGAGTTTAATCTGGAAACCATGTATAGCCTAGATTGGAATGGTGGGAGGGCAGGAATAGAGATAGTTATGACTAGTTGGCCATCACAGTAGTTTCGGTATTGGGTAGGGCCTGGACTGGGGTAGTAGCAACAGAAATGGAGAGAAAGGGTAAGAAGGTGAAGATATAGATCTATAACTGTCTCCATTATCTACTACAACTAGAGCAAATGCTGAATTGCTAACTTCCTTACCTGCTTACTCTAGTATTTCTTTGAATTGCTTTCATAAGGTTTGGGAACCTCACCAGATAACTTTATGATGAGGAGGAAAGTATAACAACGAGAAAGAAACCTCTTCCCCAAATCTAGTTTATACTTAATTTTATGTGGGCTAGTGAGTTTTTGTTGCAGCTAGTTCTGTATACGTAGTATACCATACTGCCGTATGAATAGCCTAAGAGTGACTAAATATGTTTGGGGAATATCAAAAAGCCTAAATGTATTGCTTGGAATTTTTTACTGAATTTTCTACTATTCTTAATAACCTTTCAACTGTTAAGTTCATGTAGGCTCCTATGTCTTTAGACTAGGCAGACCTTAGCCACATGAAACCAGATCGGTAATCTAAGAATGGTTTCTGAAAGTGTTGGGGATGGGGGGAAAAGGGAGTGTCCTATTTATTTTGAGGTGTCTAGGGCAGTTTTTTTTCCCCTAAGTGTAATTTAATTGGAGATAGAACCTACTGGCTTCTGAAATGCACGAGGATAGAATGCTGAGGCAGCTTTCTGAATGTCCAAAGAACTCATCATACACATTTGGAGAACGTTAAATAACCTAAATGTATCATTTGTAACTTTCTCTTGAATTTGCTGCTGTTACATTTCTCCTTATATGTGTGTATGTGCATGCGCTTGCATGCGTGCGCTTGCTTGAGTGCGTGCACAAACAACATAAAAATAATTGGGACCCCAGAATAGTCAGTAAGCAAGAACAGTTCAATTCCTTTTCATCTAGTCCTCCCCTCACAAAGCTGTAGACAGTTTAAATACTGAGGTAATTTGTCACTCTGAACCTTGAGACCCAGTGGAACCCCAATGCCAATGTTCCAGTTTGGGAATTGGTATAATTTGTAATAAACTATTTCCTTTAGCATCTGAGTGATTAAAAATCTCAAATTATAGATAAAGGTGAGGTCAAATTGGGTAAGAGAAGAACAAGAGAGCAAGTACTTAAATGTATTTGGAGAGTCCTGTTATTAAGCCAAATATAGCTGTCACAAAGTGACAAAAGATCAATCTCCCAAGTCCTCACAGTAGAAAATCAACCCCAGAGCTTCTAGTCCAATTCTATTAAGTTGAGTATTGAGTCTGCTTAGTCAGTAAAGCCATATTTGATCAAGAAGCAAGTGTAAGTATTCCAGATGTGCATAGACTCATAGACATGTTAGTGTGCTCTCCTGATGATTTATGTCCCCAAAATTAAAAGTGGAAGATTTTATGTTTCATAAGTCTATAAGAGAAATTAAGTTAGCAATACATCCATATTAGATGTAAAGCAGAGGTTGTGTGACCAACAAAATGGAAGACTAGATATTCTCTCTGATCCTTAGTATCTCTTAAACTGAAATTGAAATTAAGTGCTAAAGGGAAAACCATTGTAGCTGTCTCTACAGTTTAGAACACTAGGTCCCCAAACAAGTAAAAACTTGAAGGCAAATATTCTCCTGTCCTTAATGAATACTCAGTATCCCCTCCTGCCACTGCCCACTACACTCTCTATGGCTGGACTACACGAGCCAGCTCATATCCTTGCAATAGATTTCTGTTCCATATCTAGACTCTACCTTCTGCCCAGTATTGCAGAGAACCAAATTCTAAGCAGTTGTCGTTTTCTCAGGCTGTGCCATTGTGCCACACAGGAGCTTTGTAGGAGAGCAAAGGAATAGAGAATGGGTACAACAGGTGCCCATTTTAACAGAATGCTTTTTTCTGTCTTAATCCCCTTGAAGATACACCTTCCAGGACCTTTGAGAGCCAAACTCCAAATATCAAAAATTTTCTCAAGCTCTCAAAACTTTGTGGCATCATTCTGTGCTGCAACTGAGCTGGGCCCAAGCAGGAGAGTGAGGAAGGACCTTTATGGACAGGGCTGTGTGACTCTCCACTGAACCTGCAGGAAATAGCCCAGCATTCAGTTGGGACTAATTCTGTTCCCAAACAAATTACTGGGCCCAAGCTAGTGAACCATGCATTGTTCAGGATAGGGGAAGCTTGAGTTAATTTTGAGATCTCATTTAGAAGGAAACTGTCATCAAAGGGTAGGGAGTCAGAAATGAACAATAGGTGAAAATAAAAGCAGGGGGAAGAGGTGGGAGGAGCAGAAATAATCCAGATCTCGGGAGGAAGAAAACTCAGAGACTTAGAGAATGAGCAGATAAAACATCTGGAATTGTATTTTAAAAAATCAAGAAGTATATCAGTGAGACAGATTAGACGAGATAAAATCAGAAACAATAGAATTCAATAATCCAATGAACATATAGAAAATAAATTACTTACAAAAGAATTCCATGTTTTATTAAAACAAGCAAACTTCTGGGAAAACTGGAAAGCAATCTGGCAGAAGTCAGACTTAGATCAATACCTTGATGTGATTCCACATTCTGAATAGATATATAACCTTAATATTAAAGATTGTACTATAAAAAATTAGAAGAGAAGCAAATTACAAACCTCTTACAGCTATAGCTTAAGAGATGTATTCTTAACCAAATGGATAGAGACAAAAAAAAAAAAGATTGCAAATTGAACTCAATGTTGGGGGACTTGTGGGAAGATGGGCCCTCTGATGCATTATTTGGGGAGCTGTCAATTGCTACAGGGGAAGGCAACTTGGAATTATAAAGTAAGGAAAATATCCATACCCTTTGACCTAGAGATTTCAGTTCTTATACCCCAAGAAAGCTTTGATAATAACTCTATAAACATCAAAATATTTATAGCAGCACTTTTTATGATAGTGAATAATCAGAAACAAAGTAGATGCCCATTGATTGGGGAATAGCCAAACAAATAGTGGTATAGTCAATCTTGTTAAAATGTAATTTGTATTCTTAAAAATCACTGAACTATATGGAATCACAGAATAAAAAACACGGACTCATGGGGGAAATGGGATAAGAAAAGCAACACAAAAAACTTCCATCAGTGACAACATTTTAAAAAGATGGGAATCTAATTAAAATGGTAGCATAGTTGTACACATATTACATGGTTAAATGGTCTAGGTGAATTGTGTGGAAGAATGGTAAAGTTAGTAGGTGGGTACCAGCCCTGCTCTAGTCACTGTTTCTACAATAAAAGAAAATTTACAATAATGGTACACTCTTAAAAGCTTTGAAGTTTTCTTGTGGAAATGGACATCAGAAGGGTTGCTGCTTCCAAGTTACTGTGTAGAAGTAAAAAGGAGTTATATCTGAAATCTGATGGAAATTTAAAATGCCAGATAAGAATAGGGATGGTTTGTATTCTTCATTTGTTTCTCAGATGCAAATTCATGCATAAGCAAACCTGAAATTTGTGTTTTATTCAAATTATTCCCTAACATATCTATCACATTAGAACAAATTTGTGTTATAACTATTTTGATTATATATAAATGTAATGGCAGTTTCAATTGATCAATGATGGACAGAAGCAGCTACATCCAAAGGAAAAAAAAAACACTGGGAAATGAATGTAAACTGTTTGCATTTTTGTTTTTCTTCCCGGGTTACTTCTACCTTCTGAATCCAATTCTCCCTGTGCAACAAGAAAACTGTTTGGATCTGCATACATACATTGTATCTAGGATATACTAGGACATATTCAACATATATAGGACTGCTTGCCATCTAGGGGAGGGGGTGAAGGGTAGGAGGGAAAAATCGGAACAGAAGTGAGTGCAAGGGATAATGTAAAAAAAAATTAGCCAGGCATGGATTCTGTCAATAAAAAGTTACTATAATAAAAAAAAAAAAAGAAAAAATATATAAATGCAATGGAATGAAATGATGAATATGAATAATATAGGGAAACATGGAAAGATCTAGATAAACTGTTGTAGAATGCAGTAAAATAGAGGCAAGAAAACAATATATCTAAGTGACAATCTAAATGTATAAAAAAAATTACATATGCAAGAATAGCAGAAGTGAATGTTGCAAAATCCTAAAGAACAAGCATAGCATGAAAGAAGAGATTTGAGAAGTTGTTCTCAAGCCAGCCCCTTTGGTTAAGCGGTATGTCTACAGATGTTCAACACTGAACATCTTTTTGGACTTTTCCAATGTATTGGTTAGTTATGCTGGCAATATTTTAAAAAATACATCAATAAAAAGCATTCTAAAATATGTAAAGTAGGCTGGTATGATCACAGTTCTTTATTGTACCAAAAAGACCTCAAATTTGTTTTCTTAAGTGAATGGGACATTGTATACTGATTAGGACGTACTTTTAGGCCAGTAATTGACTTAACTTCTTTTGATTACTTTGTGAACCTTGTATGACCAGTTGTAGGGGGAAAGTATAGCTTGTATATGTGCCTCAAATCTTAGCAAGTATGGACTCATGCGAGCTTTTTATAAGATCTTTAAGCTAATCCATATATCATCTAGTTTAATTGCCCTGTTTTGAAGCTTTGGAAGTATTTACAAATTAATAATCATTAGTATAGTTGGGTTCTATTTTTATTCTTTGAGAGAACAAGTTCATTTATCCAAAATAACTTTAGTTATATGACTATTTGACTGAAATTTATTAACTGACATCTACTTATGTTCAATTATTATAAAAAAAAAAGTGAATTAAATGTTGAATTAAATAACTGATTTATATTAACATTAAAATTTTAATCATCAATTTTTGGTTAATTTATTGGTTAGAGTGTTTAATTTAGAAAGAAAAAGAAAACTTGAATCCTAGACTAAGGTAATGAATTCATTACCTTAGTTTTTAAAAAAATGTATTCCTTTTTTTATGAATTTGTATAGCATTGGATTTGCAAAAGAGCGAAGTGCTTTACCAAATTTTAAATTATCCACATTTAAATTATCTTAAAATCTCTTCAACACTTCCAGCTATCTATAAAAATTAAATGCAGTGCTTTTGTGTAATGTATTTTCCTTTGTAAAATCACATCAATGTATGTGTTATCTCTTTTTAACCTTCCCAGACTTAGTGAGGTATAGAACAGTTAAATTTCTTATGTTTCTATATGTTGTTTTATCTGTGTGCAAGCATATTGTTTCTTTGGAGTTTGGGATAAAGATTGATATAAGAGTTACATCGTTGATTCCAGCAAGTATTATTGTAGAGTAGTGGAGCAAAGCTAACCCCCCTAGGCTTCTTGCAAAAATTATGCTAGAAGCCATAGTTGTAGACTTTGGCCTTGACCCTCAGTACCTTTGCCATTTATTTTTGTATTGTTCTTTGGAGGATCTTCCTACCTTTGTTCTATGCCCCTTTTGTGACTTTCCTATTTGTTTACCTCTTGGGGTCTTAAATCTTTATTCAGAATCATGGGTCATCTACTAATCTTTATGTTAATAACATATATTTGAGATTTATTCTTATATCACTTCTGGCACCTTTCAATAAAGGTTTATTGAATGAGTAAGTTTGTGCTTTACTTCTAGGAGGTCCTAAAGGCAGCTCATAGATAAACACAGTGTGAGATAAGACATTGAAAAATAGAGACTGTCTAAAGGAAACACCAGGATAGCAGTGTCTGAGAACCAGTCTCAAACAGATTCTAGCACGTGGCCAATAAAGCTGAGTTTTCTGGTAAGTGAGAGAGAAAGAGAGCTGCATTGGGTTATGTTGTTTTTATTTCTGACAACAAAACACGTGCAGATTCATCTGCAAAGATTTTTTTTTTCCTTTTCTAGAAGGACTCATGCGGAAATTCAGTTTGTGGTTCCTTACATAAATATTTATTATCTTTGGTTATTAAAAAAATAATGAATAGGAATTTAATGACAATTGAGAAAGCTTGTTTAGTTTTTCCTCAAATTAGTAATTAGCCCAATTTTGCTGCCATGCAATTTACCTACTATCCCAGTTAATGTAGCATTTAAATGTATTTTTTTAAATCACAGGATCATATCTTTAGACCTTAAAAGCTCTGTCATTGACAGATGAGCAAACTAAATCCTAGGAGATTGCGGGACTTAACCAAGGTCACATATGTAATAATTATTCTAGTCACTTAGGTCCTTTTCTGGTTCTCCAAAGGTTCTGCTTTGAGAGATTCTTCCATCTCAAATGCCAAAAATACTGAGAAATTTTATCCACTCTTATGAGCTTTGGAGTTTTTAAGTGTAGATCTTCACAGCTATTCATGATGGAAATCACATGTCCAAGGGTAGATATTGTTGTTCATTTAAGTTGTTCATTCATGTCTAACTCTTCATGACCTCAGGGGCCATAGCATATCAGTGCTCCCCATGGAGTTTTCTTGGCAAGGATTTTAGAGTGGTTTGCATTTTTATTCTCCAAGGAGGAGGCTACCAGTGGTTTATCAGCCATTAATGTACCTGAATTCAGGACAGTGTTTGGATCTGTGAGCGATATTTGCCATTTTAACTTTCATACAGATTCCCTTTTCCACGCCTCCTTTCTCCTCTTCCCTTCCAGTTTTAGTAGAAACTGCCAACATGGCTCACTCAAACAGCATCTTGGCTTCATTTGAAACTGTTGCTCACTTCAGTCAGTGGGTCAGAGAAAAGCATTTCTGAAGGATTCTTCTGAATTATTCATGGATATTTTTTCTTGTGACTTTTGGATTTAAGTACCAGATCATTTAACAAGTATCAGTTCAGTTGCTTTTTACTCTGGGAAATGGGAAAGTGTAGTTATTTTTAGGGAGTGGGCCCATATGTTGTGAAAATAAAAAGGAAAATACTATAGACAAAGCCTTCCTAAAATCCTTTAACTTTTTAGTTTCAACTTTTCAATTTTTTTTTTGAGGTATGATAGAGATAACCTATAAATAACTATTTGCAGCACATTGAATTTTCTTTTACTAGTCATAGACTTTTCAGCTTTTCAATCAGAAGATTGACCATCAGCTATTGGATTTTATGTTGGCTTACCGTATTTCATGAGGACAGCATTACTGAGGTGGGGAGGAGTTGTAATTTGTGTCAGTGGAGGGATAAAATGATAGCTCTTACAAAATGTTGAAAGTGTTTCATGGAATCTGTAATACACCTTGAATTTGCAGTTAATATGTATCTCTTCATTTAATCCTCTATTGCTGCTCAAACAATGTAAGAAAGTGATAAAACAGCTAATAGTATCTCCATTTTACCTATGAAGAAACTGGCTTAGAGAAGGGAAAGGATCTTATCCAAATTTCCATGCTGAATCATAGTGCTAAGAACAGCTCTCTCCTGATACCAAGTTGAGGATTCTTTCAACTGTTTAATCACCTCACTTCCAAAGAAGAAGAATGTAGCTATTCTAAAGTTTAGTAATTGTTTTTGAAATGCCACTTACAGATCAACAGCCTATATTATAGACAGGAGAAAAATTTATAAGTACCATAAGACTTAATGAAGAAACTGTATATGGAGTGCTTTGATTTCATTGGTCAACATTAGTGTATTTCTAAAAGCAGAAAGTACTGCACTAAGAAACTCTGGAATTTCACAGATAGTGTGTCCTGGAGCCCTTATAATTTCCTTAGAAGACACTACCATAAATTCTTGTTATTTGCAGGACAAAGATGTTGATCAATAGTCTCTTGATCCCTTGTAGCATTGTCTCAGGGTTTATCAAATGAAAGCACGTTTCTCAATATCTAGTGGGTCAATAAAATGAACCAAAATGAAGATACGGTTCCTGAATCATCATCTCTATTTTGTAGAGTTATTAGTGAGCAAGGCTGGGCTATTTTCTCTAGACAAGCAAGTCATCTTGTGTTTCCGATTTATACACAATTGTATCTCATTAGCCTGGATTTACACCACATAGACCAAGCATGTAAATAATTGAAACCTTCCAGAGCTGTGTTAAATCCTCAGTTGATTTTAAAAGGCGTTTATCTTGGTATTTCACTCTGTTTCTTAATCCCAATCTACACAATTGATTTTTTTCCCCAGCTAATCTTTTAATCATGTCTATGCGTTGAAAGAAAACAGTTGTTCAGTTTTAATAGAAAGTGCTGCACAATTCGTTTCTAGTGGCAGTGATGTGAAGAGAGAAATTATTTTTAAAGTTACTGAAATCCAGAAAGTTGACATCTATGCTGAAACTTTAGCTCTTTTTTAAAAAATATGACTGAGTATAAAAAATGAGCAGAATGGGTCTAAGCTACATAAAAGATGAACCAGGTTCCATACTTTGTGATTATTTTTTCAGATTGATTTCTAGAGATGTCATGATTTTGATCACCATTTCATCCTGCATTATTAGTAAACTGAGCCCTTAAAATGAATTTGTTATAATTTCACGTAGGAAAAGTAGAAGAATGATTGGACAAAAATTATCTTATTTTTATACTTGCTTTAAGAATTAAAGATTTGTGTGAATCAAATGACTGTTAACTTTTATGATCACTAAGGCTTTTCATGTCAATTTTTTAGGTCAAGAGGGAATGAGGTAGCTTGATGACCATATGAAACATGTTTAATATTGTAAAAAAATTTTTTTTCTCTTTAAGTCAAAAGTTTTATATCTTGACAATTTCATGAATAAATATAGTATGTTTTAAAGCAGACAAAAATGCCTTTTTGTGTCTACCTTTCTAGAAATTGATTAGCTATTTGCAATGTTTATTTAATTACAAATCTAAAATTTCTGAAATGTTCTCCAAATATCATTTATAGAAATGTGAGAGGGATTTATAGAATTTTTAATAACCCAAAAGTGGAAAGATTTTTGGAAATTCACAAAAGTGTTATAGTTTTGATGTATTTGGAACTCTTAGCATACATGATTTATACATATATATAAATAAAAAATATTTATATATATATATATATATATATATTTTTTTTTTTTTTTTTGCTGAGGCAATTGGGGTTAAGTGACTTGCCCAGGGTCACACAGCTAGAAGTATTAGTGTCTGAGAGCAGATTTGAATTCAGGACCATCTGACTTCAGGGCTGGTACTCTATCCACTGTGCCACTTAGCTGCCCACATACATGATTTAAAAAAAATTGTCATCAACTATTTTATTGAGCACCAACTAGGGCAAGGGATAATTGTGCAATGGGAATCCAAAGACATCTAAGGCACAGCCATTGTGCACAAAAGAATAATACACTAGTAGAGAAAATCAGACAGACATAGAAAAAGATGACAAGCAATATAAGACAGTATGTGCAAAATGAATAATCAGCAGCATAACAAATTGTTATAGGAGTTCAGAGGAGTGAGCAATGTGATATGTTTCAAAGAAAAAGTGGAACTTGAGACTTATGAGGAAGACAGAACTTTAACTAGCTTTGGAATGTGAGAGAGCATTTCATATAAGTGGGAAACAAGGCTAGAAAGAGATAGATCCTATTGCCCCTATCTTTTCCCACCCTGACACTTCAGTATTTTTGGTGGATCTTGATCTAATTGGTTTGGATAATGATAATAATAATAACTATTATTATAGCTGCTATTTATATGGGACATTAAGACTTATAAAGCACTTTACATACATTTTCTCATTTGATTCTTAATGACAAACCTGAGAAATAGATACTAAAAGTAATTGGATATCTCCCAATTTTACTGAAGTTCAGATTAATTGATTTGTCTATGGTAGCCATTGGAGTTGGAATTCAAACCTAGGTCTCTCCAGATTCAGAATCCAGCACTTCTCTCCCAGCATACCATGGTATTCTGGTATGTGTTGTAACCTGTCTGTGCTTTCTCATCCTATATTAATCTTTCCATGCCCTTCATAAATCTTCTAGTGGATCTTCCTAACATGCTGGATGCCTTCCATTTAGATCACAGGATTTAGAGCTGGAAGGGACCTTAAAAGTAGTCTAGAGCAACTCTTCCATTTTACAGATAAGGAAGCCAAGGCCCACAGACATTAATAGAACGTAGCAGAGCTGGCAATTGAATTTAGGTTCACTAACTCCAGATATAGTCCTCTTGCCACTGTGTCAAAGTTTTTTTTGTTTTTTGGGGGGTATGTGTGTGTGTGTGTGTGAATATGGATACTTTGTAGAATCAACCTTACCCCCTCTCCCCCTTTCTGAACATACTTGTCCTTGATGCCTTTTACATTACTTCTTATGTGCAAGTCATTGTTGATCCATTGTCTTGGACCATCTAAGATTTTGATTCTTTAGTATCCCATAATTTGGAGCAATATCACATTGGTAGGAGAAATTTTTAAAATGGGCTTTTCTGTTAGGGGAACAGCTTCAGATTATATAATTTCCCAAAGTAAATACAATCTATTCCTCTCCTTCTATTCAACTCTGGCTATTCACTGTCTATCTGAAGTAATCTACCTGTCCAATATTCATTTACAAGTGAAATAAGTTAATGGGCTGCCTGTTCCTGCATGGTATAATCTGAGAGATTTTCATAATTTCATTTTGTTTCTCCTTTTGAGATTGCTTGATTTTTTTTTTCAATTGGTTTTAAGGCTTACAAGTCACTGCATTGTTCTGTGTCATGATGCAATGAGCAAAATAGCATCTGTCAGTGAGAACATCAGAACTCAAGTTTACCTTTCTGGTAGTATCAGAGAATCTTAACAAGTGCAGGGGGACAACTGTTGGACTTGACTTTACTGTTTCAAATTATTTTTTTTGGTAGTGAACAAAATGAAAATAAGCCTGTGGCTTAAAAGTTATTGTCTTCATTGGATAATGATAGTTTCTGTATCTATGAACTTTTCAGTTTGGGGGGCTATCTCTACTGTAAGACATTTTGAAAATAGATCTCTGAAAAGCCTTTTAAATTGTTGCCTCCAGCCCAAATTTCTTAACTTTTGTATTTAATCAGGTCTAGCCACTCTTACTGAATTAATTTTCTTTTGTTCCATTTCCACATTCCTCACAAGGCATTGAGTATTAGAGCCTCAATGTGATGGTTTCACTGACATCAAATTTCTCCCATGTTACTGTTTTATTGTTTTCTTTCTAGTTTTATTTTTTCACCCACACTGTTATTCTTTCTATATATGTTAAACATTATATGTGAAATATTCTATATTTTCTGGTGGGAAAATGAGCACAGAATTTTAGAACTGGAAAGGGAGCTTTAAAATATAAATATAGAATATTAGAACATATAATGTTAGAGCTACAAGAAAGTATGAAGAAACTATTCCATTTTATTGGGCTTAGGAGATTGAAGGTCTACAGAGGCTATGTCATCACTATCCTAGAAAGATTACTCATATAGATAGAAATGAGTGAAGGACTCACTATGTGCCTAGAGAAAAAGAAGATTTTTCTTCTAAAAAGATAATGTTATGAATAACAGAAATCTTGTTTCAGTGGGAAATGTTCTCAGAAATAAGTCCAGTTTTTCCAGCACTATTTTCTTCTCTCATACAATCTTTATCAAATGACAATTTTGTTGATAAATTTAGTGTACTGTTGGAACTTTTGTGTGGATTGGGCCTACTCTCAAAAGGAGAAAAGACTTGATAGTTTCCATTCATTCTCATTAAAACCAGAACATTAGCATCTTAACTTTTACATCTTGTTCCAGGAATTTTAAGTAGTTGGATTGTATGGAAGTGGATCTTATTAATTGCAAATGGACTAGGCATCTGTTCACTAACATGGAAGCTCTGTTGTGTTTTTATATATGATACATCAATTGTGCTTAAGTTAAAGTCGTCAGTGATGCTGTTGTGAAATTAAACTTTTCAGTAGTTTATAATGAAACCATATGAATGAATTTTAGACTGAGTCTTAGGCTACAAGGTTTTGATATGAGAGCACTTAAGTGGTTTAGGATTGATAGATTTTATCTTCCAGTCCATCAAGCAGACACTGCTTGCCCTGTATGACTCTTTAAGTACATGCCCTCCTGGTTTGCTATCAGTTCTATCTGTAGTGCTCAAGTGAGTAGAGTTGGATATCCTGGGCCTGTGCTAGAGGTTGACCCTTAACTGTTGTCTAATACAAATTGCTGGTCCCCGTCTTAGGGAGGCAACCACTGGAAAAGTTGGGAATGTCTCAGGTAGTGCTCAGAAAAAACCTGCAGCTCATATACATAAAGTCATAACATGTCACTGAGGCAAATTAAGTTGATCTCCCTTTCCTTTATACACAGCTGCCAATAGTGTTCATTTTAGTCCCTTTTGTGACATTACCCTTTCTTTTCAGGGTTACAATTAATATTTGCCATAATATGATTTCAGTATAAAAATATTAGGTCATGGCAGAGTACACAATGTGCTTTGTCTAAGCTTCTTTGTAATTCTAATGGTTGGCTACTCTAAGGCTTATAATTATATCCTCATCAGAGCGGGACTACCCTTTTTCTTCTATTGCTAATTTCTACTTCCTGATGATGGTTGAAATATATTTGCCTCAATAACAGACAATCCCTTAGAAGTCTGGTGAAAAAGACACTATACTGGGAATCAGAATGGGTGAAGATTGTCAAGACTCATTGCTCCTTTCATTATATTACCCTGAACAAATTACAAGACCTGTGTCTTACTTTTTCCACATTAGAAATAAAAATTATCGTCATGTAATCAGTGTTAATGACCATCATAGATGACAGATAATCCACTTTAAAATGATTAAAATGTTCATATACTTTGACTCAGAAATCCTACTGCTAAATATATATCCTAGGAAGATCAAAAATAAAAAGTAATTTGGGATTTGAATGAGATCATTGCAGGTCCCCAAGTCACAAGTGCCCAATTTGGGAACCGATAAGCTGCTTTGGCCAGTGTTTTATATTATGTGACCAAAATGTTCAGTGCTTAAGTCAGTCCTTGAAAATTGTCAAGGCCAAGTCTTTTAAGGAACAAAGAGCTTCCTTCCCAAACTGAATCATTGTTTTCATTCCTCTTTCGATTCCCTTAAATCCAGAAGTGATATCAAAGATATCAGCTCAATTTTACCAGTTGCACTTTGGTCTGGGCACTTTCTCTAACAATTCCAAAGTAAATGAGTGCTCTATATTTTAAGCTTAGACTTCTTAGCTAGCATATTTGGAGAGTAATGTAGCCATTCAAGTCACCATTGGCAAAGATGCAAATTTCACACATTAGTGGCTATGACAGCCCCATATTCACTTTTCATTATATCTCTGAGGTTTCCTTCACAAGATGCATTTGGCATGGATCCAAAGACACCAAAATGTCACTTAGCAATGGTTCATCAAGACTATAGATCTCCTTAGATCTGTAGTACATCAGTGGCCTATTGGTCTTGGAAAACAAAATTGATCATTCAGACCAAAGAAAAGGACTAGTACATAGGGAGATAAGGATTTTTAAAGAATTGAGTTTTTTGCAAAAATGAGACTTCTTGGCTTATATATTCTCTAAAGACATATTTAGTCTTTTAAGTAGCATGGACAGAATGCAGCACTCCTAGGGTGATAGTTTTCTCCTTTAGTCTATTCCAAAAATGCTAAATTATTTCCTTGTTGGTTTTTAGAGGGAAAACTTAACCACAACTGTAAATAATGTATTTCTACTGAATTTCAGAGGCTTCAACTTTTTTCATGTAGTTCAGGTTAGCCCTGGATATTCAATCTTGGATCTTGAATGTATATCCAATCCTACGCTACTGTCCCATCTTAGAGGCAAGGAACATATTGGGAAAGCAGTTCACTAACTTCCCACAGCATTTTTAAACTTGACAATTATCTTCTCATCCATGTGAAATAGTAAACATTTTGTGGCATCTAAACTGCCCTGTGGAATTTCTTAAAGATAGCAGTGTCTTAGTGTCACTGCAAAGGACAAAGGAAACTGGGCTTCTTCTTTTGACAGTGACGTTGGAGAAAGTATTCCTTGCAAGAGTGTCTTCCAAATTATATTAATATTTTTTATCACATAAATATTGTCCTCCTTTCTGTGGCATTCATCTGTTTGTAAATTTGACTAATATTGTTGGTGGTTGATCAGAACAGAGGGCTATCTTTTCCACAGAAATGACAAAAATATAATACTTCTCAATTCATTATTTTGATTTTTCAAAGGGGATAGTGGAGAGATCTTTCTTCAGGAATTGAGAAGTGATCACTTCCTGAAACCCTAAGTCACCTGGTCTCTAACTTTCTTTTCTGGAATATCTTGCATTGGGACAGCTTCTCAGCTATGTTTACTTATTCAGCCTTCAAAAAAGATGTGTTTAGTTCCAGTCTGTCCCCTAGCTTCAGCATTGGATGAGTGCTTTTGGGTTTGTTTGTTTGTTTGTTTTAATATGTGGTGTGTGCTCTTTGCATTCCATTCTTTCTAATATCTAGCTTGTGAATCTGAGGGGGGGGGGGATGCAGATCTTTCTTGGCACTTAGTTCTATTCCACAGGAATGGAATAATAGTAGCAAAGTAAGCAAGACGACAGTGTCATCCATACAACCCTCATCCTCAACCCTCATCCTAGAAGATTCTTATGTAGTACAAAGTAGCAGAAGCTGTTAGGGAAGACAGGTTTCTACCAGTTATACAAATAATGTCAGAATGGGGTTTTCTTCAGGACTGTGGATCTGATTCCAAATTTCCCTAGTATTTTTTTTAGATCTGTTTGTTTGAAAGTGGAACTACTACCAATTGTGCAATTCTTGTCAAAAGTAGCTACCATAAATTAGGACTTGTTAGTGTACTTATGACTGTCACTTGTAAAGAGCAAGGTGATGGAGAGGAGATAAATGAAAATTGGGGAAAAAAATAGCTAATTATTCTTTCCAAAGAAAAATGTCAACAGATTCCAAAGGAAACCATTCTAGGTGATGAGGGTAATATTGGATTTGGGTTTTGGTTTTTAATTGGGAAGTATCTTTAACACTTTCTAGAATCAAAAGACAGAACTTTTCTATCATCAGGAACAAATCAGTTTCTGTCAGTACAACACACCTTTTTCTTTTTATCAGAAGATGGGTCAATTTCATCAACAATGGGGCACTGATTTAGCATTATTTCTCCAGAAATGATGAAGATTTTTTTACTCATTCATCACTACTCCCCCACTTAGTTTCTATTGTTACCAATGGCTTAGATTTATAGAGGAGCTGGCTAGAATTAAGGTAGTCTGCAATCATGGAACAGAACAAAGCTAACTTGATTAAAATAGGGAGTGAATATGTGACTATGGCCTCATTATTTCCAAACTAGCCATAGATATCAAAATGTCATTACCTCCCAGAAGAAAGCTAGCCAATGGCAGTCTTCGTTGAACTGATTAATAATATTATTACCTGATCTTGTCCACTTATTAACAGAATATGCCTTGTTACCAGAAGAAAAGATCACCAGTTTACTTTTAATATAGGGAAATCATTCAAAGCACTTAATTTGTGTTGATTTTTTTTTTTTTATTGGTGCACTATTGCAATTAAGTTAGATTAATGAAAGGTAAATTCCAGTCTATATTGGGAGAAAAAAACTCTTGTAAAGAACCTAATTAGCATGTTTGTTTGTTTTAGCCTCTCTTGGCTTAATTGCATCTTATCTTGCTATTTACAAACAGGCATCATTAAAGAGTAATGAGTGTGTGAAGAGAGAGCATTTATATTCCATGCAAATGAGATAGCAGAAAGAGGAGGAGAGAGATTGAAAGTCTGTTGCTTCCTCTTTTATTACAGTGAAGGTGAATATGTGATCCACCATACGGGTCTACAGATTAACCGGGGGACAGACATAGATTATGCTGATTTTTGTTTTTAATTTGTTGAAAAACAAAGTGACCTTTGTTTTTAAAGTGACTCTGCAGATGCAGAGTAATCTGTAAAGGTGAACAAATATGATTGTCTTGTGACCTTAGCTGGTGATATTTCAATTAAATATTTTTCTTCCTTTCCTTTCAGTCCTGCATTGCAGGGCAATGCATTTTAAATAAAAGAGTATTCCCTCAGTTGTTGAGGAATCTAGCCTGAGCTTGGGGCCTTTCCCTGAATAGTCAAGTCCTAATGACTTCAGCAGCTTTGGGTTTAAATATTTAAGTTTAACTGAAATAACTTAGAATGTTACTTCATTGGCATTCCAAATTTTTTTAAAAAATTAATTTGCAATAGAATTATAAAATTGTAAAAGAGGTTATATTTTCTTTACTGGATATTTAATTAGCCACAATTTTCTTTCTTTTCTTTTTTTTAACATTTGCTTTAAAAATTTTGAGTTCCAAATTCTCTCCTTCCCTCACCTTTAAGAAGGCAAGCAATACATTATACATGTAAAGTCATACAAATTTATTTCCATAATATCAATTCACATTTTATAACCCAATGGTCACCCAGTTAAAATGAAGAAAATCTGAAGTTTTATTTGAGGTCTCAGCAAAAGAAAGAATGACAAAAATAAAGGGGAGCTTCTGTATCATGGAATTCAAAAGTTCCTGTTTCCCTTAGAATTTCTGTAATTTGTGGAATAAAATGAAAATAAAATTCTCATCTCTCTGAAAAAGACCAAAGTTTAGAAGTAGAAACAAAAAGGACCTGGGAAAGACATCTGTGAATTACCTTCCTGACAGTGCTTCCTTCTAAGTACAGAAACGTACAGAAATCTGGCAAGTCAGTTTCACTCAGTTTCCCCTGTCATGTGATTATCATTCTTGCTTTTTTATTGTTGTTGTTGTTGTTGTTCCTTCGATTGTTTTTCAGTTGTGTCCAATTCCTTGGGACCCCACTTGGGATTTTCTTGGCAAAGATACTGGAGTGGTTTGCCATTTCCATTTCCAAGCTCATTTTTTAACAGTTGAGAAAACTGAGGCAAACAAGCTTGAGTGACCTGTCCAGGCTTACACAGCTGGTAAGTGGCTGAGCCCAAACTTGAACTCAGGAAGAGGAGTCTTTCTGACTCCAGTCCTGGCACTCTAGGTACTTTGCCTATGTACTTTGCCACCTAGTTGCCTTCCATTATTACTATTACTGAAAATCAATCAAAGTTCCAATTTTTTCAGCAGACACCTATTTGACTGGATTTTCCTTTTTTTTGTTTAAACTAAGGTTACAGATAATTATACTTCTCTGACCATTGTATGTTTTTTTTTTGAAACAGAATATGGTAATGAATTGTAGCCTTTCTGAATAAAAGTATTTTGAGTGGAGTTATGACTGCTGCATCATGGAAGCAGCATTTGAGGGAAACCTAGCTGCATTGTTATCCAACAGAGAACAATAAGACTTTGAGGTTGGAGGGGACTAACTTATAGCTCTTCCACTTTCAACTCTCAGAACTATGGGACATATTTTTCCATTCATGTTAATTGAATTTTAAAGTGACCTTGTACATTTATTGATTTGAATTAAAATTTTCTACATCAAGGTCGACTTGGCACATTTCCTACAGGCGAAATATTAAAAAGCCAAGTGCTGCCTAACAGAGTATTGACAGAAGAAGATGAAATATAATAGGGAAAGTTTGCCCTAAAAGGTAGAAAAGTTGTCTTTTTAATACAATTGACAAGCACTGAATTTATGTAGTGATGAGTTCTCTCTTGAATGGGGTCCTTAGCATATTTACTTATGCCTGACAACTGGTTTAAGTATTTGAGTCTAGATTCAGCCTCATATTTCCTGTTTGACTTTGGTAGTACAGAGCCTGAGCCTCAGTTTCTTCATCTGCAAAATGACCTTTAATTACATGATCTTTAATTAAAGTCCCTTAGTATAGATTTTCAGTTATAAATTTGGAGTTACAACTTTAAGGATTATTTAGAGGCTTTCTCTAAATAATAAGGGAGTACAGTAGAAATAGCACTAAATGTGGAACAAAAAGACCTGGATTTAAATCTTGTTTCTGCTGCTTACTTTAACAATAGGTGAATTTAAATGATTTAAAGCTTGAAGATTGCTTTACATCTATTAACTCATTTGAGCCTTACAATAGTCATGTGCTATGGGTACTAGGTATTTTCCCATCTTACCGAGGCTCATAAAGTTTGACTTTTTTCTTGTGTTCAATCAATTTGCATTTATTTCTCTCACCTGGCCCTTCAAGAAGCATTTCTGAGGTGCCTCATAAGTACCAGGTCCCGTGCTGAGGTTGCAGAGACAAAGACATTTCTATGTTCTGTTGTGGGAGTTGGGACAGGGGAATAAATTAGCCAAACATGTACCCCACTACAAAATCTATGTAAAGTAAATGCAATATGATTTTGGGGAGCAGGGAAGGAGGGTGCCAACAACTGCAGTAGGAACCAGGAATTCTAGCATTTGAGCTGTCTTGAAAGAAGCTCAGGTGTATTATTGGGGGTGGGAGGTAGGTGCTGTGCACAAAGGTGTGGAAGTGGGTGGGACACAATGGCTCTCTTGAGCAGGTTCTCCCATCTTCCACATCTTAGAAGTCTGAACCAAGGGATCTTCAAGGTTCCTTCCAACTTTAAAACCTCTATATTACTATGAATTTTTCTTTCTATCAAGGATGCTGTGTTCAGATTACCTGTTTCTGTTTAGTGTCTTATGTTTTTGAAATTGTGTTACTCTATCTTTGTATTTATATGTCCTCTCTTTACCACTTCCACTTCACAAAATATATTTATAGGACATGTGTATGTGTATTTATGGGTATATAGATATCTCTGTTTTGTATATCATGTGTGTTTGCATGTACATTTACCTGCACAGAATATAGTGGGTAGAGAGCAGATTTAGGAATCAGGAAATCTTGCCTTTGACCTACTGTCATTGTGACTGTAAGCAAATAATTTAACCCCTCAGTAGCCCAGGCAACACTCTCTAGGACCGCTGGGAATTGTCCTCACAGGAAGCTCCCTGTACTAATAAAAGTACTGGGACTAACACAGCCTGCCACTGACTAGGAGATAGTTCCTGCCATGCTGCCCTGTCTGTCCTTTTTTCTCAGCATCATGTGCAGGACCTTTCTGGTGCCTGCTCTTCTCAAGGAGAGCACCAGGGGATGCCTGGCCCTACCGAGGATCCTTGGTTTGCCCTCTGGGTCTCCAGATCACAGGGCACCATTCATAATCTGGCCCCAATCCAGCTGGTGTTTATTGTTGTGCCAGTGACTTTAGCCTTTCATTTTCAACAGATTACTTCCCTTTGCTATTCCAATTTTTCCCAAATTTCTCTCTCTCAAAGTATCCCAGGTTGAACTTTGCCATACTTTTCTTTGCTCAGTCTTGCTCAAGGCCACTATTTTCCTAGAAAGAACCAATAGCCAATTTCCTCTGTGGATTTTCTGTTTAATTTCTCCTTGCTTCTGCCTTCCTGAAGGTCTACTGTTTGGAAAACAATGCAGCTCAGCTGGATACCTTTCAGAACTACACAAACCTGGCAGTAGTTCTGAACCTAGAAGGGTATTTTTATAAAGTTAAAATTATACAAAGTAAATACATTATTAAATGAATAAAGTCATGGAGGGAATGATGTGAGGAGGGTAGGGAGGCATCAGGCTAAGGTAGTTGTGATGAGACTGAACTTTATATAGCAAAGTTCCAGAGAATACTTCTGGGCAGCTTAGAAGATTAAGTGACTTGGAGTTCTTTGTTGATCATCTCTTTTCTTCACCTGATTTAAAAGACTACACTTGTCATAGTAAATATAACAATAAATTAGTAGTCAGAAGGCCTGATATTTAAGTTCTGCCACTTATTAGCTATGTAATCTTGAGCACATATACAGTAATATATTGGTAATTTACATTGAGAGGAAAGTCAGTTATAATCAGGGAAAACTGATTGAATTATAAACTGAAGGTCTTTTAATCTTATTTTTATTAATCACATTTATTTCCTACATAAATATTTTTGTTTGTTTTTTGGTTTTTTTATTTTGGTTGTTTTTTTTTTTTTTGAGGCAATCAGGGTTAAGTGACTTGCCCAAAATCACACAGCAGAAATATTAAGTGTTTGAGATCGACTTTGAACTTAGATCCTCCTGAATTTAGGGTCGGTACTCTATCTACTGCATTATCTAGCTGCCCCTCATAAATATATTTTCACATCTATCCCTCCTCTATCCAAACCCAGCAAGTCATACTTTACAACAAAGATAAGGGAAAAAAGCAGTTTAGCAAGATTTACTAACTATATCCATTATGTCTGGCAGCATATGTGAAAATTCATATCCATAGTTTCCTACCTCTTCAGTAAAGAGAAGAATGTTGGTTTTCTTCAGTTCTCTTCAGGGTCAAACTTGGTGGTTATAATTGCACATTATTCAATTTCATTTTGTTCTTTATACTTATTAATTATATAATTATATAAATTTTAAAGTAGATATTATAATTTATAATCATTGAAATGGGCTTTTAAAGGTCTGACCAATGAACATCCTAAAAGGACTTGGGTAATAAATAAAAATCATTTCTAGTCTTTTTATATTTTGTATGTAAATGAGTCCTAAATTTACTAAAAATTAATAAAAACAGTTTATTTTGAAATATTTTACTCTTATTTCTTCTATTATCAATTAATACTAGGTAACTTTAGTCAGAAGAAGTATGACACAATTCATGCCCTCAAAACTGTTTAGACTAACTGGAGAGCAGACTAACACATATAAAATAAATTATTAAGTACTGAACTATTACACTGATTGTAGGATTTAAAGTAATTTAGAGGAAACTATAGATGAAGTGAGACTAAAAGATTGCAAATCACCAACAATTCTGAATTAGTACAAGTCATCCATATAGTATTCTGTATTACTAGTGTTCCACTCAGTGCAGTTGAAGTGCATTGCTACAGAGACTAGCAAATTTTCTTTAATATGAAGAATGCAGGGGCATCCATTTATAGGAAACAAGCGCTAAGTGTAGAATGATTAGTAGTCAGTTTCCCTCAGCTCCCCCAATGCCTTCTCTTCAATGGAAAGGTTTAATTAAAGTTTGAGTGTGTAGTAGTTGATTGGGTAGCCATAACTGACTATTTTTGTGTTATTTCCAATTTAGGTAATTTCTCATCCCCCTTTTTCTTTGTAACTTATCATGTATTCTCTCACAACAGTTAGTTGGCAACTTTCCACAGCAGGAGCCAACACAGCAGGCTACCACTCTAACCAGCCAAAGTGAAAAATTAGACAGAAAGGACTATGAACCTGAGTGACATATACCAGGAGAGTCGATTTATCCTGGCAAGAATATAGGTAAAGATAACATGCCTAAACGTTGATCACTGGATGATGGGTTGTGAGCCCTATAGAAATTCTGGCACATGACTTTCCTTTAAATAGATAGTGTTTGAGCCTTCTTAGTGAAGTAGCAAGCCCTTTGGAAATCTGCATGTTAGTATAGAACATGTTACCTTGGCAACAGTGAGCTTGCTTCATTACCAGATGGCATTATCTTGAATTTCTGATATCCCACAGGAATTGCCAAGAATCAGACCAATAGTACATGTCATTCAGAATCGTGTCAGTGACCATGATAAATGTTAACTACTTAGAGAAGAGATTCCATAGTCAGATAAACCTATACAGGTCATTGTATCCTCTTTTGCTTAGCCAGCATGCCCCATTTCCCTCCAATCTCACATCAGGCACTTTTGAGTTGAATAACAGTTGAAATAAATGAAAATCTCAACAGTCATGTTGATTTTTCTTTCTGCATATAAGAGTTAGAAAAGAGTTTAGAAATATAGTGATTAAAAACCCACATTTTACAGATGAAAACAAGTCCCAAAGAAGGGAAATGATGTTGCCAAGTTCATACCAGTTGTTAGTGACAGAGCCAAATCTTCAGGCCTCCTGTCTTCAGTTTTAATTCCACTGCAACACTGTGCTCCCATTGGTTTGTCATAAACCATTAAATCATAGTAGTCATATGCATTAGCTATTGCAACACAGCAGAGAGATTACATGTGGTAGAACAGATTGCCCATGGGAAAATGTTGCTTTGAGTCACCCAAAGGGAAAATTTAGACCATAATGAATTACCCCCAAATCATTCTATTATAGAATCTTGAAAGCATTGCAGATGTGATCTGGCTGAATCCAGAACAGAAGTCTCCTACCACTTACCTGACATCTTTATCATCCAGACTTTGCTTAAAGAACTCTAGGGAGTTCCTTCCAATGTCCCACATTTCCAGTTTGGGCTAACTAATGATTAGGAAGTTTTTTTTTTTTTTTTTTCCATCAAGCCTAAGTTTGCTTCTGCGATTTCTACCCATTGCTCCAAGTTATGACTTCTGATGCCAAATGGAAGGATTCTTATTCTCCTAATTACAACTCTTCAAATACTTGACAAAAGTTCTCTTCTTGCCCAGAACATCTTTTCTATCACTTTTCATATGGTATGATCTTGAAAATCTTCATCATCCTGCCATTTTCTTCTGGTTATTCTCCAGCTTAACAGTGGACTTTTAGAATGTGGTACCTATAACTAAACACCTTCCTCCAATTATTGGATGACCTGGAAAGATTTCAGCAAGACTGTGACTATATTCATCCTGGAGTGCCCCCTGAAACCCACTTTGGGTTCTAGGCCTCCATATTATACTCTGATCTCATACTGGTTTTGTTCTCCACTAAGAGCGTGAATTTTTATATTTTTGTTTTTTAAACCAAAACACTAATCCCAAAAGAACATTTTTAAACACAAAATAGAACAAATAAAGATTATATATTAAACTACATATCATTATTCTATAGTTTGATTTTTATAATAAATTCAACATAACATGTTCAGAGCTGCCCTTGCTTCTCTGTGTTTCCTTCTGAACTTTTTTTCTATTTTCTGTGTTCAATCTTTTAAAAATAAATTTTCATTGCTTTTATATCACTTAAATTTCTACCTGTATCTCTCCCTTTTTCTCTTCCAAAGAGCCTTATTATTCTGTGTATTTTCGAAATGCTTCAATGACCATCTTTTCTTTTTGGGGGAAGGAGATAACAGTATTGCTAGTTCCCATCTCTTTTTAATCCTCCCCTCAATAAAATAAAAATATAATCCCTGTAACAAATAACCATCATCAAAAAAAATTCCACAGCTTTTTATGTCTAAAAACTTGTTTTGCACCTTAATTCTATTATCCTTCTTTCATTAGATGGTATCATGCTTCCTCTGAAGATATGATTGTTCATCAGAATGGTTAAGATGGTCAAAATGGTTCTTAAGTCATACAGCATTGTCTTTATGTTGTTGTTCCTGTACAAATTGTTTTACTGGTTCTGTTTATTTCATTCACCAGTAAGTTCATACAAGCCTTCCTAGATTCCTCTGAAACTATCTTGTTTGTCATTTCTGTCATGTTCAGATTAAAAGAAAAACAAACAGTGTTTTTCAGGTAAATTAGTATTCATTCACCATTCCTCTACCTCATACTTGTGCGATTAATTCATTGAATCCACAGTAAGCCCAATGCACTAGCCAATCTAGATCTTTTGTGGATCCTGATTGTGTCATCATCTATATGTGTTGACTATCCCTCTAAGTTTTGTGTTATCTGTAAATTTGATTTGCATGTCTTCTATATTTTTATTTTATGGAGCACCTAGAAGAAGCCTGTGAAAACAGTCTGAATCAACCTAGGAGTATAGTTTGATTAAGCAGACTCTTAAAAATGCAAGCTGAATTTGACATCATTTTTAAAAAAAAAAAATCAGAATCTAGTTTCTCTGCAAAGTTCTACACTAGTACCTCTTAATGGTATGTGCCAGCAGAGCACAAGCTTTGTCAGATTCTACCTGATGCCAGAACTTCTCGTACATCTAGTACATTCCTAGCAAAGCAGCTTGGGATAGGTTACCGTGACTTTGACCCAGAGATCCCACTGCTAGACAAATGCCTTAAGGAGTTCAGCAATCAAAAGAGATATATCAGAATAGGTAGAGCAGCAGCATTTGAATGAAGCAAATGTAGCTTGATGAAGGACTGGACAATTTGTGATAAAATCACTGCATTGTAAAGAACAGTAAATATGATGATTACAGAAACATGAGAAGACGTGAACTGATGTGAGGTAAAATTGTAGTGTTCTCTTTTCTCAAATATGATTGTTCTCTGGGAGCAGATTTCTTGGGGAGCTTCTGGAGTCTGTCTTAGTTTCAGTTCAGATCAATTATCACCTCAAATGCAGCCAGGAGTTAAAATCCAATCTTTTATTGTCTCTTCCAAAATAGCCCAGTTAGTTTTCTTAGAGGCCTCTCTCTCTGCTTGGTTCCAAGAGCTCTTGCAGCTTGTCCTTTGTCTCTTCCAGCTTCAGCCTCCAGCTGCCTCTGAATCTCCTGACTGAGTTCTGGCTCTGTCAGTCTCCTGAACTGACTCCTCACTGAGGCTCCAAAAGCTTCTTTATATGTGATCTCTTAAAGGTGTGAACCCAAAGGTTGACTCCCCCTCTGAGAGAGTGGGATTGTGGGAGGTATAACTTTGTGAATCTCTCGAACTTGTGAACGCTGATGTGTGAAGCTAATGTGTGAACCCTCAAAAGTGTAAACTTAAGTACATAAAGCATTATTTCTATCAATTCCAGCAAGTTAACACCTTGTTTCAAGTTCTGGCTCATAACATAAAATGACTACAATAGAAGCTTTCTATTTCTATAAATGAAGACTATGATATGTAATTGGATGGACAACCCACAGAGTTATTAAATCATTACATAAATCTTAGACCCTGTGAATGTGCAATTATCTAGGCTCTAAATTGAACAGGAAGAGGAGAGGGGAGAAAATAGGTTAGCTTGTCTCTGGTAAATTGTTCTGTCATTTTAATGACTCAAACTTCTTCCTGAGACAAAGACCTATCTTTTAAGCATTGATATTCTTTAGTGATGTAATAGCTTTAGTGAAGTCATAGGACTCTACTAACTGTAAAGGATAATAAAGTTCTAGAACATAGTTGTTGAATAGGCTTCATTGAATTCTTGGTAGGAGGAATGGCATGAGAAATGCACGACAGAGATGAGATCCAACAAAGCCAGTTTTATGTGAAGCATGCTTCAACCTCAAGAAAACTTGTCAGTATTTTCATGAGTCCACTGAGGAAAACTTATTGAGGTTATGATGGAGGGAACCCTGCCTGCCCTAGGAGAGGGATAATTATCAGAGAGTTTTTAAAAGGGTCATATATGAATATAGAAGTGTTGAAGACTTGATTAGCTAAGGAGGATATGAAAGTGAAGAGATGGAGATGAACCTAGATTATGAGTGTGGGAAGCTGATGAGGAATGTAGGTATTGAGTATAGATGGTGATTTCAAAGTGTTTAGTCATAAAAAAGAAAAAAGATAATACAATAACAGAGTTGAATTCATCAGGTAAAAGTTTTTTGAGAATAAAGTAGACATGGGCATGTGTGTAGGCAACTGGGAAGCAGCCAATAGATAGAGAAATTGGAGATTAGTGAGAAAGTGGAGATGACAGAGGAATCAATTTGCTGGTGAAAATGATACTTGTATATACATAAGAGAGAAATTTGCCTTGTGAAGGAGAAAAGCCACTTCTTCATGCAAGTCAGGGATGAAGGAGGATAATAGTAGAAGGCATCTGAGTGATTTGAGATGAGGAGGCAGTGACAAGATGGAGTTCTCTGTGAATGGTCTCAATTTTTACTGAAATATTGGCAAGATTTTCAACTGAGAGATTGGAGATTTGAGGAGAAATGGAAATGTTTGTAAGAGCCACTGTGGTGAATGGGATAGTAAATTGATTAGGGAGGCATAAAAGGATTGTCTTGCTGAAGGGTCAGCTTATTTGAGATTATGTCATATAAATTTGTAGTGGTACAGTCATCAAGGTTTCATATTATTCTCCAGATTCATTCAGAAGTATGAGAGTAAGAGACAGGAATGTGAATACTACTGCAGAAGTTCCCAAGGGAACATAGAAACTTGTCAAAATGTATATTTGGAGCCAACATTAATAAACTATAGAATAGTTTATAGGGTCAATAGGGTACAAGAAGAGGTGCCAAGTAGTATCTAATTTCAGATCATAGATCCAGAGTTGACTGAGGAAAAGACCTGCACCTAACATTAGCATTCAAAGGCAAAGAGTATAGTCCATTGTACTAGGCCATATCCTAAACAAGAAGCATATTCAGAAACAAGCAGCAACTTTGTGGCACAAACCCCAGGAACAAAATGAGACCTTGGTTCAGCTTCCAGCCCAGTGTGAAGCCTGCCAAGGACAACCTAGGACAGAAATCCCAGACCAAAGAGAAGCTTATGGTGCTGTTACTCTGAACCAGCAGAGCTTTCTGATAGAACTGACTGATAGTAACCAAGTCCAGCAGCACTTTCTTGGAAGTCCAGATGGAACAAGTCCATGGGCCTATTGCACATTCCAAACTTAACCAGGTCAGGAACTTGTAGTGGTCCAACGAGGGGAGCAATAATTAGAATTTACTCTGCATCAGACTGCTTTGGGAACACCGAAAACTTGCAGGTCCCCGACTTGGGTTGTCCCTGAGATGTTAGCAAAGCACAATATTTAGTAACCCAAGAAAGCATCAACATGACTACCCCAGACTTACCCAGAATTATATTGAGCCTAACTCTAACATAACATCCAAAGTCAAGAAGTAGTTTAAAATAATAAGCAAACAAAAAAAGAATGTCACCATAAAAAGCTATTATGGTGACAGAGATGCTTAAGATACAGAAGGAAATGTCTCAAAAAATATTTACAAGCAAGCAAGCACCACCTCAAAGAAAAACGTCGCTTGAGTACAAATTCAAGTGGAATTCCTGAAAGAGTTCATATAAGTTTTTTTTAAGCATTAATTTTTTTTTTTTTTTTTGTGAATGAAAGGAGCATATTCAAGGGGAAAAATAGAAAATAGGTAAAAGTTATAGAAGAAAGAATTCAAAAGGGAATTAATAGATTGGCAGAAGAGGAACAAAACTTTTACCCAGTTAGAAGCTGATGATTTCATGCGACAAGAAAAATTAAAGTCAAAATTCTAGGGTATAGTGAAAAAGAAAATGCAAAATATGTTCTAGGAAAAAAAAAAAAAGAAACAAAACAGGCTTGGTAAACCTGAAAGCCTTGAAAAAAAGAACTTAAGATATCTTAATTCAAGAAATCAAAAAACTAAGATCTCTTAGAACCAGAAGGTAAAATGGAAATAAAACATATTTACCAGTCTCCTCCTGAAAGAAATTCTCAAGTGAAAACTTTCAGGAATATTATAGCAAAACTCTAAAGTTCTAGTCAGAAAAAAGTAATGGAGAAATACATCAAGTAAGAGTTTTTTGAGAATAAAGTAGACTTAGGCATGTGTGTAGGCAATTGGGAAGCAGCCAATAGGCAGAGAAATTGAAATTTAGTGAGAAAGTGGAGGTGATAGAGGAGTGTCCAGAAACAAAGTATTGAAGTACCAAGGCAAAATCACATATTACTTAGCAGTCATCACTTCAAAGGAATGGAGAACTTAGAATATGATGTTTTAAAAAACAGAGGATATAGGCTTACTGTGGTGTTCTTTTTCCAAAACACAGCCAGGTGATAAAAGTTCAGATCTTTTATTGTGTCCGTCAATATAGCCCCTTAGCTCAGAGGCCTATCTCTCCTCTTGGTTCTAAGAGCTCCGCCCAAATGTCTCCAAATCCAAAGGTTTGTCCTTCCGACTCCAGCCAGCACCAAGGTAGAAGATGCAATGCAATCTCTCTTGCCTCGAAGATAGGACTTGTGGGCTTCCTCCCAGAGTGCTCCTCTCCAACTCCTGGGAATGTTCCCAAGTAACTCTTTCAAGCTCTAAGAGCTTCCTGTATATATATATATATGATCTCCCAAAGGTTAACTCCTCCTTCTGGAGAGAGAGGGATTCTGGGTTATCTCCCAGAGTGCTCTCTGGTCCTAAGGGAGGTGTGAATTCGGATATCTCTTTCTAAGCCCTGAAGTCTCCCAAACGCGTGAACTCCATTGAGTACTTAGATACTTATGAGCTCTCTAAAGGTGTGAACACAAGCATTATTTCCATCAGTTGTACTTAGTACCTTGTTTCAAGTTCTGGCCCAAAATATCTCCTCCTAAGATCAAATCAATCATATTGAACCATGCCAAATTAGATAATTATTGTCTCTATCAACTCTAATGGCTTAACACTTTGTAAAGATTCCAATAGCTTACAACAGAAAAAATTGGCAAAATAGAATATAATCTTCTGGGGGGAAATAAATCTTTGATGAAATAAAGGACTTCCAAATATTCCTAATGAAAAGACCAAGAATTGACTAGAAACTTTGAAGTATAAGCACAGGAATTAAGAGAAATATAGAAAGGTCCTCATGAATCAGTTATAAGAAATAAGAACAAATTGTTTACATTTGAATATAGTTTAGGCCCTGAAGGAAGTTGAGTTAGAGAGGGCTGGCAAATAGTCCTCCCCTCCCCTCTCTTCTTCCCTCCCCTCTGCTCTCTTCTCCAATTGGGGTTAAGTGACTTGCCCAGAGTCACACAGCTAAAAGTGTTAAGTGTCTGAGGCCAGATTTGAACTCAGGTCCTCCTGACTTCAGAGCTGGTGCTCTTTCCACCGCACCACCTAGCTGCCTCAAGTTTTCATATTTCTCGATTATATTAAAAGAAGACTGGAAAAGGAGGGGAAGAGAAATTTATTATTTGAGGGAAATCAAAGAAGAGCATTTGGGGAAATTATCTCACTTAGTAGAGATATACAAATAGAAGTTTATCCAAAGCAGGAGGAAGATGTGGAGTAAGCTGCTCACATTTGAATCTCACATTCATCTGAACTTATCAGAGGAGGGAAAAATACACACAGTTGGGAACAGAAATATATTTTACTCAACAGGGAAATAGGAATAGGAATAGGAAAATAAAGAGAAAGGGGAATACAGGAATAAGGGAGGGATTAATTCTAAGCAAAATAAACTCTTGAGGATGTACACTTTTATCTCTTTTTGAATAGGCAAAAAAAATTAGAAACTGAAAGGGCACCTGTCAATTGGAGAAAAACTGAACAAACCATTATATAGAAATGTAATGGAATATTAGTATACTGTAAGAAAATAGGGATAAGTCAGAAAAACTGGGATGACTTATATGAACTAATGCTGAGTAAAGAGAGCAGAACCAGGAAAATACCTTAGAAAAAGCCAACAATTGGAGCAGCTAGGTGGCACAGTGGATAGAGTACTGGCCCTGATCTAAATACTTAAAAGAGAAATTAAGAGAGCTGCAAGAAGAAATAGATAGCAAAACTATAATAATGGGACATCTCAACCTTGCACTCTCAGAATTAGACAAATCAAATCACAAAATAAATAAGAAAGAAGTCAAAGAGGTAAATAGAATACTAGAAAAGTTAGATATGATAGACCTCTGGAGAAAATGAAGTGGAGACAGAAAGAAGTACACTTTCTTTTCAGCAGTTCATGGAACCTATACAAAAATAGACCATATATTAGGACATAAAAACCTCAAACTCAAATGCAGTAAGGCAGAAATAGTGAATGCATCCTTTTCAGACCACGATGCAATAAAAATTACACTCAACAAAGTAGACCAAAAAATAATTGGAAACTAAATAATCTCATACTAAAGAATGATTGGGTGAAACAGCAAATCATAGACATAATTAATAACTTCACCCAAGAAAATGACAATAATGAGACATCATATCAAAATGTGTGGGATACAGCCAAAGCGGTAATAAGGGGAAATTTCATATCTCTAGAGGCTTACTTGCATAAAGTAGAGAAAAAGAAGGTCAACGAATTGGGCTTGCAACTAAAAATGCTAGAAAAGGAACAAATTAAAAAACCCCAAACACTAAACTTGAAATTCTAAAAATAAAAGGAGAGATCAATAAAATTGAAAGTAAAAAAACTATTGAATTAATTAATAAAACTGAGTTGGTTCTATGAAAAAACCAACAAAAATAGACAAACCCTTAGTAAATCTGATTAAAAAAAGGAAAGAGGAAAATCAAATTGTTAGTCTTAAAAATGAAAAGGGAGAACTCGCCACTAATGAAGAGGAAATTAGAGCAATAATTAGGAATTATTTTGCCCAACTTTATGGCAATAAATTCGACAACTTAAATGAAATGGAAGAATACCTTCAAAAATATAGCTTGCCCAGATTAACAGAGGAAGAAGTAAATATCCTAAACAGTCCCATCTTAGAAAAAGAAATAGAACAAGCTATTAACCAACTCCCTAAGAGTACTGGCCCTGGAGTCAAGAAGACCTGAGTTCAAGTGTAGCCTCAGACACATAACACTTACTAGCCAGGTAACCCTGGGCAAGTTACTTAACCCCTGTGAGAAAAAAGACAACAATTTCATAAAGACAAATAACTTTGATCAGGGCAATGACCAACCAAGATTCAAAGGACTCATGATGAAGTATACTACTATCCACCTTCTAATAATAAGGAAAAGGATTCAGCACAATAGGACATCTTTTTTTCATGACCAGTGGAGAATTTTGTTTTACTTAACTCTACATGATTGTAAAAGGGTTTTGTTTTTCCTTCTTTTCTCCATGGGGTAGTTGGTTAGTATGAAGGAGAGAAGCAGATTTTTGCTAACTTTATATATATATATATTTCTCAGAAACTGAGAAAGCATCTTTTGAGCTAGAATATGGTTTAAATTGTCCTCTCCTTTTCTCCACACTATGGAGAAAATCAAGATTCCTCGCCTCAAGGCCAGGGATTTCTTGGGGTTTTTTTGTTTGTTTGTTTGTTTTTTTTAATGAACTCATTTGGCAGTCTTGTGAAGCCTATGGATCTTTTCTCAGAACAATGGTTTTAATTGTATAAAATAAAATAAGATTATAAAAGAAAGCAATTTTATTGAAATAGTTGTTAAATTTGTTTTAAACCAAGTTCATGAACCCTGGAATTAAGAATTCCTGCTCTAGGTTGACTAAAATAAATAATCATTCCTCATTTTCCTTATCTATAAAATATTTGTTACCATTTATCTTACCTAGTTGTTGTAGGGAAAACACTTTATAAACTATACATTATTGTATGTCTTGCCTTAGCAAATATTCTTAAAAATTCAAAGATCAAGTTTGTTTTCTTTTCTCTTTTTTTCCCTCCCTCTCTCCCTTATTTCCTTCTTTTCTCTATTCCTTCCTTCCTTCCTTTCTTCCTCTTTTTTGGGGGGAGGGGAGCATTCAGTTAGCTAACCTTTACTAGGCACATAATATATATATATAATATGAAGCTGCTAGATGACTTAGTAATTAAAGTGCTGGGCCTGGAGCCTGAAAAACCTAAGTTTAGACTGCTCATTTGGCTGCATGAATCTGGACAAGTCATTTAACCTCTCTTTGCCTTAATCCACTGGAGAAGAAAATGACAAACCACTCCAGTACCTTTGTACTGAAGATGTCTTGAACACTATGGCAAAGACCAAGTTTCAGTGATAAACTATGTTTTGTTTTGTTTTTTCATATTCATTATTCTCAGCTACCAGTGCATCACTTCATCTTTCTATTTCAGTATTAGATAGTAAAAGAGACATTTAAAATTTCATGGAACACCTTTTTGTTTATTTCTATCAAATTCCAACTTTAATACTGGGAATTTCTACTGACTGGCATTATTTATCAGCTTCATAAAAGATGTTGCTGGCTTATAGAAGTTATGTCTCTGGTTCCTGTCTTTGGTGTTAAGAGATCAAATGTGCTTCTGCAAAGGTTTGTCCCAATGGAGGAAGGTGTGTTTGACATTCATTTTTGGGAGGTGAAGGGCAATAGAGTCAAATACTTATTTTCGAACTTAGTAAAGTACATTATTATTACGTATTTTGTTAATAGCTAATAGCTACTTCAAAGGTAGAATCACTGATCTTATTGCCTTCTGGACTTTGAGTCACATTAAAGAAGTGACAGATACTTGAGATAAAAAATATAAAAATTGTATAGAAACATTTAAAGTACTGCTTCTATGTTGGGGCATACAGTTTGTGGGCTCCAGTGATGCAACATCTCATTGTTCTTAGTTGTTGGGGATCTGTTTGTGATTTCTACTTTTAGATGATCCTTATCTATGTTTTTTTTTTTTGTTTTGTTTTGTTTTGTTTTTTTAATAAACTTCCACAATGTGTTTTGATAAACTGCAGTATTGGAGACTTTCTTCTTCTGGTTCCTCTTTAATAGGCTCATAGCCCTAGTGGATAGAGAGCTGACCTTGGAATCAGGAAAATCTCCATCAGTCAGCAGATATTTATTAAGCTCTGTGCTAAGGCCGAGAATGCAAGGAAAGATAAGACGGTCTCTGCCCTCAAGGAGCTCACAGTTTCATGGGAGAAACAACTCTACAAGCAGTATACAGGTGAATAGCGAATAGTCAACAGAGAGAAAGCACTGGAATTAAGAAGGGTTGGAAAGGCTTCTTGTAGTTGGGACTTGAAACTAGGGAAGCCAGTAGGCAAAGATAAGGAGAGAGAACATGGGCCAGGCATGGGAAACAGCTAGGGCAGACCCCTGTGGAGGGTCTTCTTTGCAAAACATTAAGAAGGTCCAAGTCACTGGCTCCCCTGGAGTATGTTCAGAAGTGGGGGAAAGGAGGGGCCTTATGCTGTAAGAAGGCTGGAAAAGTGGAAGGGAGAGAGAAGCTTCAGAGGGTATTTTTTTATTTGAGCCTGAAGGCGGTAGGGAACACTGGTGTTTGTGGAATAGGGACTTGGGGGTAACATGATTTGAACTATACTTTAGGGAGAGCTGAGAAGTTGGAGTGGGGAGAGAGTTGGGGCAGGGTGACCACGCCGGGGTGAGGTGATGAGGACCTGTGTCAGGATGACAGCAAGGGGTGTAAGGAAGACAAAGGAGACAGCCAGATAACCCTTGACAACAGATTGCACACAGGAGTGAGAGATAATGAGGAGCAGAGGCTGACACCTAAGCCTGAGTGACAGTGAGGCTAGCAGGACCCTCAAATGTAAGAGGTAAGTCAGGAAGGGAGAATTGTGTGGGGGAAAAGAGAATGAGTTAAGTTTTGATCATATTGAGTTTAAGATGTGTATGGGACATTCATCTCATCTGAGGTACAAGCCTGGAGATTACCTAAGAGGTTTGAATTACATAAGTAAATTTGAGAATCACCAATATAAAGATGATAATTACTACTATGGGAGCTGATGAGATCATCAAATAAAATAGTATAGAGGGAGAATAAAAGAAGGTCCAAGACAGACCATCCACAGGAGAGCTTTTAGTAATAATAGATAATACTTATTTAGTACTTTAAAGCTTGCAATTTTTAAAAAATTTTATTAAACCTTTTTATTTTCAAAATATATGCATGTATAATTTTTCAGCATTGACTCTTGCACAACCTTGTTTTTTTTTCCCTTCCTTCTCCTCCCCTAGATGGCAAGTAATCCAATATATGTTAAACACGTGCAATTCTTCTATACTTATTTCCACAATTATCATGAAATATCAGATTTAAAAGGGAAAAAATGAGAAAGAAAACAAAATGCAAGCAAACAACAGCAAAAAGAGTGAAAATGCTATGTTGTGATGATCACCACACTCAGTCCCCACAATCTTTTCTCTGGGTGTAGATTGCTCTCTTCATCACAAGATCATTAGAACTGGCCTCAGTCATCTCATTGTTGAAAAGAGCCACTTTCATCAAAATTGATCATTGTGTAATCTTGTTGCCATTCACAATGATCTCCTAATTCTGCTCACTTCACTTAACATCAGCTCATGTAAGTCTCTCCAGGTTTCTCTGAAATCATCCTGCTGATCATTTCTTATAGAACAATAATATTCCATAAATTCATATATCATAACTTATTCAGCCATTCCCCAACTGATGAGTATCAGTTCCCAGTTCTTTGCCCCTACAAAAAGAGCTGCAGCAGACATATTTGCATATAGTGGGTCCCTTTCCTTCCTTTATGCTCTCTTTGGGATACAGATCTCATAGAGACTACTGGATCAAACTGTATGCACAGTTATTGCTCTCCAGAATGTTTGGATCCGTTCACAACTCCACCAACAATGCATCATTGTCCCAGTTTTCCCATATCCCCTCCAACATTGGTCATTATCTTTTCCTGTCATCTTAGCTAATCTAACAGGTGTATAGTGGTATCTCAGAGTTGTTTAGTTTGCATTTCTCTAACCAGTAGTGATTTAGAACATCTTTTCATATGACTAGAAATGGTTTCTTCATCTGAAAATTATTTGTTCATAGCCTTTGGCCATTTATCAATTGGAGAATAACTTGAATTCTTAAAAATTTGAATTAATTCTCTAGATATTTTAGAAATGAGGCCTTTATCAGAACCTTTAACTATGAAGATGTTTTCCCAGTTTGTTGTTTCCCTTCTAATCTTGTCTGCATTAGTTTTGTTTGTACAAAACCTTTTTAACTTAATATAATCAAAATTAACTATTTTGTATTCAATAGTGATCTATAATTCTTCTTTGGTCACAAATTCCTTCCTCTTCCACAGATCTGAGAGAGAAACTATCCTTTGTTCTTCTAATTTGCTTATAGTATCACTCTTTGTATCTAAATCATGAACTTATCTTTTCGACCTTATCTTGGTATACAGTGTTAGGTGTAGATCAGTGCCTAGTTTCTGCCATATTTGTTTCTAGTTTTCCCATCATTTTTGTCAAATAGTGAATTCTTATCCCAAAAGCTGGGGTCTTTGGGTTTGTCAAACACTAAATTACTATAGTCATTGACTATTTTGTCCTTTGAACCCAATCTATTCCACTGATCAGCTACTCTATTTCTTAGGCAGTACCAAATGGTTTTGCTGTTTTATAATATAGTTTTAAGTTTGATACAGTTAATCCACCTTCATTCTTGCAAGCATTTTTCAAAAAAAATTTTTTTTCACAACTATTTCCTGATTTTATTCTCAAAAACCCCTTTCAAGGTAGGTACTATCATCATTCCCAACTTAGATGAGAGAATAAGTGAAGCAGGCAGAAGTTAAATGACTTGCCTAAGGTCATACAGCCAAGAAGTATGTGAAGCTGGATTTGAACTCATCTTCTAGGCCTCGCCAGCCAGCCCTATATTCACTATGCTAACTGCCTGCCTGTAGTATGGAAACTAGAGATGGATGAGCTGTGTTTTAAGCTGTTGTCTTCACCTAGCTAAAATATACTCATACTACTACTTATTTTCCTTCAGTTAAACACTGTTTTTTATATTGCATTTAAAAGCCTATTTAATGGTTAGAGACTACATAGAAGAGTAATTTAACAGTAGGGCTCTGCCACTTAGTTGTATTTTTTCTTTGATATTTATTTTGCCTCAGTTGACTCATTCATGAAATGGGAATAATAAGTGGTTCATTAGGAAGACTATTGAAAAGTTGGTACAAGGACAGATTATGCACCTTACTTGAATATTTGGAATTGATTTTATATTTTTCATTTTCTTTCTTCCAGCAGATATCCATTTCCTTTTTCTCTGGAACTTACAACTTCATTTCTTTTTCCTTGGGCCTCTTTTTTATTCACGACCTACACATAGGTTCTAGCATAACTGAAAATATGAAAAGCATTATGGGCATTTCTCAGGATGCAATTTTGTAATGAGCATAAAAATCAGTTGTTTCCATTTTACCTTTGGATTTATTATTAGAAATAGCATATCTATTCTGACCAGCTTTTCTTATAAATGAATAGTTCATTTACAAGGTCTATGAAATATTCTCTACCTTGTTTTTCCTATGTGCCCCTGAGTATGCATATGCCCACCTCTCTCTACTGGCAGCCATTATAATCTTGGACAGGCTGGCCAAAGGGAACACAGACCTGCTTACTATACTTTGGAGCCCCAAAATTCTCAAGCCCTCCCTGGATGCTTGAATAAGGTAATTTTAGGGCAGATGAAAGAAAGAATTACTTTACACAGTGGGTAGTAAACATATGAGACTCCTTCTCTTGAAAGGTTATGCATGCTGAAAATATAAATAGGTTCAAAATGTGTTTGGCTGAACTAGTGAGTGATTGATCCAGAAGCAGTTACAATAGAAATTTGCTGCTATCCCTGAGCTTTTTGGGGCTGTGTTAAGAAAGACAACTGGAATTATCTCATAAAACATCCCTTAGTATGACTGTTAAAGATTAAATAGATGGATAGAGCATTAACTTATCCTATTTTCTAAAAGAGACATTCTGAATTCTGTGATTAACTGAGGCAATCTTTGCACTTTATTAATGTGAGGTGGTGATCATGATGATGGTGATGATGACGGTGGTGGTAATGGTCTTATTATTTGTTTAATCACATTTTAAAATTTTCTCTTGTTTTTATCCATTTTTGATAGGTTACTTTAGGAAAAGTGCTGAAAGTCATTGTGGTCATGAGGAGCCTCTTCATTGATCGAACAATTGTAAAAGGATATAATGAAAATGTATATACAGAAGATGGAAAGGTATGGTGTTATATTTTGGGAATTTTGGGGGGAGATTTTTATACACTCACACACATGATTTTTTTGTTCAACTCAGGAAAATGTAGTGGATCCCTAGATGAAATGATGAGCAGTCAGTGCTGATATTTTTGTAAAGTGTATGATTTTACATTTTACACCCTCTGCATGGGTTTTTCATCCTCAAGCTTCTGCTTTTCTTTAAACCCTGCCCTTAGTTGAATTTCTAATTTATCACCTTAGACCCCAGTTGCCTCATTAAACATGTCTTCTGAGGAAACAGATTTTTTTTCCCTAGCCTGGCTGCACATTAATAGCCTATGGTTCAGCCTTTTGCTTTTGCCAGTATCATAAGGAAATTGGGGGTTAGTTTTAAGCACAATTTGAAGATCTTTCTTCTTTGAAACTTCCAAGAAGCCCTGAGGATGTTGCATATCTGTAATAATAGCACACACTGAACATCTGCTATTTAAGAAAGAACTTATTTCGGAGTGGATTATATATGAAAAGTTCATCCACCTTGAATCTCAATTTTTTTTCTCAATTTTAAATAAGCTGGATAAAGATATGGCTAATATTTTTTCAAAGAAAACTCCAAACGATGTTATAAAAATCAGAAACAAACAAAAATACAAATGGAGACCACTTGTATGTTATATTGTAAATGGGATAGATGCTGAAGTCCCTTGTAACAATGAGATTTTGTGATTTTTTTTTTTTTTATCATCAGAGTTCCCTTGGATGCCTAAGTTTGATAGAATGTACATTTGAAAGATAGAAACAGATTCAAAAGTAGCAATCATAGGATAATTCCAAAAGAATGAGGAAGTGAATCTCTTGAATTTCTTTTTACTAAATCTACCTCCAAATGGTTCAGTAGAATATATCAGAAGCTGAGCCTTACACTCTTTGTTTTTCAGAGTGAAATGGGTCCCCCTTTTGAGATATTAGCCCAACTTGTGCTGGTCACTTTCAGACACCAGCCAGCTCCCTCTCTCATGAGCTTTATAAGTTTCTTCCTCTTATAATGATTCCCATTAAAGTAATAAGTTCATTAGAGCAAGCCAAGCACTCAGCACCCAAAGGCCATGTTATAATGAGGATAAAATAGTTTTCAAAAAGAAGTGATAGCTATATCATAAAGCAGAAATGAGCACATAAGGTAATGACACACATATGTATAAACATATGTTTTTATTTATGTGTATATATGTGTATATGTATGTGTATGTATATATAGCAACTTATTTCCAGGATTCTATCATTGCTCAAGATATTTTGTGAACTCCTTCCTTTCAATTTACCCTCATGTTCTGTTCAGTATTTTTAAGGGTAGCAATCTTTGAATTTTGGAAACTGCAATAAGTCCTTTCAAACTAGTGATTGATTAAGTGATGTCATGTTGGTTTTAGTCCAAAGTATTGCCATGGAAAAGGCTTTACTTGTGTGTGTCTTGTTGAATTCTAAAAGAGGAATTCAAAATGTAGGGGGGTAAATTCCATTCTGTGTGTCTGTGTCTGTGTCTCAAGCTACCATTTCTGCAAAGTCAAAACTAGTGTGAGACACAGTCCATATCCTTATAAAAGTTATGGTCTAGTTGAAGAGACAAGAAATTAGCACATGGAAAGCTAAATAGCAGTACAAAAATCAACTAAACTAGCAGTTTGTATGATTACAAGGTAATATGTAGTGGGTTGTCTAGACAAGCCAAACTTAGGAAATAGTGAGGGACTCAGAGCTCCCAAAGAGATCAAACTATCGAGTGCTTTTGGGGTACTTCAGAAGCAGCTAACCAACTTGGAAGTTAGTGAAGATAAAATGTCAGAAGTCAGAAGATTTCAAGGAAGAAAGACCCAAGTTTGAAGATAAACTCTGTTGCTTAGTTGGATGAGTCACCTAAACCCTCTGATTGAACCAGCCCAGTACTTATCAACTCTTTTGGGTATAAAAATAAAAATCCATGGACTCTGATAATTATAATTCCTGTTGATTGAGAGATTTCATGCTGATAAAAAAAAAAGCTACTTTGAATTCAGAAATGCTTTTAAATGTTTGTATTTTATCACAAAAGCATTCATTTGAAAAATAATATATAAGTGAAATCTATAATTAGTTTATTCAGGATACAGAATATATGTTGTTCAGTATAAAATTTATTTATTTATTTTGTTGCATCTAAAGACCTAAATGGCAGTTTTTGGTGTGCTTTCTGATGCTTCGATTTTCTACAGTAACTTGGTAATTTCTTTTCTTATCCAACAGGTTGGGAACAATCAGAACTATTTATTTAAGGTCTTTTCTAATTATAAATCTCATAATTCATCTATTTACATAGAAACAATTGATAAATGACATAATTATATGGTAAGTTTCATTGTGTAGGTACAGTTATAGCATCAAAGTACAAATAAAATCAATTCCTAATACATTTATTTTACCAGTAGCAGATCCAGTGAAGCTGTTTAAAGTATCTAGTTTTAAAAAACAAAATAGCATAAAGAAGAGGAAATGAATGTTTTTGTCAGAAAAAGTTTTGTGTATCAAGAAGATATGGTACTATTGTCCTTTAAGCATTTAAAAAAAAAGCTGTTTAAAAATAAGCTTAAGGGAAAACAAAGCCAAAATGATTAGATGATACTTTTATTTAGCATTTTACAGTTTATTAAACATTTTCTTAATCATTGTCATTTAATCTGCACAGCAGCCTTGTCAGATAGTTGGCATGCATGTTATGAGCTTCATTTTTACAGATAAGGAAACTGAGGCCCATAGAAGTTAATCTCCTCAGTTAGTATGGTCACACTGTTAATAAACAGTAGAGCCAGGATTCTGAATTTCAGAGGCTTTGTATTATATTTACTTACCTCTCCTAAAGTAGTTCTTTATAAAAGTTTTTTTTTTCTTTATAAAAAAAGTTCTTTATAAAATTTATCAAAAGTGAGACTCAACGAAGAAAATAGAAAGTAGACATTAGTAGAAATTAGATAGAAATGATCATAAAATACTAAATGTTTGATCCATATCATTTTGCCCAGTTCCCACATTTTACATATGAAGAGTTGTAGGTAAATAAACAACAAAAGCTTCATATCTACTGTGAATAAAAGATAATTTGTCACAAGCTCCGAGAATTATAGAATTGGGAATTTTACCAAGAAAGTGACTTAAGATGGCCATACCTTTTGTCTCAGAAGTCACACTGCTAGACATATATCCTGGGATTACCAAAGACAGGAAAGTCTAATATATATACCAACATGTTGAAAGCAGCACTTTTTGTATTTGCAAAGAAATAGAAAAAAAAGTTTTTCATTTAAGGAATGGCTGAATAGAATGTGGTGCCATAAGAAATGATAAATATGAAAAATACAGAGAAGTACAGAAAGATTAGATTGACTGATCATGATTGTAGCAGAGCCAAGAAAACAATATACACAATGATTAGAACTATGTAAATGGAAAGAATTAGCAACAACTACAAGAAATTGACTATATAATTTAATGATCAACCTTGACCTCAAAGAAGACGAGAAAATGTACCTTCTATCCTTCTTTGTAGAAGTGAGTGCTGTGGGAAGGAGACATTGCATGTCCCACCAGATTTGGTATATATATTGATGACCTTTGTAAAAGTCCAAACTCTTTTTTTCCCCTCTCCTTTCTTCTTCTTCAAAGGATGGCTCTTTGAGGATGGGAAAGAAGAGGGATAGGCTTGAAAGTGATAGTGTATAAAAACAAAAACATGTAAACTAAAACATTTTTTAAAAAGACCTCTAGAAGGAAAACTGGAAAATGGGTTTATATTTCAACATTTTGAAACCAGAGATCTAACTACTGAGTCACAAATGTGCTACTTTGTGGTACTAAATCTGGCTTCTATCCTCTTTTTACATAAATCGATGTCAACCACATCTATGAGCCTAAATGATAACCAGGACTCAAACCTAGAAATAGCAAAACAGACAGACCTGAATTAGTACATTATTTTAAAGTTGCATTAGCCAAACATGATGGAGACTCTACTCTCAAGTGGCCAGTCTGCCTAAGATCTAATTGTAGCTGACTTGTTTAGTTTCTTCCTTTTCCAAGCACTTTTAGAGTCACCAGGTTTAGTGGATAAAAATAAAATTCAAGCAGACATTATTAATGATCTATTTTGAGATTTTACACACATATATTTATAAATATACATGTTCAAGTGAATTCATGTATTGAAGGATCTGGCACATTCTAAATGATAGGGCAACATTTTGAAGGAGCTGTTTGAGGTTGAAGGTGTGATCTGGGGGTGTTGGTAAATGGACTAGCTACTGAACAAATTGTTTCTTGCACAATCAATTTGCTGTTTAAAAAAGATATGTTTGTTTTTTGACTGACTGACTATTTAGGTGGTATTTTAATAGTTGCCATTATTGCAAAACCCAACAATATTACAGAATCTTTAGATCTGGAAAGAACCACAGAAGATATCCAGTCTAGCTTATAACCGAACAGGAAATTTCTCTATAATGTGACAAATGTTCATCCAGCTTTCAGTTAAAGACCTCCAGTGATGAGGAACTCACTACCTCCAGAAGCATCCCATTGCACTTTGGACAATTCTAACTTTGGGAAAATGTTTCCTTTTTTCAAGTTGAAATGTGCATTTTTGTACTTTCTACAACTTCTTCCCCTTGATTTCCTTGCAGGACCAAGCAGAACAAAGTCTCTTTCTTCTTCATTGCAACCCTTCACATAGTAGAAAATAAATGTCCATAATTGTGACATCTTACGCTCCCCTCATATTCTCTTTTTTTAGAATATCTGTTCTTTTATAATCTATTATACCTATTACTTTTATTACCTATTGTAATCTCCAAATTGTCCCTTCCACCCATCCTGATAATTCCCTTATATTAACTAACCAAGTATTATATTTATAGTCATATGTATATATAGCCATTTTTTTTTTGCAATTCAGTTTATTCCTAATCTGTAACATCTATCATATACTAATACATTTTAATTAGCTCTTTTGCTAACATGATGAGCAGGTACCATCCGTTTTCCAGATCTAATGTATGCATTCCTCAGAAGAATCCTACAGTAACCACCAAAGCTATTATTTTGCAAAAATAATAAAAATAAAGCTTCTTTCTTTTTCCATTGAAAATTCTTTATAGCTAGCATAAATAGCCTAATTCTAATCATCAAAACAAAAATGCATGAGGATTTTTGGTGGTGTGCTGACCCACTACTTTTCTGTAATCATAAGAACAATAAGAGCTATGACATGGCATATTTTATCTTGGTTGCTTAAGCTGAATATCTGGCCAAAGTCCTAATTTTGCAGCAGTTAGATAAAAATTAAAGAAACATAAGTGTCTCAGTTGAATTTATCTTATTAGGGGATTTGGGTTATGTTAATGCTATAGCTTCATTAATTACCCCATATCAATAAAAAAAAAAAAAACAGCTTTTAGCCTCCTAGTGTAAGCGAGGAAAAGAAATGGTAGTATCAAAGGAAAGCTTCAAAGCCTGCTAGAATTGTCTCCAGGGTAATTTCTGATCCTTGCATTCTTTCCACTTCAAAGTTGGACGTGTATGTGTTTGGGTCAAGGGGGAGGGGGAAGGCTTGAATCTGACTTCCCTAATAAGTGTTGGCACTAGCCCTGTTTGATATTAGATGCAGGGAACATTTGGATTTGTTATCGCCTTTGAAATCATTCTGACGACCTTCAGAAAATGGCTTCTTGTTACCTACAGATGGGGAATGGGTGGGGGATGGCTAGGTGAAAGAGGTGAATGGAAAGGGGGAATGAGAGGAGGGAAAAATCTCAATTTAATTCATATTCAGAGAGTGCCCTGAAATTGTGCTTTCAGCATGTTTGTTTGTTTTTGTTTTTTATTTTTATTTTGTTTTGTTGTTACAAATGTGTGTCTTGATTGAAAGTGAAAAGTTAAAGAATAATAGACCTGTAACAATGCATTCTTTAGTACTATTACTGCCACCTTTTTTGTTTTCCTGGGGGAGGTTGCACAGGCATAAAGATGCCTGAATATGAGTTTCTTATTTTGGAAACTCAAGTTACACTAGAGCTTGAAAAAATTGACTGCCATTGCTGTTTTTAGCCCTGCAACAAATCTGAGCTTTTATCACCTGTTGACTTTAAATATACTAAATATAACTTTGGAAGATGAAATGTCTTTGGGAATAATAAGTTTCTAACAAGATCCACTTGTGATGAACATTTGAAAATTGCCCCGAATTTCAGCAGTGATATATGTGAAACTTATACACATCAACATCATCAAATTTTTAGAAAAAGCAGTGGATTTGGAATCTAAGGATCTGGATCTGGATCCAAGATATGGATCTTATTTTTTTTTTTTTTTTTTTTTATGTGTTACCTAATCTAAGTTACCTAATAATCTCTTGGGTCGGCATTTCTTTATATCTAAGATGGAGGGGTTGAGCTAGATGGTCTCAAAGGTTCCTTTCAGCCTCAAATCTTTTGACTTTCAGTACAGTAGAGAATCCCCTCAGAGTATGCACTTCAGATTAAAAAATTTAGTGAATTAATGAATAATTGATTTGAAAAGTATTTATTTGGTGCTTACTCTGTGCCAGGCACTATGCTAAATGCTGAGTATACAAAAAGAAACTGAGGGAGACAATACATACAAGATAGCACAACTGCAGAGCAAACAGAGAAACTTGAAAGTCTTAAGGGATGCTGTCCTAGGGTGTTTTAGTGGCAAGTTCCATGGGACGTTAGAATACTTGATGGGATCTCTTTTTCTGAAATTCCACAGCATCTCGATTTCTCCCTTTTGAGAGAACATACCTATTGAATGAATCTTGGGGCTCTTTTTGGAGAATTGTTTTGCCTTGTTTTGGTTTTTTAGTTACCCCTATGGGATTTTCTGTGTGAATAGAAAGGTACTTTGGGATTTTGATTTATACAATAAAAACAGATTTTTAAAAAATAATTTATGATTTTTGGAATTTGTTTTTAATTTTAAAATAGTTCATTCATACTCCTAAAATTTCCTTTGCTACATAGTACAATGTACAATTCCATTCCCAAGAGTCCAGATTACAGATTTAGCTATTAGTGCCCATAATGTCGGGCTCTCCAATTTTATTTTATTTTTTTGCTTTTTTTTTGTTTGTTTATTCTGATATTACAGATGGAAAAAAACCTGAGGCCCAGAAAAATCATATGCCTAAAGTCTCTCAGTTACTTAAGTGTCACATACAGCACCCAAAACCAGGGTTTCTTCTAGATACAATACCAATGATTGCCCAGTCTGGATGTCTAAAGAGGATCTTTCCCAAGAGAGAAAAACATAGATGGTATAAAATTTTGTTAGATGGTGTCTGGGTGATTTTTTTTTTTTAATTAAAGCTTTTTATTCACAAAGTATATGCATGGGTAATTTTTCCAACACTGTCCCCTGCATAACTCCCTGCTGCAAATTTTCCCTTTCTTCCCTCCGTCCCCTCCCGAACCCGGCAGGCAGTCCAATACATGCCAGATATGCCGAAATACATGCCAGATCCAGTATGTGTATACATATTCACACAGCCATCCGGTTGCTTAAGAAAAATCAGATCAAGAAGGAAGAAAAAGAAAATCTGCAGGCTCTCCGTTTTTAAGTCTTCCTAATGCCCCTGGATGGTCTACTTAGGAGCACTTTCTTTTTCCAAGAATTGTAGTTCAAAGTGTTCTCATTCAGTAAACTAGAAATTTGCAGCCTCCAACATCCGAGAATGTTTGTTTATGAATTTTAGAACCAGCAAAAAATTGGTCGCCTTGCCCTTGTAGCTGAGAAGCTCAAGCTAATAAATTATTCAGTGGTACCAGCACAAAATATCTGAAATGAATTTTCAGAAATCTTCCTTGTCTTCACAAAAGGAAGGATATTGACTCCAGACCCTCATTTAGATGTCTGTCTTTGGCAATTAGCAAAAAATCCAATGTAAATTACCCATTTGCATTTATTGTAAAATAAGAGAAACCAATTGTCACTGGATCCCATTCTAACCAATGTGCACCAAATAAATAGACTATCTTTCTCCTCTTTCTTTGGCAGTCCATTAGGTATTGAATAGAATATTTTAACCTCTATTGGGGAACACTGGCCTACTACTGAATATCTGTGGTTAGTTTTATAAGTTTTCATTTAGACTGGGAAGACCACCTCTGAATTATGTCTTTCTAGTAGGTATTATTTTAATTAAACCAATTTCTAGGTTCTTAGATGTAGAATTAAAACTTCCTTTTCATGTTAAAAATTGTATTTTGTGTGTGGTGCTTATATTCCCATTTTTCCTTTTTTTCTTGATTATCACTCTTTTGTGTCTTATCCCTTTGTGCATTGTTGACAAAGCAGAGAAAGACAAATAAAAGAGAATTTTAGCCAGAAAAGGCCATGGGCTTAAAATGAAAAGATCATTACTTTAGCTTCCTAGTATGAGAACATACATTACTTTTTTCAAAAATTTAGTTTTAAAATCTAGGTATCTCATTGTCTTTTTTGCTGATGATTTTACTTAAGGATGCAAAGAATTATTCTTATTCATTCTGCAGTTCCTGAATAATTTTTATGTGCCGGAGTCCCTCAACTAGGCTATTGGATCCCTGGTATATGGCTTCCACATAAATGGTTGTATGCTTCAGTAGAATTAATAATGTAGGGATAACATAGAAATTTCATTTTGTGCATATTATGTAAAGATTCATCTACACAGGACATTGAAGTTCCCTCCCTTAAAGGAAATACACAAGTTGTCAATTATGCTAACAGTGAAATTCTAGCAACCTGCTTGTTTCTTTCAAAAGAGATCTGAGCCTTCCCCTGGCAAACTATTTAAGTATTTTTACTATCCCTGTTATCCCAGGTGCTCCCACTCCCACACATTCCATCCTCTTTTCAGTTCCCTTCTTCTAGATACCTGAAGATCCTCAAGATTGTATTCCACTAGTGTGTTACTGTAATAATGAATGTACATTCTAGAAATGAGTCAAATTTATCCTTTCTCTCAGGAACTTTCTCTCAGGATCCATTTCTGTAAAAACAGCTAGATGAGCTAATTAACTCATGGTAGTTTGATTTTAGTGGATGCTAATAGCTTAGAATACCTTGTTCCCATCTTGCTTCATCCTCCTGATGTCTAATTCACTTATGTTATCAGAGATCCTCTAGACACATAATGGCTCAACCCAAGGAATGGTTTTAATGGAAAGAATTTCAAGCACTGAAGCAGACCAGTGGAGGAGATGGGTTTTGAAGAGGTAGCTATACAGGCATATATCAAATTACCAATGTGCTTTGCCTGCATGAATGATTAGCTTAGCAACCATTCAGGTCCATCTTATTTGAATTAGTCCCCTGACCTTGACCTGATTATCAAACCCACCTTAGACCTCAGATTTGAGGGTGGAAAGTAGGGAAGAAGAGACAGTAGAATATCATCATTTCATTCCCTATTGGGACCCTCATCAAGAAACGGTTAGTATATGGAATTTTGCTGTACAGTAAGTCCCTTTTTAGGAAGGTAATTTTTCTGTATCTATAAGAATACTTTCATTATTGGAATATTCAGAATGGTAAAGTAGACAGTAGAATGTTTTTTACATTTGGAGCAGCAAACTGTTTATCTTCCCCCAAATCTCACTTTTCTTCATAAAAGTTAAGATATTAAACTAAAGAACCATGATATTAAATTTTAAAAATTTTAGACTTTAACTGGTCCTCAGAAATGATCTCATCCAGCCCATTCATTTCACTGATGTGAAAACTAAGGAGTAATTTGAGGGAGTGCCAAAAGGCTCTTTTAAAAACATCTTTTTTGCTTTGTGTGTTCTAAGTGTTTTTCTTTACCAGAATACTGCCCTCATTTTTGCTCTAGAATTAACAGCACAACTTCAGTGCAAGCATCCATGTCTCCCATCTCATTTTGACCACTGGTCAACCCCAACAAGAAGTTCCAAGAGGCATATTGAATAGGTGTTTCAATTTACTCTAATCATGAACTCATATTAAAGGAGATTTTTGGTACCTGAGGGACATGTTTCTGGCTTCCTCTTTTAATCAGTAGCGTCCATGAGCTGCTTCCTAATACTATGTTGTTGTCATTTTTCTTCCTTATTTAATTTGTCCCAAACTCTTTTACTTGAGACAATGATGGGATATTTATTTGTCATATGAGCACAGGAAATCCAAAACCTTTGGTTAAAATTAGGTTAGTAAAGTATTTTGTGTAGCATTATGGGCCAGTAGAAAAATACTAAATTGGTACTTAGGAGTTCTAAATGACTTCCTTTCTCCATTTAAGGAGCACACTTAGTCCAGCCATCTCTTCATTTCCTATCAAACTGCTCACCTCTGGGCTATTCTGTCATGTCTTCTTCATCCTAGAAAATAATTTCAACCCTGGAATTCACACATCAGATGTACCCTTTACTCCAGAGTCATCATGCCTCTAGGGTAGGGTACATTCTCCCTAACCCCTTTTTAACTTTTACGTATTGTCTTCTTCTTTAGAATACAAGCTCCTCAAGGGAATAAACTAACACTTAGCACTGTGCTTGGCTTTTAAATCCTTTTGACTGATAGTTACTTCAGTTTTCCTCATATATAAAATGAGTTGGATAGCCAAGTCATTTCCTCCTTGGAAGAAAAAATAATTGTAATACCAGGCTAAAGGATAGTTCAGGTCCAAATTGCTCTCTTAAAAAAAAACCAAAACCTAAATTTTCATTTTCATATAATTCATAGAATTATAAAGTCTAGAGATAGAAGGTATTTTAAATATCTAGTCTCATGGGGAAGGCCTAAGAAGTGACTTGTTCAAGATTTTGAAGTAGTTTAGTGGCAAAAGACAAGTCTAGAATTCAAGTTCCTTCCATTCCTGTTGAGTGGTTTTTTTTTTTTTTTTCTGTTGAGTTACATCATTTCATTCTCTATTTAAATGACTTGATCATTTGTTTTTCTGATTTTTCAAGCCAAGTAACAGACACAGCGGATTATAGCATCAAATAGTATAATAGATATTAATCATTTTTAATTTTTTTTTCAGCTTGATATATGGTCTAAGTCCAATTATCAGGTGTTCCAAAAGGTAAGTTTTGCTTTTTATTTCTTTTTTAAGAAATATGAGAGACTTTGAAGATTTTGCTACTTTAGGTTTTGAATGATTTTTTTTTTTTTTTGCTGTTTTATGTATTTATTTATTTATTATAATAACTTTTTATTGCCAGAACCCATGCCAGGGTAATTTTTTACAACATTATCCCTTGCACTCACTTCTGTTCCGATTTTTCCCCTCTCTCCCTCCCACCCCCCCCCCCCAGATGGCAAGCAGTCCTATATATGTTGAATATGTCCTAGTATATCCTAGATACAATATGTGTGTGCAGAACAGAACAGTTCTCTTGTTGCACAGGAAGAATTGGATTCAGAAGGTAAAAATAACCTGGGAAGAAAAACAAAAAATGCAAGCAGTTTACATTCATTTCCCAGTGTTTTTTCTTTGGATGTAGCTACTTCTCTCCATCATTGATCAATTGAAACTGAATTAGGTCTCTTTGTCAAAGAAATCCGCTTCCATCAAATTATATCTTCATACGGTATCGTTGTTGATGTATATAATGATCTCCTGGTTCTGCTCATTTCACTCAGCATCAGTTCATGTAAGTCTCTCCAAGCCTCTCTGTATTCATCCTGCTGGTCATTTCTTTTTTTTTTTTTTTTTAATTTAATAGCCTTTTATTTACAGGTTATATGTATGGGTAACTTTACAGCATTGACAGTTGCCAAACTTCTTGTTCCAATTTTTCACCTCTTACCCCCCACCCCCACCCCCTCCCCTAGATGGCAGGATGACTAGTAGATGTTAAATACATTAAAATATAAATTAGATACACAATAAGTATACATGTGCTGGTCATTTCTTACCGAACCATAATATTCCATAATATTCACATACCACAATTTACCCAACCATTCTACAATTGATGGGCATCCGCTCAGTTTCCAGCTTCTAGCTACTACAAACAGGGCTGCCACAAACATTTTGGCACATACAGGTTCCTTTCCCTTCTTTAATATCTCCTTGGGGTATAAGACAAGTAGAAACACTGCTGGATAAAAGGGCATACACATTTTGATAACTTTTTGAGCATAGTTCCAAACTACTCTCCAGAATGGTTGGATTCGTTCACAGCTCCACCAGCAATGTATCAGTGTCCCAGTTTTCCCGCATCCCCTCCAACACTCATCATTATTTTTTTCCTGTCATCTTAGCCAATCTGACAGGTGTGTGGTGGTATCTCAGAGTTGTCTTAATTTGTATTTCTTTGATTAATAGTGATTTGGAACATTCTATCATATGAGTGGTAATAGTTTCAATTTCATCATCTGAAAATGTTCTGTTCATATTCTTTGACCATTTGTCAATTGGAGAATGGCTTGGTTTCTTATAAATTGGAGTCAGTTCTCTATATATTTTGGAAATGAGGCCTTTATCAGAACCTTTAACTGTGAAGATGTTTTCCCAGTTTGTCGTTTCCCTTCTAATCTTGTTTGCATTAGTTTTGTTTGTACAAAAGCTTTTTAATTTGATGTAATAATTTTCTATTTTGTGATAATGGTCTCTAGTTCGTCTTTAGTCACAAATTTCTTCCTCCTCCACAAGTCTGAGAGGTAAACTATCCTATGTTCCTCTAATTTATTTATAATCTCGTTCTTTATGTCTAAATCATGGACACATTTTGATCTTATCTTGGTATACGGTGTTAAGTGTGGGTCCATGAAGGAATTCTTTTAGTAATAACTAGCATTTATGTAGTCTTTACCATGTACTAGGCATTATATATATTAAGCACTTTACAATTATTATCTCATTCGATCCTCACAGCAGCCCTGAGAAGTTGGTATTACTATAATCCTCATTTTATAGTTGTGAAAACTGAGGCAGATAGATTCAGTGATTTGCCCAGGGTCATACAACCTGTATCTGAGGTTGGATTTGAACTCAGGTCTTCCTGACCCAGGGCTCTGTGCCACCTACAGAGAGATTCTGATCTCTATTTTTTTACATAGCTACTAAGTATAAAAATGTCTCCAAAATAGCCAGTGATCTCCTTAATAATGCCAAATACAAAGGCCTTTACTTATATCAGTTTTCTTCTTGACCTTTTAGTAGCATTGGACACTGCTAACCACCCTCTCTTCCTGGATAGTCTCTCCTCTCTGAGTTTTAGGGAGAAATAGTGATAATGATTTGATACAGGAGAGCAATTCCTGGTCACCAAATGATGACACTGGAATAGGAACCAAATGTAGGGTCTTTGCATGACCAAAGAATTCACAGTGGCCGTTCTCTTTGGCCAAAGATGGGTTTATTTAGTAGAAGAGGTTATAGGCAAAATGAATAGAAGCAGTAGGTACCAGGAGTGGTAAATATGAAATAGAGTTGGGAGAGCACATGAACGGGGATTTCACAATTAATGATGGAAAGACAAGTTTCCTGATAGAACTCCCACCAACCAGGAGAAAGGGAATCCCCATGAGGTTAGAATATGCCCTTTTTAACCCTGGCAGGCTAAATAGCAAAAGATATTGAATATCTTAAAAGATTTAGTTGGCTATAAGAAGGAGAAAGATACTACAAAGCATGGTGGGGTGAGACGAGAGACGCCCATGGCATGGAAGAGGGATTCAGCAAAGGTGGCATGAGCCATGGACAGATTTATAGGGGAAATTAAACCTCTGGGGTTCTGACTGGACAGAGCAAGGTGGGGCTACCCATGAGCGCCCAGAGGGTGGGCCCACACAGCTAAACATCAGTGCCTTTCGCAGCCTGCCCAGTCCTCTCTGCCAACTGCACTCAGTTACTCAGGACCTCATCAGTAGTACTCTCGTAGTTTTCCTGGTTGTCTGGTTTTTTCTTCTTTTCAGTCTTCTTTTCTAAATCATTATAAATATTGCATCCCCTGCTGATGTACCTAAGTACCTACTAAGAACCTCTAGGGTACCTACCTATGCTACTTTATACCTTTCTATAACTGTTTATCTTAGTGAACTCATCTGCTCCCATAGATTCAATTAACTTCTCTGTACAGTTGACCTACTAATTGTAAATCACTCTGCAAGGTACTAAGTCAGTTAATGAGCAAGTATTTATTAAGTACTGGTTATATACCATGTTCTGTTTTAGCCAGTGCGTATTCTGCAATAGAGAATGAAACAATCCAATCTTTACCCTCAGTGAGCTTACATTCCATTGAGGAGAGGGGAAGATAATAAGTGCATATAAATGTGTGTATTTAAAATAAGTATGAAATTAATCAATATGCACACAACTATGAAGTAATTAAATAGCAGGTAGTTTTGAGGGTACCTGAGAAATATCTTTAATAGAAAAGAAGGACTTCTTGGAAACTGTGTTCTAGACATAGGAGATAATTAGTCCAAAGACATGGAGATGAGATTGTAGTATTGTAGAAAGGAGGAAGGTTTAGCTGAATTGTAGAGTGATAGAGAATGGATTGCAGTGATGGAGGGGTTATAATGTTCAGTGAGGCTGGAAAAATAGTTTGTAAAGAGATTGTGGATTTCTGGATCATATGAGCAACAAGGTGGAGAATTAAATATTTTATCAGATCCCCTGGACTTCTCAGACCTCTCCAAAACAGAATTAATGCATCAAAGATAAGTTGATGTCAATTGTTTTCATAATTTAGGATACCCAGAATCCAAAAGAAAGTTAAAAACAATAAGTTGATGTTCAGTCACCCTGCACTTACTTAACACCCCTCTTCCACCTTCCAGTGAAGCAGCCATCACAGAATCAAATATCCCACCATATGAGCTCTTAAAAAACCCCACATCTCATTGTGCACCCTTTCCTCTTCCAGTGCTGGAGTCACCCTGCCTCTAAGCTGTGGAAGTTTGCTCCATAATAAAAGGAGCCCTTCAGGAGCAAAAACCTGTTAGGGACTATAGCGGTCAGGCATCTCTCATCATCTCCCCTACAGCAACAGTGCTGCCTAGCCCCAAACTGCTAATGCTGGGGTGACAGCTCTGAACAGTTGATGCTAGTCCAGAGAACCAAGGAGCAGAGGGATATAGGAGAGAACATTGAAGGGGAAGGACTATGAAGTATTCCACAAAGCCTGAAGCAAAGTACTCAACAACCATCTGGGATCAATTCTTTCTACCCAGAAATCACTTGAAACAGAGAAGCCTCTAACAATAGTAAAAAATGAGGTTTGAGGGAAAGCCAGAAATTGCCAAAAGCTCAGAAAGAAGAAAACTCAAAGATCTTGAACATAAACAGAAAAATCAACAGGGAAACTATTGAATAACAGAAGAAAATAGGACCTCCAAATCAAGTGAGTTCAGTTACCTATGAATAAATACTTCAAAACAAAGGAAAATAATCCAAGTTTTAATGAGAGGGAGGAACCTGTGGAATTTAAGGTAAACATGGAACCACAGCATACTCTTCCTGACTGGTTTAAAAGAGAAATGAAAATTGTAAGAACTATATATATGATCTATCTGCACAGCAAAAATAATAAGCAGAATAGAAAAACTGAAATCTGCCTTGGCAATTCTTGCCAAAGAATCAGAAAGGAAAAAAAAGTATATTGGGAATCCAAATACACAGAAATGAAGGACAGCTAGAAGAAGAGAAGCAAAAAACAATAATATTAAAAGAAAATATGCTTACTTTTTAAGCAAAACATTGATCTCAAAAGACTGGGTATGTAGAGATGATTCAAGGATCATTGGGTCTCCCAGAACATGACAGTACAAAAAATTCTTCACACCATAATGAAGGAATTAATAGAAGATTGCTGCTGCCCATAGAAAATGAAATATTTTTTTCAATTGAAAAAATTCACAAAATACCTTCAGGAAAAAAAAAAAGCCTCAAGCCTGCAAACTTCAAGACACATGGTGATTGAGGAATGACTGAACAAGTTGTGGTATATGAAGATAATGGAATATCACTGTTCTATAAAAAAATGATGAACATGCCGATTTTTAGAAAGACCTGGAAAGATCTATGTGAACTGATGCTGAAACAAGCAGAACCAGAAATACATTGTACACAGTAACCACAAGAATATACAGTGATCAACTATGAAAGACTTGGTTCTTCTCAGTGATCTAAAGCAATTTCAATAAACTTTGGACAGAAAATGCCATCTGTATCCAGAAAAAGACCTAAAGAGACTGATTATAAATCAACATGTGCTATGTTCTCTTCTTTTTTCTATTTTTTTTTAACTCTCCTATAGTTTTTCCCTTTTACTCTAATTTTTCTATTCCATCATGATTCATAAAGCAATGTGTTAAAAATAAATAAAAATTTTAAAAAGATACAGTAGTTAAATTTCATATTTCAGTTTAGAAACAAGTTCTACAAGTGATCAGGAAAAAGGCCTTCAACTACAAAAGAAAGAAAATTGGTAATACAAGACTATTCTGTACCCACTAGAAAACATAGAAAGGAATGGAATAATGTGTTCCAAAGAGCAGTGGAGCTCAGGATGCAGCCCAGAGTGATCTGTCCTACAAAATTGAATTTCTGTGTATGGAAAAAGATGGATATTGAATAATAAATTAGTACTTGAAATATTTTTTAAAAGAATATCAGAATTGGAACTTATTTGCTTCTCTAATGCTCTAAACAACAGAATTGTAGGAGTAGTGAGTAAAAGCAATAGCTAAGGACAGCAACAGAGTGACAACTGAGAGATCCATAAGAGATTTCTTTCAAAATGCACACAAGAAGTGAAGAGGAGATGGACAAGAAGCATGATGAATAAAATCTGACAACATTCTGTCTATAGGTGAATTTTTTTCTTTTTTAGTGGTGGTAGTGGTGGTGGTGGTGAAGAAGGAAAATATAAACTTAATTTTAAATGTGAATGAATTGAACAATACATTAAAATGAAAAAGTGACATATTGCTTAAAAAAAACTGATTTGTTGCTTATAAGAAATAGATTTTTTTTTTAATTTTCAGTAGCATTTTAATTCTCCAAATACATGTAGTTTTCAACATTTGTTTTTGTAAGACTTTTGTGTTTCAAATTTTTCTCTCTCTTTTTCTTACCTCCGAGCTTCTCCCCAAGATAGCAAGTAATCTGATATAGGTTAAATGTATGCAATTCTTTTAAACTTATTTCCATATTTATCATGTTATGGGAGAAAAATTAAACCAAATGTGGGGGGGGGCATGAGAAAGAAACAAAAAGTGAAAATACTATGCTTGAATTCATATTTAGTCTCCATGTATTTCTCTCTGGATGTAGATCACATTTTCCATCCCAAGTGGATTGGAATTATCTTGAATACTGCATTGTCGAGAAGAGTCAAGTCCATCACAGTTGATCACCACATAATCTTGTTCTTACTGTGTACAATATTCTATTGTTTCTGTTTACTTCATTAAACATCAGTTTGTATAAGTCTTTCCAGGCTTTTCTGAAATTATCCTGCTGGTCGTTTCTTACAGAACAGTAATATTCTATTACAAAGAGATACATTTTTTTTAAAAGAAATATACAAAGTAAAACAGAAAATGGGGGAAAAATTTACTATGCATCAGATAAATAAATTCAAAAAAGCAGGAGTTGCAATCATACTATCTGACAAAGCAAAAACAAGTATTCAAAACATAAAAAGGAATTAAGAAAGAAATTGCATTATGCTGATGGTATCCAGGTTGTATAGAACTTTAAAAAATATGGGAAAGTTTATGTTTTATCCTAGAGGAAATAAGAAGCCTCAGGAGTTGGCTGAGTAATGAGTCACATGATAAGATCTCCTCTTAAGAAAAATTATTTTGACATGAGTGTGTAGGATACTTTGGATTGGTGAAAGACTGGAGTTAGGTCGACCAAATAATCTACATCAGTGATAGAAAATTCAAATAGAATTGGGGGCCACCAAACTACACGTAAGGATCCCTGAACACTGCATATTGACCAAATTTTAAAGTGTAACTTTATTTATTTTAATTGTATTATTATTTAATTTTCAAATATCTCCCAATTATATTTTAATCTCTGTTCAGACCACATGTGGGAGTATTGTGGGTCACATGTAGCCTGGACTACATGTTTGACATCTCTTATGAAGTGAACTGTAATGAAGGCACAAACTAATGTGATGACTTTGTAATTAGGGAGGAGACATTAGATACGAGAAATCTTTTAAAGGTAAAAATGACAAGATTTGGCAATTGATTGGATAAGTGGAATAAAATATAGTATAAAACATACATTTTTCAATTTGGCATTTAAAACCTTCACAGACTAATACCAGTCTACTTTTCCAGGCTTATCACACAATACTCTCTTTTTACATATTCTACATTTTAAACTGAACTACTTGCTCTATTCCTCATGTAAGGCACTATATACCTATCATGTACCCCCCTCTCACTTCTACCTCTAAGAATGCCTAGTACATTTCAGAACTAGTATGTGAGGGCTTTTCTGATCTTTCCTAGCTACTACTACTTTCTCAAAATTACTTTTTTCCCTTGTAAATGTTTTATATTTATTTATCTCTGTTTGTTGTCTCTTCTCTTCTACTCCATAGAATGTAAACTACCTGAGAGCAGTGACTATTTGGTTTATTTCATTGTAAATCCTACACTTAATTGGTTCTGGAACCTGCTAGGAGCTTAATAAATGCTTCAGAATTGATTAATGGATTATGCTAAGCATTTTTCAGGTTCATATGGCCTTAGAACTTTCCCCTTGTTCCTACCTACCTTGCCTGAGAGAATCCTGGTTCCCTTCCCCCCCCTTCCTCATGGAAGAGTTTCCATCCATTCACTAAACTTTTGCCTCGCTGTTTGTTATCCACAACCCCCACAATAGTATTTGGAGCCAACTTCCTCATACTAATTAAGAAAAAACATATTTCCCTTTTTTTCCTACCATATTCTTGCCAAAGTTTACTCTCCTTCCATAGTGCAGATAATAGTTGACTTTAATTTATAACTAAAAATGCTCCTAAGAAAAGTATTTGATTATCATCAAGTAATAATGTACCATCTGAAGATATTAGGTACCTAATGTGCTAGTCTTTGGGTATAAAAAGATATTTTTCCTTAATCAGTAGTAGTGGCAAGGTTATACTGATTCTCAACATTTTTGTCAGTGATTCCCCTTATGACCAAAGGCAACACAATTGGCAGACATGAAACAGACCAAAACTAGCTAGGGAGGAGGGGAGAATCAAAACCATGCTCATGACCTCTTTGCCTCCATGACCTTACCAATGGAGATAACCAGCCATATAATGAAGAAAATAGACTACTTACCATCTAGAGTTTTAGAGGATCACAGTATATTCTAATTTGCCTCTTTGTTGCAGTGAGTGAGCCACGTACTTAATCCTAACCTCCTTATTTAAGTGGCCATACCTATGGGAGAAATTCACTTTGTTTAGTTAGCATGCACAAATTCTTAGTCTTAAATGTGCACTTCTTTCCTGTAATTTTCTTGTCTGTCTTGTAATTTTCTCCTGAGTAGTTTGTAGAAAATATTCCAAGAGGAGGGGATTCTGCTCATTATATGTTGCTTCTTTTGTTTTGATTGTTAGGGACATTAATGCAGAGTTCTTTTATTTTTTAACCGCTATTACAACTTCTGTACACTGTAGTGTTATAATTACCAGCTGCTAGTTCCACAAAAAATAGATGATCACTTCACTTATGGCAATAAATACCTTGGACCAATTTAATAAAGGTCCAGTTTTTATGCAAATACCCTTTACTAAAGAATATCATTGCCTTTACATATATTTTTTACAATGTTCTGCTTTATGAACACTTTTGAAGGCAAGGTGGAAGCAGTTTATTAGAAGAGTTGTAAAATGTGTAAAGTATAAAGGTATATAGACTATGTTGTGTTTTTATTTCACGTACTCTAAAAATAATCTATCAAATACTTTGTTTAAAAGTGGAGGAGGGTGGGGAAGTCTCAGCTCAAATTGGACTAAGGTTAGATAGCTATTAAAAAGATTAGATATCCATTTGAAGGAACTTAGAAGTTCCTATTGTTCCCTTGCTTGCAATTTAAGTAAATGAAATTGGAAGCTAAAACTCAGAGAGCAACAATGTTGAGGGAATGGAATAAGTATTATCTAGTAGTATAGTTATATATTGACACTAAAAATTCAAAATTCTTCTTCATTCTACATGTAATTTGAAATATATTTTACTTCTAATATTAGAATCAGGAAGATAAAAGTTAAGCTATTTGGGTGTAGGCTATAGAATATTTGTGTCAAGTACTAAAGACAGATACCATTGAAGTCCTCTTTTCTCTTGAGACAAGTAAGAATTAGTGGATTAAAGAATCCTCTCTTTAGTGAAATATTTTCTTTGCTGTGTCAAGTAGATAAGAACATAGTAGAAAGTAATCCAGTACAGCGTTAACCTTAATAATCCTTTATCAATAAAACTTTGAACTAATTATTGCCATGGAAAGGTTTGGATTTTGTAATGAAGTATATTTTCACATAATATGGTGTGTTCTTTCAGAAGATGTCTGTATAGTGATGAAATAGGTAACATTGATAAGGAAATAATGTAGAAATAGCCATAATATCTTTATTTGTTAGTGTTCATCTTAATTAACATAATTAGAATGGCTAATGGCCAGAAGTTATAACTTCTCATTGATAGTGGTCAGGGTCAACCAACCAGTCATCCCAGGTCCTGAAACTTCTACTTTCTGTTAAAAGTTAGAACACAGTCAGTGTTCTATGGCCTATGATATGGACTTTGAAAGTGTGGTCTCTTTGGTGCAATCTTCATGAAGCTTACCCTTACCCCTTCATCCAACATGATTTCAGAGTAAAAATAGTTAAAGATGGGTATTGGGTACAAACTTAACTAAAGCTATCCTCTTTAGAATTGACTGGCCCACCACAACTAGCTATCTACTTTACTTTTGTATCAAGTAATATTGCTCTTTTCATTTACCTGAAAAATCTTGTTTTATAATATGACAATTCTGTCCATAGTAACACTCCCCTACTAGTCAATTCAAAAACTTCCTTTCAGGCTTTTATCTTTTTTTTTTTTCTGACCACTTATATATAGTAATTTGAAGTAAATTATCAACATTATTTAAGAAGGCTTGTGGGAACAGATACTACTTTATCCTTGATATAAAGAAGTTCCATGAATGTATGATTATGAACATTATGTTTAAAGAAGGAAACGGTTCTCAAACTTTTTGATGGCTAATTGGGAGGTACTGTAATTCTCTACTTCCAGTAAACTGGAAACAACTAAAGTAGTATCATTGGAGAAAGTTTGCTTCTGCATTGCTTTAGTGTTAAAAACCCTTAGGACTTCCTTCCTTTGACACTCATTATGTGGTTGCAATTACTTGTTGCATATGTTTTCCTGCCCACAAATAGTAGCTGTAAGCCACCACAGAAAAAGCCCCAGCATGCTAAGAAGGCAGGAAGCCCTTTGAGGTCTTTTTCTTCAATGTGATGATGAAGGACAGAGGAATTACCTGGCAGAACCAGCCCAGGTTCCTAAACTCCAATTAATACCATAAGGATTACAACAAGGACTTTAAAAACATGCTCACACCTCTCAGCATCTCCAGGGCCTATGGCCTTTTTTCAAAGAGGTCAGGACTAGGATCTTGTGAATGTGCAGCTAACCCTGACAAAGGAACCTGAAATTTGCTCTTCCTTTTTATTTCTAACTTTGATACCATCCCCAGCTGGGCCTTCACTCCCCTCCTTATTAGACCCCTTACCTAAGTGTGTCTAAGTGGATTAGGGCTGGGGACAGCTCTCAGTGGACCCATTACTGCTAACAGGTCTCATCATTTATTGTGGTCCCCTGGGGACTTCTTGAACTTCGTCCTGGGGTGAAGAAGCTTTTTATAGCCAGCATAGCTACAGCAGGGTGGATTCAGAGAATGGAACTCCAAAATAAGGGGAGGGGTAGGCAGCACAATCTGAAAGGGCAGGAACAACAAAGAGCCATGAATGGTTTTAGTGTGTTCATATTTTTCTGACATTTAAACTCTGCAGGTGCAGTGAGTGTTTTGATCTCTAACCCTCTCATTTCAACACAGTGTGAATTTTTATACAGTAACTTGGGAAAAATGAGAGTGAATCTAGAGCTTCTGACTGTGTTAAATCTTGGCTGGATGTCTGAAGAAAAGAGGCAAGTGTGTAGAACTCTAGACAGAGAATTGAAAGATAGGATCATAAGGATCAACTCATAGTTCTTTTAGCTTTTTTTTTTTTACTTAGAAGTAAAGCCAAAAAATAGCCTTCAGATCAACTAGTTCTTAATGTGGCAACAAATCAGTCTTCTTCCTGGCAACATTGTACAGGGGAAGAAGCCTGGGGTTAGAGTTTTGCTTCTGCCCCTACATTAATGATCTTGGGCATGTCACACCTCTTCTAGACCTCCATTTTATCCCCTGTGATTGATGAATGAGCTCTAGATGGTAGCTTTTAAAAAAAATAAAACAAAGACATCCAGTAGCATACTCTAAATCTCATCAAAGAATAGATTCTGAATGGACCAGACAAATTCCAGACTTGATTTTTAAAATAATGATCATCAAAAGATGCTGTCTCCTTCAGGGTTGGGCATTCTGTGATCCTTCATGGGAGATCTATGCTTAACTGTTTGATTGACAAAGCTATAAGTTGTAACTGTTTTGCCTGAAATTTTGCTGATTGCCGTTACTTCGCTTTTTCCAGACTTCAAGCTGGACCTAAGCTTGAGAGTTGCTTATATTTTATCTAAATGTGCTTAATAAAATACTTCAGAAAATCAGGCATTTACTGCAACTCACTGGGGGTATACTTGACATCTTGAATGTTTACTGATGGTTTGTAATAGGTTAATAGTAGCATAAAGTGCCTTACTAAGTATTCAGTATTCCTAAATGGGATTGTATATAGCATGGCTATATAACATATAGCATGGCTTCCCATATATAGAGACTATGCCTTGTGATTACTTTGTCACAAAGAGCTAGGGGTGAAACATTTCTGAATATAGTGATGTGTATGGTCATTGTGTGGGATTTGGGATCAATGTAAATGCTGATAAATAATAAGTAAAACCATTCTTTTAGATTCACAACCTGACCTGTTGTGATAATTATATTTAGGCTCTTTCTCCATCAGCTTCATGGCTTCCTTGTTAGGAATCTACTTTTGAAGCCATAACTGAAGAGTTTTAAAAGGTTAGGAGGTAGGCTGTATGTGTCATTGCTCAGACTTTATAGCAGATCACAGTTATATTTTATTCTACATGAACATTATTAGACAATTCTCCCAAATTTTGCCAGAAAGAGCAAGGAGTAATCTGAGAAGCTAAATCTATGTGAGAGCATCTTCTACAAAGCAAAAGAATCTTTTGTTGTTTTCTAAGGAAGATATCATTTTGTTGTATATCATTGATGGTCATGTTTGCATTTGTTTACCAGGCCTTGCATTCACGTGTTTTGTATATTTATAGAGTTGTAAGGTTTTTTATGCCCAGTGAAGCCCAGGGAGTAGTTTTCACCAGTACAAGGACAAATGATCAGCCTAATATATGAAAATGTATTCCTGTCAATAATCTCGGAATAAAGTGACCATGCAGGATGAATGCATGTAGAAGATAAATACTGAGGTATTGATGGCATTTGGTGAAAGAGAGAAGATGGGCAATTCCAGGGTCATCCTGAATGAAGGTCAGCCCCTCCCTGATTTGTCTATATCAGATAAGCTGGGTAAGCAGAACGTATAAATAGTGAGCCTTGTTAAACTTTTGCTCTGGGGGCCTGTGCAGCTGATTGCTGCCAAGTAGGATCAGTATGCTGCTGCCCAGACAGTTGAAGTGTTTCAGCATTTCATCTTGTCTTTTATTAGACACATTTAGATGTGCCTCTGAAAACCTTATCCCCCTCTGCTCTACCCCCTTCCTACTTCCCAACTACTTTAAGCATCTAAAACCAGAAAAAGATTAATCAGTGATTGATTCTTAACACCCATCCTATCCATCCCTTGCCAGTGGGGTTTTTTCTTCCCAGTTTTTGATGCCGTATTTCACCTAAGGTCCCTTTCCTCTCCCAGACTCCCTTAGCAGCTGGAGGGTTCTGAGTATAAGGTGCTTAGCAGTTACCACCCTTACTAAAACATAATGGAATTGCCCTTGGTGACAACTATTTGAGTCCCATCCTGCTTTCTCTTTTAGAGGTGTTATGAATTGCATTGAAAGTGGTTTGTGGGTTTCTGGCATTAGAAAAGTAATGGAGTAGTAATTTTTCATTTCTATAGCCTCTTTCTTCTTTAGGACTTATGTAAGACTATGTAAACCTCCAAGACAGGAATGGTGACCTGTTCTGTGTTGAGGGATGAGAAAAAAAAAATTCCTCTAAAGCAGTAAGCAGAAAAAGAACCTGGACCAGAGAAACTATAGCAAATGTTCTGGTCACCATGAGGAGACAAGCCAAAGCTCTGAAATTCTCCCTCTGAGCCTACTTAGTGTTCAATTTGGCTATTATTCTAGTGCTGACTCACTGCATGAGCTTAGACTGTAGTTCATAGACTTTTTTAATTTAAAAGAGAGCTTAGAATTTTGTTCCAACTTCCTCCTTTTATACACGGGGAAACTGAGGACCAGGAATGCCTTCCCTAGGAATACATTGCTGATTAATAGCAGAGCTAAAACTGAAACCTAGGCCTCCTAATTTTCAGTCCAGGGCTCTCTCCACAAATATCAATCACATTGCCTTCCTTCTTAGCAGCTGGATTATCTATATTCTCTCATTCACTCCCCTGTGGTCTACATGACTGTCTCTATAGTTTTCTGAGAACTTTGATATATCTTTAAATGTTCTCTATCTGGATGTTTCTACTGAAAATAATAGTTTTAAATGAGTATAGAGCAATTCAGGTGTCTTCAGCTTTTTTATTTTCTTGGCATGCTGCAATTGAATCTGGCATTTTACCATTAGGAAATAGTTCCAAATGGCAAAGCCTTTTTTTTTTTAAAGACGCTTGGGTTAATCACCTTAACTCTTTAATTCTGGGCAGCTAGGTGACAGAAGCCCTGAAGTCAGGAGGACCTGGGTTCAAATCTGGTCTCAGACACTTAACACTTCATACTTCCTAGCTGTGTGATCCTGGGCAAGTCACTTAACCCCAATTGCCTTAGCAAAAAACAACAACAACAACAACTCTTTAATTCTTCAGGAATCTTTGTGGGGTTCATAAGGCCAATCAATTCTAAATAAAGTGTGAAACTGAGCAAGTTTGTTTTCTCCAAACTCTAGTTTTGTTCTACAGTTCCCTTCCCGTTCTGTAAGTTTGCTTACCCTCTTCCAGGACTATTTACTGTAGTGCTTCTTGGGACAGTTTCCTAGGATTCTGACATTCCTAAACTTCCCAAATATTAAAACTCTCTCCTATGTCCCAATTTCTCTTCTTGATGACTAATCAGTTAATTCATTAATCTGTTCTTATGAGGAAAGTAGATCTCAAAGGGAGCCTCCTAGAATATTTTAGCCCAAAGAAATGACTGTGATTATGTTGGAGATATTCCCAGGATAAGTAGGGTCCTTGAACACCTTTTCACCTGTACTGAACAAGAAACCAGTAAATTCAGAGAAATTCAAGTTGGAAGGGTCTTTAAAGAGCCCTTTTCTTGCCCAGGATCACACAAGATTTTTGAACCCTGCTACTCTGGCCCCAGTTTGATGCTTTTTTCCACTCTCCTGACCTCTTCTGCCTAAGAACTGTATCTCTGTTCCTTCCTCCCTTCTTGACCTCCCATACGGATAGAAAATCACAATCTTTTGGCCCCATCTGATGGGAGCATATATTTTTTGACTAAGGTGGATAAGTTACAAGTCCTTCAGAACCCTTGCAAACTGCTCCTTCATCAAACAAAAGAGGAAATATTGATTTTCTTGAGATAATCCCTACCCCCATAGGCTTAGATATTTCTAGCTCAGGCCTTCTAGACTTGTTTAACCTGTGGAGTAAAAATCTAGGAAATGGATTAGAGTTTAGCTCTGTATGGTAAAAAAAATAATAATAATACTAATAAAATAAAACAAACCTTTTCTTTTTATTCCATCATACCTTGAACAACTGTTTGAAAAGAAAACTATCTGTCTTGCCTTTTTGTCTTACTCTAAAAACATTACTTTCATGTTTAGCTAATGAGTTTTTAAAAATTGAAATACCTTCATTTTTCAGAACCAGAAAAACATTTGGACTGGGTACTTCTGGGGATGTCCCTCTGAGATGATCCTTCAGGTCCCTTCTTATACTTAGTCCTCTTGAACCATTTTTCTAATAAGAAGGCATGTCCCCAAAGTGGTGTGGTAGGCAAGGATCATTTTCTATTTGTCTTAAGTTCAAATCTTGGATTCCAGAATCTTCAGTGAGCAGAGTTATGTAACTGACAGAGCCTTAGAAGGTGTGGATTCATTAGTACCTGAGTTTTTGGTACAAGTTTATTCCTTAACTCCTTACACCAATAGAAATCACAAGTCCAGTCAAAAAAAAGAATAATAATGATTAGGATAATAGGCATTTATATTGTTGTTTGTCCTTCATTCTTAAGAGGACTGCACTGTCGGGGAGCTGATGCTATAACATGCAGGTGAATTAGAATTAAGTGAGGGAGAATTGTATAAAGTACTGATTTAGAAAAAGAAGTCTCCTTTTGTCTGTATAATAAGCCTATGAGTTAGGTAATACTATAGCTAATTTTATTGTAGATTGACTTGACTAGGGCCACACAGAAAGAGGGTCTTGCAAATGATCTTGAAAACCAGGTCTCTAACACTCTTTCTGCCATGACACCACCAAAGTGCTTGACCTCAAGCAAATCGGTACAGACTTCATCCTTCCTTCCTTCCTGCCTTCCTCCCTACCTTCCTCCCTCCCTTCCTTCCTCCCTTCCTTCCCTTCCTTCCTTCCTTCCTTCCTTTCTTTCCTTCCTTCCTCCTTCCCTTCCTTCCTTCCTCCCTTCCTCCCTCCCCCCCTCCCCTCACTATACTGTCTCTTGATTTCTTCTCTAAAATGAAAAGGTTGGACTCAGTAACACCAAGAATCCCTTCTTCACCTTCTCTGATTCCATAAGTGAATGTGTGAACATGGGAATGAACCATTGAACAAAAATTTGTGGACATTGTGCTAAGTTTTAGAGACATAAATATAAAAAGTGAGATGGTTTCCTATCCTGAAGGGCTTATATTCCAAAAGGGAAGCAAACAAGTAGGGAATTAGAGCCAGGGGAAAGGGAATCCCAAGGATGGTGACATATTGTCATGACCTTTCTAGTAGCATTGACTTGATCCCTGTTTCAGTAGCAAGAGGTAAAATGCAAGAGGTAGGATAGGGGAGAACTCTGTCGTGCACAAAGAGGCTAGAGACTTGATTTTCAAGGTCATTTGTAAGATCTTGCTGTGTGGCCCTGGTCAAGTCAACCTACAAGTTTCAGTTTTATCATTTATAAAATGGAGATAAAAGTAGCTATAATACTACCTAACTCATGGGCTCATTCCCCTCTGGGCAAGGGTGGGATGATCTCCAGCTAATTAACTCACAGGAGAAGGCTGAATCCGTTGGGTGGCATTAAAGGAAAGACTCCATCCACGATCATTTGTATTTCTTTAAGCAAGAGAACAGCATGAGGTGCAGACAACTAGCCCATGTTTGGGCCATGCTGCCTACTGGCTACAGTCATGAAACTCATGAAATCCATTGAAATGCTAGGAGTAGCATAAAGATTTCCTTCACACAGAACAATACTGTATCAATAACTTCCATGGTTCCCATCAAAATTCTCTGAGCTGTTTATAACCTTCCAACCATACAAAAATCTCTAGCAGTCAGATGGCACAGGACCCTTTAGGACTTATATCAGTGCAAATTAATGTGAACAGTTAGTCTGCTTAGACTAGAGCAGGCAGCCCTTTTGTATTTTCAGAGTCCAAGATAATTGATAGAATCTACAAATGCTGTCAAGTTACCCTGTTGCCATAAGGTAATCAGGTGCATTTGCTTGCCATTCACTTAGAATCTTGGAGCTTGGAACTTTCACTTCCCTTCAAGTCCTTTTTTTTTTTTTTTTTTCCTTTTTCTTTTTACAAATAAAGGAACCTCAGACCAAGGAGAGGTGTATGCATGCCCAAAGTCCTCTACCTCCTCAGTAGAAAGAGAAGGGCCTGGACTGATGTATTTTTCTGCGATTCACTAAACATCAGTGCATTTTGTACTCCAAACTTTAAGTTTCATTATGTTTTCACATCTGTTCTCTTATTTATCTCATTTGTTTCCCACGACCTCTGTTGAGGGTAAGTAGGTTTTATTACCCTATTTGACAGAGAAGCAAATTGTAGTTCAGAAAAATCACATGATTTTCTTGTGGTCATACAAGCCAAATCAGTTCTCCTGACTTAGAGTCTTAGAACACTTTTCGTAATGCATGCTCCCATCTATGTTGTGTGCTCACTCCAAAAATGGGGTAAAAGTAGGAAGCCACATTTTGTCTGTGTTCTTTAGGAAGAGGTAGAATATGAAAGTGAAATAGATTCTGACTCTGTCACACTTCTCTTGGTGGGTTTTTTGTTGTTGTTGTTTGGCTTTGCAAGGCAATTAGGGTTAAGTGTCTTGTCCAGGTTACACAGCTAGTAAGTGTTAAGGATCCTAGGCTGGATTTGAAGTCTGGGCAGTGGCTCTCCTCTGTGCCCTCTAGCTGCCTCCATAGTTCTCTTGAATAACTAATTTGCAAATTGTGACTTAAGGCCTTATTTCTTAATCTTTTAAACCTATCTAGTGTATAGGAATGATTCTTTCTCTTGATTCTGTGTGAGAGCTTTACTTTTCTGTTACCTGCATTCATCACAGATAACACAAATCATGGTTACTTTAAAAAAGAAGAGGAAGGCATAATGTACATTGGATTTTTTTCTTTTGGGAGCTTTTTTGTTGTTTTTTGCAAGGCAGTTAGAGTTCATTGAAATAATGTAATTGTTGAAAGCAGAATTTCCCGCACTCTGTTCATTCCTCATTCAACCATAGCCCAGGATCATGCTATTACCCACTAACAGTCAAAACAGTCATTGCAATGCAGAAGAAAAAAACAGATCATCAATTCAATTAAGATTAAGAATCCATTATATGCAAGGGGATATGGGAAAGATTATGGAGACAGAATCAAAATAATTTGACAACCACTCCCTTATAAGGGGTGAGAATAAGAGAAAAGTCAGCTTATTCACAGGTTTTTGAGGCTAAGTGCCTAGGTGATTAGTAGGATAATAAAGAAGCTAGAGAAGTATGAAGACTTTTGTCCTAGAGGTGACAATACTTTTACTATGTCCTTATTTATTCTTGACTGATCTTCAAGACAAATCAGGAAGTAGTGAGAGTGTACCTAATTACCCTAGCCACATCACAGATACTGAATGAAGTAGCCACTGTGGTTACCAAGCTACCTATTTTTTTCTTTTTGTTTGTTTGTTTTATTTTATCATTTTATTTAAAATTAACAGGCATTTAAATTTTCTTCTCATCTCTTCCAAGTTTAAAAGAAAAAAAAAAAAACCCTTTCAACAACTATACATAGTCAAGCAAACAAACATAATCGACATTCAATGCTCTCAGCAATCTCATGCTGCAACCTGGTAGAAGAGCTCAATTTTTTAGTCAATCAATAAGCATTTATTAAGTGTTTACTATATACCAGACATTATGCCCAGAGCTTTGGATAAAAGAAAAAGGAGAGGGAGAGCCTCTATCCTCAAAGTACTTACACACTAAGGGAAGAAAAATAAGTGTACAAGCAGTTCTCACTTTATGAAAGTGGACCGTTTTGCAGACCTCTGGGTAATTTTATGTAACATGAATTTCTCCTCAAATATGGGACCAGGGAAAAAGAAACAACTTTGGGGGGAGGAAAAGGGAAGGGGAATGGAAAGGAATAGGGTCAGTCATGGGGTGGGCATTGTGGGAAAGAAGGGAAATCAAGGACATATTGGAAGTACCCTAGTATAGAGGAGGACCAGAGTAGAGGAAAGCTAACTGGAGTAAGGCAAAGGGCTTTTTCAAGGCTGGAGGTCTGAAGCCAAGTCCCTGATCAGGCATATGCCTCCATTCTTCTGGTTTTACTTAGAGGGCATTTTTTTGGTTCCAGATTATAGGCCTGGAGCTCCCAGCCTAGGGGGCAGAAATGGAGAGAGAGCAAGCACAATATTGTACCCCAAAGTTAACATAGCTGGATTTGGGGTTTTTGTAATGTAATTATTTTTTTTTATTTTATTTTTCTTTTTTCTTTCTTTCTTTTTTTTTATTAAATAACTTTTTATTGACAGAACCCATGCCAGGGTAATTTTTTACAACATTATCCCTTGCACTCACTTCTGTTCTGATTTTTCCCCTCCCTCCCTCCCTCCACCCTCTCCCCAAGATGGCAAGCAGTCCTATACATGTTAAATAGATTACAATAGATCTTGGATACAATATATGTGTGCAGAACCGAACAGTTTTCTTGTTGCTCAGGGAGAATTGGATTCAGAAGGTAAAAATAACCTGGGAAGAAGAAAAAAAATGGAAGCAGTTTTCATTCATTTCCTAGTGTTCTTTCTTTGGGTGTAGCTGCTTCTGTCCATCCTTGATCAATTGAAACTAAGTTAGATCTTGTCTTTGTTGAAGAAATCCACTTCCATCAGAATACATCCTCATACAGTATCGTTGTTGAGGTATATAATGATTTCCTGGTTCTGCTCATTTCGCTCAGCATCATTTCATGTAAGTCTCACCAATCCTCTCTGTATTCGTCCTGCTGGTCATTTCTTATAGAACAATAATATTCCATAACATTCATATACCACAGTTTACTCAACCATTCTCCAATTGATGGGCATCCACTCATTTTCCAGCTTCTGGCCACTACAAAAAGGGCTGCCACAAACATTTCGTCACATACAGGTCCCTTTCCCTTCTTTAGTATCTCCTTGGGGTATAAGCCCAGTAGAAACACTGCTGGATCAAAGGGTATGCACAGTTTGATAACTTTTTGGGCATAGTTCCAAACTACTCTCCAGAATGGCTGGATGTATGTAATGTAATTATCTTTCATAATTTTACTTAAAGTTGGATTTGCAAAAGTGAGAGAACTGTGTTTTTATACATTGGGACCTAAAAGATACAAAGAAACTAAATGAAAGATAGTCTCAGAGGGAAAAGCACTAGCTTCTGAGGTGGTGGGGGAGGGGGAACCAGGAAAGGCCTTCTATGAAAGGTGATATTTGAGTCTATGCTAAGAGACAGAGTTTAAAAGGCAGAAAAGATGTGGAGAGGGAAGGTGGGACATCATGAGTGAGGAATGATAAGAAAGCTGAACCTTAGCGCTTGTGGAAGGGAGTCAGGTGTAAGAAGGCTGGAAAGGTAGGAAGGAGCCAGTGTGAAAAGCTTGAAATGCCAAATGGGGGGAGGGGGCACTTTATTTTGACACCAGCATTCTCTCAGTGATGCTCTGTAGCTGCCTCAGAAGAATCAGTATTGTAAGTGGCACAAAGAGAGGCAGCTGGCAGGTAGGTCTGTGCGGTCTGTAGCGCTACCAGCAATAATAGCTTGTGCTCCAGAAGGGGCAAAAAAAGAAGGCAGCCAGAGATGACTGGGAAGATTGGGAAGAGCAGGTTTTCTGCTCCAAGTTTACTTTACAAAAAGAGAGAGAGAACAGTCCCTCAGAGCAGCAGAAATAAACAAGGACTCCTCCTAAGACAATTTGAGAAGACCCCAGAAAAGGCTGAGAGGGATGGGGGTGGAGGTTTGCCTTGAATGATGTGCAGACACCTTCGGGCTTCAGCCTTAGAGCAGATCTCACAGACTTTGGGGGAGCAGAGGAGGAGATGAGAAGAACCTTTCCCCTTTGAGGGATGCCCAACACAGCCGTGCTGACCAAGCCCCTCCCAGACTGTGGCTGCAGGGAGAAGGAGCTAGCAGACACCTGGTGATGAGCACAGAGGGGCAGGGGGGGCAATGAATAGAACCAGCTACATCCAGCAAAAGAACTCTGGGAAATGAGTGTGAATCACTACATAGCATTTCTAATCCCTCTGTTTTTGTCCGCTTGAATTTTTTATTTCCTTCTCGGGTTAATTTTACCTTATTTCAAGGTCTGATTCTTCTTGTGCACCAAAATAACTGTATGGATATATATACATATATTGTATTTAACATATACTTTAACATATTTAACATGTATTGATCTACCTGCCATCTGGGGGAGGGGTGGAGGGAAGGAGGGGAAAAGTTGGAACAGAAGGTTTTCAAGGGTCAATGCTGAAAAATTACCCATGCATATATCTTGTAAATAAAAAGCTATAATAAAAAAAACCCACAAATAAAAAAAAATAAAAACTAAAATTGGGCAAAAGAAAGCTAATGGCATTCTAAGACACCAAGAAATCATAAAACAAAATCAAAAGAATGAAAACATGGTAGAGTTAAGAGAAACATTTCATCCATCAGAAAAACAGCTGATCTGGAGAACAGATTAAGGAGAAATGTAAATAATCAGACTACCTAAAATTTATGATTAAAAAATAATCTTGATAACAGTATTTTCAAGAAGTTCTCAAGGAAAATTGCCCCAAAGTACTAGAACAAGGAAGGCAAAGAAGAAACAGAGAAAAAAAAAATCTACCAGTTACTGCCTGAAAGAGATCCCAGGAAGAAAACTTGACGAATATCATTGCCAAGTTTTAAAGCTCCTTAGTTAAGGAGAAAATATTGGAAACAGCAAGAAAAAAACATTTAACATAGAGCTACATCAAGGAATACAGAAGACCTAGTAGCTACTACATCAAAAGACCATAAGTCTTAGAATACTATATTTCTTAGAGCAAATGAACTGGGGTTATGACCAAGGAAGGGTAGTTTAGCCAGCAAAATTAAATATAATCTTGAATGATAAAAAGCCATTTAACAAACTCAGACTTGAGTTTGGGGAAAAAAAAAAAAGCAGGTATAATAATCATGATTTTCAGACAAGGTTAAAGTTAAAATAGATTTAATCAAAAGTGAAAAATAGAGAAACTACATTAAATGTCCGCAGTATTATTCAATATTGTTTTAGACCATTTAAAATTTTTAGACAGTATAAAATATCTGAGTATATACCTGCTAAAACAGACCCAGGAACTATATAAACATAAACAAAAACACTTTATACAATTAAACTCAAATCTAAAGTAATATTTGTTGTTCATGGTCAGGTAAAGCCAACATAATTTTTAGAATGACAATTTTACCTAACTAATCTACTTATTCAATATCACCCCAATTAAAATTTACCGAGAAAAAATAATAACCAAGTCCATTTAGAAGAACAAAAGGTCAGCCACTTCAAAGAAACCAGGGTCAAAGGTTTTAAGGAAGTAGATTCAGTAGTATCAGACCTTAAACTATATTAAAAGGCAAGGTCATTGATAAAGTATAAAAAGGAAAATTTCTATTATTTTAAATTGAAAGTTTCTTTTACAAATAAAACCTATATAGCCAAGAATAGAAGAAATATAGAAAATTGAGGGGGGGAGCTTTCATAAACAATCTCAGATAAGATGTGATTGGATTGGAATATTATTATGGAAGGAAATGAGCTGATTGATTAGGGGAAAAAATGGAAGAATTTGGACTTCTGAAGGAAGATGCTATCTACCTTTAGAGAAATAGATAATAAGAGGAAGCAGCATAGTATGGTCTCATATACATATGTGTATGATTATATTTGAGTCTATCTGTGTATGTTTATCGATATACATATATGTATCTATGTGCATATATATGTATGTATATCTCCACACTTAATTGTAGCCTTCTTGAGCAACAAGGGAAGAGTAAAAAGTACACAGCAGAGGACAAAAGAAAACCAACAAAGCAACAAAGAAAAACAGGGCAGCTTTGAAAACAATATGTAGTATTTATTATATAGGTTTTCTTCAAAAGGAAATTTATTATTTTTATATTGAATCCTCTTTTGCTGTGTACATGGCAATATTTTGGGGTGTTTTTTTTCCTCATTTTGTATTTTAAGTTTAAAATTTAAAAATTATTAAAAAAAAAAAAAAAAGAAAAGAAAAAGCAGGCCATTCATCCAGTAAGAGCAAAGAATAGAAAGGCAGCATGAGCAACAAAGAGGAAAAGAACCAGAGGAAAGCCTCCAGGGATTGGGACAGATCTTTTTTTTTTTTTTTTTTTTTTTTTTTTACTGCCTTCTTTTTATTCTAAATATATTGGTGTATGCTTGTTTGTTGGCATAAAATTATTTTATTAGTATCATCAGTATTTTATTAGTAATAATGTTAATTTAAATGACCAACATTGGTGTATGCTTATTTTTGTGGTACATAAAAAGAGATATTTTAAATCTAATTAGTTTACCCAAATGTTACCAATATTTCCCATCCTCATCATTGTTCAAGCAAAGATTATTTTGACATATAAACAGCTTGAAAAAGATGGAACTAATATATATTTTTTTAAATTTAATAGCCTTTTATTTACAGGATTTATACATGGGTAACTTTACAGCATTAACAATTGCCAAACCTCTTGTTCCAATTTTTCCCCTCTTCCCCCCCCCCCCCTCCCCTAGATGGCAGGATGACCAGTAGATGTTAAATATATTAAAATATAACTTAGATACACCATAAGTATACATGACCAAAACATTATTTTGCTGTACAAAAAGAATCAGACTCTGAATTATTGTACAATTAGCTTGTGAAGGAAATCAAAAATGCAGGTGTGCATAAATATAGGAATTGGGGATTTAATGTAATGGTTTTTAGTCATCTCCCAGAGTTATTTTTCTGGGCATAGCTAGCTCAGTTCATTACTGCTCCATTAGAAATGATTTGGTTGATCTCGTTGCTGAGGATGGCCTGATCCATCAGAACTGGTCATCATCTAGTATTGTTGTTGAAGTATATAATGATCCCCTGGTCCTGCTCATTTCACTCAGCATCAGTTCGTGTAAGTCTCTCCAGGCCTTTCTGAAATCATCCTGTTGGTCATTTCTTACAGAACAGTAATATTCCATAATTTTCATATACCACAATTTATTCAGCCATTCTCCAACTGATGGACATCCATTCAGTTTCCAGTTTCTAGCCACTACAAAAAGGGCTGCCGCAAACATTCGTGCACATACAGGTCCCTTTCCCTTCTTTATAATCTCTTTGGGATATAATCCCAGTAGTAACACTGCTGGATCAAAGGGTATGCACAGTTTGATAACTTTTTGAGCATAGTTCCAAACTACTCTCCAAAATGGTTGGACCCGTTCACAACTCCACCAACAATGCATCAATGTGGGACAGATCTTTATGGAAGATTTATGGGAGGACATGAATAAAGATTGCACAGTATAGGCAGGTATAGTACTACTGGAAGATATTCTGACATCATTGAAATCATGGGACCTTTGATGTAAGAACAGTACTATCATTTGTCCTCTGTTGCATATGAAAAACACACACGATCATATGAATCACCTTGACTTGTATAAATGAGCACATTCTGTAAATTCTTAAGAATGCTGATGTCAAAAATCTACACTGCCAATGAAAGTCTGAGGCTGTGTGGCCAGAAGAAGCTGCTGAACATCTCTGAGCCCTAATTTCCTAAATGTCAAATGAGCATCCTGGGATTCTGCTATCTATCTCCCTCTCAGAGTTGTGGTGAGCAAAGTGATTTCTATGCCAGAAAGCATTATATAAATGTGACAGGATTAAGATGTGCATAAATAAATACAAATCTAAACAGAATGTGATAAGAGCATGGGAGAGGTTCAGACATTGCTATATAAAATGTTTTGTTATTTGCAAGGTTGTATGTCAGAAAAGAAGCTTGTTACTCAAAACTTTGGATCTGATTCCAAATACATGGTTGCTGTCTGCCCCAGGGCTAAGAGGAGGTATTACCTGCACACCCTTCCCAATTTATGAACTGCATGGGGTCTTGCTTTTTAAAAATAACAACAGTTGGTAACTGCCATTATGAGCCACTCTCGTTATTCCTCCTCTCTCCCTGCCCTTCACACAGTTGATTTTCTGTATGTGTTCTCCCTTTCTTTTGTTTTCCTAAATACTTGAGATGAAGAAAACAGGGGAAAAGATAATTGTTTAAGAATTAGACTATAAGAACTATTTTGCTGAACTCGTATCTACTCAGCAAACTCCAGAAATTAGAGTGAGATGCTCAAACAAGAAGGGATTAAGTTTCTACCTGCAAATTTGTGATGGTGGCTATGGAGGGTCCTCCATTCCCTTGAGGTTTTGCTACAGCATTATTATAATTGATACAGGCACATTTGACAAAACATTGTTGATATTATTTAAACAGGCTTCTTTTTCCTTTTACATTTGAGGCAGAAAGATGGTGTAGGTAGATACTGGAATGAGAGACAAGAAACATGACATGCAGTCATGGACTTGCCATGACTGTATAGCCAATGTATGTAAAGGCCATTTTCATTCATTCATCTATTAAATGCTTACTATGTATCAGGCACTGTGCTAGGTACTCAAGATACACAGATTAAAAATAAAAGTTCCTGCCTTCATGGGGCATATATTCTATTGGGAAACAATATGACATTTAAAAAAATACAATACATACATAAAAAATACTGTCCTGAGCAAAGAACACTAAGAATGAGAGGGCACCCAAATAAGTTTTCTGTAGGAGGAGTCAAGTCAGAGCTACTTAAACTGGGCCGTGCCCCATGAGGTCATGTAATTGAATGTGGGCTTGTGAAAGTAGGATTTTATTATCAGTAAATGTTTGATGTCCTATTTAATATACCTATATACCCAGGATTGTGTAAAAAATTTTTGCATGAAAAGGAGTCACAAATGGAAAAAGCTTAAGAAATCCTTCTTTCAGTGGATTTGTGAGGTAGGGTTGAGGGAGGAGTGCATTGAGGACATTGAGGCATTAAGATATGTGCTGTCCAGAGCTGGGGATGAAAAGTTCATGGACTAAGAACCACAAACAAGTCAGTCTGACTTGAACAATGTGCGTGGAACACGATGTGGAGTAAACCCAAAGAGATAGGCCCTAATCAAACTGAGAAAGGCTTTAAAAGTCAAAGAAATAGATGCATTTGTATTTTGTCCTAGGAACAGTACGAAGTCACTTTCTGAATAAGAGAAACAATTGACCAGTGTTTTAAAAGTATCAGTTTGGCTACTGTGTGAAGGAGATGAACTGTGGCAAGAAGTAAAGTTGGCTTGAATCAGAATGGTATCCATGTGGCTGAAGGGAAGGGATAGATTGGATATGTGGCTCCAGGCCAGGGGCTGAGGGCTCCAGGGGCTGGTTGCTGAAGACAAGAGAACAATGGAAAGATTGGGAAATATGGGGATAATGTCCCCACTATGAAGAAGGAAGTTAAAAAGAGTTCCTTTGGGAAGGTGATGAGCCCAGTTTGGGAGGACTGTGTACCAGCTGAGGTGCTATGTAGGGAGCCTCTTCTCTTGCCATGTCCACCAGCCTCTAGTGCATCCTGCTCACAGTTTTCTCATTTGTAGAATGGAACTTTGACAGACTCTTCTCACCCACAATGTGCTGAATGGTACATTTGCATTCTCTAGACTTGAGCTGTAGCACTCTAATCAGTTTGTGGCTTTCCAGAACAGGGCCGTGGATGCTGCGTTTGAAAAAAGGGACTAATCTTGATTAAATAGGGAATGGTGCCATATTAGACAACTATGAAAGTGAGATTTTATAAAGCAAAGTCCATCTGTTGGTTATGTGAGGAAGATGTTGCCCTTTTCACAAAATAAACATGGACAGTTTCCACTGAGAAGTAAAAGGAGAAAATGTATCCCCAAATGAGGCAGAGAATATGCAGTTTTTTCTTAGCTTAGGGGTGAAATGATACTGCTATTAGTAAAGCCTTGTGTCCTTTTCTTTCTTTCCACCCTCCTGTTCAGAACAGGCCATTCCTTTTGCTGTCCCCACTCTCACTGGGTGCCCTCAAAGTCGTTTTCTGCACTCTCTCCTTTTTTCTTTCTTACTCTCTTCTTTTCAGGTTCGACCTAGCAAAGTCTGTTATCACTCTTCGATTTGTCCCTGCCTTCTTCCCTCCCTCCCCAGCCTTCCCTTGTGTTTGGCTCCCACTTTGATCTTTTAGAGGCATTTCTCTCCTTCCTAGCACTTACCTGTGCAATGATTCACCTCCTTTTTGTTCAGAACCTAAGTGCTCTTCCACTACCCCAGCACCTTTTATCTGCTTGTGGAATTTCATTAGCTTCCTGTTATAATAGAACCCACATCTATGTGCTGATGATGAAATGAATTTGAATTAGCTAATAGCATTTGTTCTTCCATCCCCCACACAGCCCCCAGGCATGTTTTCCTGTCTTGGGCTCAAAATTAGAATCAAGCTTGTTACTGAAAAGTGTAAAATAAGAAAATAATATTTGATGTTTAAGAAAACCGTAGTTAAGAATATATCTGAAATTTAATAGACTTTTTTGTCTCTGGGCTGTGGGCTAGGAAACTAAGAACTAATTGAGGGCGGGAGGATGGCAAGAATACAGAAAATTAGTCAGCTTTGTTTTCTCCTATTAAAATACGACTGTAACTGACTAGATGGGAAATGAAAGCTATTAACTAGCTCTCCAGCCCTGAAAAAACCTGTCATCCACGCAAATGGAAGTTCTTTCAAATTAAGCTTTTAGAGAAAAGAAAAGCACTCAGTTTGGTCAGCCTGCTGACCCATCTGCTGGCCACCATCAGAAATGCCAGCTGCACTGCGTGAACTCTGCTTGTGGAAGCAGGGCTTTGTACTGAGTGGTCTAGAGGAAGATCTTTCTAGTCAGTTCCAGGTTTTCTTTTGAATTATAATGTAATGATAGTGTTTACATGCAGATCTCCCAACATATCATTTATGGGAGAATTTGGCCAGAAAAGAAGCAGGGGCTTGAGAATGCTTGATTTGGAGACAAAGCTAAAGTATCCTACTGACTCTGACACTTCCTATTTGGGGAGTCTCAGTCATTTGTCTCTCACTCAGGTTCTCTGGGTTCCTCCTCTCAAAAACAGACTGGATGACCTTAGGGAACCTTGTAAGCCTGAGAATCTCTGGTGCTAAGATCTTGGCTTTCTTAAGCAGTGATGAGCTGGGAAAAGCTGACTCGATAATTAGGGTACAGGATTTGCTGCCTTAGTTCAAATGCAACTAGTGGGTGAGCAGAGTCCCAGATATCAAGAATCCTATGGCAGCATCTTTTCCCCACAGTACCGGTCATCTTTCCTACTTCTTCATCTCAGTCAGCTAATCAGCATGATGTATTAACCTTACTTTTCAAGTGATTGTATTTTGGTAGCCTGTTTTTTTGGTAACAATTCAGTCTTAGTGAATGTATTAATTTGGAATCACAAAAGGCCAATAAGTTGAAATCAATATGTAAATAAATTATAATACAAATATATTGAGAGTCTTTCCATTTCAGGAAGAGAAATTTTGCCAGTGTCTTAGGTAAATAAAGAAAATGGCACATAAAGTGTAGGCATTAATCTGGTAACAAACATCATAACAGTTTGCAGAATGTTGTGTCAGAAAAGGAAACCATCTGAAATACTTTTAATTATCTAATCTTTGCCCACATGAACTATTTGAAATGTTGCTATATTGAAAATTAACTTTATTTTTTCTCCTGACTCACATTTTTTCCTTTCCTCTTAACTCAGGTGACAGATCACGCCACCACTGCCCTCCTCCACTACCAGTTGCCACAGATGCCAGATGTTGTGGTCCGGTCCTTTATGGTAAGTGGCCTTAGCAAAAAATTCCTTCCACTGATACCTCCAGATTGATAACAACAACAATAATGATTAAAAGAGTAGCTTGAAAGCCACCTCCTGTCTTCAGATAACTGTGAGTCTCAAACCAGAAAATAGCTTTCTGTCATTTACCATTGATGAGAAACTCTTACCTGTTTGACTTTCAGGTCTTTCTCATAATTGCTGGAAAGAAAGGGAATTGGGATAGATTTTTCCAGGACAGTAATGTCTAACTTCCCAGGCACATTTTATTTCATGATGAATCAAAATACAGGCTGTGAAATTACTATTTGTCTAAATGTTTCAGGACCTGCTGTTTGGTTTATGTAATTTAAAGCAACTGATTTTTTTTTTGGACTGAATTGACCAGTTATTCTAACATCTTGTTGGCACGGTCTCACTCCCGTAGCATCTGGCCCCATCTTTAAAAACAGTCAAATTCCTTTTTTCTCTTCCTATTAGAAAAGTTGGCTCTGAAAGAACATAATCCAAACTCTTCTCTGTCAGGATTTACCTTTTACTGAGGTTCTTTATTTCTAAATATATGCTTTTAGCTGGGTGGGATTGTTTTTGTCTAATTCGTGTACAATTTTGTGCCTGACATTAAGGTTTAGAAAACAGTGATATGTTTTTAAAAATCACAGCCCCTTTAATCAGTTAACTAAAGCAGAGAGTTGATAGTCTGAAGTAAAAACTTCATTTTGGATGGATGTGAATGATAATCTTAAGTCTAGTTTGTCTAAGTTCATGGTTTCCCTTGAGTGACCTGCCTTTGGGCTTTTAGAAAATGCAATTTTTACAGTGAGGAAAGATAAGCTTCCTCAAACTGAAGCAAGCATTAGCAATTGAACAGGACAGTTCAGTTTGTCCTTCTCCCCATGTCTGTTGCTGATCTTCAAAGATCTAGTCCCTTTGAAGGAGAGCTATTGACTATATCCAAGCTTTACCCCTCTGGAGGAGGCAGTGATGAAGATGGAAGGATTTGTATCAATAAACTCAGCTGACCTCCACTTCAGAGAACAATTTTCTCATATCGACTTAATTCAATAGGACTTGAAATGACGAGATTCATGTGCATCCTTCACAGTAAGAACTCGCTTGCCTGGATTTTTTTTTTTTTTAATAGTGAATCTCCTTGAGCTTAGAATTGAGTTATACAATTCTCATCCTTATTTATGATGCTTAGAGGAACCCAGTGGAGAGAGCTGTATTCATGAACACTTAAATGTGTTAGTAGTTGCCTTTTATCACCTTATTTGATGCTATCAGGGTAGCCATGCCCTCTGTTTTAGGTCTTATTTTGGCCGTGGAAGCTAATGTGACCTCTGAAATCACATTAGAAAAAAGGATACGTTGACCTCTTTGGGAGAATTCCAAAGTCGTAATGTATTCAAAGACTTCCTTTTGAAGGTCTGTGACCACTTGTGGGCTCAGTAAAAGAAAAAGGGAATTGTGGCATACATTACAAAGATATAGAGTTCTGGAAATAAATTGTGGTTATGTAGGGCCCTTGATGATACATGAAGACCTTGGACCATTATAAGCCCTAAGAGAGAACACCTGCTTTGTTTCTCTTCTTATTTTTCTTACAGCACTACTTCCTATTCACAAGGTCCTTAATGTGGTAAAAGTGAGGGGATTTTAACAGAACTGAAAATCAGCAATATTGTGACCTTGTGGTTTTCTGCATGCTTCTCTTTCTATACAATCACAGGATATCTTTTTGGGTCAAAGCCAACTTAAGTTCTCTGCCCTCAGCATCATTATGCTTGACAGGAAGGATGACATTGGAAGCATCCAGATCCAATTTCTTTCATTTCTCTGTACACTTCTCTTTTTAGACCTGGTTAAGAAGTTACATAAAGCTGTTCCAGGCTCCATGCCAGCGCTGCGGAAAGTTTTTGCAAGATGGCCTTCCTCCCACATGGAGGGATTTCCGAACCCTCGAAGCCTTCCATGACACCTGCAGACAGTAACCCTTCCCAGCCCTGCTTTCAGACCTTCAGGATGACAAGCAGGTGGAAAACTAAATCCAGCATCCAAAACTTTTCCAGATCGATCCTAAGCAATATTGATGGCTCAATAGTTAATTTACTTCTCAGCATCAATACATTCATTCTTTTTCTTTAGTAAACAGTGCTTTGCTATGTATTAAGGCTGAACCAGTGCTTTTGAATACCAGGTTGTTTCTGTGGTTGATGGGAACTAATTTTATACTTCAGCTGGCGCACAGAAGGAAAAGAGGACTTTTTTGTGTACATAATATAAGAAAGTAATGCAGCATGTTCTGTGTTTGTTAGTGGTGAGCTCATCTTTCTGGATCAGTCTCATAAGTCATTCTCAGGAGCTATTGTCATTTTAATGAGAGCTTCACACATGGTGCCAGAAATCTACATTGTTAAATAACTTATTTTTATAAGCAATAAACACTTTGTACTCAAGATGAAGATTTCTGTCTTGTTTTCTCGCAATGCCTTATACATTCCGTTTCATTTAACATATGAGCTTTTTTCTGTTTTTGGAAACAAAACAGAACCAAAACCCTGAAGTAATGTTCACTTTTTTTTTTTTTTTAATCTTGTTAAGGATACATAGTGATGTAGCTTACTTTGAGAAAGGAGGGCAGTTTTAGCAAACATGAAATTTCAAAGGCCACTTGAAAAATGATAGCTTGTGCTTATTGAGTAAAACATACAGGTGTTTCTTTTTACTCAAACCTAATTTAAAAAAAAAAAAAAAGAATATAAATTATTATTAACCAGTTAGGAAATGTCTAAGAAGTAGTCACAGATATGACTTGTGTTAGCATGATGTTGGTCCCAAGAGTTATTCTAAAATGAAATTTAAAGCTATCAGCTAAGTGCAAAAGGTTCAAACCAGTAACTAATTATACTAAAATTAAAAACGAATAATCTAGTAAAGAACTTGATGGGAATGAGGTTTCGTTTTCATATGCTGTTGTAAAGCTTGTAAGCTTGTATTACAAATAGTAGTTCATTTTCATTAAATAATGATCATAGACTTAAAAGTGAAAGAAGGACTTTTGAGGGCCATACAGCCAGCATTCTCACTTTACTGAGGAAGATATGTCAGTCCAGAGAGATTAAGTGATTTACCCACGGTCTCCTTGTTTTATTGTCTAGGAAATAGCAGGACTAGGATTTAAACTCAGATCCTTTCCTCTAAATCCAGCTGTCTTTTTACTCTCATGCTTGAAAAAATGATGTATTCAGTTCAATGAGCACTTGTATTCATTCCTTGGAGGCACTTTTCTTCCTTCCTTTCTCTTCCTTCCTTCCTTCCTTCCTTTCCCTCCCTCTTTCCCTTCCTCCTTTCTCTCCTTCTTTCCTTTTTCTTTACTTCCTCCCTTCCTTCTTTCCTTTCTTCTTTCTTTCTTTCCTATAATTCCACTGGTATAGGGAACTTTTAGTGAGGAAACTCCCTCTACCGATTCAAATTAGCAACTTCTCCAATTTGTCTTAAGAACATTTATAAGTGAGTAATACTAATACCTGGCATATATACTTTGAGGATTATGGAGAGCTTCACTTTATTTCATGTAAGCCTCACAAAAGCCATATTAGGCATATATACCAGGGATTATTCCCATTTTACAGATGAAGAAGCAATTTCAGGGAGTTTTAATTGATTGGCCTATGGTCACACAGCCAGGTAATGTCAGTGGCAGAATTAAAAACCAAATCTTCCTGATACACAGGCTAATAGTCTGCCCTTACATCAATCAGGCTTAAACTCCCTGTGTACAGAATGCTGTCCCAGGTGTTTAAGTCACATGTACTCCCCCCTCAGGGAGTCTAGTAGATAGATGTGACATATACACAAATAACATATATTAAGTAACATAAGTCCAATAAAGAGTTCCAAACAAAATGCAGTGTATTCTGAAACGCAAAACAGCATGATAGTTGCTATGTGAATTTTATCATGTTGCATCTAAAATGAGCAAATAGACAAAAGAAATATTAAGTATTTACAAAACATTATCGCTTTTGAGAGGGTTTTTTAGGGGGTTTTGTTCTTTTCATGGTTGTCCCTTTTCTTTCACAACATGACTAATGTGGAAATGTGTTTAACGTGATTGTACATGTATAACCTGATTACTTACTGCTTTGGGGAAGGGGAGAAGAGAAATGGAGGGGGAAAAAATTGGAACTAAAAATCTTATAAAAAACAAATATTGAAAACTATCTTTACATTGCAAATAATAAAAAACTAGTTTACAAAAAAAAGTATCTGGTATTTCTATACCAGAACATATATGTGTCAGTTTCTGTCTATAATGACTAAATGAATGAAAAGAAAAATAAGCAGTTCAGCAAAAACTAATCAACATATTAATCCCATTTGACAGTATATACAACATTCCTCACCTATAATCCTCCATCTGTTTAAAGTGGGGAAAGAAGTTCCTTCTTTGTCCCTCTCTCCCACAAGTCAAATTTGGTCATCCTGGCTAGATAATATTTAGTTGGGGAGGAAGGGTTGGGTTTTTTTTTAATACTGTTATATAGTCCCTATGAATATTGATTTCCTAATTTTTCTTACTTCACTGAATCAGTTTATATGTTTTTCCATGATTCTAAATTGTTCCTGTTGTTTACAAGGCATTAAAATTTCATTATATTTATTTATTTGACATAATTTGTTCAGCTATTCCCCCATCAATTGCATTTTTTGATAACATTTTTTAAACTGCTCATCTAACCTAATTCTTTTTTTTATAATGTGTTGCAACCTTCTCACACCCACCATTTGCCCTTTGTTTACCCTTTGGATAATTCTCATTTTCATTTTCTCAGAAATAATATATAACATAGTTATATGACTTAGCTTATGAATGCATATGTATAAATATATAACATAAATATGTCTATTTGTAGGGTCATATTTGTGTTTATTAACTATACAATTTGTTATCTTATGCATATAAATAATTATTTTTATTATATTGTAAATAAATGGTACACATACCCACTGGCAAATGACTTACATAGGCTGTCCATCCTACATAAACTGCCTATGGGCAGCTAGATGGCACAGTGAATAGAGAGCTGGGCCTAGAATCAGGAAGACCCGCATTCAGATCCAGCCTCAGAAATCTAACTGTGTGACCCTAGCCAAGTCTCTTCACTTCTGCTTACCTCAGTTTTCTCTACCATAAAATGAGGGCCATATTAACACCTGCTTCACAGGATTGTGGTGAGCATCAAATGAGATCATATATATTAAGCTGTTAGCATATAATAGGTACTTAATAAGTATGCTTTCCCTTCTCTCCTTCCCTAGCCAACTCTGTTCATAGACTAGATGATAAGCTAATTCTTCATCCAGTTTTTTTTTTTTTTCTGAAATGAAACTCTTGAGTAATTACTGATCTCATTAAGACATGGCAGTATTTTGGGACTTGATGCAAGAATCCTGTGCAAGACACTATTATTTCCTGAAAAGTAAAATTTTGGCAAGAGTATCATATTCTCTATAAAACCTTTCCTGAATCCCTGGTCAATTAAAAACATTTCCCACCAATTATCAGTAGCATTTTGTTTTTGTGTCTTTCTGTTAACCTTGTATAGTGGAAATAGTGCTAGATTTAGAATCAAGAAAATCTGGGTTCAAATACCAGCTCTCTGACCCTTTCCTCTAGGCAAGTCACTTGCATTTTTTGAGCTGCTCAGTTTTCCCACCTATAAAACAAAGCTAATGCATATAGTGCCTACTTCATAGGCTTATCATGAGGGTCAAATGAAGGGACATATGTGTAGAGAGAGTAAATGGTTGCCTTGGGGATAGTGGCCCAGTTTTGTAGTCAGCCTGAGTTTTTGTCCTGTCTGATATATTCTGACTATGTGGCTCCCCATCCAAGTCGCTGAACTTCTCCCTATCCCTCCTGTGCCATTTGTCAAGACTCTTAAGTTGTAGGAAGCTTATGAATTTTCACTGGTAGAAAGTGTTGCTTCATTAAAAATTCTCACATAGATAAAATCAGTCATAGATCACAAAAAGTATGTTAAGTCCTTGTTACCTTTACAGCAATATATGTGTGTATTTATGTATCTGTAGGTGTGTTTGTGTATGTGTGTATGTCAGTGATGATTATGGTGTATTAGGAACTATGTCTTATTTAAACTTTTCTCCACTAGTGCCTAACATGATCTTCCTCACATAGATGCCTTAAAAATGTTTATTGGATGGATGGATGAATTTCTTCTTTAGTTGCTGAGTATCACCTTGTATTTCAGAAAGACCACCGAGACTGTCTAGCAGTGGAAAAGGAGAAAAGTGCATGGAAGTGGTCATTGAGGATCCATGAATGTATTCTGAACACACCTAGCAGACCTTTTGTGGCTATTACTGTTGTTTCATATACTACAAGGTGGTAGAGTGATTAAGGAGCTGAACCTGTAATCAGAAAAGTTTGAGTTCGGATCTAGCCTCAGACACTTATTAGTGTGTGACCGTGGGCAAATCACTTAATCCCAGTTTGATTTTGTGTCCTTATCAGCACAGTCATAGTACTGATTATTGTGAGGAGAAAATCAGATATTTGCAAAGTGCTTTGAAAAGCCTCTGTGTCCTCATCTGTTAAATGGGCATATTTGTAATATTTGTAAAATATTTGCAAAGTGCTTGGAAAATCTTAGAACACCATGTAAATGCTAGTGCCTCCACATCCAAGCACCTAAAGGGTTAGTTTAAGCCAGTTTTATCATTGTAAAAAAAAAAGTGAGGGCATGTTCTGTGTAACTCCAGCTCCCTATGAAACAAGTGTTTAGAAATGCTCAGATACTAAATTTATCTTCTAAGCTTTTAAGAATACTCATTGATTATGATTTATGATTCTAACAGAGTGGACGTATAGTCCAAATCAAAGGCTGGTATATAAATTTCAAGTGCCCGTCACTTCATCAGTTATGAAATTGTACTGTATGAAATGTTGCTCAAAAAAGTGGGTCACGGTACCTATAAAATGAGACTTGTGCTAGATGACTTTTCCAGTCCCTTCCACCTTTAAGACTATGTGTGTAATTGTTCAGGGCCTAGACCTGTTTTATTTATGCAGACTCTGCCTCGGTATGGCTTACAAAAAAAAGGGAGAGCCTGCAAATATTTGTTATATGACTAGTATTCAATGAAGTGACAAGGATAATGAGCAACTGATAAAATAGAGAAGCCGAACTAGGAGAAAATATCCAGACCCTTTTAAAGCTAAACAAGACTCAGCATTGAGTGATTCTTTTATGTATCACACCACTAATGTGTAAGACCCAGATTTCAATGTTGATCTTATGGTGTTAATGTGCAAACCCTTCAGTGCATTTGTTGTGTTAAAATATGGGCCATGATGCTCTATTGGACACCTTTTTGAGGTCACTGGAGCTGAGAGAAAAGATGACAGCTTCATCCACCAGAGGTCAGTGAATCTTGCCAGACTTCAGAGACATCATTTGAGCCATCAGGAGAAGGGAGGACAAAATATTAACTCACCTTTCTTGTCGAAGCCGCTTAGTCTTCATTGTGCTAGCCGTTTCAGTGCTTTTTAATTGTCCTGCCTTATGACAGTTACACTTCCACCTGCTCTCTCCCTAGTCCAGTTGATAATTGGGTGTGCGGAGCTCATTCAGGACCGAACAATGTGTGCCTCAGAGATGAGAGTAAGCAGAGTCATTTTACTGAAGAGAAGTTGTCCTGCAGTTAGTCCACCTGGTCTGTGAATAATTAGAAAGTTCCGTTTTTCAGTGGAGTCAGCTTTCCTCCCTACTCCCTACCCTTAGGACCGAGAGCTCAATCACCTTAGAGGTCATGTAGTACATCCCTTTCCTTTTAACTATAAAGTTGGGGATGAGAAAGCTTAGAAAGTGGCTTTGAAGGCACGTCATTAGTTCCAACTTTGCCCCCATCCTTTTTTCTTTCTTTCTTTCTTTTTTTAAAATAAAATCTCTTGAAGTTCATGGACCTGTCTCAGGTGAAATACATCATTAGTAGCTTTTTGATAAATAGTAGCTTCAGCCTATCTGTGTTAAATGGATTTGAAATTTCAGCCACAGATTAACTGTCTTTTGTATGGTTTTGTGCTTTCACTCAGTGCTAACGGAAAGCAGTTCTGCTGACAAATTGAATTTATATCATTCTTTTTGCCATCTTTATGGAAACAGGACAATTGCCTTTACTGTTAACTGGAGGGGGAAAAAAAGCTTTGTTTTGGTGCATGGATGTGAACCTGCCAAGTGTCTCACTATGAATTTATTAACCATCTAGGAATGCAGCATCTTTTACCTACTGAATGCCAAGTGTTTATCCTGATGTGAAAGAATCAGGAGGGATCTCTATGGTGTAGGAGATAAAAGACTGGACTTAAAGTAAGGAAGGACCTTGCCACAAGGCCTGTTCTGATATATTCTCTGAATGTATCCTGGGCAAGTCACTTAACTAATTCTCAGTGAGTGACTCCCAGCAATTCTCTAGAAGTATAAGTTACCAACAGTTGCCAGTTGTATCATCAAGGGAAGTTTCCAAACTGAGAAGCTTCCACATTAATTAAATTAGCCCTCCTCCAAAAAAAATGGAATCTATGCTTATATGTGACTGAAAAAGAATTTGATAAAGCTCAAGGAGCCGCAGCTAGAGGACTCAGCCTTACAAATGGAGTCAGGTAGCCTTGAATCTGCTTTAGGCATTGAATCATGAAGCTCTAGGAAGGAAAGACCATTTAGAAAACGAAAGCATTGTTTCTTAAGAACACATCAAATTCTGTGCATTAGCCCCATTTCCATGATTCTGTCTGCATATCTCTGAGTACTTGCTATCTTGGGTCTTTAGACCCATAGAAAACCATTTCCTTTCTGGAGGTGGCCTTTTGATATTTGACTGTGACTCTACACCCCTAAAGCTAATAGACAATGGCCTTTCATTTCCAAAGGGTAGTTGGTTAAATTAATGATTGCCAAAAGGCCACAGTTAATTTGCTCACATTCCCATTTCTTTCCATTAGTTGTGGAGCCAGCAAAGTTCAAACCGATGTCTGTGTTCAAAGGGAGTAGATTTGATTAGGAAACACTTGCATAGTTCTAAATCATGGTTTGAGTTAACATTAAAAAAAAAATTCTTAGGCCTTAGGAAATGGGTAATAATAGCTAATATGTACCTACTATATGCCAAATGCTGCACAAATATTATCTCATTAGATTTTCACAACAGCCCTTAGAGGTAGGTGCTATTATTGCCCCCACTTTATAGCTGAGGAAACTGAGGCTGGAAATGAGGTGACTAGCCCAGAGCCACACGGCTAGTAAGGACCTGAGATCACATTTGAACTCAGTTTTTTCTGATTCCAGCCCGGTGATGTATCCATTATTTCACCTTGCATTCGAATTGGGTAATTGTAGAAGAGTCTCAGAGCAAAAAAATTGAAGAGTTCACTATATTGGTGGGAGACAGAAGAGTGAGAATGGTCTGGCAGAAAAACTCAGCAAGCATTTCTTCAGCAGGCATTGTGTAGGATAGGGATACAGAAACAAAACGGTCCCTGACTTCACAGAGTTTGTTTTCCTCTAATAAATTTATCTACACAAGTGTTTTAAAAGGGCAGCCAGGATCACTGATGACTTCGATACCATGACATTGTCATTGGAATGGAGATCTGTTGAAATTAGTCAGAAGTGGAAAGATCCCTTGATAAAAAATTTTGCTCCGGGGCCCAGAAATCCATGCTTAAACCTAAGGTAAGATAAGCACTATGGTTTAACTTAAAATCTTTGATTTGGTTTGAAATCTATTATTTCTTTTAATACCAAATATGCCTGGGCATATTTGGAAGGAACAAAAATTGAGCTAGAATGAGAAGAGATTGAAAATAGGAGAAAAAGGAGAGATAATGTAGGGGCAATCTGCCAAAGGGTATTGGGATCAAAGGTGCACAAAGAGGAATTAGTCTTGGCAAGGAAAAGAGCTGTTGCTTCATCAGAAACTACAATAAAAGCAGAGAGAACCAGAGATCTTGTCAAAAGATTTTGAGATGAAGATGGGGAGAACAAGCAAATGCTCCCTATTTTAACTTAGTCATGCTTTTGCATCTTTTTCCCCAGGTCCTAACCCAGAACCTGGCCCATAACAGGCACTTAACATTTATTGTTGTTCAGTCATTTGAGACTCTCCAGGACCCTTTTTGGGGCTTTCTCACCAGAGATACTGGAGGGATTCACCATTTCCTTCTCCAGTTTATTTGACAGATGAGGAAACAGTGACTTGACCAGGGTCACACAGCTCTAAATGTCTGCAGCTAGACTAATGTTGGTCCTTAGTGGTCTGCTCCTGACTGACAGACTGGCTCCAGTTCCTGGCATGGCCAGTGTAGGGAGACGATACCCAGGGCCCACATCTGCCCCCAAAGTCCAGTCCTGCTGCATGGCTTCCCGTTCTGCAGCCAGCCAATGAGAAGTGTTTCCAGTGATGGGCAGGTAATCCTCTCAAGTTGATTAGAAACTTATTTACATATTTATTTGGTGTTGTAGGAGAGCTTAATACCCACTTTAAACTGTATGATGACATTCTGCACTCATGAGTTAATTCCATTAATTGAGTTGGAGGGAGCTAAAACTCCCTTCTGCTCCGCACTGAGAGGTCTGCTCTGTTGAGTATCATTTTAAAAGCATGCCAGTTAAAGGTTCCGAGACCACATAGCTCCCATTTGTATGGGCCTACCCCTTGGTGGTGCCGTGGATAAAGCCCTGGCTCTGGCCCAGGTTCAGATGCAACCTCAAATACTTACTGGCTGTGTGACCCTGGGCAGGTCACTGTATCCTTTTGCCTCTGTTTCCTCAACTGGAAAATGAGCTGGAGAAAGAAATGGCAAATCTCTCCAGTGTCTCTGCAAGAAAACCCCAAATGGGTCATGAAGAACACAACTGAAAGCTACTTAGCAACAATTGCATCTCTCAGAATACTATATTTCTAAGATCTCACTTTCTCCTTACTAAAATTCTGCCAGGTTAATAGGGCAGATATTATCTCAACTTGACTGATAAGCAAAGCCCTGGGGAATGGAAGTGATTTAGTTGCAGTCACACGTGGAGCCAAGGAGCCACCAGAGGCCTTTTCCTCCAAGATCAGTCATTCAAATGTCTTTATGTTTTAAATAAAGAGGCTAAGGGACAGGACCAGGCTGTGAATGTAGGTCTTGGTAACTCCAGATCTAATGATCTTTTGATCATACCGTGGAACATCTCACATATGATAACAGCTGACATTTCTCTACCATTAAAGTTTTACAAAGCACCTTACAAGGACATACATGTCCTACCTCATCTCATCATCACAACCACGCTTAAAGGGAAGTACTTCAGATAAAATTCCCATTTTACATGTTAAAACTGAGCCTCAGAGAAGTCCAGTAACGTGTCAGTGGTCTCTCAGCCCGTTAAATACTAGATAAGGGACTCTGGGCCAGATTTCCACTGGCTCCATGGAGATAGCACTATCCCATGCTACTTCTGTTAGCACCAGTATCCAATTACTAAGGTATTACCAAAAATTACTAGAAGGGAAAATTAGAAGCAGTGAGGGTGGACAGAGTTAAACTTGATGAGAAGAAAAATTACCTCACAATTAAAGCTGGCCACAATGATCTGCCCTGGGAAATAAGGGATTTCTCCTCACTGGAGGTCATCAAGGAAAAACTGTTTGGCCATTTGGCAAGTATGTTTGATAAGGGGATTTTTGGTCAAGGTCGGATTGGACTAAATGACATGTAAGGTCCCTTCCAATTAGAAGATGCCAGGGTTCCATGAACTACTGAGTATCAGAGGCATTATTTTATACACAACAGTGTGTCGTAAGTATGTTAGCTCTTCCATAAGGATAGAGGAACCATAGCTTATCTTCTATTTCCTCCTGTGCCTAATATCTCTTTGTACCCCTAATATGCTTTTTGTTGTTGTTGAAATGAACCTGAGGATAAATCACAAAACAGTTATGCATATTGTAAAATTCTCAAAAATCCCCCTATCTAGAGAGCTCTGAATTCAGTAAAACTTCCATTTGAATTTATTGTTCTAATTAACTGTGGTTCTGTTGCAAGAGTTCTTAATCATTTTTGTATCGCTGACCTCTTTGGCACTCTAGGGAAGCCTAGGGATCTCAAAATAACATTTTTAAATACATAAAATAAAATACATAAGATTACCAAGGAAACTAACCATATTGAAATCATTATCAAAAGAAAAAAATGAGTTCAAGGAGCCCAGATTAAGAATCCATGTTCCCATGTATGGGCAAATGCATCATTTCTCTATCTGTCTCCAATTTCTAGCCACCTTTACAAGGTGTCCTTCAAGTTTGTGGGGCTATCAGGTCCTTCTCCAAAATACTTAACATCCAGTTTTCACACAGCTTCTTTGTGAGACTTGTAGTCCTTGTTTTTACTGTTACTTAACAATGCTAAAGGTTGTTGAATCCATCTTTGGTGGAGAAAAGCAACTTAATGACTGATTTTCTGCCTCCTAAGAGGACCTGCCCAAGTGCAGTCCATGTTGCAGTCAGCTCCTCTGCGTGTTCCTCCTCTCCCCCAATACCAATTTAATTTCTTGGCCAATATTGGACAAATGTAAGGGGCCAACTTTTTAATTTTCTGCTCCCAGGTCTCCCTTGTTCCCTCATGCATTTTTCATCACAACCTGCAGCTCTTTCACTCCCTCTGCCCTGTGAACAGTATTGATCGGCTGATTAAGCCATCAAGTCACAGCAAACAACTTTAATTTTCTAACTCGAACCCCGTAGTTCTCTTCCTCTCCCAGTAGTCCTGTTCCTCACTCACTGCAGGGATGGGCAGCAGAAATGCTTCCTCTCCTTTCTCTCTGATACTTGATAATCAAGGTGTGGACCAATAAAAAACCAAATCCTGAAATTAGGGAAGGCCTTGTTATCTCTCATTCACAAACTTTATTTAATACTGATTTGAACATCAGTTCTGTGCTGCCTGGGAACCAAAGGCATTCTGTTTGTATTCTTTGTCTAAGTGCCTCTTGAGAACAGCTCATGTCATGTTTCTTTTCTCCTCCATGGCAAATAGCACACTGCCTAGGCACAAAAAGGATACCAGATAAACTGATCACTTGGAGGAAGAATGCTGAACTGGTCTCACTCCCTTAGTCACGTCTCTCCGCTGCAATCAATTCTTCACACCACACTGCATTCATCTTCCTAAAAGAATCATCAATCATGTTACCTCCTTAAAAGAAGAAAGAAAGAAAGAAACCTTCAGCAATTCCCCATTGCCTCTAGAAAGAAAAGAAAGGGGAAAAAAGATCTTAAATGCCATGTGGTTTAATGGAGCACTGGATTTGGAGAGTCAGAGAGCCTGAATTCAAATCCTGACAGCTCCCCTTGCTCCCTCAGTTACCTTGGCCAAAGCCTTCTCTTTCCTGGGTCTCAGTTTCTTCATCTGTAAAATGGGAGATCAGATAAAAAGCTAAGCAAAGTAATTAATAGTGTTAGTAAATTAAAATACAAAATAAATCCACAGAAATCAGCAGTTTTTCTATATAGTATTAAGAAAAACAAGAATAACAAAAAAAGTCAGAATATTTATATGTATACATATGCACATATATATTTTTTCTAAGAGTTAATCTACCAAGACATATGTAAGATTTAAATAAATGCAAATATAAAACACTTTATAGAAATAAAGACAGAGTATTTACAACTGCTGCTTGGGCCGTGCGGTACCAATTGAATAAAAAAGATAACATTTCTTAAATTATCGATTACCAACTCATTGCTATCAGTGTCAATCAGATTACCAAAAAGATATGTTGTAAGATCACAGGACCCTGAAATTATAGATGTGTAGCTGAAAGGAACCTCCAAGTCTGTCCTAGTCCAACTGTTTCATTTGGGAGATGAGGAAACTGAGTCCTCTAGACTAAAGTCACCTAAATACTGATCATCAGAGGCAACATTGGTCCTAGATCCTCTGATCCAGCTCCTTCCCCTGATAAAACAATGATAACCTTTGTTTGGAGAAACAAAAGTCTATGCTCTCATGAGGGAATTAAGGTATGATGTGACCAAATCTTAAACTATATCATAAAGCTCTAGTCATCAAACAGAAAAGTAGACTGGTGAAAAAGAAGAGGTAAGCAAGAAACGGCCAAAGAAAACACGAACCTGGTCTTTGGCAAACCCAAGAACATAAATTGTTGGGAAAAGGATTCCCTCTTTGATAAGAACTGCTGGGAAACCAGGTTATACGGCAGTACACAATAGACACAGTATTCATAGTCTCTCTTTCTTAATGAACTACATGGCAGATAAAACAATACTAGGCACACATCAGCAATAATAGTGATAAATAAAGAGAATATTAACTGCTCTCTCCCTGCTGCAATCCATCTTCACACTACCAGCAGATTCATCTTGCTAAAATGCATCATTGATCTTATTACCTCCTTGCTAAAAATCCTTCAGTAGATCTCCATTATTGCCAGAAGGGAAAAAATTGATTCTAGGATAAAGAGCACTGGATTTGAAGAGTCAGAAGACCTGGGTTCAAATCCCATTTTTCACCTGGATGGATTTGGGCATATCTCTCACTTATCCTTTCAGGGTCTCATTTTTCCATTATTAGTGAAGAAATTAAGTAAGATGGTTAACTGTTAACTGTTTCTGGAAAATAGTAGGATTTCAAATAAATCTACAGAAATCATCAGTTCTTTATAGCATTACCAAGAACAAAAGAAAGTTGCAGAAAAGTGATTATAAAATGTACAACATATGTCAGTTATCCTCCCAAAATACACTCAAGATATGCATAAATATGACTACAAAAACACTATAGAAATAAAGGAAGATAATAATTGGAGAGATAGTCACTGTTTATTATTAGGTTCATGCAAGTTAAAAAAGGACAATATTATTTACGGCTAGAAGGTACAATGGATAGAGCTCCAAGCCTGGAGTCAGGAAGACCTGAGTTCAAATCCATCACATACACTGGCTGTGTGAGCCAAGGCAAATCACGTAACTCTCTTTCCTTAGTTTCCTTGTCTGTAAAATGAGCTGAAGAAGGAAATGGCAAACCACTTCAGTATCTGTTCCAAGAAAACTCCAAATGGGGTCATGAAGAGTCAGATACAACTGGAAAATGACTTAACAACAACACTTATACAATTAGTGTCATCACAATCAAATTACCAAGGAGTTACTCTAGAAATTATATATAGGTTAAATGACAACAAATTTCATATTCAGAAGGAAAACTTGTCGTATCTAAAGGGGAAACAATGGGTGAAAAAAAGGAGAAATGAAGAAGGCATGGCATAACAGATGTCAAACTATATTACAAAACAGTAATAACTAAAATTATTTGGTACTGGTATTGTTGTGTTTTGTTTAATGAAAAGGTAAATCAATAGAACAGATGACAGGGAAAGCAAGGGTCAAAAGCAATTGAACACAATAGCTCCAGTGTTTGATAAACTCAGCAATATAAACTGCTGGGGGTAGGATAGCTTATTCAATGAAACCATTTTGGAAACCTAGAAATCAATTAGGTAGAAAATAGGTGTAGATGAGCATCTTATACCTTATAAGCACCCAAAGGGAAACCAAACCTAAATAAAAGTTTGTATCACACACACACACACACACACACACACACACACACACACAATCAGAAGAGAATGAGAGGTCTATTTTTCATCTATGCCTTGGCAGAAAAGTCTTAACCAAACAAAGGACAAAAATGATCCCTAAAGATAAAACAAGACTATTTAAATGCCATAAAATTTTAAAGTTTTTGCACAAGCTAAACACAAGTAGGGTAGGAAAAGCATGTGTCATATATCTCTCATAAAAACTTGACATCTAAAATACATTAAGGAATGAGCACAGATATATTTTCCTCTGATAGAAAAATTGTCAAGGCATATGAATAAGCAGTTTTCAGGAGAAGAAATGCAAATGATCAACATCCATATTTTTAAAATGTTCTAGATCATAAGATAAATACAAATGAAAACAATTTGAATTTTATCTCAACCCCCCCCTCAAAAGGGCAAAAATAATAAGAAGGCATAATGGACACACTTTATGAAGGCATAACTAATACCCTACTGGTGGAATTTTGGATAAGTTCATTTTGGAAAATAATTTGGAATTACATAAGAAATATCACTAAACTGTTCACATCCTGACCAAGCAATAGCATTCCTGAATATATACTCTACAGAGGTTATTGACAGAAAGGAAAGTTATGTCTATGACAAAATATTTGAACCATATATTAAGGATGTATTATATATAAGGCCCAGTGCTCAGCACTGGCATTATAAAAACACATCCAAACCCTATTTTTCTAGAAACTTATAATTTAAATGGAAGGGAGTGGGGAAGAGGAGGAAGTACAAATGCCCTGGCACAAGGGGAAGAAATAAACAAAGCCATGGGCCAGGCAGGGTATTAGGAGAAATTTGAAAAGGAAGAGAGCTCTTCTATTTGGTTGGAAGAGTTGTCAGGGGAAGCTTCATGGAGGAGCTGGTATGAGTTGGGATTTGAAGGAAAGAAAAAATTTCAATGGATGGAAATAGTTGGGAGAAGGAAGCGAAAGTCTAGAGTTTGTTCCTGTTCCAAAAAAATGTGAGCAGGACAGAGATGGGAGAGAAGAGGATGATATGGAATGAAAAGTGATGTAGTTTAGTTGGTAAGCAGAGTACCCCAAGGGGAGAAGCCTGAGATAAGGTTAGAAAGATACATTTGGTGCCATATCATGTAAAGGTCTTTGGTGTTAGTCAAGAGGGATTTTTTATACATTAGGCAACGAGCAACTGTTGAAAGTATAAGGAGAGAATAATGATAGCTGTGCATTAAGTCTATTACTTAATAGTAATTTTAGACCAAGATTTTAGACCATCCATTCGAACTCATAACCAAGAACTCCTTCCACACTATCATTTAGTAATTATTTAGCCTCCAACTGGAAACCTGCTGTTAGGTGGAACCCATTTCCCCTTTGAAAAGGGCAATTCAGCTTTTATTAAGCTGATTACTGCCTCTGCAACTTTTGGTCATTGCTCCTAGCTGATAGACATAGATAAGGCAAAAATTCATTCATCATCATCAAAGGATCAAGAGGTGGAATCCAAGGTTGCAATATAAGGAAAAATGAGAGCAATAGCCAGAGTAGATAATATGGTGAGGGGATGCTTCTAAAGTGAGACAGAAGAGCCCTGGTTGGGCAAAAGCCAGTCCTGTTAGTGGTTGAGTTTGTAGTGGGGATAGATAAGGATGATGGCAAGAGTCTATCTGGTCCACTTGGTTCAGAATTACTCGGTAATCAATGTACATAATTTATCAGAGAGGAGATAAATTGGAGATTAGAAGATCACTTAGTGGGTTATTTACAATAATCTAAGAAAAGATAAGAACCTGCAAGGGAGAACAGAAGGTAGAGGAAGTATGGCATCTACATAGTATCACAGATGTGCAAACAACAGATTTGTCAACAAGTTGAATTTGTAGGATGAAGGAAAGAGGAGTCAGACTACTCCAAGTTATGTAGGGATATGTTTTAATTGTATGTCTTATCTCCCTAGCCCATCTGCAAACTCCTTGTACTCAGGAATTGTGTCTTACACTTTCTGTATGGCCCATAACACTGGCAAGCACTTTACATATTTATTGTATATGCTCAATAAATAATTGTTACTTGAGTGATTTGGAAATAGTAATTGCTGATATTGTCCTGTTTTGAAGATTAAAAGTATTTTCTTCCCCAAATATCAACTGTTTTGGGAGTAAGGACAAATCTTTTTTTTTTTTTTTTTTTATTGAAGCTTTTTATTTGCAAAACATATGCTAGGATAATTTTTTTTATCACTGACCCTTGCAAAACCTTGTGTTCCAATTTCTCCCCTTTCCCCCCACTCCCTCTCCTAGATGGCAAGTCATCCAATATATGTTAAATATGGTAAAAAAAATATATGTAAATCCAATATAGGCATATGTATTTATACAATTATCATGCTGCACCAAAAGAATCAGATCAAAAAGAAAAAAATGAAAAAGAAAGTAAAATGCAAGCAAACAATAACAAAAGAAATTAAAATGCTATGTTATGATTCACACTCAGTTCCCACAATCCTCTCTCTGGGTGCAGGTGACTCTATCACAAAACTATTGGAACTGGTCTGAATCATCTCATTGCTGAAAAGAGCCACATTCATCAGAACTGATCATAATATAATTTTGCTGTTGTGTACAATGATCTCCTGGTCCTGCTCATTTCACTCAGCATCAGTTCGTGTAAGTCTCTCCAGGCCTTTCTGACATCATCCTGTTGGTCATTTCTTACAGAACAATAATATTCCATGTATTCATATACCACAATTTACCCAGCCATTCTCCAATTGATGGACATTCATTCAGTTTCCAGTTTCTGGCTACTATAGAAAGGGCTGCCACAGACATTCTTGCACATGTGGGTCATAAAGGCAAATCTTATACATTCCTGGCAACCATTAGAATCTTCGTCCCATTACTAAGAGGTTGGAGACAGTTACTGTATTATAGAGTCTTGAGTTACCTAATGCAGGAATCCCCTAAACAGCACCAGTGACAGACTCAAAAGCTTCCAGTACTGGGGACCTCACAAGAAAATTCATTTTGTGGTTCATTAGCTCTAATTGGATAGATTGATAGAAAGATGGATAGATAGATAGATAGATAGAAATATTTACCCATACCTTTCACTTGTTAACCAGGAAGATAAAGTCTTCTGTCTCTTCCATCTCACAGCACTTCTCAATGAAGATACTAATTATCCAGGAACATAATACATGGCACTTTTATGAAGGCTTATCTGAAGAATGGTTGACCTTCCATCTTCCTTTCTGTATCCTTCTGTCTCCCATTCAGACTCCTAGGTGTCTGGTACCTTCATGTCTTAATGCTACTTAGGCCCCCAATTCAGTCATCTCACTCATGATGAAATCATTTTATCCAAGCACAAAACTATTTTCCTTTGTCCCAGGCCTTCTGATTCTGCTAGGAATTTGGTTGATAAACTCATCAGATCAAATCTGTGAATGTCTAATTTAACTGGCTTAATGAATTGCCCCCTTCATTGTAGCCACCAACTTTCAAAAGGCTAACTATTGAGGGAAGGGGTGAGATTCAAGCATGAGGGCATACCGGTGGGAGAAATACTGGAGGTTCCCCTAAAGCTATGTCCTATAAGTGGTTACCAGATCAATCTGTGTTAAGCCCAATCTTGGCTCAGCCCTGAGGATCGTGAAAGTCCCTGAGGCAGTGTTGCTGAAGGTGAAATCCCAGAAAGGAACTGTGAAACAGTAAAAAGAGCAGGCCTGACATTCGAAACAGCACAGGGTTCTAGTCCCAGCTTCCTTACTATCACTCTGTGCGATCTTAGGCAGTTCTTCCCCTCTGAGCTTGTTTCCTCATCTGTAAAATGAGAGAAGGTTGGATGAGAATCTCTTGAGATCCCTTGCAGCTTTAACATTCTAAGGATTTCCCTTAGGTGGAGAGGTGAAGAAGGGGAAGTTTTTTCAGGTACTCAACCGGTCACAGGCATTAACCTCTCCACAAACACTAGCTCTGGGGAATGAAAATTGACGAATTCAGTCAGAGGCCTTTAGGGCTTTAGTCGAGTGGGGTGCAAGGGGTGCTCTGTGAAATGGATTCAGCTGTTCTGTGGCCCTGGAGGAGACCGGCAGAGAACACTGTAAAAGCTGAGACAAGGAAGAGCTGAGTGTTGGACCCTTTATCCAGACTGATACTCTTAAGAGCTAGAAGCCAAGCTGATGTGGAGAGTATCAGGGTCTCTGCAGCCTGTATCCTCCTGCCTGGGTTCACCCACCTTAGTGGAGCAGAGGAGCACCGAAGCAAGCAGTTTAACCAGGAGTCAGAAATCCTGGCTTCTAGTTTTCATGTGATCACTAACCTGCTGGCGGACCTTAGAAGACCCCTCTTCTCCTCCCTCCCCTCCCCACTCCTCCCCCACCCATACCTACTTCTATATCAGTAAAACGATATAGTCTTCCTTTTGAAGACTCCTCATTCCAAATTCATTCCAAAAGATCGAAATGACCAACTCAGGGCTTACATCTCAAAGTATTTGCAAGTCGGTGTCTCCTTCTGGCTTAGAAGATGAGGAAGGGAAAGAAGGTCCCTCTCAGGTCATGTATCCACCCAGTGCCCGAATCCTGCCCTTTTCTCTCACCAGCCTGAAACTGTCCCATTCAAGAGGGCAAATGCCTTTCAAATAAGTAACTTCTCAACAAGTCTTCTCTTAGGTACATTCACTGCACAGCAGGGTTAATTGGTTACTTCATTTGCTGCAAGGTAGACATTCGGTTGATCCAGAACTGATTAAGAGAAAATGTTAAAGTGTCCACAATCATTCCCCTTCTCTGTAACTGCATTTGCAAGAGAAACAAAACTTAAAAGGCAATTGGTATTTTGTTAGTTGGCTTTATTGTTGATCCTTTGTTTCCCCCAAAGAAATTAATTTTGGAAAAGTAAAGTTAATCAGCAGCATCCAAGCCCCACATGCAAATATCTTTTTTGTCCTATCATATTCTTGACCCTGTGGTTCTACAGTTCAGCTTTGTACCATCTTTGACCTTAAATTGCAGATTCTAAGAATTGGAAGAAACCTCTATGTTGTCTAGTCTACTTTGTACCTCAATAAAATCCCTTCCTTAATAAACCCAATATATCTTCATCTAGTCTTTTCTTGAAGACCTCTAGTGATGGGAACCCTCAACTCCCAAAGCAGTTTCCATTTTTAGAGAGCTCTGATCATTGGGAAGCACTTCTTATATCAAATATAATCTGCCTCTTTCAATTTCTACCCATACTGCCTGATTCCACCAACTGGGACCAAGAAATCTTATACCTTAGCCACTTGACAATCTACCAATTATTTCAAAATGGCCATCATGCCTCCCCCAAACCTCAGTTTGTTCTAGATTGGATGAAGCCCTTTTTCCTGGTGGCCTCCTCCTATCAGCTCTCTAGATTATCGGTGTAGTTTCTAAGTTAGACTCTTCAGGACTTAACACCTCAGCAGTGGTATATGAAGGACAGAATATATACCAAGCAAACCATCTCCCTATCCTGTATACAAAACTTACTGATAATAGTAAAGATTCACGACCATTTTTGGCCACCGTGTCATACTGTTGATTCATATTGACCTTGCAATTCATTGACCATTCTGTTAATTTGACCATTCTTTACAACCCAGGAGAACATTATATAGTAACAGTAACACTGTGAGATGACCAACAATGATTGACTTAGCAATACAATTCTCAGCAATACGATGATCCAAGACAATTTCAAGAAGCATGATGGAAAATGCCATCCATACCCAGAGAAAGAACTGACAGAATCTGAATGTGGATTGAAGCATACTATTTTCATCTTTTTGTGAGGGGGGGAGTTGTGGGTTTTTTTCTTTTGGTTCCATTTTCTCTTTCACAACATGACCATGTTTTACATTATTGCACATTTATAACTTATATAAGATTACTCACCATCTTGGGGGAAAGGGAAGGAAAAAGGAAGGGAGAAAAATTTGGAGCTCAAAATCATTCCAAAAATGAATGTTGAAAATTGTCTTTACATATAATTGGGAAAAACAAAATACTGTCGATTAAAATATATATGTTATACATATATATATATGATATATATATATATATATATATATATATATATATATATATATAACCAGAAATCAAAGTCAAATTCACTCATTTGAAGACTCCACTAATTTTTGTTATTTGAAAAATTAGGACATTGTCCTCCTTGAATACTTGGGGACAGTAGAACCAAGAAAACATTGTACACAGTAACAACAAGATTATGTGATGATCAACTCTGACTGACACAGCTCTTTTCAACAGCAAAGGAATTTAGGCCAATTCTAATAAACTTGTGGTGGAGGGAGCCATCTGCATCCTGAGAGAGGACTATGGGAACTGAATGTGGATCATAACATAGTATTTTCACCTTTTTGTTGTTTGCTTATGCTTTTTTCCCCTCTTTCCCCCCCCTTTTCATCTGATTTTTCTTGTGCAGCATAATAAATGTGGAAATGTGTATAGAAGAATTACACATATTTAACATATATTGGATTACTCGCTGACTAAAGGAGGGGAGAAGGGAAAAGGAGAGAGAAAAATCTGGAATCCAGGGTTTTGTAAGGGTGGATGTTGAAAAAACTTTGCATATGTTTTGAAAATTAAAAGCTTTATTTTAAAAATACTTTGGCACTTCTCTCATTTTTCATATTTTGCAGATCACTGACAGTGAGTTGATGTTTTTTTTTTTTAGTGTCCTGGGGTATAGCTCATCTGGACCAAATTGCTTGAACTTATGAAGGACAGGTCTCACTTAGCATCTGTCTACTTGGAGACCAGCTCCCTATTCCACATTTTTATTGTCTTTAAACTCCAAAGATCATCCCCTTGGTAGAGAAAAACAACATGAAATAAAAGTTGAGCATCATTACCTTCTCTCTACTAACCATCATTTTTGTTCCATCTACTTTTAAGTAGCTGGTTTTTCTTGTTATTGGTGATCATCCTCTTTTCTCCAAGATAGCAAAATGTGTTGGAGAAGACAGTGGCAAACAATTCTAGAATTTATGTCAAGAAAACCCTAAATGGAGTTGCCAAGAGTCAAATGTGACTCAAGATGACTGAACAAAAAGCTAAAGTCTCATTTTCCCCAAGACAGTTTTGTGTTATCCTTAGTTTTCCTTTCCTTAGGTCACTGAGCTTACATGTTCCTAATTTTTACTGAACTGAGCCATACTTTATATTTATCCTGTTAACCTGAAGAAGAAGGAGAAGGAGGAGGGGGAGGAAGAAGAAGAGAGGATGAAGATAGAAGAGAGAAGGATACTTTGGGTACTTTTCACAACTATGGCTAAAAGGAGAATTTAAAAACATTTTAAATGAAGTTTTTCCTTTTTTGTCTCTCATACCTCTACCCCCAGAAAAGAAAAAAGAATAAGAATTGTTTCAAATGCTATGGTCAAGCAAGGTTGGGATTGCCTTTTTTTTTTTTTTTTAAGTACATCTCAATCTGCATTCTAAATCTGTTACCTCTCCATGAGAAAGTGAGTAGCTTGTTTAATCATGAGTTCTCTGGAACTGTGGCTGTTCACTATGCTGATCAGAATTACTAAGACTTTCAAAGATGGTTATCTTTGCAATATTGTTATTATTGACTAAAATATCTTTTCATTAGTTTCCTCCTACCTTACTTCAAAACTCAGCTCAAATTTTACATTTTTCAGAAGGCCTTTCCCACCTTTTCCCCCCTCCTTCTAGTTTCTTCCCCCCATTAGAATGGAAGTTCCTTGGGGACAGGAAGTATGTATTTGCTTTTCTTTATGTCCCCAGTGCAGTGCTTGGCACACAGTAGGCCCTTTAAAAATGCTCATTGACTTTATGAAGCTCAGATCTGGCCACATTCCTTGTTCCATAAACACAAGCAAACCTTTAATTTAAAAAGAAATTTCTCTTTTACCCCTAGGATACAAATCTATTAGCCCAGCATTTAAGGCCCTTATATAATCATAACAACCTCCCTTTGTTCCTTTTCACATTTTATATATTCTAGCCAAACTAGGTTATTTGCTGTCATACAAACTCTTTTTATAGTTCAGTTCATTCCTTATTTATTTATATATGTACATATATATATATATATATATATACACATACATACGTGTGTGTGTGTGTGTGTGTGTGTGTGTGTGTGTGTATGTATGTGATGGCCACTACAGGCCTTGCAGGGCCCAGCGTGAGACTTGCCCTCACTGTTCCCCCAGTAGCCCCATCTCCCTGGAACACTGGACAGCTTGGCCAAAAAATTAGCACCAGTCATGACTCTGGGCACTTTCTTAGAGCGCGTGACAGCCTGGCCATCGTGGCTGCCGCATTAGCCTCAAAGATGTGAATTGTCCCACTCTAGTCTGTTTCTGAACAGGCGCCATCTTCAGCACCTCCTCCTTTGGTGGGAGGGGGGGGTCCCAAAGAGATCTAAGGCCTCCGGCTCCTTGATAGGAAGGGAGTAAGTCAGAGCCTCCTTGGCTGTCCCACCCACCAGTGACAGGAGCCTGCTCCTTGTCTTTGGCCTTTGCTCCCCAGGCCCACTGGCCACGGCTCTGGCTTCAACCACAGCCTGACCTCACGCCCTCCCTCAGCTCCCACTGCCAAGGCCGCGCAGCCTGACTCCGGAGCATCCACGGGCCCCCTGCCACCTGCTGTCCCCCAGAAGTGGAAGTGGTCATGCCGACTCACCATCACATCTGCTCTCTGGGTATATTCACCCAAGCAAACTTCCTGGCCCAAGCCCACCCCCTCCCCATCACCACCTTTTGGAAGCTGGTTTCTCCTTCACAGCACATTTTAGGCACAGCCGCATCCATGAAAACAGTTGTTAGTATTCCTTCTCCCCATCAGATCGCCTTGCATTGCCTCAAATATCTATATATGTTATAATCACCTAGTAGAATACAAGCATCTTGTATTTTGTTTCTGTCTTATATTCCTAAAGCTTAACACAATGTCAGGTGCTTAGTAGTGGTTGGATATTTGATTACATTGAGTGTCTTTACATACAGAGTTTATTTTATTTGAGCATGGTACATTCCAAATGGATGATATAGGTTTGAAGTAAATAATAGTATATTCTCTCTTTATCCTGTTCCTTTATGAACTTCTTTATCCATCAAGTTAAGAGGACTATCAAGGGCTACCTTGACAGGCTATGAGGAGTCAGGAAAGGACTTCTATAGGAAGGATAGAGGTGATGGGAGAAGAGACGAGCAGTGATGCAAAGGAAGGAGCAAAGCACAGTACCTTGTGGTGCTCTTGTGATGGGAGGAAATCACAGGATGACCATAGAAATATAAACTTCAGTTCTTTTCTGGCACTACTTTTTGCGTCCATAAGTCACTGCCCCACAAAAATTAGGACCCTGGCCAATTGGGGGCTACTCTAACTTTCATAACTAAATGATAGAAATTTATTTTAAAGTGCAAGTAGAGGGGGATTAGAAGTATAAAAAGAATGAATCAAAGAGAGAGGCATTATAAAATGGGGATTGACATGGTTTGCAATACATGTGATTTTCACCTTGAAACAGAATTGATAATAATTAAATGACTCAGAGGTCATCCAACTTAAACCATAACTAAAAAGTAATGTCCTCCCCAGAATTCCCAACAAGGGATACTTGATAATCTCCAGTGATAGAGAGCACACAGCTGCCCAAGGCAGCCCAGTCCACTTTTAGTCCGCTCCATCAAGAAGTTTTCCTTCCATCAAACCTAAATCTGTCAACTTCCATCTTCTACACATTGCTCCTACTTCAGTTCTCTGGGGTCAAGCAGAACTATTCAGCTTCTCTCCTTCCTATGACAGCCCCACAAATACTCAAAGATAGCTGTCATGGTCTCCTTAAGTCTTCTCTTCTCCAGGATAAGTAATACCAGTTCCTTCAAATCATCCTTAGGTGCCATGGTTCTTAGTTTTTTTTTTCCTTCATCATAGTCACCCTCCCTAGAAGTGCTCCAGTTAAGAAATGCTATTCCCAAAATTTAGTACTCAGAACATGGTGTTCCAGATACAGTCTGATAAAGACCAGAGACACCTCTCTCATTATTCCTCTTTTAATTTAACCTGACATGGCATTAGATTAGGGATAAGGGTTACATATTTCCAGGTTGACCTATATTGAACCTGCAGTCCATTAAAATCCACAGGTTTAGTAGAGGTGTTTTTCTATATGAACCTGTTTTCTAGCCATGCTCTTATCTTACTTACACTTAGGCAGTTGATGTTTGACCTAAAATATAAGCCTTTACCTTAATCTTATTAAATTCTGTAACATTAGATTTGATCCAAAGTCCCTTTGGATAATCCTTCTGAGTGATTTTGACCTGGCATAAGGGAGACATTTATTTGTAAAAATAGATAATTCTTTATCTCGAGTATCATCCAACTCCTTGTTTCTTTCTCTGACACTACTGCCCATCCAAGTTGATAACCAGGAGAGTGGTAGATGTCTCATACTCTAACAGCATGTTCAGCCACATGAATCAGGGCTTGGGGGAGTTTAGATTCAGACTGAAATATCTTGGTATTTAACAGTGGTGAGAAAGGACATGACTGGAAAACTAGAGAACTTACAGTTAAATGTGTCACTGACTGTTCTTTTAAAAAGAAGCTTACATTTTAGGCAGATTTCATTTTGCTCTCTTTTTTGACACTTTGAAATTGGCCATTTAGGAGATGGCTAAACCCGATTTCAAATCTGGCCTCAGATGCTGCCTAGCTGTGTAACTTTGAGCAAGTCACTTAACTCTGTACACTCTAGTTTTCTACTCTGTTAAATGAGAAAATAACAGCACCTAAGTGCTTAGAGAGGTCACCCAGCGTTGTTGTAGAGAAAAAATGAGATAATATTTATAAAGCACTTGGTAAATCACAAAACACAATAAACGTGTTATTTATTGTTGTTGTTGCTCGATACATATTTTTAAAAGACAGGTCTGTTAGGAACAAACAAATTTAATGAAGGAGAATCTCTTTTATTGAGAGGTTGGAATGAATGAATGGAAATAATGGTACCTAGAGAATGGCAACTTTGCAGATTGGGAGGCTGGATCTCTGAAGGATTATATGAGGACAAGTTTAATGTTCGAGCAGAGCAATGGAAAACAAAGACCTGAGTTCTGGAATACCAGCTACTGGTCACAGGAAAACTTACTATCATTCATCCAAATAACTTTACATCTATAATGCCATAGCCACAATCAAGTTGTTGTCCTTCTATAGGCCTACATATGCTCGAGCAACAAAATCACAGAACATTCCAGCTGGAAAGAGCCTCAGAGCCATTTGACATGACTCCCTCACTTCTGAGGCTCAGGGTCTCAGAGCACAAGATCGCCCATCAAATGACGAGCCTCTTCTCCACAATGAGATGATTGAGGCCAGTTCCAGTTGTTTAGTGATGAAGAGAATCAGCTACACCCAGAGTGAGATCTGTGGGAACTGAGCGTGGTTCATAACATAGCATTTTCACTCTTTTTGTTGTTGTTGTTTGCTTGCATTTTATTTTGCTTCTCATCTTTTTTTCTGGTTTGATTGGATTTTTCTTGTGCAGCATGGTAATTGAATAAATATGTATATTTATACATATATTTCTACCATGTTTAACATATATTGGACTACAAGTGGAACACAGGGTTTTGCAAGGATCAGTGTTGAAAAATTGCCCACACATATGTTTTGAAAAATAAAAAGCTCTAATAAAAGGGGAAAAAAAGGTGTTCATCAAGGCAGTGGAGTGGTCAGAAGTCAGTCAAGTCTTTTGACCCTGTCCTCAGACACTGTCCCTCCACCATACTTCTTACTCCATGAAAGATGAGAGATGAATTTGTTTTTGTGTGAATGGATCAATAAACTGAAAATGTATTAAACACCTGCTCCATGTCCAGAACTATAAGGGTATAAGACCTGGTCGCCCGATATCCTGCTTTCCTCTGCCTCCACACTCTCCACTTCAGTCTACCTTGCTACAAGGCCCATAAAGAATATAAGATTTAAAATGGGATAAAATCCATGACTGGGACTATGGTTGGTCATATCTTATTCCAAAGAAGCAGGTTAAGTAAAAGGGAGAAGAATGGAGTATAGCATTGAATATTAAGAATGTGAGGAAATCCAGGAACTAGAAGGAGAAAGCATGATGGACAGTATTTGAGCAGAGAGCAAGAGAAGGAGAAACAGAAGTGATTTTTTTTTCATTGGAGTATACTACAGACCACCTGGTCAAAAGAAGACTAGCTGAGAAGTTTGGGAAACTCCCCCATGCTAGGATAGAACTTAGCACAGAGGCATGATATAATCATGAGGAAGGACTTCAATAATCCAGACATATGCTGGGGTTCTCTCTCTCTGCCCAAAGCAGAACAATTAATAATTTCCTGATTTATGCTGGTAATAATTTCTTCCTTAAAAGGTATAGAAACCAAGATTGGGAAATTCCATTCTGGATCTGATTCTCACTAACAAGGAGGTCCTGGTTTCTGGGGTAGAAAAGATGGGAAACACTGGAGGAAATGACCATTCCATCTAAGAATTTGTAATAGAAAAATAGAGGAAATCTAGATGACATAGTCTCACGCACACTCTAGATTTGGGGAAAGCAGATTTCAAAAGGTTCAGTAAAAGACAGGATTACATAGAATAAAATGCTTCAGGGGAAGTCAACCTAAGAGAGAATTCTAAAGACACAAAGAAAGAGAAAACAATTCCATTGGGGAGGAAAAGGGGGATTTATCTGAGGAGAGTGATGTGAATACACAGCGAACTCACCAACCAACTTAGATTTTAAAAATAGATGTATAGAAGATGGAAACAAGGCCAGGTAACAGAGGATAAATATAAGAAAATGGCATGGTCTTGTAAAAATAGTGTGTGGGGATTTATAAAGCTCAGAATGAGCTAAGATTGGTGTGAGAAGCTAAGAATGATAAAAAACAGGGAGGTTTTAGCTATATTGTGAGAAAAAAGAAGATCAAAGAAGAGAGAATACCTTTGCTTGGCTGAATGAGACAATGGTAACTAGCAGAGATGCTCAAGTCCTGTTTGTTTCTGTTTTCTCTGAAAAGAAGACCTTTTTATTGATCATGATAGAACAAAGATGACTAACAGGTTATTGGTACCAAAGGCAAGTGAGGAGACATCAAGAACCCTTAATTGCCCTTGATGCATTCAGGTCATCAAGACCAGCTGAATTATATTCTTGGTGCTAAAAACAACCAGTGACTGAGATTGCTGAGTCACTGTCAGTGACATTTGAAATTCTTTGGAAAACAGGAAAAGTACCACCACATCTGAGAAAGGTACATTTTCCATTTTTCCAAAAAAGGAGGGGGGAAAGGATCTACAAACTATAGACCTGTGAGTTTTTGATAAAGCACGTCAAGTGATTTTTGTGGAAAAGATGGCCATATATAGATTAGATGATAATACAATCAGTTGGATGCAGAACTGATTGGACTTGGACTGCTGAATTCAAAGAATAGCTGTAAATGATTCAATGTTAACTTGGCAGGAGGTCTTCAGTGGATTGCCCCAGGGATCTCTGCTTGCTCTAGTACTATTCAGCATTTTTTATCAGTGATTTGACTTAAAGGCATAGTCAGCATGCTCATCAAATTTGCCAGTGACACAAAGCCAAGACGGAGAGCTAACACAAAGGATGACAAAGTCAGGAGCCAGAAGAATCTTGGCAGACAGGAGCATTGTGCTGAATGAAACTAAAAAGGGATAAATGTAAAGTCTTGTACTCAGGTGCAAAAAATCAACTTCACTAATATGAGATGGAGGAGGTAGATATAGACAGCAGTTCTGAAAAAAAGATATGGGAGTTTTAGTGGACTGCAAGCTCAATATGAATCAGCAGGATGATGTGGACCCCAAAAAATTTAACGCATTTTGGGCTGATTTAAGAGGGCTGTAGCTTTCAGAAATAGGGAGGCAAATTTTGCTTGATGTGTTCAACTGGAGCATTGTGTAAGAATTATTAATAAGCTGAAGAGTACGCAGAGAGGGAACAATCAGGATTCTGACAGGTCTTAAGTCTATGACCTGTGAGAATCAATTGACAAGACAGGGTATATTTACTCTAGAGAAGAAAAGATTTGAGGAGGGGGATACATGATCATGGTTTTCAGGTATCTGATGTATTGTCATGTGAACAAAGGACTAGATTAGTTTTCTTGACCTTAGAGAGCAGAATCTGGAGTAAAGGGTGAAAGTTACAGATTGGCAGAGAAATGAGCCTGGGATGTGCAGGGAATAGCAAAGAAAGTTGTCCTATCTGAAATGGAATCTTTGTATCCAAGTCTAACTGAAGATAAAGGCACATAAGGTAAGGTCGGGTTAAAAGCTGGGCAGAGGATGTGGTGATGATCGAAAGCAAAGGAACACAACACTCTGGTTGTAAAGAAGAACAAATTGAGACTTCACCGAGTCTGTTGCTCTCCACATCTGGCTGGAAATGGGGGGCAACAAGGGTTCTTAAACCAGGGGAATGGCATGATGAGACTGTAGGATAGAAGAATCTCCTCAAGTTTGCACTGAAAACATATCAGAGATCCACCTCAACTTTTGTAAAGGTTTTGTAAAGGAGGAAAATGTCTACTCCCCTGTCCTATACTTTGGAGTCATGATCTAGGCCTTAGACCCTTCCCTCCCAGCCCAGACTTTCTACTCAGGTGAATAGCAGTTAGTATCTATTCTGGTCGAATGCAAAGCTCTTGGAGGTAGCCTAGTCTCCTAGTTAGTTTCTAGACTGAAGGAGTCTCCTTCAGAGAAAAGGACAAATGATCCCTCCTCCTTGGCAAAGTCAGTACTACTTTGTGTGGATAGCTCCAGAATGTGCCCCAAGCAAGCTCAGTTCTTCTCTCAATGTGAGCGGTTTCTGGGAAAAGAGACTGCTTTTTGAAATGTTTTTTTTTTTTTTTTTTTTTTTTTTTTTTTTTTTTTTTTTTTTTAAGAGATTCTAAGTCTGTTTTGGACACCAGATAATTAGTTGTCATAAAAGCCAGAATTTTTCATGAAGCTGTTTGAATTTGTTTTCCCTTTAAAGACTAGTGTTCAAAACAAAGCTAGCTTCCCATTTGGCGGCTGGTGAATAGAGGGAGAGCAATGAACCTTCGATGAGGTCGCAGTTTGTTCCTTGCTACAACCAGAGCGTTTTATCATTTTGCTTTCTATCATCTAGATAGCAAAACAGTGGCACTGAATTTCCGCGTCTGCATTTTAAAATCGGGGGTGGGGATTTTGGAAGGAGGTGATGAGCAAAGGGGGAGACGAAGAGAAGACAAAGGAGCTCGACAATTTCAGATGGCGTTTCATTATGCATTCCGGCCTCTAAACCTAATCCCGGAGAGGCGAGCTTTCCCCGGGTAATTATCCTAGGGCATGCAGGATGGCGCAGAAATGCTCAAGCAAAAAGCCGCGTTTGAGAAGTGCTGGAAACTTAGCACGGAGAAGGCCTCCCACCAATGGACACCGTTCAGAAGCTGGCCTTTTCCATGAGAAGAGCTCAGTGTGGGGGAGGGCGTGGGAGTGGGCTCCAGAATAGCCGGGATACCTGACTTGAGCTACATCCCTGATTTATAATCTTGGAGCCCATCTCTGAGCAAAAAGGTAGTCGGCTCTCTTTTTCATTTTTACGGTGTTATTTGGGCTCAGAAAGTCCAGAGCATCCGATTCTTTCTTCTCCCTCCCTCCTTCCACTCCTCCTCCCCCCAGCCTCTCAGGCAACTTTTCCTTCTCAGTGTCACCGACATCTGTCCCTTCCTTTCCATTCCTACTGTCACCATTGCAGCTCAGTGCCCATCACTTCACATCTACATCCTTCCAGTCCCCTCTTAACTGATCTTCTGCTTCTTGTCTTAATATTCCCTCCCCTATCCCATCTTTAAATGTACAACTGCCAGAGGTCAGTCTTTCAAAACAATGATTTTATAATGTCTCCTGTTCAAAATCTTCAACAAAGCCAGATACATAAAGAATAAAAGCTAAGCTTCTCAGCCCGATTTCCAGAGCCCCAACATACTTTTGTAGCCTTGTCTTTCATCAGTTCCTCTAATCTCTGCTCTTGTCCCTCAGTCTGCTCCTTGTTCCCCCGGAAAGGACTCGTGCTATAATTCTCTTGTACACACTGTCATCCCCCAAGCCGCCGACAGAAATAAGCTGCTTTCTTTCAGACATAATCCCATATCAAGGGCAAGTCTTTTCTTTTTTATGGGCCTTGCCAATATCTATATATCTCATCTGTAAAATGAGGTTAAACTGGATCACCCATAAGGTTTCTCCCAGCCTGGTGAACACACACCCTGCTCTTGTGAAAAATCTTCTCTAACCAAAGCAAGCTACTTTGATCATTCCCTCCTTAGAAACCTTCCAGTTCCAATTGCCCCAACTACTCATCTGGCACCATGGATAGTCTGCTTTGTGTTGTCAGTTATCTTGTACGCATGTAGGGCTTGTCTCCTCAGTTTTACCCAAGGCTTCTGGGAGAGAGACTTTATCATATCTTATTTATCTTTGTATTTTCTGTGGTGCCTAGTAAAGTACTGTGTCTATCATTATAACTTGATAAGTATAGAATTGATTCATCTTTTCACTTGAAAGTATATAGACTTTTGTCCTTGAATTAAACCCTGAGAGAGCAAGGACTGAGAACTTTAATATTTCGAGCAACACCTGGAGCCTGGCTAGTAAATATGAGTAGAAAAGATGCAGATAGAATTGTAGGATTTAGAGCCCAAAGAGACCTCTGTGATCATCTTATGTAAGCTCTTTATTTTACAGATAAGAAAACTGAGACACAAGAATTTCCCTAAGATTGTACAGGGAGTAGGGCCAGATGCTTATGGGACATCCAGTCTTTTACTTAATAAATATGTATTAGGTGCATACTATATGCCAGAACTGAACACTTGGGAAGTAAAGACAGAAATGAAACAGCCCTCTTTATCCTCAAGAAGATTTCATTCTACTGAGGGCAAACAATGGGTACACATTAACAGATATGTAAATACAAAATAATTTGAGGGGTTCAGAGATGAGTACTGACAACTGGAAGAGTCGAGAAAAACCTTGTGTAGGAGATGACACTTGAACTGAGTCTTGAAGAGAATTGCTGTTGGCTCAGAGACGACATGGACTGCCTGTGAGTTGGATAAAATCCTTAGCCTTAGTCTCCCTTCCAGAGTGACAAGACAAAAGTCAGGATGACTGGCAATGGCCCAGCAGGTGACCTTGGGGTCTTTGATGTCTGATCAGATGCTTCTGCTTAGGCCACCTTCATGGGGGTTGGAACCATTTGTGTTCAGCCTCCCTTTATGCTGGGGAAGGATCCCGGGAGGCAGAGATAAGGAAGAAAGCATTCTGGGCCAGGAGACAGACTGCAAAGGCCTGGGGGCAGGGGATGGACAAAGACAAATAGGCCAGAGGAAGCTGAGGCTCCTAGACGGTCTCATGCAAGCCAAGACTACAGGGCTACTATTGTAAGAAGAGCCAGGAGTCCTCTACCCCTCCTCTGCCATTCTGTCCCCATCCCAGCCCCCAGATCCTCTGACTGAACCAACCCCAAACCCTGCACTCTTTCCACTTTGCCACCATTTGTCACAAACATCTCTGGTTGGGTGCTTCAATGGGTAGCTCTACATACCCTGTAAACTCATAGTAAAAAAAAATGCCAAGAATAAGATCTCTGTGATCCTAGCTTCTCCAAGTCCCCATTCTGCTCTAAACAAAAATTAATAGCAGTGAGGAAGGACAAGCCCTGGCGCCCACAAGACAGTTCTGGTCCAGGTCACCCCAGGGGTCTCGTGTGAAGCAGCATTCTAATCATTTATTCAGCAAGTATTCAGAGTGTCTCCTATGGGGAGGGAGGCCCTTGGGCCTTAGGGATAAGGAGAAATAAGATACCTGTCCTACCCTCAAACAACTTGTAATAGATTCAAAATAGGTTCAAGGTCTCTTCTTCTGCACCAAACTACTTCTTGAATTCCTTGGTGGGTGTTTTGTGACTTCCCACAAAGGATGGCCAAGAGCAAAGGGAAGGACTCAGAAGGTATATGTGACTACCTTATGACAGTACTGTTACCCCCCAAAGGCATTGGCGGGTGCTATGACTCAAGACTTGCAGCAGTTTGCAAAACAGGCTACTGTGCAAGACAGACATGAGCAAGGTCATGTGCCCAAGCCTCATCTGGCTATAATGCTCTCCCACCAGACGGCAAGTCAGCTCTGCAGCCATCTCTGGCTTATTAGCTCCAGTCCAGAATCTGGTGCCACTGGGCCTTGCGGAGTATTTGCAGGCAAAACCAGAAGGCAGGAGGCTGGTGCCCACATCAAGATTATTGACGTCAGCTGTTGCCTGCCTGCCCCGATCAGGTGCCCTGCTTTTCAGATTGTGATTGGTAACTCACACCCTCTCCACACACAGAATCACCATCCCTCCACCTTTTGGTAGGCAGCCTTCATGAGCTGCTATGGAGTGTGATATGGCGATGACTCCACACTTAGCCAGTTTGTTCCTTGGACAACAGAAACAATCATTAGGTATGGAGTTAAAGCCATTCTAGCTTGAAAGACTGGCAGAGAATGGAATTCATTGACTCAGCTTTTGACCAAGGTTTACTGTTCCACCATGATGGGGCCTTAGAGGAGGAGGACATTAGTGGAGGACAAACCTGGAGCAAAAATTATGATACTGTTGAAGTGTGTCCCGATAAGGAATATCTTCTCCATAAGTTTCTGTTCCGGAGACCTGCTGAGTATGCACATTTTTCTCCTTATAGGAAAACAGGAGAAATCATTATAAATAGCTCACAAACTCACAACATAGAGAGGATGTGGCTCCTCTGAAATCATGTACAAAAGTAGAGCAGTGGGACATCTTTGTCCAAAGATTCAATTAGTCCTTGGCTCTGGTGCTAAAGACTGCTGCTAACCAATATTTCTAGAGCTGGAAAAAGTAAAGAAACAGCAGCTTGAGCCAATAGAAGTGTTCAGTATGGCAGGGCTTTTTAAATTTGTTCCACTGGTGACCCTTTTTCACCTGAAAAACTTTACAGGACCCCAGGCATATGGGTATATAAAATAGGTATATATATATATATAATTTACTGATAATAAATAATAATTTCACAAATCCCACACTCAGTTATAAGACCCTACAGTTTAAAAAACTGTGAAATGGAATGAGAGGACCTTCATTTAATTCTTGCTTCAGTCATTTGAACCAGTGTGAATGTGAGCAAGTCATCTAATTTCTCAGAACCCCGACTCCTCATCCACAAAATAAAGGCATGGGCTAGATAAATTCTAAGGCTTCTCCTAGCCAGATCCCGCGGGGCGAGGCGGCGGCCCTGGCCCGGGTGGGCTGGTGTCCGAGTCCCGCGGGCCGAGGCGGCGGCCCTGGCCCGGGTGGGCTGGTGTCCGGGTCCCGCGGGCGAGGCGGGGCCCTGGGTCCGGTGGGGGTGTCCCGGGTCCCGCGGGCGGGCGGCCCTGGCCCGGGTGGGCTGGTGTCCGGGTCCCGCGGGCCGAGGCGGCGGCCCTGGCCCGGGTGGGCTGGTGTCCGGGTCCCCGGGCGAGGCGGGCGGGCCCTGGCCCGGTGGGTGGGTCCGGGTCCCGGGGCCGAGGCGCGGCCCCTGCCCCGGGTGGGGTGCCGGGTCCCCGGGCGGGCGGCCCTGGCCCGGGTGGGCTGGGTCCGGCCCGGGGGCGAGGGGGCGCCCTGGCCCGGGTGGCCGTCCGGTCCCGGGGCAGGCGGGCGGCCCTGGCCCGGGTGGGCGGGTCCCCCCGGGGCGAGGCGGGGCCCGGCCCCGCAGCGGGGGGGGCCCGGGCAGGGCCCCGCCCGGACCAAGGAGCCGCCTGGGGCTCGGAGCCGGGACGTCGGCCTTTCACGCTTGGAGAAGGTAAAGGCCCGGAAAGCGCGTCTCCCGAGTCACCAGCGCACGTTGACACGTCCTGCCGCCTCCGGTCGGGAGAGAAAGGCCGCCCACGGGCCGCCGGAACCCTCCCCCCCTTCCGGAGGGCGCTGGGCCCCCGGGGCCTCTCCGGCCCCTTCTCCTAGAGTGCGGCCCAGAACAGCCCGCGCGGCTCTGCGTGCGCCCCCCGCTTTCCCTGCGCCTCCTGCCCCGCCGCTTCTCCTACCGGTTCCGGCCCCTCCGAAGTTGGCATCGATCGGGCCGCGCGGGGGGAGGCGCAGGGGAGGGGCCCCTTTCATCTCCTGGCCCTCCGAGGCCGCCCGGGCCGGGCCGGCTGAGGGCTGCGGCCGGGGATCTCTACCCGATCAAAGGAGCCGGTCTTCTGCCGGGAGTCCCGAGAGGGAACAGTGGCCGGGACTAATAAGCCCCCCGGGGACCCGCGGGGAAAGCGAGAGCAGGCGGACTGCTGGTCCCCAAGGCCAAGCCCAAAGAGGCTGAGGAAGCCTCCCGGGGAGGGGAGAAAAGTCTCCGTGCCCGAAAGAGGGGGCTCCGGATAATGTCCGCCCTGAGAAACACTCAGATCCTCCTTCTGTTTCGACCCCTGGTCACAGGCCTTATTTCATAAAAAGACATTTTAATTCGTTGCCTGTGTTGGGATGTGAAAATGTTGGCCGGACTCCCTGATACTTGATGGGAGATGTTGTAACATGGACTGGTATGAGAGAGACCCTATTGGGGTCAAACATCCCCAATTTACAGGTGAGGAAACTGAGGGTAAGGACTGGAAGGTGACATGGCCATGATTCCCGAGCCTTCACTAGAGGATTCAGTCTCTAGAGGAAAATCATTTCAGACAATAGGGTGGGAGTGAGAGGAGGAGCATGTAAAAGCAGGATGGTCCAGGTCATTTTAGAAAACATCGAGCAGGTCAGGGGTACCAGAGCAAGGCTCAGGCTGGGGCACTGAAGGAAGGTGGGGCTGCAAAGGTTGATTGCGACTGAGAGTCAGACGCCAGTGAAGTGCCTCGGAGCACATCACTGAGGCCCTTCTGTGGGAATAAGCTGGGGCTTGTGTTTTTTTCTTGAACGCTGGGGAAATGTGGAGCAGGATCCCCCAGAGGAGCTGAGAGGCTGGGAGAGCCACTTGGGAGATGCATCTCCTGTTTCTGTTCACCTCACTCAGCATCAGTTCGTGTAAGTCTCTCCAGACCTCTCTGAAATCATCCTGCTGGTCATTTCTTACAGAACAATAATATTCCATAACATTCATATACAACTTATTCAACCATTCTCCAACTGATGGGCATCCACTCAGTTTCCAGTTTCTAACCACTACAAAGAGGGCTGCCACAAACATTCGTGCACATACAGGTCCCTTTCCCTTCTTTATAATCTCTTTGGGATATAAGCCCAGTAAGTAACACTGCTGGGTCAAAGGGTATTGCACCATTTGATAACTTTTTGAGTATAGTTCCAGATTGCTCTCCAGAATGGTTGAATCAGTTCACAATTCCACCAACAATGTCCCAGTTTTCCCATATTCTCTCCAATATTCATCATTATTTTTTCCTGTCATCTTAGCCAATTTGAGAGTGTGTAGTGGTACCTTAGAGTTGTCTTAATTTGCATTTCTCTGATCAACAATGCACTTTTTAGAGCACTTTTTCATATGACTAGAAACAGATTCAATTTCTTCATCTGAGAATTGTCTGTTCAAAACCTTTGATCATTTATCAATTGGAGAATGGCTTGAATTCTTATAAATTTGAATCAATTCTCTAGATATTTTAGAAATGAGGGCTTTATCAGAATCTTTGAATATAAAATTTTTTCCCCAGTTTATTACTTCCCTTCTAATCTTGTCTGCACTGGTTTTGTTTGTACAAAAATTTTTAAAATTAATATAATCAAATTATCTATTTTGTATTCAATGATGTACTGCTCCAGTTCTTCTTTGGCCACAAATTCCTTTCTTCTCCACAGATCTGAGAGGTAAACCATTCTTTGTTCTTCTACTTTACTTACAATGTCACTCTTTATGTCTAAATCATGAACCCATTTCAGTCTTATCTTGGTATACGGTGTTAGGTGTGGGTCAGTGCCTAGTTTCTGCCATATTTTCCAATTTTCCCAGTAGTTTTTGTCAAACAGTGAGTTCTTATCCCAAAAGCTGGGGTCTTTGGGTTGTCTAACACTAGATTACTATAGTCATTGACTATTTTGTCCTGTGAACTTAACCTATTCCACTGATCGATTACTCTATTTCTTAGCCAGAACTAAATGGTTTTGATGACTGCTGCTTTATAATATAGTTTTAGGTCTGGTACAGCTGGGCCACCTTCATTTGTGGTTTTTGTCATTAATTTCCTAATACAATGGAATGTTACAGCAGCCCCTTAAATAATTAAAATGACATACCCTCAGTCACACAGATAGTGTCCGAGCTGGCATAGAGTAGGGCACTTGGACTCCTGGGAAGTTGGGTGCCACAGAGGAGAGATTGTCAGGCCCAAACCAAGAAGACTCCTCTTCCTGAATTCAAATGTGGTCTCAGCCTTAGTAGCTTTGTGACCCTGGCCAAGTCCCTCACCCAGTCTTACTCATCTGTAAACTGAGCTGCACAATAAACCGCTTCAGAATTTTTGCCAGAAGTGGGACCCAATTGAACAGCAACAATAATCCTCTGACTCCAAATTGGTGTTCTTTCCACTAACAGCAAAAGACAGGGAAACTTCCATGCATGGAAGCATGTTTGGGACTCAGCAGAAGGAGGAACTTTCTAATTAGAGCTATCTGCTGAAGCTCTGTGCCAATGATAGCTTGTGTCCTGGGAAGAAATACTGAACCCCAAGTCAGGACCCCTGGGTTCTGGCTTCTCTGGGCCACTCAAACTATGTGACATCATTAATTATACTGTCTTGCCTCAGGGACTCTGGGGTGCACACTAATGGTCCCAGAGCCTGGGTTTTTATAATTCATGTGTCAGTTCCCAAACCCTTTCAATTCTAGTTCCTTCCCTAAGCTAATATTTCCTATTTGTGCTATGTACAGCTCATTTTGTATATATTTATTTGTATGTATGTTGTCTCTATTAGATTATAAACTCCTTGAGGGCAGGGATGTCTTTTGCCTCTTTTTGTATCCCTGCCACTTAGCACAATGATTGGCACATAGTAGGGACTTCATAAATCTTGACTGATATTGTTTGCCATAGAAAAACCATCCCTATCTGCTCTCTTTTCTCACCGCTAAGGCTGTGCCTGTTTACTTGCCTCCAAAAGCTGCCTTAACCCATTTATACATAACCTATAATTGTTGAAGTAGGAAATCAGGTCATCAAACTTGCTAAAATTAGACCCAAAGTAAGAGACAATGAGGAAGTGCTGGAGGGGCTCCCCTAGGAATGAAGTGGATGAGTTTGAGTACAGAGACTGGTGACAGCACTCCCGGAAGCTCAGATTCCTCCTTTCTCTGCTAGAATTCCAAATAATGGAGTTTGCCTGACTTCCTAAGTGACTTCCTAAACTGGTAACTCATTTTGAATATATACATAGTGAAGGGAACTGTGTCCTTGAAAACTATAAAGGGTCCCTGTAAATACAAGCTTCTTTGTACTAGTTAAGCTGCTCTCTTTCCACTATTTCCAAAACTATTTGAATTCAATTTTTTAAAATTTATTAAACCTCCACTATAGACAAGGCATTGAACTAAATTCCTGAGCTATAAAGACAAACACAAAATAGCCCTGCCTTAAGGTGCTTACATTTTGCTGGGGAGAGGGGAGAGGTCAGAGAAAAGGGTGGGAGAAACAACATCAACACAAAATCCAGTAATAAAGCTCTGTAAAAGAGCATGCATATACTATATATATATATATATATATATATATATATATATATATATATATGTAGGAATATGTGTGTGTGTGTGTGTAATACATATGTAAACACAAAGACTATACAAAGAAATACAAATTCATTTCTGAAAGGATGGAACACAATGATTTTGGGGAAACCCAGGAAGGCCTTGGGGAGGAAGCCAGAAGGCAACATATGACCTTGGCTTTGAGATGGATGATGGGTAGAAGACACTTAGAGAGTGAGCATGTTCTTGACACCTTTAACTACTTCCTTACATGGTCAAGACCTAGAAACCCAAATTCCCTCAATGGCCTGCAATGCCAGGCCTTTTGAAGTAAATTGGCAGAGCATAGTTTTAGGTTGTTAGAGAGTAATTTTAAATTGTTAGAATAGAAGAATTATGGTTCAAGAAACTGTAACATTCATGCAAGATGTTTATCATGGGACAAAGATTTGTCACTTATCACATGCAATAACTCACTGGCTCAACCAAAGATGACTAAGCAAGGCTGAATCATATAGGATTAAGCCACATTCTTCCAGGTTTCTGGAACCTTTAAAGTCTCTGGGGAGAGGAGGAGCAAGGATAGGGTCTGGGGAGGAAGAGAAAGAACTGGGGAGGAGCTGGGTAAGAACCAGGCAGAGTCCAGGACTGACCAGGCCCCAGACTTGTCTTAAGATAAGCTAATCAAGGCAATCTCAGAAGTTGGTTTCTCTCCTGTGTGACAAAGGAAACAGGATGGGTAGGTTAAAGCCACCAACTCAAGTTCTGCTTTCACATCATTTTGGATGAGAAAAGAGTGGTCCAAAGCACACACTTTGATTGAGATACAGATACCCTCTGGCAGCTGGAGGTGCTCATACTGATGAGGGAAGCCCGGAACCACTCTCCCTCTCTCTCCCTCCTTCCCTCCCTCCCTCTCTCTCTTCTCTCTCCTCTCTCTCTCTCTCTCTCTCTCTCTCTCTCTCTCTCTCTCTCTCTCTTCTCTTCTCTTCTCTCAAACTTTGGGGGGAATACTTGGGAAACCCTCAGAAGCTCTCCCCTGAGAGACCCGCCCCAGGGAATCAAGATAAAGTCATTCTGTTAGGTGGATGGGACTAGTTGAGTCCAGGACCACTCCTACTTAGCCCCAGCTGGAGATGAGATTTCTATCCAGCTCTATTGAGTTGGAGATTAGTCCAGAGACACTCATTCAGTTCCAAGGTTCTCTATTCTGATTCCAGCTCAAACTGCTCCTCCCCCCCCCCACCTCCCCCACCAAGAGCTGCCCATAAACAAGCTCAATTCCTTGCAGAGGGCCAAAAGCAGGAATCATGCCAGGCAACTTCTCTCTCTCCTTGGCATAGCTGTGAGCCTCTGCCCGCTGAAAAGACATTGTCTTTTCAGTGTTACTCCCTCTTTATCTCTCTCACCTATTTCCCTATCTTCCCTACCTTACCCCTCTTTACCTCTCTGTCAGGACCTTGCCACTAAGGAAGTCAGCCTGCAAAAGCTGACCTCTCAGTTCTAATAATAATCTTCTTTTGCAAGTTTAACTTTTCAGGTTTGTAAATTCATTTACAAAGGACCTGTGCTGACCAGAAGAGGGTCCCCACAACTCCTTGCCCTGCACTGAACCTCATCAATAAATTTGTCTATTTCCCATCTTTCTGGAGTGGAGCATTCAAGTAACTGAATAGAAACTTCTAAGAGGCACCCCCAGCCCCATGTCCCACCAGCCGGAGAAAGTCATTGATAGATTAGTTTGAATGAAGATTAATCAATAATTTATGCTGATGTTTTCCCACTCGCAGTTCAGAGACCAGCTTTGAAATGATTTGACAGGGTCAGGAACACCTCGCTTTAATTAAACCTGAGGCTGAAAATTAAAAAAACAACCCAACCATCAGCTATTGGCTGCTGAAAATCGAATCGATCAGCAATCAATGAAGAGGGATGAAGTAAAAGAGTGGGATGTTTGAAACGAAATTCCAGATTCAGCAGATGCTTGTGAATAGCTGCCTTTATAAAGCATATTAAATGTACATATATTTATTGGCATCTTCTCATAATGTGGCCTTTAGGAAGCAAGCTGTTTGCATCCCATGATGGATGACTGAGAGAAGAGCTGTGTCTGGGAACCAAGCCTGCATAGGACCTTGTTTAAGAGAAATAGAACAATGGGACTGCCTCTCTTAAAGGGTGAGAGATGTGGAGCCCCAGTGGATCTCAACAAAGCACAGCATGCCCAATGGCCTCTGACTTTCTAAGAGGAAGTCATTTACCTTCTCCATGCTGCAGATTGGGGAAATTGTAGAAATCATTGAAATAGGAAAAGAAAGAGAGTCTCTTTTGTGAAATACTCTGGGTTTCTGAGAAAATGGGGGAGGGAGGTAAGACACTATTTTTGGACAGAAGGATATGTCTTTCAATTCCAACGAATTCAATCTGGGACTGGGGGGTTTCAGTAGCCATATTGGGAGATGGACCAGAAGCCCCTGAAGCAATGAAGTCTAATTAAGGGATGAATTCTTTTGAATTGAATTCAGCAAACATTTATCCTGCAATCTCTTTGGTATGGAGCACTAAACTAGACATAAAATGTTTAGAATCTAGACCTAAAATGAGAAAGTATTTTAAAAGTTATCTCCCCACCCAACATTTTGCTAATGAGGAGAATGGGCCCCAGAGAAATTAAAATAACCAGCAAACCACACCCCCTCAGACAAGTAGAATGGTCAAAAGCTATAATTTGAAATCAGAGGAAAAAGCTAAGCAAGACCAAGCAGAAATGCTGATTTCAGAGCCAGGATTCTTTCCACTTACCAAGTCTTTACCTACATTGAGTTTGTGGTCTAATAAGAAAATAAGACACAGAAGTAATTATACCATATAACATTATACGATGAACGGTGGGGGGAATCAGGGAAGATTGCCTAGAGGAGGCAGCAATTGAATTAAGCTTAAAAATATGTGTGGGAGAAGAGGGAAAGAGAGGAGTCTAACCTCAGTCATTCGAGGTCTTTCATAATCAGGCTTTACATGATCTAATCTATCAGCCACTGTTCCAGAAACCCCTCCATTCTCCATTGCAGCAAAGTCTCGCCCCCACCGAATATGCCCCAGTAATTCCCAATTCCAAGCTTTGTCTGTGCCTGAAATTCCCTCTTCCCCATTTTCCTGCTACCCTTCCAGCTAAATCTTGCCTCTCCTTAAGGGCCACCTTCTCCAGCCAATCCAGACAGTCAAAGAAAGGCAGAAACTCTTTTTGGAAAGAGGTCGACCCTCCTCCCGGGTGAGCCATTGACCCTTCTCCTGAGTGGGCCGCTGACTCCTTACGACCTCACCATTGCATCCTTTAGCTCTTGACTCTCCCCCCAAAGCCGTCATTCCTAGGGTCTGTGGCAGGGACAGTGCATCCATTTGCTCTTACATTTATTTGGCCTCCATCTCTCCTCTATGGTTCCTCCTGCTTTCAGACCAAAATAGCTAATGGGGAAACAAGTTCTGGGCACAGCAAGACAGAACATCATTCCACAACGTCAAAACACAGGCCTCCCGCCCTGGCACTGGGGGGGCTGGGAGGGGGCGGCCCTCGGCTGGGCAGGCTCACAGCTGAAGATCCAGTTGGGTTTGCACTCAGACGAGCTGGTGATTCTGTGGTTAAAACTGTCCTACACACAAGGTGACTTTCTCATGACAAAATAGACACGAGCATAAATTATTAACGTATAGAATCTTGAAGTACACTAAAGAAGGGGAGGGGGCTGCTTTTTTGATTTTTCTTTCCTCTTTTAAAGAGATTTGTCAAATCTGCTCCTGGCAAAAAAAACAGAGAACGGGGAGTCTGGGGAGGGGGGAAAAGAGCACTGAGAGCCACTGGCCTCTACTGCTCACAGAAAAGCGGGCTGGGGCGGGCTGCATGGAGGGGTTTGAAGGCAGCTTCTTCCCCTCACCTAAAGGAGACAGCCGCCTGGCTGGTTGGGCCTTTGATTTCTCCCTGACAGGGTGCTGAAGGATTGATCTGAGCGCTGATAAATAATTCATGAGCTTTCCAGCAGCTGTGAATTTTGAAAAGCCAGTTTCTGCACAGCAGAAGATGGAACGAAGAGAAAGAACAGTTTGAGGAGAGTGGTTTTTATTAGAAGGGGGAGGCATGGTGAGAGATGGGGCTTGCAGCTTTTGTGGGTCCCCCTGCCCTCCAGAGGCTTCTGCCTGTGTTCCAGATGCCCAGAAAACAGTCCTGTCAGCCCTGGCAACCACTCTCCCTTCCCCCCAATTAGGAAGGTCCCTCTTGAGCTCCAAAGGGAACACTTGAGTCTTTGAATCTACTTATTTGGCTCTTGCTCTTTGTGGGTGAAAATGATGCTTTAGACTCATGGGGGAAGCTTGGGGTGCTTTTCTAGAGACACAGGTAGAAGTGCCTAGAAGCATTTGCACTTCTCTGGCCACTCCCCTTATGACCACTAGGACACTGGCATCGCAGGGCCAGAGTGAGGCCGGATGGAACTTAAAGGCTGTCCAGTCTGAGCCCGAAAGGCTACAGCCCTCAGGGAGCTCACCCCCAGCCCCCACATAGTGAGCCCCACGTCTGATGGCGGCCACCTCACAGCAGCCAAAGACTCCTACATTGTGATCCTTGGACACATCTCTCCTCCTTTCTGGGTCCCGGCTTCTCAGCTGCAACAGGACTGATGTTGTCCAAGATGCCTTCCAGCTCACAGTCCTGGGATCCACTCTCTGCAAGCAGGACTGGACCGAACAAGAACCAGGCTGCAATGTTGGCTTGGGAGGCTCCTTGTTTCTACCCCTGCCTGCCTTCTTCGTCTTTAATGAATGCTCCCTTCTCCTTCCCCCAGCGGCAGCCCCACGATTCCCGTCCCTCTTCCAGCCTCCTTCCCCAGCCCCTTCCCCGAAGGACCTTGCCTCAGATTTCATCAAAATGAAGGTATTGTCCCGGAGCTCCCTCCCTTCCTCCTTCTCATTCCCGTCTCCCTACATCATCCCCACTAATCCTTCTTCCAGTCTCTGAGGGTGACTCAACCCTTTTCCAAGATCCCCCTGCATGTCTCTGATCCCTTCCCCTGCCATCTTTCCCACTAAATTTTCCCTTTCTCTAACCTTCAGAGACCTCTACTTAAGGCTTTTTAAATGTTCTCCACTCATGGCCCCTTTTCACATGAGAAATTTTTATATGACCTCAGGTATATAGGTATATAAAATAGGCATACACATCAAACATTTACTGATGATAAATCATGACCCCCCACATTCAGTTATGTGACCCCATAAAGGTAAGCACAGTTTAAGAAGCTGGGCTTTTACTCTATGTTCTGGCTCAATCCCTACAGCCTACAAACATGCCCTCTACTCACCCCTATGTTCTACTAGGAGGGCTCAAAATGTAAAAAAAATAAAAAAATGTAAAAAAAACATAAGGACTGGCATGGGAATTTAAAGATGTGGTAGACAGCAGTAGCAACAGATATACTGTGGGAGATGTCACATGAGCTGATCCATGTAGGAAGGTGGAGTTTTTTTTAAGGGGAGAGGGGGAAAAAGGAGAGTGAGCATTTATTTAGTGTCTGCTCTGTGCCAGGCACCCATGCTAAATACTTTACAATTATTGTCTCATTTGATTCTCACAACTACTCTGGGAACTAGGTACTGTTATTATCCCCATTTTACAGTTAAGAAAACTGAGGCAGATATGAAAAGATGCTCCAAGTCATTATTAATAAGAGAAATGCAAATTAAGACAACTCTGAGGTATCACCAAATACCCTGTCAGAGTGGCTAGAATGACAGGGAAAAATAATGAATGCTGGAGGGGATGTGGGAAAACAGGGACACTGATACATTGTTGGTGGAATTGTGAATGCATCCAACCATTCTGGAGAGCAATTTGGAACTATGTTCAAAAAGTTATCAAGTTACTACTGGGCTTATATCCCAAAGAGATTTTAAAGAAGAGAAAGGGACCTGTATGTGCACGAATGTTTGTGGCAGCTCTTTTTGTAATAGCCAGAAACTGGAAACTGAGTGGATGCCCATCAGTTGGAGAATGGCTGAATAAATTGTGGTATATGAATGTTATGGAATATTATTGTTCTATAAGAAATGACCAGCAGGATGATTTCAGAAAGGCCTGGAGAGACTTACATAAGCTGATGCTGAGTGAAACGAGCAGGGCCAGGAAATCATTATATACTTCAACAACAATACTATATGATGATCAGTTCTGATGGACCTGACCATCTTCAACAATGAGATGAACCAAATCAGCTCCAATAGAGCAGTAATGAACTGAACCAGCTACGCCCAGAGAAAGAACTCTGGGAGATGACTATGAACCATTACATAGAATTCCCAATCCCTCTATTTTTGCCCACCTGCATTTTTTCATTTCCTTCACAGGCTAATTTTACTTTATTTTAAAGTCCAATTCTTCTTGTGCAGCAAAATAACTGTATAAATATGTATACATATATTGTATTTAACACATACTTTAACATATTTAACATGTATTGGACTACCTGCCATCTAGGGGAGGGGGTGGGGGGAAGGAGAGGGAAAGTTGGAACAGAAGGTTTTCCAAGGATCAATGCTGAAAAATTACCCATGCATATATTTTGTAAATACAAAGCTATAATAAAAAAAAGAAAACTGAGGCAGACAAAACTTAAATGATTTGTCCACTGTCACATAACTAGTAAGAATCTAAATCTGAATTTGAACTCAGATTTTCCTGACTCCAGGCCCACTTAGTTGCCTGAGGTAAAGAGGGAGTATTATTCCAGGCATGGGAAATGACCTTGCAAATGGATGTAGAAAGAGAAGATGAAGGACCAAGTTTGGGGAATGGCAAGTGAACCAGGTTAGCTAGAAGCTAGAGTTCATAGAGGGGGAGTGATATGCAATAAACCTGGAAAGGAAATGTCAAGTTTATATTCTAGCCTGGGGATGACAGGGAGCCACTGAGATCAGAGGAGCAAGCCATAGTCAGGCTAATTCTACAGGAAGGGAGGCTGGCAGCTGTACGGAGAAGCCGTGCATCCACTTAGAGGCTGCAAAGGGAGAAAGGCCTGAACAAGGGGGAGGGCCTGACCAGTCAGGAGAGGGGCTAACAGGAGGGAGACAGAATTAACAGGACTTAGGAGCGCATTGCATAGGATTAGTGAAGGAGAGGAAAGAGTTGGGGGTACACCAAAGTTTGGAACCCGTGTGACTCAGGAGATGCTGCTGCCCTCAATGGAAATGGAAACATTGGGAGAAGCTGCTGGTTTAGTCTAATCCTCTAGTAAATTTGGGAGGCAAGATTAGAGACATATTCCACTAGAAATGAGATGCCTCTTCATGGGTTAGATGGTGGGTTGTTGTTGTTTTTTTTTTTTTTCTTCTTTCCTCAGCCTCTCTAGGAACAGAGGCTATCTCTGGCTGCATAGAAATAATCTACCACAGATTTTCAGAGCTGAATCACCAAACATATGCAGATTTCCTAAGGTGGTTGTGACCAGCTAGCTCAGTTGGATTTTTCACAACTTCATATTTGGGTGAACCTTCCAACTAGGCTTTGTGGGTGTTTGCTAAGGTTCCATGGGCTACCTAAAAATGGAATCATGCTTTAGATCTTCTGGTAAAATTAGTGATTTCCCCCCACATTTCCATTTATGGATAGATATTATTGATAGAATTCAATCCATTCTCTTCTTCTGCCTCCAAATATACTATTTTATCATCACCCTGTTGTACTGTATTTGTTCCCAAGTATAGCAAGAACTGGGCTAAGAAACAAATCATGGTACAGCTGTCATTTGACTCATAGTCTACAATTTAAATTTATATATATATACATATGTATATAAAACATGTATATACATACATATATGTGTATAAGTATGTTTGTGTGTTCTAGATTTTTGAAAGCTACTCAAGAGCATGACCTGTTTTACCCTTTTGGAGTTAACATGACAGTGAACAAAAAGCATGATGGTATTGGAGTCAGGAATACCTGGGTTCATGGTGAGCCTCTGACCTATACAAACTGCTTTCATGAACCTGAGCGATTCTGCTGACCTTCATGGTAAGAGGGAACCCTTAACAGCAGCAACTGAAAAGAATCTGTAAGTTCAGATGGTAGAAATCTGCAACTGAACTGGGAACCAGAAAAACTAAATTTGAGTGAGTCCCAACTCTGTGAGTTACTAGTTATTTGATTTCAATTAAATCACTTTAAGCTCACTTGGCCTGAATTTTCTTATCTGTGAAATGGGATGGTAATTTTAATAATGATGATGATACTTAACTTACCTGGGTTGTTGAAAAGGTCATACAATGTAATATAATGAGAGGACATCCTCAATGTCCTAATGATGTCCTAAAATGTCCTAAAAATGATGAAACAGTCATATTATTCTTGTATCTGAAGGACAGCATATAAATTAGATGCAATTTCACTGATTTCTCCATTCCAGTTTTGACCCCCTCATGCTGAGATGTGTAAATGTGATTTTCCCGCACCCTTGAACACAATTTGAAATTATCTTCTCTGAGCTGTAAATGAAGTGAGGAAACAGGTTCCCAAGTATATAAATTATATCCTAACAGCCAACACACAGTCAGAGAGGATGGGTGATGTGGTAGAAAGAACCCTGGCCTGGCAGGCAGAAAAACCTGGGATTCCAATCCAGATTTACCACTGACTAGCTGTGTAGCCTCCTTCCACTCAATCTTTCTGAGTCTCAGTTTCTATCTCCATAAAATAAGGAGGGAGGAAAAGCAGTTCTCTCCTGCGTCCCCACCCCTTATAATAGACTATTGTCCTGTGATATGAAATGGTGTCCAGCACCCAACATTTTAACCAAAGGGCATTCTAAAGCAGCCACGATGAGTAGCTGAGAAACACCTTGACATGTTTCTCCAAGAAAAATTAATTACCCCAGTTTTCAGGAATAGAAGTAGACAGGAGTTGTGGCTTTGGAATTCAGAGGCAGTAGAAGTCTGCATTAAACTTGGCACTTATGGAAATGGTGCAATAGAATCGGGATGTCTCTACTCGCATCCAAATCCAGAGGGATCTCTCCAGCAATAATACAAACTAGCTCAGAAGAATGTTTGCCGCTGCTGCAGAAAAAAAAAATTTATTAAAAGAAAAAAATTTATTAAAAACCCAGGGTCTCCACTGCCACAGCTCCCCCAGAAATCACCAGCTCAATAGCCCTAGAGCACGAAATGTTTCATCAGCATCCTGAGCCCACGGGAAGAGCCAAAGCTGGGGAGAAGGGGCACCCATCAAACAAACTGGGGGCACAAGCCCTCTGAGGAGGCTCTATTTACTAAAGCTATTAGGCCAAAGCCAAATAGTGTCACATAGATCAAGTAGGAAGGGGCACATGGGGAGGCCATGGGCGTGAAAAAAGCCATCGGGGCTGTAGGGAAGAATTTACAGTGACCGGAAACCGAGATCGGGCTGGGGTCCAAAGCCCAGTCAGAGGGGGGTTGGCGCAGCAGACGCTGCCCAGTAGTGGGATCCAGTGCAAGGTGGGGAGTCAGGGAAGCAGATAAAGTTTGTAATGAAGGCCAGGACCAAGGCTGAAGGGCTTCTCCAGGGGTCCTAGGAAGGAAAGGCGCCTGAGATCCCCTGGTCCAACTCCTTCCCCCAGGGAGGAAGAGACTTCCTGAAGAGCCTACCAGGAGAACCCAAGTCCTGTGGGGGTGAATCTAGGGCTCTCTCCCTTGGGCCACATCGTGCCCTCCAGGTAAGTTACGCAGGTCAGGAGCTGGCGTCAGCCCAGAGAGCCGGGTGGGACCCGGGTGCTGAAGGTCAGGCGGAGAACTCGAGACTCTTTTTCTGTTCCTGGCCTCTGGGAAGCCGGGTCCAGGTGGAGGGTGGGCCTGGAATCCCAGGAAGGAAAAAGAGCAGCGAACAGAAGAGCTGGGCCCGGGCTGCTGGGAGGGCAGGGGTCCTGCAAGTGCAGAGGCCGGGAGACGAGCTCAGCCCCAGACAATGGCAGCTGCCTAGGTAGGAGGAAATTAAGAGACTCGGCAACAGCTGCCATTTAGTTGCACTAATTACTTCTCACATTGAAATGGTGGTGCAAACCCCAGCGGAAAATGGCACCGAGGAAGCCTGGGCTGTTTAATAGAAAAGGACTTTCTCCTCCTCACAGTGATTACACGTACATGGTTAGCAGCCACTTCACACAGAGATTAATTAATTGCTAAGGGGAGGGTGCCTGGGAAAGATTGTGTGTGTGTGTGTGTGTGTGTGTGTGTGTGTGTGTGTGTGTGTGTCTCCTCCCCTTCGGCACTCTTTCTCTCAGTCTCTGTCTCGTTCTCTCTGTCTCTGTCTCTCTCTGCCTCTCAGTCTGTCTCTCTGTGTGTGTGTGTCTCTCTCTCCTCCCTCTCTGCACTCTCTTTCTCTCTGTCTCTGTCTGTCTCTGTCTCTCTCCCTCTTTTCTTCTTTCTCTCTCTCTTTCTTTCCCCCTTTCTCTTTCCCTCTCTCTCCTGTTTCTCCCTCTCTCTCTCCCTCTCCCCCTTCTCCCTCTCTCTGCCTCCCTTCTTCCCTCCCTCTTTGCCTCTTCCATTTCCTTTCTTTTCTCTCTCTACCTATCCCTCCCTCCATTCCTTTATTCCCTCTATGCCAAAGTTTTCTGGAAGGCTCCAAGTTCAGTTCTTGCTTTTAACCTCTGAGGGGCTTGGTATCCAGCAGGCCTTCTCAGATGGACACGTGGCCCTTTTAGCCAGCTGGTTAAGCCTCCTGTCACACCTTTGCTTGGGGGAAGGGCTCCCCATAGAGGCCGACCTATCCAGGGCTGCCCTGGAACCTGGCCAACTGGTCAGTAGAGCAAGGTCTCACCAAGCAAGTTGGGGAAGCATATTTAGTCTTCCATCTCTTTTCCTCCTCGTAGTTTTAGTCAGAGATGTCTCAGCTAGGTTATGTGACCAAAGGAGCGCTCCTACACGGGTACTGAAAAGCTCTGGAAAATGTTACTGATACCCAGGACACTGAGCTCTGGCTTTAGAAACCTGGCTCCTGCCTGTCCTGTGCCTTAGAATCAGGGGTCCTCAAACTTTTTAAATAGGGGTCAGTTCACTGTCCCTCAGACTGCCGGAGGGCTGGATTATAGTAAAAACAAAAACTTTGTTTTGTGGGCCTTTAAATAAAAAAACTTCATAGCCCTGGGTGAGGGGGATAATCGTCCTCAGCTGTTGCATCTGGCCCGCGGCCCGTAGTTTGAGGACCCCTGCTAGATCTTCTGAGAGTTTTATAGCCTGGGTGCAGTGTGTTCCCATGTCCCAAGGACAGAATAATCCTCACCCTGGGCCCTAAGGCAGGTCCTGAGGAAGGGCTTCAGAAGCTTATGTCAGTTCTATGATGCTGGATGACCCTGGCTTATTCATGTCTGGTCTTCTCTTTGCTTCTATGGATGATAATTCACTATAATGTTGTGTCTGGATTCTTGGATCTTGGAGGGGGTTATGAGAGACAAAGAGACAGAAGAAAGAGAGACAGAGAGACAGAGACACACAGAGACACACACAGAGAGAGAGAGAGAGAGAGAGAGAGAGAGAGAGAGAGAGAGAGAGAGAGAGAGAAACACAGAGAGAGAAAATTGGTTCTTGAAAAAGAAAAAAAGCCAAGCCAGCCTGAGTAAGGATTTTGAATCAAAGTAGAAAATGCAGGCTTTACTACCAATCTGAAGTATTTCCTCAGGTCATTAGTTGACAAATGGGAAGTCGAAGGAATGGTTGTAGGCTTATTAACTTTTTGAACTTGTAGCCAATGCTGAGTCTAATCACCCAGTCTGTTGGTTATCTCCACGCTGCCGCTTTCCATGTTCTCTTGCTCTTCCAGCATTGACCATTTCTCATCGGCAGGGCCAGGCTTAGGCACTGGCAGAGTAAGTAGCAGCTTAGGTACTTCATTACATTCCTTTTTATTTGTCTTCAGAGTTGGTGCTGATTTTGATTTTCTCTAATTAATTGGAGCTGTGACTGCACATAGCCATCTGATACTGAAATGCTTCCTATCTGTATGGCTTCTAGTGAATGGAGGCCTGTGCCTGGACTCAGAAAAATCTGAGTTCAAATTTGACTTTAGATAGTGACCAGTTGTGTGACCCTAGCCAAGCCCTTAACCTCTCTCTGCCTCAGTCTCCCAACAGTAAAATGGGGATTATAATAATACCTACCTCACAGATTGTCGTGAGGATTAGATAAGACCATATTTATAAGAAAGCACTGCCTGGCACATAGTAGGCACTATATAAATTATTATTATAATTTTATGGTCAATTCCAATTGGTCAATATTGTAAATTATTTAGTGCTCATCATATCCAATACCATTCTCTTCTCAAATAAAATATTCCATGTGGCTTTTTTTGTAGAGTTCAAGCCCTTGATCCCTTTTGTTTCTTAATATTAAATAGCTTATCTACCCCTACCCAAAAGTTTCTATACCTACCATTGATGCCTGAAATTCTACCATGTCAAACAATTCCTTTGGATATAAGCTTTCTTGTCACTTACACATATAGAAATCCCTCCTGAAATCCAAAACAAATTAAACCCTAGGAGTCATTCACATCTTCTCAGTTTTAAATTGTTTCCAGAAAGCAAATTTTGATTGGGTGCAGAGGTTGAAAATATTTACTGTTTTGCCATTCATACATCTGTTTTGCTATTAGTGCCTCCCAAGTGAATTAGTTAAGGCAAGGAGAGAAAGGAAAATATAGTCCAACAATCAATCCATTCCATTTCATGCTATCAAAAAATTAACTATGTAAATAAATAATGGAGAAGCTAGAAAGCAATTTATATTTTAAAAAAAGACTTGTAGATTTGAAATTGCTTAAGAAGTTACTAAACCATTTACACCTTTGACCTAGTGATCCTGCTGTTGGGCATCTATCCCAGGGAGCTCAATGACAACAAGAAAGGCCCCATCTATACCAAGATATTCATGGCAACATGTTTGTGAGAATGAAACTCAGAAAACTCAATAGGGATACAAGAAAGAAAGACAAGAATTGGGGAATGACTGAACAAATTTTAATATATGAATGGATTTGGAATGTTATTATACCACATGCAAGGACAAATGAAAAATTCAAAGAAACCTTTGAATGAAGATTTGTATTAACTAATGCAGCTAAGTACCATGGCTCAGTGGATAGAGCACTGGCCCTGGAGTCAGAAAGATTAATTTCCCTGAGTTTAACCTGGCCTCAGATACTTTCTAGTTGTATCACTCTGAGCAAGTCACTAAACCTTGTTTACCTCAATTTCTTCAACCGTAAAATGAGCTGGAGAAGAATCTTTGCCAAAAAAACTTCAAATGGGATCATGAAGTCACAACTAAAAAATGACAAAACAATGCAGAGTGAAAAAACCAGGAGAACAATATACATGATGCTAAAAGACATTAGGATTCGGATAAATGTCATGAACCATCTTGATTCCAGTGCTGAAGAAGCACATTTTCTTTCTCTTGGAACAGAGATAGTGTATTTACAAGTGTGGAACGCTGTATACACTGTATGAAGCAGTTGCTGTGCTTGGTTTTGTTTTACTGGTTTTCTCCCCATCATATGGGTTGGGGAGAAAAGGGATAATATTGGAAAATGATGTGGCCAGAAGATGAAAGGAATGAATAAAGACCTATTGCTATTAGTAGTTGATTACCAATTCAATACACACCAACAGTAAAGCAGAGCTGCTGATCTGATACTGCATTACTAGTCAGAGTAACCCTTGTTCCTGCCCTGTTCGCCTCTGAAGGGTCCAAAAGCACTACTTTTTTGGTGGGAAAGTGATGAGCAGGAACAGGTCACCAGGATGGTGAAGGATCCATGCTCTATGCAATTATCAGTTGAGGGAGCTATGAGTTGCTTATCCTAGAAAAGGGATACTAGGTGGGAGAGGAAGAATGAGCTGATCATTGTTTTGATATATAGTTTCCATTTGGAAAAGGGAGCAGCCTTATTTTCCTTGGCTTTAGAGGCAAAACTAGGACTAATTAGTTTCCCAGTGCATCCACATCATCTCCAGTCTCCTGACCTATACTGGACCCAGGAGACCTTGCACAACCCTCCCCCACTTAAATCCAATTCATTGCTTGTCATAGCATCATCTCTCTGATGTCTTGGTTGTGTTTGAGAATGAAGGACAAACAAATGCACTAACCGATTATAAATCACTGAGTTAAGCTCAGCATAAAGACTTCTTTACAATTTGAGCTGTCATGGAAGATGCCGGTTTCCCCATCACTGGAGACACTGACACAGAGACTTAAGAGATCTGGGATGCAGCATTTCAAGTCAGGATTGGATTTACAGAATCTCAGGCTGTTTCTCTTAGAGTATATGATTTTATGAACAGCTTTGGTGAAGCGGTGAAAAGACCAGAGAAAATATGGATTTTGGTTTCTCAGTCCTTCCAAAGCACCTCATCTTTACAATTTAGAAATTGCATTGTGTGGGTCAAGCTGCCAGTAGCAGAGCAGAATCCCCTCCTGGAGGTCATGGGCTGGAGAGAGTTCCCTGCAGCACACTGTTCTGACAGTCCAGTGGATCTTTCCAGATCCCCACAGAGCTCCCCTCCCTTCTGCTTGCCTTTGGCAGAGACTGACTTGGGACATCTCTTCTGCACAAAAAGAAAATAAAGGCATCTGAGAGCTCAGAAGAGAAAGGGTTTCTAGACATGTAAAAAAGGGGCACAGAGACACCCTACGTAAGTTGTTCTATCAGGGTACCTGGGGGCTTTAACCTGAGGGTCAAAGGGTGGGCTTTGGGAGTCTAAGGACCCCCTAAGGAGTCTAGGGATGGAATCAACTTGGCCTTTTCTAGTATTATTTCATAATATTTTATTGTAGGAGTCTGGATCTAGAGCTGGAAAGGACCTGGGAGGCTATCTAGGACTGGGACAACCCCTTCATTTTACAGAAAAGGAAACTGAGGGCTGGAAAAGTTAGCTAGCTTGCTTGGAGTCACATGACAAACAAAGAATTGGGCTGTAACTAGAATAACATCCTTTAACTCCAAATTCAACAACCATCTTTTCACTGCTCCACTGCCTCCCTTATTTCTAATAGGAAAATTTATTTGCCCAATATTATATATATATATATATATATATATATATATATATATATATGTACCTTGTATGTGGGGCTTAGTGTTAGACTCTGAGGATACAAAGATAGGGGACACACACACATATTCTGCTCTTAAGGAACTTAGAATCTTGAGAAGTTAGATAAGGAACTATGGATATATATATATATATATATATATATATATATATGAGAGACAGAGACAGAGACAGAAATAAAGATACACAGAGAGATAGAGCCAGAGGGAAACAGAGAAAAATAGTCAGGGAGACAGAGAAAAAGAAACGGGCAGAGTCAGAGAGACAGTGTCAGAGAGAGAAAGACACACACACACACACACACACACATACACACACACAGAAAGGCAGAGAGACAGAGAAACAGAATGACAGACAGTGAACCAGAGACAAAGAGTCAGAGAGAACAGAGATAGAGAAACAGAATCAGAGAGAGACAAAGAAAGAAACAGAAAGAAAGACAGAACAGAGGCAGAGAGAGAAACAGAGAGACAGCCAGAGACAGAGAAAAAGCAACAGGCAGTCAGAGAGACAGTGTCAGAGAGAGAAAGACAGAGATAGAGAGACCGTCAGAGAGAAAAAGAGAGTCAGAAAAAGAGAAACAGAGACAGAAAGAAACAGAGAATTGGAGAGAGACAAAGAGAGAAACAGAAACAGACAGACAGAGACAGAGAGAAGCCCAAAGGAGAAGTCTGGCCCAGATCTGATGAGAGATCACCATTTCTTGGGCAGGAAGTGAGGGAGGATCAGGGGAGGTTTCTTGTAGGAAGTGGCAGCCCTGTTGAGCCTTGAAGGAAGGAATGGGCTTCAAGAGACAAAAGATTCCATTGCAGAGATGAGGGGTGTTGTGAATAAAGACACATGGGGGGAATGCTAATAGGATGGAGGGCAAGTCCATCCTGACTACAAGGTAGAGAATGAAAAGAGTGGGAAGGGATGCAATCCTCGGCACTGTCACCAAGGCGGGTAGAGCCTGTGTAAAGCCCGTGGGCACCAGGAGCATTTTAGCCTTTGTTGGGCTGGCACCCGGTGCCCTGGCCTACCTTTGTAAAGGGCTCTGTGTGTCCTCGCCTCCATCCTACGTCCCGCCTACCTGCTGGGGAATTTCTACGGCATGACCTCACTCTCTGGGAGGTCTGGGCCCAGAAATGCGGCCACAGCCTCAGCTGAGACCAGCCCCCCGGCCCCTGCACTTTCTGCCCCGGGATAATAGACTTATTCTACACCAAATTCTGGACAAGGAAAGGCAGAACCCAAAATAAATGGGGAGGAAGACCCTTCTCCTCCATCCCCTGCCCCACTGACCAAGCAAATTCATAAATTCATGTTGCACTCGTTTGGTTTTTAAGTTGGCCAGAGGCCTGCAGTCAGGCTGGCGCGGCTGGGAGCAAACAGATGGGAATCCTATATGCAGCTACTGACTCACTCAACTTATGAAAAAAAAAAAAAAAACTCGTTAGTCAACGTTTCAAAGGGCTGCGACTTTGCAGGAAGCTTTCGCGGGCCCACTTATCAAAGGCCCTCAGCAGCTGGTCCTGCCTGGAGCAGCAGTGCCCCAGCATCCCACAGGGCCAGAGCCTGCCTGGCTCCCACCTGGGGACTCTCCTCCCACACTCCCCAGGTGCCGTCCCTTCAGCCCACAGGAAGGGCTGGACAAGCCCAGAAGCCATTTGCCTTTTCTAAGAGAGTCAAAGTTGCCAGGCCCACTTCCCAGTTCAAGAGGAAAAGCAAAAGCCTTCGCCCTGGAGTCAGGAACCCCGAGGTCAGATGTCCCCTAAAAGGGTACCTTCTGTGGGAGGTGCTGGACCCCCACGGATCTTAGTTTCCTTGTTCCTAAAATGCGGGAGCAGGACTGGAGAGCTCTAAATCTGCTTGATCTGGGTCTCATGATGCCATCACCTCTGGCTCATCCCCTTGTCATTGAACAGGATGGCATCTAGCGCAGCTCTGGTTCCAGAAGTGCCGCCTGAGAGGAGCGTGGAGCCAGCCCTCAGGGGCGCTTCGTGGCTGCCGGCCAGCGCGCCATCCTCTGGCTTCTTACCACCCCGAGGTGGCACTAATTGTCACGGCAGAGACCTTTCAATAGATAGTCAAACACATACATGCATACAGATACAATAAAATTTATAGCTAAAGGGATCTTAGAGAGGATCTATTCCACGTAAATAAGTAACTTAGACCCAGAGAGATTAACCAAGTTAAGGTCAAAGAAAGAATGAATAGCAAAGTCAAAATTTGAATGCAGTCCTGCTAACTTCAAATGTAATATTCTTGCCACTCTACAACACTGCTCCTAAAGAATTAGAATGCTATTTGGAGAGAAGGACAGCTAGATGGCATAGTGGGTAGAGCACCAGGCCTAAAGTCAGGGAGATTTATCTTCCTGAGTTCAAATCCAGTCTCAGACACTACTAGTGACTCTGGGCAAGTCACTTAACTCTATTTGCCTCTGTTTCCTCATCTGTAAAATGAGCTGGAGAAAGAAATGGCAAACCACTCCAATGTCTTTGCCAAGAAAATCCCAAATGGGGTCAAGAAAAGTCAGATACAACAACAACAACAATGGAGAGAGGAAATGTGATCTAAAACTTCAGGACTGGTAAGGGCTTAATCAGTACAACCTAAAGGAAAGAGCACTGAACATAAAGTCAGAGACATGGTAGGAAATCTTGCTTTTGCCCTAGGTAGATTGGAACTGTGCATAAGTCACTGACTCTCTCAGACTTGCACTTCCTCTCCCTCTCGGGAAGACTTTTAGAAAGAACAAGAGAAACAGGAGCTCTTCTTATCCAGGCCTTCAATTGTTCCTTGAGGAAGCTCTGAATAAACCCCATAACCTCCATGACATACAGCTCTCCAGCTGGTATCTGAAAACCTCAAGTAATGGAGAACTCACTACTTCTGTAAGCAAGCTCATTTCTGAAATTTCTGTTAGTGTCATAAGTATAACTTAGAAATTCTTCCATATACTTAACCAAAAGGTGCTTCATAATTCCGCACCAATGATCCTAATTCCACCTTTGGATATGCTGCCATTTCAGCTTTGCCCTCCTCTTGCTAGAACCTGACAATCTAATTCAGCAAGTATCTATCGAATATCTATGTGCTTAGCTTTGTACTAGACACTACGAAGAATAAAGAAATACAAAACATGCATAGCATGAGGAGGTTCTTCCACCTTCTGATTATCCAAAAGATCCTTCTGTATAGGTTACAGGTTGAATTTCAATTTCCCTCTCCCTTCCCTCCTACCCTCCCTTCTTCCTCTCTTTTTCTCTCCCTTTCCCTCTCTCCCCTTTCCCTCTTTCTCTTTCCCTCTTTCCCTCTTCCTCTTTTCCTCTCCATTCCCCTCTCTCCTTCACCTCCTCCCTCTTTCTTTGTCTCTTTTTCTGTGTCTCTCTTTCTGTTTCGGCATCACATGGCAAGCTGGGGCAGATGCACAATGTCCAGCTCCTGGACACTAGTTGACACTTCACACCTCCTTTAGGATGCAGCGACTTCACCGGGTGTGCTCTTCCTGGATGTTCTGGGGGCTGTTCTCCCGGGCTCAGTCCCTACTCCCTTTTGCTTACAGATTTCCTGTCCTTCTTCAGCTAAACAAGCTCTATGATTCATCCAGGTCACTGCCAGCTCAGGAGGCCAAGCTGAGGAGGTCAGTGCTAAGTATATGCTAATAAGATCAGGAGCCAATCAATTTCCCCCTCCCCACTTAATCAGGCAATCAATGTGCACTGCAGGTGTCTCTGATGCCAGCCTGTAAGGGGGAAAAGGAGGAGGGAGAGAGCCCGGGAGTGGGAGCTGCGAGGGTTTGGATGCAGACCATGCTCAGGCCCTGCCCACTTCTGACTGCCTTTGAAATCACTGCTCAAGAATAAGCTGGGGGAAAAGCACCTTTTTAATCAAAGCCCTGATCTCAGATTCTGCTAATGATTCCCAGATTCTGCTGTAGCCTATGGGTAATCTGGGCTGATTGAAAACCTAAAGGGTAACCCTTCTCTCCTAATGGTACTGGCTGTCCTTTCCCACTGAAAGGGAGAAGGACATCTACGGTGACCAAGCATTGCGTTTCAGAGCTTGAAGAAATGGTGGAATTCATTAGGGCGATGGCCTTTGTTTTACACAAGGGGAAACTGAGGCTCAAAGAAGGGAAGGGACAGTTTTAAGATTCCACAGTGAGTCCTGGTAGAAGGGTCTCCCCCCAAGTCAGTATTTAGTTTTCCTGACTTCCATTCCAATGAGCTTGTCATGCTCTCATGTTGACTTCAATTAAAAGGCCCTCGGCCTTTCTTGACAAGAAACGGTTTGATTTTGTTTTTTCAATGAATTTTTGAGAAAATATAGAAGCATGCAGTGATTGAAGGCCTCAGAATGGAATTGGGAAGACCTAATTCCAATCCCACCTGACACTTGCTGCATGAACCTGGGACAGTCACTTTAAAGCTCGATGGGCTTTAAAGTCCCCGGAACTTATCTCCTGGGTTACAGGTGGGGGTGGCCTTTGGGGAGAGCGTTCCCTCCACTGTTGAAATCCCCAGATACTTAGAATGGAGAAGAAACACTGGCTCTCAGGCGGCCCCAGCAGAGAGCACATTTCCTCCTGGCACCTTTTGCTGAGCTTCCTTTCACTATCTATTCCCGGGCAGGGACCGCCTTGCTTGCTGATCTCCTATCCCCAGAGCTTAGCCAAGTGCCTGGGACCACATACAGGGTGTTTAATAGATGTTTTTGTTTCTCTCATTCATCCTCCCACCATGTAACACAGCAGCTCCCAGAGACGCTCTGCATAAGGCGTCCCTCCCCCGGGTCACATTCTCCTACCACAGTCACGGGACCCATGGCCACCCTTCCTAGGGATGGGCTGCATCTCTGAGGGGGTTTCCCTGGGCTCTCTGGGAGAAAATTCTCCTGATGGCCGCTTATATGTCTCGACAACGTCCTTCCTTCAGTTTCCTGTCCCACCCAGGTACCTACCAGGTCATTCCACCATCTGCCAAGCACTGTTATCTGAACTGACCCTGCTTCTATGGAACTGAAATCGGCCCCCCTGCCCTTCCTGAAACTTCACATCCGCTCCTCCACGAGGCTTCCTGTTCCCCATCACCTCCCTCCCTTAGTGCTCTTCGCATCAATCCCCTCCTCCTGGCGGGGAGAGACAGACTAGCTTCTCCAGTGCACCCTCAATACATGCTCCTCATTCATTCACTACCATTCCATGAAGTGGTCAGGCCATTGTTATCTTGATACATATGATGGTGACAACAACAATAGCTGACATTTATATGGTGCTTTGTTTTTTTTTGTCTTATTTGAGAGAAGGGGCCTACAAATACGGTCAAGTCCAAGGCTAGCTGACCACGTGGGACTTGGTCCCAGGACTGATCTATTTATCTATGTTGTGTTCCCATTCAAAATCAGAGCCTCAGCTTCCCTCCCTTCCTTCCTTCCTCCTCCTTTCTCTGTCTCTCTGTCTCTCTCTTTCTCTCTGTGTGTGTCTCTCTTTCTGTCTCTCTCTCTGTCTCTCTCTGTCTCTCTGTCTCTGTCTCTGTCTCTCTTTCTCTCTGTCTCTCTGTCTCTTTCTCTCTCTGTCTCCCTCTTCCTTTCTCTCTCTCTATCTCTGTGTGTTTGTCTCTCTCCCTCTCTCTCTTCCTCTCTTTCTCCTTCCCTCCTTTTTTCCCTCCCTCCCTCTCCCTCTCTTCCCTTCCCCCTCCTCCTCCCCTTCCCCATCCTCTTTTTCTTTCTCTCTCTTCCTCCTTCCCTCTCTTCCTCCCTTCCTCTCCCCTCTCTGTCTCTCTGTCTCTCCCCATCTCTCTGTCTCTGTCTCGCTCTGTCTGTCTCTGTCTCTCTATCTGTCTCTCTGACGCACACACACACACACACACACACACACACACACATACCAGCTTTCCTGGAAACCTCTATAAATAACAATTTGAAAAACAGGATAAACATGGCAAAAGAATCCATGACTTAGGAGACACTCCTAACAAAAACTTCAGTAGCAAAATAAAATATAAGTTCTTTACTCTGGCTTTCTATACTCAGTTCAAACTATGCAAGCAGGTGGATTTCAAAAAATCTGGAAAGACTTACATAACTAAGGCAAAGTAAAGTGAGCAGAACCAGGAGGACATTGTACATAGTAATAGCAACATTATGTGATGATCAACCACAAATCACTTATTTCTACAATGATGCAAGACAATTATAAAAGAATCATCATAGAAAATGCTGTCCACCCATCCAGAAAAAGAACTGATATAGTCAGAATATGATTCAAGCATTTTTCTCATAATTCTTTTCTTTTGACCTATTTTACTTTCACAACATGATTAATATAGAAATATGTTTTATATGATTATACATATATAACCTACATCAAATTGCTAACTGTCATAGGGAGGGGATGGTGAAGAAAGGAGGGAGATAATTTGGAACTCAAAATTTCTTTAAACAAATACTTGTCTTTACATGTAATAGGAAAAAATAGAATATTATAAAAACCCATCTTTCCAAAAGTATTTCACACAATTCTCCTTCATGCATTAGGGGTATTAGTCGAGCTGGACCACCAGCAACTCCCTTCCTATTCACATGCTCCTATTCTATATATTTTTTGCAAGCCATTTCTCAAGCCAAGAATAAACACCTTCCATATTGTTGCCCACTGAAGTTATGCTCTCTGTATTGTAGCCAAACTGACCTGAATTTGGCATGCTTCCTCTTGTCATTATTTCTTTGAATGGCCTGCCTTCACACTTGGAATGCACTCTTTCAAAATTTATTTGATTCTGAGTGTAGTAAACACCAAAAAATAGGTGTTTCCATATTGTAATAGAACATAAAAAGATAATTGTATGTAAAACTACAAATCTGTATTGTGTACAATTTACTTTTCTCTTATAACTTTCAAACTTGTTTATGACTATTTCTAGTCCTCTTTCTGTTCTCTTCTATGAATTAAATAGTGCTTTAATGAATTACCCCTCTTTTTTTGGTAGCTTATTCCTATCCCCTTAATCTCTTTACATGTTGTATCCCTCCCCATGAGCTCCTTGGGAGGTGAAAATGGTTTGATTTTCTGTTTTGTTTTGTTGTTATTGTTGTTTTGCATCCCCAGTACATACTTGAAGGTACTTACTTGATTGAATTGAAATTCTTCCTTTCCTGAAAGACCCAGTTTAGGTCTTCTCTATGAACCCTTCTTTGATTACTCCCCAACTGGAGCTGTCTCAACCTTTCTATTCCAATCTCCTTTTGAGGAAGCTGGTATTATAATGAATATAGTGCTAGGCTTAGAGTCAGAAAGACCTGAGTTCAAATACATCCTCAGATACTTACTAGATGTGTGACCTTGAGCAAGTTATTTAATCTCTGTTTGCCTCATTTTCCTCCACTATAAAATGAGAATAATAGCATCAACTTGCAAGGTTATTGTAAGGATCAAATAGTTGTTTTGTTTTTGTTTTTTTGCTGAGGTAATTGGGATCAAGTGACTTGCCCAGGGTCACACAGCTTGGAAATATTAAGTATCTGAGGTTGGATTTAAACTCAGGTCCTCCTGACTTCAGGTTGAATAGTATTTGTTTAAAAATGCTTAATACAATGCCTGGCACATAGTAGGTGCTACATAAATAAGCCCTTTCCATCCCTATCCCCACCTGCTGCCCCAGATTCTCAGGCCTTCTCCTATATACTTTTCTCATCTAATTTGTTATAATTAATTTGTTCATATATTGCCATCATTTTTCCATGACTGAAGGATGATATCAGGAAATATCTGATGTCATCTATATACTTCCTTATATCCTGCTTCCACCTACCTGCTTCTACCTTAAGCTCAAAGGGAGGCTAGCCAGGCCAGTGAACTTACTTTTGCCCTAAATAGGAAGAAATTTGGAACAACAGATGCCTCTGTCCTCTAAATTTGTTTTGCCATGGCTGCCGGGCGGCTCTTTTTCTGCTTCTTTATTTCTTCTAGATCACCTGTTTCTAACTATGAGCCAACACTTTTGAATTGATAATAAAAGAATTTAAGTGCTAAGAGCCAAACACTGTAACAATTCTGAGAAAATAAATATAAAAAGAATTAATTTCTGCCTTCAAGGAGCACATACACATAAAAGATAGGGAATGGGTCAGGAAAAGAGAGGTTTGGTTTGGAGAGTCATGTTGATGGTGGCTGAGGTTCAGGGCAACCAGCCACCATGTTCCTTCCATGGATCTGATCACTGTGAGCAGGGAAAGAGAGGAAGGCAAGGCAGGTTGGGGAGAGCTAGTATAACGATAGGCAGATGACCCAGATGGGCAGCGAGGTGAATAGTCGTTGTGGTTGTTGTTCAGTAATGTCCAACTCTTTGTGAGCCACTTGGGATCTTCCTGGCAGAGATCCCGGGAGGGTTTGCCGTCCCTTCTGAGTATGCTATTCTCAATACCATTCCGCTCATTTTAGAAATGAGTGACTGAGGTAAATAGGTAAATGTGACTTGCCCAGGATCACACAACTAGCTCATGTCTGAGGCCGACTTTGGATTCAGGAAGAGGAGTCTTTCTGACTCAGGCAATCTCCCTTGTACCGCTGAGGTGGCTCGATGGGATATGGAAATCATCACCTGGCGCAGGTATCGGTGTCCTCCGGGTCCCTGAGCACCTCGTTTCTGAGCGACTGCCAGAGCTGCGTTCCAGGAGTCACGGAGGCATTTGTTCCTACTTACTCGGCTGCCTTTTTTCTGGTAATGCCCCATAATAACTCCCAGAGTGACCAGAGTGTTGCTGCCCATGTGTCTAAGCCTGAGGGACAGGATGCACTGTCCCCACTTGTTCTATGTCCCTCTGTCTCCCCACTCTGGGAGCGCCTGTGGTAATCACAGTTTAGCCCCGTGCTGCCCAGCGGCCTCTCTCCCTTGTGGCCGAGACCAATTAGATGGGAGTCTAAAGGGCTGGGGGATGGCCAGGCAGAACCTTGGCTCACCCCGCACACACACACTCCGAAAGCACCCTCTTGTCCCGCCCTTTCTGAGAGGGATGCTCTACGTTACTCGGCCCCCGGGCCCAGCCAGAACAAGAATTCAGTGTAACCAGATACATGGAAATCACATGTCAGCAGCAAAGGCATCACTCAAGCTCTCCCCATCCATCTCCCCCGGGATCGAGTCTGACTCTCCATCCTTCCCACTTCGAGACCCAACACAGCACAGCCCTCGGTGCTTACTAAGGGCTTCCCGCAAGTCTCCGGCCTCCTTTTGGCGCAAGGTTAGCAGGCGCCACTCTCCAGGACCTAACAAGGCCCAGGCTCTGCTCTTCAGACCCTGCCCCTGCCCTTGCCAACGCCTCCGGTGTCGCCGGCGCATCGTCCGGGCCCTCCAAGCTTCTCTGCCGGGGAGTCGGAGCCCCTTGTCCGGGCGTCAGGAAACTCTCCCGCCCCCCGCACAGCCCCGCCTGCCTGGTGGGGGAAGGCAGAGGGAGAGCCCCACGAGCTTCTTGTTGCGTTTTGGACGCTTTCACTACAAAACGGCTGTGAGAGGCCGATTCCTTTCGGAATTAATTCCTGCATTAGCTCCCCTTGCTTCGGGTACCTTGAAGTTCTCCGGCAACTCGAGTGGTTGCCTAATTGTTCATCGGGAAAGTCCTTTTTAGCATCTAATTGCACACGGCTACGAAGGCCACAGGGCGGGTGGAAACGGGATTGCTAGAAAACTGCAGTTGTTTCTTTTTATTGTCATCGCCTTTGAAAATGTAATTCCCTCCCGCTGGGAGGCTACGGGCAAGCCACGGCTCTCCCGCTACTTGCGGTTCCTAGAACAAGCCACAAGGGGGAACTGCTCCTTCATACTTTGAAGCCAAGGGTTGCTTCCCTGGTCGGGTACCGGAGTAACTGATCTCCATCACCCGGGGACTCCAGAGAGACCGGCTGGCCAAGGGGCAGCGATGGACTGAGCCCGAGCCAACGGAGGGCGCTGCAAGTACCCCCGAGCCCCCGAGCCTCCGGGGGCAGGCGTGCAGGCCCAGGCCCCTGCGGCTCGTGCAACCGCCAACGCACGTCCTCGCCGCCCACACCAAGCCAGGGTCTGCCCCACGTCCGCCGGCAGCCGGGTATGTAGTGTCTATTGTGGGCACGGCGCTTGTGTGAAAGGGGAGCAAACGTAAAACACGGCGCGTGCTCCGAGGTGCTGTTCGCAGTGTCGCTGACAACACACTCACACTCTCATTCATTCACACTCTCACACACGCACACACACACTCACTCACACTGACACACACTCAGACACACTCACACACTCACGCTCACTCACTCACGCAGACACACACACTCACACTGACACACACACTCACTCAGACACACTCACTCACTCAGACACGCTCACACACACGCTCACTCACACTCACGCTTACACTCACTCAGACACCCACTCACACTCTCTCACACATTCACACTCACACACACTCATACATTCACACTCATGCTCACTCACACTCACACACACTCACGCTCTCTACTGTAATAATCCTGTCCAGGGGGCTAAAAACCCGCCAAAGCGAACGGTGCCGACAAAAGGTCTTGGGGGCGCGGAGGACAAAGCCGCCCTCCCTGCGGGCCTCCGGGCACCGGGGAAGTGCGGGGAGCAGCTTCATCTCCGCCCCCCCACAGGCGGTGCCACAGGCAGGGGGCCAAGAGGCGGTGCGGTGCCGGGCAGCCCCGTGCGCTGCGGCCGCGGATGGTCAGACAGACGTGAGGGAAGAGCCGGCTCTGGCGGGAAGGCGGGGAAAGCTCTGAGAAAGGTGTAGAGCGGGGAGATGGTAAAGGAAAGGACGTTCTAGCCGGGCAATGGCCTGAGCAAAGGCCCGGAGACCGGAAAGGGAGGGCTCGTCCTGGGAACCCAGACCGGCACCGTTTGCCCGAGGCCCAGAGCACACGTGGCGCGGTTTAAAAGCGGTGCCTTCCGAAGAGGGCAGCGTCCCCTCGCAGAAGAGATTCCTCCCTGATCTCTGATGTATGCCCACAAAGGGCAGCTTAAGCCCGGGGTGCTTAAGTCAGCTCAGTGCGGCCGCTAGCTCACACATAAGGCTCTGACCGCTACGGCTGACTTAGAAAATCGCGCAGTGACATTATCCAGGCTTTTCCAGTGCTGTTTTGCCGATTGTTTCCCAGTCACACTTCAGCGCGGTCTGGGCACGCTAGAGATGGGGCCGCGCCGGTGTCGGACACCTCCGGCGCAGACCTCTCTTTCTGAGCCCAGGCCATGAGGATCAGAGGCCGACTGCTGTTTCTCGGAAGCCTCATCTCCGCGCCACCTGTTGTCCGTCCGGGGGCCTGACGGTCTGTCTGGCCGCCGCTCCCTGGGACCGGCCCGGCCGCCGCTGCCGGCTGACCCGCTGGTAATCAGAATTCTCCCCGGGTAAGCAGGAGCCCATTAATCAGGGCCGGACTCCCCGCCACATTATCACTCAGCCGTGCCCTTTACTCAGGCAGTTCTCTGGAGACACAAACCCCGGGATCACATTGAGGGTGTGTGTGACACAGCGCTTAAAATACGGCCAGGCTTTTGGAGTCAGCCGCCACCTTCGCAGGAAAATGATTGGAACTGTGGCCCTGTCCTTTCGTGGGCCTTCTCTTTCCATTATACCCTCCGAACTCTGCTGGCCCACCGCACTCTGTCACTAACGAAACCTCCCTTCATCCTGGACCTCTTCTCCCTCCCTCCTCACCCCTTCCCGAGTATGGTGGAAGGAGCCGGGAGCAAGGAGCCGCTAAATCTGAGTTCGAACCCATCCTCTGCCCTTTACTACCTTTGTCACCTCACCCAAGGTCACACAGCCTAAGTCTCAGCTTCCTCATCTGTAAAATGCTATTTGGCCTGGATAGTCTCTGAGGCTCCTTTCATCTCTAAATATGTGATGCTATTACATCTATGTGTTGTCTCTCAGCAGAACGTAAGCTGCTTGAGACCACAAACTGTCTTACCTTCCTATTTGTACTCTCGTGCTCTGCACAGAACTCTGCATGGATATACTAAGTCCTAAAGCAGTGGTAGCAAACAGACAAAGTACTGGGCCTGGAAAAGTCAGGAAAAAGTCAGGAAAATTTCTCTTTCTGAGTTCAAATCCAGCCTCAGACACTTACTAGCTGCATGATCCTGGGCAAGTCACTTAACCCTGTCAATCCACTCCAGCATCTTTGCCAAGAAAGTCCCAAATGGGGTCATGAAGAGTTGGACATGATGAACATAACTAAGCTGTAAACAAATATTTCATTCATTTATACCATTTTTGTCTTCTTTCACTCACAGAAACAGGCTCTCCCTAGGAGACACTGCAGCCTCAATCATCCTCTCCAGTACCCAAAGCACCTTTTCTTATGCTCCTTTAACACATTAGCTATGAGAAAGAATAGGCTTACTCCCTTCTCTTCATCACCATTTTCAGACTCTCCCTCTGCCGCTATCCCTCAGTTTGAGGTTCATTCATTCCTTCTAAGTCATCTTATCCCATTCTTTGTCATAGTTACCTACTAGGCTCCCACCTTCTTAAGAAGTATATAACCTCCTTCTCACATCCTCCATCTCCATCCAAAATCCTTCTGTCATGCTTGGGGACTTCAAAAGACACATTGCAATTTCCCCCCAAATTCTGGTCTCCCAGTTGACCAACATCCTAAATTCCTATGACTTGCACTTTCATTGCATCTCAATTCCCTCAGGGAAGGTCATATTTTTCACCTCAATATTACCCATAACAAAATTATTTTCATGACCTGGAATTCTGAAATTCTTCTGCTTATAGCTTCCCATTTTTCCATCCCATAACTGTGAGTTATATGATCTGATTTTCTTCTCATTTTTTATAGTATGATCTTTAATATTAAGGTCACATATCATGTAGAATGTATTATAGAACATGATTCAGATGTTGGTTTAAACCTAATTTCTACAACACTGCTTTACAGTTTTCCCGACAGTATTTTTTCATCAAATAGGAGGCAGCTTCATGATACAGTGGCTAGAGCACTAGGCCTGGAATCAGAAAGATCTGAGTTCAAATGTGGGCCCCAGACAGAACTACACCACCATGAACCAAGTCACTTAACCTCTGTTTAGCTCAGGATCCTCAGCTGTAAAACTGAGATAACAATACCTAGCTCCCAGGATTGTTATGAGGATCAAATAAGATAATGCTTGTGAAATGCTTAGCACAGTGCTTGCCACATGGTACATTCTCAATGAGTGCTTCTGCCTTTCCTAGTCCTAGTTTATCAACAAGATTAATGAATAGCCTCCTACCTTCCCATGTCTCCTAATATCCCCCTTCCTCAACACTTATTCTGCCATTCTCCCTCAAATCCTGTCACAGAAATGGTCATTGAACCCATGGGACCAGATGAAGTCCCCAGGAAAGAGGATGAAAAGAGAGAGAGGAACAGAAGGCAGAAAGAAAAAGCATAATGGGGCATCAAAGGAGAGAAAGCAGAAGCCTGGGAAACTCCAATGCTAAGGGACAAAAGTTGGAAGATAATTCAGCGAAGGAGACTGAAGAGAACTCAGAAGATCCAGGAGAGAACAAGGTCACCAAAAACAAATAGGGAAGAGTCCAAGAGGAGGGGCAATGAATAGTGTCAGAAGTTGGAGATAGATCCAGGACAGTTAAGTAACTATCCTATTTTTTTCCCTTTCCCAGCCAAACTATCTCTCCTCCTTCATTCCCACACTTCTCCACCCTTTGTTTCTACCTCTACCACTCTTCTCTTCTCAACAACATGACCAAGGATCTTAACTGACCTTTGAGACTTTTGGCCATCTCCTCTTTCTGGATATTCTCTCTTCCTCTGGCTTCACCAACATTGCTCTGTGCTGGTTCTCCTATCTGTCTGCTTAGTCTCCTTTTACTGAGTCATCATTCATCTCTTGCTCCCAAATGTTCCCCAAGGCTCTGTGATGAGCCCTCTTCTCTTTCCTAATTATGCTCTATTGATGATCTCATACTTTTCATAAGAGTAAAAACTATCAAATTTTTGTAACTAATAATAATCTCAACTCTGAATTTTAATCCCTTGTTGTCAACTGCTTGATGGCTAGCTCCACCTGGATGTGCCTTTGATATCTCAACCTTACCTTGTACTAAACTGAACTGTCTTCACCCTTAATCCTGTCCCTCTTCCGTATATCCCCAGTTCTCTTGAAGGCTCCACTAGCCTTTCAGACACCCAGTTTCTTAACCTTGATGTCATTTTCAACTCTTCATTTTCCCTCATCACCAGCTGCTAAATCCTACTGATTCTACTTCCACAATATTTCTTCTATCACCCCTGTCTCTCCTTAACATAGCCACTACTATGGGGACTAAGAAGTAAACATTTATTAAATGCCTCTTACATATCAAGCATTGTGCTAAGTGTTTTACAAATATTATCTCATTTGATACTGAAAGTGATTATCATAGATAATCACATAAGTAAACTACTGTAACAGGCTCATAATTGCTCTCCATGATTCTAGTCTCTTCCCCTCTCTAACTTCTTCTCTGTACAACTACCAAAATAACATTACTAAGGTACAGGGCTTATGAGGTTACTCCCAAGCTCAAAAATCTCCCCTATTGCCATTAGAATAAATACACATTCATCAGCCTAGTATTTAAAGCCTTTGACAATCTGGCTTTAATTTTCCCTTCTAGACTGGTTTCATATTGATCTCCATGGACCCTCTTTATTCCACCCAAATTAGTCTTCAAGCTATTCCCTGAATAGGCTATTACCACCTCCTACCCCTATACCCCCGTGCCTAAAAGTGCATTCCCTTCTCACCTCTTAAAAATCCTCATTTTCCTTCAAGACTCAGCTTCTTCATCCAGGAAGCTTTTCTTCCTCCAATTCACTGACTTTCTTAGAGCTATCTCCTTCAAATTATCTTGCATTTATTTATCCGTTTACATATTGTTCTCCACTTCCCCCCCCCCCAGTAAAATAAAAGTTTTGTAAGGACAAAGGCTAGTTGCTGTTTTGTGAGGGGAGGTTGCTTTGCCCTCTCAGAATGTAGCACAATGCTTCACATATATCAAGCACTTAAATGTTTGTTCAATTGAATTGAAGAGAGCAGGGGAAGGACTTGATGATGGGACCTCCTGGAGGCAGCGACTTGGCAGCGGCATCCCCAAAGGCATCAATGGAAAGAAAAGAGAGAGAATACCTCCCTTGGGTGGCTGCACCCACAGGTGTTTGGAGAGATGGGGGCCGAGGACTAGAAGTGCTAAGCTCCATTACAAAGTCTCTTTTGCCCCTGCTTGGCTGGCCTGCGTAGCACTCCGACAATTCCACAGAGACACCGCTGCCCTCCTCTTGTCAGATGGAAAGCTGTTCAAAGGGAACATTGTTTTCTTGTTAGAGTTTTCTACGCACAAAGATACATACGCTGATCCAGAAAGGGATTGATTTTTACTTATCTTATTTTTCCCACCATGCATGCATACTCTGATAAGGTTTTTGTTTTTGTCACATCCTATTTCTTTGTCAGCATCAAACCCTTTTTAATAGAAAAGAAACACACAGGCACAGATCCAGCGAGCACCTGATTCAGGGAGGAAAGGTGAGGTGAAAGTTTCAGACTTCAGTCCATCTGAGAGCTGAAAAAGGCCAACTGTGAGATCACAGCTCTTCACTTCATCTTCCCTCAATAACAGGAAAGTCCCAAGAAGTCAAAAAGATCTTCTTATAACTCAGGGAGTCCTATCCATTTCAAAAGAAGCTGGGATCTTTCAGAAAAATTGTGAGTTTAGTTTATTTTCCAGGAGAGATTGTAAGGAGATTCCTCTGACATGGGGATGGCTTTGGTGGTCAAAGACTAGAGGTGGCTTGAATTAAGTCCCCAGTGAAGGGTAGAATGAGATGATTTCTCCTTTACTAAGGCTGAAGACACCCATGCTTCTAAATTTCCCATTGGACAAGAAGGAAAGACTACAAGGGCAGGAACATGAAATGTCTGAGCTAACCTGTTACCCTTCTTTTGGAAAGGGGAGAAGTCTCCACTGGAGTAAATTGTCAGGATTCTCAAGGCCTCTGACTCAATGTCATGAGAAAATAGTGAAGAGCTCAAAATGTGTCAATAACATCATGATGACTAATTCTGATCAAAGCCCATTAATTCCCAGCCCTTTGGGTGTGCTCTGTGCCTAAAATCCTGAGCACCCTACCCAGGGCCCCATTGGGATCAATAATCCCACAAGGATTATGACAGGGATATGTACAGTATTGAAAAACCAGGAAAACCTTCCTAAACTCCTAAGCTACACTAAGTTACATTATGTTGTTTTGCCATCAGAATTTCCCACCAGACTTCATTGTTCTCTCTCCTTCCAACATGGTCAGGGTTATGGGTCGGGAGAACCCAACTCAGAAGCCCAAGCAAGCTCTGCATTTATAAACAGCCTCCAGGCAGTTTAAAACAGAAATGAGAATAGATGCTGTATCAGGACAAAATAAAGGCAGCTACCTCCTCCCCCTAACAATGGCCATTTACACTCATGTGTTACTTAAAGATTTGCCAGATGCTTTCCCCAATAGCCTTGTGAAGTGGATAGCACAAGGACCTGAATTAAAATCCCAGCCATGATCTTGGACATATCATTGAAGCTCTCTGAACTTTAATTTCCTCATCTGAAAAATGGGAGGAATAGATTCCTTGTTTTCCAGTCATTTTCAGTCATGTTCAACTCCTTGTGAACTCATTTGGGGTTTTCTTGACAAAGATTGGAGAAGTTTGCCATTTCCTTCTCCAGCTCATTTTCCAGGTGAGGAAAACGAGGCACCCAGGATTAAGTGATTTGCTCAAGGTCACACAATTAGGAAGTGTCTGAGGCTGCACTTGAAGTCATAAAGATGAATCTCTCTGACTCCAGGAGTGACACCCCATCCTCTGTTCTATCAGGCTGCCCCAGAATTAGGCCAGATGACCTCTAAAGTCCCTTCTAGCCCTCGGTCTTTGATCCCATGAGCCCCTTTAGATAAGGAAAATACAACTCTGAAAAGCTAAGACTTGTGACCACCCAGGTAAATTTCTGGAGAGGATTTAAACCCAACCTTGTGATTCTATAAACTAAGCCACACCATGCTGCTTCTCAAGTTCAGTCATGCTGGCTCCAAGATTGGGGTTTTGGTGGTAACTCAGGAACCCCTCCCCACTGCCACCTCAAGATCTCCCTCAAGAACTTTAGAATTGATTTATGGCATGGCCCTGGCACAGAACCACCCCACACGTGCCCTCATCAGAGAAGGCCTGAGCTCCATGAGCAGAGCAGCATTGAATTAGCCCGGAGGAAACATGAGGTGCGCAAAGTTGGAAAATCCACCCCAAATGTTCATTCTTACGTCCACCCTGTGGCAGAGCATTCTGAGCTCCCATTGGTCTGTCCAGCCACAGTCGGACACCCGGACCTGTTCTAGCGCAGCGATGTCATTGTGATCCTCTTCAAGAATGGACACCAACCAACCACCATCACCACCACAAGACTAAGAGGGAGAGACAGAAAGAAGGAGGAACTTGGGGTGTCCAGACCAATCACCAATCAGCCCAGAAGGCGAGAGGACTAAGCTAGGCAAGAAAGATCCCTGGAGCACTTCCTGAGGGCTCTCCAGCTCACATGGTCCGGATGCAAGTACTGTTCTCCTACTCATTGCCTACCTGTGTGACTTTGGGTGAAGAAGAATTCCTCTGGATTTAGTTCCTTCTCCTACAAGATGAGGGGCTTGAGCTGTGCAATTTCTAGGACCCCCTGAGTCCTCTGTCTATGATCTTATGACCCTGTGGTCTGTTATATACCCAGCCCTGTGACAAGAAAGAAGTGGAAACCACAGTCAAGGAAAAGGAAATAACATAGTAGACAAGAAAGACTATTAGACTTAGAATTCAAACTCTGATTCTTACATTTAATACTCTGATCCATGGTAAATTACTTCTTTTTTCTGTGACTCAGTTTCCACATCAGTTAATGGAGGTCATCCCACTGTCTGGTTATGGGGGGGAAGCACTTTGTAAACCTTAAAACATTGTAGACACTAGAGTTATTATCTTTATATATGTAAAAATGGAGAAGAATTCATCACTATATGATGTTTCAAGGCTCATAGGACAACTAGGTAGCACAGTGGATAAAGCTTTAGGCCTGGAGTCAGGAAGACTCATCTTTCTGAGTTCAAATTCAGCCTCAGACACTCCTTAGCCGTGTGACCCTGGGCAAGTCACTTACCCCACTTTGCCTCAGTTTCCTCATCTGTAAAATGAGCTGGAGAAGAAAGTGGTGAATCACTCTAGAATCTCTAACAAGAAAACCCAAAATGGAATCAGTAAGAATCTGATATTGCAGAACAACAACAGAAACAATAGTATAGCAGGAATTCAGAGAAAGGACAATCTGAGAAGGATTTATGGAAGAGGTGGAGTCTTAAGAGAGACCTCAGGGAGGGAGTTGGAGTCCAAAAGTGGCATGAAGAGGGAAGTGGAGGAAGAGAGGAGACTTGAACAATATGTGAATAGGGAGCCAGGAGGGAGAAGTGAGGAGGTGCATCTTTATGGCCCAAGCACAGGTTGTATGTTTAGGAGAGAAGGTAATTCCTTGCCCTGAGCCCTGGGCCTTTGGGATGCTCTTAGGATGCCTTTGCTCTCCAAATGCCATTGTCATCTTGCTCTTTCTTGATTGATCAGTGCTGCAAGATGCATCTCATTCACTAGATTTCATCTAGTGAACCTGCAAAATATTCTGTGTTTTGAGACAGGGCTTTTCAGCCATTGGTAACATGTTGGTTTGTTTTGCTTGACTTTTGCTTATTTCTTCTAAGGGACATCTCTCTCTCTCTTTCTCTCTCTCTCTCTCTCTCTCTCTCTCTCTCTCTCTCTCTGTCTCCGTCTCTTTCTTTTTAAATTTAAGGGACAGAGTGTTAGGGAAGCTCTCACTAGATAGTGTTGTCAGAAAGGATCACTGAGATTTTTTTTAATTGCACAGAAAAGACAAAAAGAAGTTCAGGAAACAGATAATCAGGACAGCTTGGAAACTGACACCTTAATTTTATTATACTTTTTTTAAAAAAAGCAAGCTGTTCATAATAATGAAATTTGTGGTTTCATATACAATTCTCTTTTTCTATCCTTTGTTATAGAAATATTCATCTTTGTCAAATACAGAATAACAGAATAAAAATAATTTAATAAAAAATAAAATAAACTGTGTTGCCATGCTAAAGAGATAGAGAGCCAAGAACCTCTCTCTCATTTTAGGCAATTGGCCTGTAAATACAGCTCTATCTTTGTTGTCTGATGCAGAGGAGAAACTAATAACAGGAATTTCAGGCAACACAGAAAGCCAGTGGGGGAGATATTTGGTTGTATATGGGCCTTCAGGCAGCACACTACATAGGTAGCTGCCAACGCCACTTACCCACTTATGTGGAGTGCCTTCCCTGTAGCTGTGGCTTTGTTTTCCTCCCTAGTAATAGATCCTCCCAGTTTGGGGAGCCAGCAGATGCCCAGTTTATCAGGCCTGGCCAAAAAATGGTCAGCAGGGACCTTTTCCATCTCGACAAGATCTGGCTGGCCTTTTCCACTGTGAAACTCCTTTCTGACTCAGAGGCAGCCCCAAGCCAGCCCAACCATGCAAGTCTTGCTACAAAGAATGCAAGTGGGGCCACGTGGAGAAAATCTGCTCTTAGTGAGCTAATCCTGGATCCGGGAGGACTGCCTGTCGAGAGCTTGCAGTCTCATCAGAAAGTTTATGGACAGGAATTAATCATGAGCCTCAGGACAGCTGGGGGTGGGGAAGGGGTGATGGAGGTGAAGGGGGGAGTAGTTTCCACCTCCTAATCAACATGGAAAAAATTCTGTGGAATATCAATGATGTTAAAGGCAAACCAGAGACTAAAAGAAAATAGGGGTAAGGAAAGAAAGAGACTGAGAACAAACCCCATAAATTATTGGACAAACTGTGGTTGATTACTAGCCTGTCTCAGGTCCCTAAGAGACGAAACAGTTGATAACTTGGGGAATAAATGTCCAGTAGTCCAGATGTTTGCCCTTCAATTGAAAGATCAGGCTATGTTCAGCTGTCTCACCTAGTAACAGAGACAATACAGAATGGCCTTTAAAATCCAACTCAAAATTCATCACCTGTGTGAAGGTCTTGAGGCATCAGAAAACATTCTGTGAGCCTTAAAATCATCTGTTCTACGAATTATCAATACTGGTCCAAATATAACAGCTTCTATTGATGTCCAGGACCTGTGAATTTCATCGGTGCAGATATTCCATCCACAGATACACATTACAATCCCTCTATGATTTAGAAGGTGGTTTTCAAAGGTGGCTGAGACTGAATTAATTCACCAACTCGTGGTGGGGCGGGGATGAGCCTTCTTGGAACGTAGCTTTCACTAGTCTCAAACATACCATTACTGATGCTTTTAATAATAATAACTCACTAACCTATACTTACATTACAAAAGTTACAAGGTTTTTGTGAGGCTTACATACAGAACACTTTCTATACCACGATACATTTACATTTTACAGATCAGGGAAGAGCAGCTAGGTGGCTCTGTGGATAGAACACTGGGTTAGAATCAGGAATTCTTCATGAATTCAAATCTGGCCTCAGATGCTATATGTGTGGCCCTGGATATGTCACTGAACCTTATTTGTCTCAGTTTCCCCATCTACAAAATGAGCTGGAGAAGGAAATGGCAAACTACTCCGTTATCTTTGCCAAGAAACCTTCAAAATGGAGTCACAAAGAGTTGGACCTGACTGAAATGACCAAACAACTTGCACCAAGGTCTGACAACATAGAGCAAGAAGGTTAAGCTATTTGCCTGAAGTCACACAGCTAATGAGTATCTGTCAAGAATAGAACCCAGGTTTCCTAACTATAACTTAGGTCAGTACTTTTTTCACTACACTTTATTATTACTGAAAAGCAAAGGAATATTACAACATATACACCCCTGTAATTGTCTACTGTTTCCTAATTTATACAGTTCTATTTTTCTCTTCTTGAATCCCTAGATGGGTGTATCCTTCTGTCCATTTGTCTCATCTCCCCTTAGTCTGTGAGCTTCTTGCATGTAGAGATTAATATTCTTGCTTTGTGCAAAGAAAAAGCTCACATATACCAAATTAATTACTGCAACTCTTTTTTTTTTTTTTGGTAATAGCAAAGAACTAGAAACTAAGGAAGTGCCTGTTAACTGTAGCTGAATGAAGAATGTTATATGGCAGCAATAGAATATTATTGTACTATGAGAAATTATGAAATGGACAATCTCAGAAAAACCTAGAAAAACTTTATGAATTGATACAGAGTAAATGAGCAGAACCAGGAGAACAAATTATGCAATAACAACAACCTTGTAAAGATAAACAACTTGGAAGACTTAAGAACTTAATGACCAACTAGAATTATAGGTGATTGAAGAGGAGGAACACTAACTCCTACTGAAAGGTGACGGATTCGAGTTGCAGAATGAGACACATTTTTAGATGTAGCCAATATCACCATTTGTTTTGCTTAACTATGAATATTTGTATTTTTTAATAATAGCTTTTTATTTTTCAAAACATGCAAAAATTGTTTGCAACATTCACTCTTGCAAAACCTTGTGTTCCATTTTTCTCCCTCCTTTCCTCTCTCCCTCCTCCCCCAGACAGTAAGTAATCCAATATACGTTAAACATGTGCAATTCTTCTAAACATATTTCCACATTATCATGCTGCACAAGAAAAATCAAATCAAAAAGGGAAAAAAGAGAAAGAAAAAACAAGCAAGCAAAGCAAACAACACCAAAAAAGGTGAAAATAGTATGTTGTAATTCACATTCAGCCCCACAGTTCTCTCTCTGGATGCAGATGGCTCTCTCCATCCCAAGTCTGTTGGAATTGGCCTGAATTCACTTCATTGTTGAAAAGAGCCACATCTATTTATTAACTGAATATTTGTTACAAGACTTTTATTGTTTGTTTGTTTTTTCAATTGTGGGAAAGAAGTGAGAGAGAAAATGAAAGTTTATTAGTTTTTTAAAAAAAAATAAAATGTAATTTTAAAGATCTTGGGTTTTTTTTAACACTGATATAAAGACCAAAACACAAAATGCTACAAGCATAAATTGTTTTATTTATATGTTTGAACATATTCAGTATCTTCATTGTAAACCACAGAGAATAAAGACAGGGTCAAATGAGCACAGAGGCATGGTTAAAATCCATTCTTTAATTCTTAAATCATCACTTCAGAGGCCCATAATTTCATTAACATGAGTCTTCCCTCATCAAAACAATCTACAATCCTTCATGAAAAGTCTTTAAGGTTTTTTGTGGGTTAAAAAAATGATCACACTATGATTGTCCTAACAGCCATATTAATGTCTAATAGCCAGGTTTATCCTCAACAGTGTTTATTTCCAGTCCTGAAATAAAAGCCTTTCCAGCCTGGCTAGGACCTGCCACAGTTAGTGGCAGTGAGTGTTGGTAAAGCCTTTGAGAGCCCAGCCTGGCCTTCATGGAACAATGAATGAGACATGGAATAGAACTTTAGTGGAATATCTAAAAGAACACAGAGGCCCCTAGGAGTTTTTGTGTAATGCTTCCTCTCATCTATGATAGTTTCATCTGCTGTATGTATTGAAACCTCATTGAAGGAAAAGTTCATATTTTGTACTTAGTGCCTGGACAAATATCATTCACTAAATATGAACACAGGATCATAGATCTATAGTTGGAGGGAGCATCAAACATCACACAGGCTCTTTTCAACTTTCCTTACCCTGCCAACATCCCCTTCTCACACTCCTTTATTCTCTTTTCTGATCCAATTGCTTTCAGAATAATCTCAGTTCCAATGAAAGCTTTCCCGTTAGCACTCCTTAAGCCATTATTTTTATCTTCATCAAGATGAGCAAGTTGTTAGACTGGAGGGAAATTAAATGAAGTAAAGTAAAATGATTTAAATGGGATCTGAGGTTGAATTAAATCTCAGAAATCTCTGAAGACATAGCACTTGGGAGGGATTTGAACTCGGACAAACTTGAGCTAGGATAGCTAGCAACTAGATGAATGGTTTGTCCTTAAGGCTATTGCTCCATTGGAAATTTGGGTGTGATTTGGCCTAAAGTTAAATTGCAAAATAGATAGTTTGTCTTTAAGATACAGTTCATCTAGGGCATCTAAGTGGTACAGTGGATTGAGCACCGGTCTTGGAGTCAGAAGGATCTAAATTCAAATTTCAGCTCAGATACTTAATATGTATTAGCTACATGACCCTGGGCAGGTCACCTAACCTCACATGCCTAGTCAAAAAAAAAAAAAAAAAAAAAAAAAAGATAAACTTATCTTCTTTTTGCTGTCTCTCCCTAGACTGATCCTTAAGAATTAACTCTCATATTTTTTCATGTGTATCTTCTCTCTCCAACTGAGAACCAAAAGGCCCAGGAGAACAAAACCTATGTCTTAATTTTTTTTTTATCTTGCCTGCTTATTAGGAAGAGACCAGGCACATAGTAAGTATTTAATAAATATTTGTTGTTTAGCTTTGCTTTTATTGGGGCCTCAGTGAAAGAGGTTTAGTTATTAATATATAATTAATATTATACTAGTATATATATTAATAGTATATATAATAATATAATAATATTATTAATAATAATAAACAAGGCATCTGTTCTCTCATGTGGTCTATACACACTGCACGGCATATCCTCAGCTTACTTTTCTAGCTGAATTAGAATAAATCTCTGAGAACATGACCTTTATTATTGTTATTCATCTTTCATTCATCTAAGAGAATGATGAGTAAGGGGAGCTCAAATATATATTGTTAAAGACATAGTTGTCAATGGAATTGTGACAGAGTCATTCAAGATCATTCAATCCCTCAGTATATTCTGTGTATGATGAGTCTTTTTTTATTGTTCAGTTGTTTTAGTCATGTCCAATTCTTTTGACTTACAAACTTTAGAACTCTTTATTGCTGTTCAGTTGTTGCAGGCTTGACCAACATTTTGTGACTCCATTTGGAGTTTTCTCGGCAGAGATACTGGAGTAGTTTGTCATTTCCTTCTCAAGATAATTTTACAGAATGAGGAACTGAGACCAACAAGGTTAAATTACTTGCCCAGAGTCATACAGCTAGTCTTTGTCTAAGACTGCATTTGAATTCAGGGAAATGGGTCTACCTGAGTCCAAGCCCAATGCTCTATTCCACTACATCATCTTGTTGCCAATAGTTTTAGAAGCTATTTAAGAATATTGGCTCTGGAGTTCTACTATTTTTCTGTAGTTAGTATGGCAGTGTTTTGGGTAATCGGTTATGCAAATTGTAACTCAAACCCCTAGAAATAAAGCCATTTCTATTCATAGAACATGTCAAAGGTACAAATCAAATAGCAAAGTATGTAATTAAGACATAAAAGCAAGGCAAATAACAAGGAAGAAATAATTATTCAACTTTGTCCTCCTACGTATAAATAAATATAATCCCATATAGGATATAAACAGAAACTTATACTGTGGGAAAACTATCCCTCCTGGGCATGAGTAGATGGTGTGAAAGAAGAGTAAAAGGAAGGAGTTAGATGTTTTTTCATCTCATCTCATCTCATCTCATCTCATCTCATCTCAATATTTTCTCTGTGGCCAGTATCAAGATCTACCAGTCTATTTGGGGCTGGATTTATATCAGCCTCAGTTCTATATTCTGTTTTTGGGGAGGCAATCTCCTGGGTTCACATCCCAAACAGTTTCTGAAACTCAAATGTATGAAATATAGATTGTGGCATTGGTTCAGTAAGCAGCAACCCAAGAAGCAATCTCTCTCCATGTAGGCATAACACTTCAGACAGTATGCCACATAGCCCAGTCTATGAGATTTTCCCCAAGGACACCCAGCATAGGTGAGTACAGCTACTCAAGGAAAGATATCTACATAATCAGACTCTTTATGGCTCCACCCCTCTCCCTACAATCAATATACTCAGCTCTGTAACCACTATATGAGGGCTAATTTAGAAGCATTAGCTCAGAGATCCCAGATCTCTTTGTTTTATCTGCTGTCAATAGGCAACCTCAAAGTACACTGATGCTTTCTTTAGGACAACTGGAAATAGCTCTTTTCTTTTACAGTCTTCCTCCTGACTTTCCAATTGTGGTCACCATATCCTCAGGGAGTTTCATCCCAGCACAAAATACCTGTGTCTAACAGGAGAATTCAATCAATTCATTTCAACAAGCTTTTATTAAATATCTTCTAGGTATAAGGAACTTATTTGTACTTTGGATAAAAAAAGCAGATAGGACACAATCTCTTCCCTTCAAGTAGCTTATTGTCTTGCAGTAGGGAAGATAAAATATACATAAATTATTGTGGTACAAGCTAGAATAGAATGAGAGAGTTCTGGGAAAAATCTTTGCAACAGAAATTTCTAGTATTCTTGAAAATTATTAACACAGATTTTGTCTAAAGATAAAATTTTATCACTGAGCTCTCAATGAAAATTTTGGTCCAATAGAAGGTGTTCACCTGGTGCCTTCATTCATTTTACATTTCTAAGAGATGATTCTGTTTATATATATTTGCACATCTAGCTGATTGGATTAGGGAAAACTTAGGGGTGGCCTCTGAGTTCAACTTTGAAACAAAGGAAGTATTTCAACCAGGTATGGTAGATGGTGTAGGCAATATGGTAGACAGATCAAGCAATAGCAATTACTCCAATTTGACTGGAATGCAGTAGAATTGAAAATAAGGCTTATATTTGAAATTTATTTTGTCTCTGGTCCTTTCTGGGTATATAAGAACTATGAGTAATAAGTATCCCATACATGTAACTCCCCGTGATAGGTCAGAAATACCATTGCATTGTCATTGTAATTAGGAAAAGCTAGTTCCCTCAAAAGTGGATTAACCTGATGGTTCCTGGAATCTCCAGGATCAAAATCAGAATCAGAACACTATAGGTAGAACACTAGCTCTAACTGCTGGAAGAAGACCTCAGAGATCCTCTGCTTTAATCCCCTCTCCCTATTTTACAGACAAGTAAATAGAAATATGTCCAAGGTCATAGAGGGATATAAGAGGACCTTGTAAATCTAATCTATTTATTTAATTTTAAAGGAAAAAAATGACAACAACCTGGAACTCAAAGTAAGGAACCGACTCCAGTCACTGAGTAAAAGACCCAGGATTAGAATGCCTCTTAGTGTTGTGCCAATTTCAATAGTAAAACTACAAGACTAGGAAAATGGGGTGCCAAATCCAAAGTATCCATTCCCCCCTATGAACAACCTGAAGGCACAGTGAGCCTTCCTTAGGAGCCTCTTTGCATAGAATGATACGGATAAAAGGATCCTGAAGTTGTGGCTGACTGGGAGGTGCTGTCCTCAGTCCTGAATGATTCTGAACTCTGTCTTCTTTGAGCCCCAATTGATTAGGAAACTCTATAAGACAGTGAAATCTGACTTTCTACATGAGTTTTCATTATAGAACATAAACAAATGACTGGTGAGAAGGTCTCTACTGATTGGCAGATTTTTTGTTTCCACTAGTTTAATAACTTTCATTGTAAGTCTTTCAGGACGCAGTTGCTGTTCTCTATGGACCTAGGGAGTACCTCATCACTCTCTTAAGAACCAGATTCTCCTTTGTGATGATGGTTAATATTCCTGGGCAGTTTTTGCTAACTCATGCTGAATAATTCCAGTTTTCCAGGAGCTCCTCCCTTGCCTGGCTTTATAATTTAATATTGCAGAGTAGAATGATAGCTGGATGTGGAATCAAATGATCCCAGTCCAAATCCCACTTCTTTCACTAGTAAATTCCTATATCTTGAGCTGGAAAGGACATCAGTGGTCATCTATTCCAATCCAATTTACCAAGGTCACAAATAGTGAGAGACAGGATTTGAACCCAGGATTTCTGATCCTAGGGCTAGCAATCTTTCCACTCCCTCCTCATTACTGTGTAGATGATCTTGGGAAAGCTATTTAACCTTTCTGAGCCTCAGTTCCCTCACATGTAAAATGGGGAAATTGGGATAAATGGCTTCTTAGGTCTTTTACATTTCTAAATTTATGATTCCATCATCCACATCTATCTTTTCTCTTTCTCTCCTAGATCATCCTCAATTCCTCTTGGTCCTCTGAGATATACAGATCATGTCTGGACAGAATTCCTAGTTCAGTATAAAATAGTCCAGGAATCCCACGATGGTCAAGAAAGAACAATGCAGACAATGCTCCAGGGCAAGTATGGGCCCTTATGAATGTAGGGCAGATGTTGTCCTGGGAGAAGTTGTAGATTTGAAATCAAAGAATTTGGATTCACTTCTTAACATGACTACATATTATTTCTGTGAACTTGAGCAAGAAATTTCCTCTTTCTGGTTCTCAATTTGCTCATCTCTATGATGGAGGTATGGAACAAATTGATCTCTAAGATCCCATCTGGCTCTTAATCCTGTGATCCCATGACCCGAAAGAATGATAATAAAATCTCACCCTCTTAGATATATGTTTGAATAAGTTATCAGGGCCAACAATAAATGTGAGGAAGCAGGGAGGGTATTAATCTGGATGTTGCTGACACCTATGTAATTGAAACACCACCACCACCACCAAAGGCACCATCTGATACAGGTAACTGGCTACTCCACTAATTCCTCTATGTTTGGATCTCCTGGGTGGGATTTTAATTCATAATAACAATAAGGGGAAGTGCTTCCCTCTCTCCAGTCTAAGGCTTTTGCTAGACAAGGCTGGGAGGAGCCTCAAGATTGGATAGCATGTGCTGCAGAGCAAGCAGCTGCTTTCAGTCTAACTGGGCTCCATATGAAGCTCAGGTGGTATTCACTATTTTCCTAAATGCTGGAGGGGCTTGCATTTGCTGAACTTTCTTTTTAAACTAGTCTCTGGTGTTATAGGGTCTTGAATGTTTTCAGAGCTTCTTTTCTCACGTCAGCTTTCATGTTCTGTCCAAAGCTGAATCCTTTATCTCTTACATTCTCTCTGAGCTTTTCTTTATAAGCCTAGTTTTAATCTCCCACAACTTCTTTACTTCAATTCTTATGCTCTTTTGAGGGGTTTATTCCCCTAAACTCAGCTTTCTTAGACATCTTCCCATATTTACCTCAAGTTTGTATACTTAAACTCAATTCTCATGTTGTCCCTGACTTTCTCTAAGCTCAGACTTTCTATTTCCTGGGAAATGGATTCCTCCTGCATGATTCTTTCCTCTCTAAACCTTACTCCACCTCCTCCAAACAGAACCAAGGTCATATTTTCTCCCTGTGATTTTCTTCCTAAGTTCAGCCCTACGTATTTCTACTGGTTTTCTCACTTAGTGCCCTTCTCATGCTCCCTGCTAGCTTTCTCTCCTAGCTCTTATGGTCGTCCTCTGAACTTCCTTTCTAATCTGAGTCCTTGGGTTGTCACCAAGCTTTACTCATCCAGTCCTCAATGAAATATTTGTCAAATGAATGCTTTGTAAGACTTTTCTTATGAGGCTGCTACTATTATTGGAATTTAAGCCTTTACTCTCAAAGAGCCTGGAAAGGTTGTAGAAGGTAAACACACATGTAATTTGAAAGTTTTGGAACCAGTCATCTAGGCGTCACAACTTTGGAGTCATCCTCCACTCTTCATTCTACTTCCCACCACATATCCAGTCAGTTACCAGTTATAATGATTCTCATACCACATTTCTCCTATACATAATTCTCTTTTTCTCTGTTCATACGATTGCCACCCTCATCACCTTAATCTGGACTATTTCATTAGCTTTCCTATTAGTATTAGTGTCTCTGACACAAGTCACTCCCCAAACTGATCTAGATTACATAGCTGCCAAACTGACATTGCTAAAGTACAAGTCTGATTATGTCACTCCACTGCTTGAGAGGCTCCAGTGATTCCATTATCTCTAGGATCAAATATACATATATATATATATATATATATATATATGTAACATCTTTCTGGATCCTCTCGACCGTTAATGCCTCTTCTCTCCCTTTACCTCCTTATATTTATTTTGCATGTCATTATACATGTATATGTTGTCTCCCCCAATAGAATGTAAATTCCTTGAAGGCAAGGACTATTTCAGTTTTCTTTTTGTATGGCCAGTAGCTAGAATAGTGCCTGGCATGTAGCAGGCATAAAAGTGCCTATTAATTGATTGATTAGTTTACTTAAAAGGGGTGTTCAGGGCATGATTTCTCTCCCAAGGAATAAAGCTGCCTAAAGAAACTGGAAACTGAGTGGATGTCCATCAGTTGGAGAATGGCTGAATGAGTTACAGTATATGAATGTAATGGAATATTATTATTCTATAAGAAACAATCAACAGGATGATTTCAGAAAGGCTTGGAGAGACTTACATGAACTGATGCTGAGTGAAATGAACAGAGCCAGGAGATCATTGAACACAGAACAGCAAGATTATATGGATGATCAAATCTGATGGATATGGTTCTTTTCTACAGTGAGGTGATTTAAGCCACTTTCAATGGTCATCTGATGAAGAGAGCCATTTGCACCCAGAGAGAGGGCTGTGGGGTCTGAATGTGGATCACAACATAGTATTTTCAACTTTTTATTGTTGTTTGTTTGCATTTCATTTTCTTTCTCATTTTTTTCTTTTTGATATGATTTTTCTTGTGCAGAATGATAATTGTGGAAATATGTATAGAAGAATCATACATGTTTAACATATATTGGATTACTGGACATCTAGGGGAGGGGTGGGGGAGAGAGGGAGAAAAAATTTGGAACACAAGGTTTTGCAAAGGTTAATTTTGAAAATTATCTATGTATATGATTTGAAAATAAAAACTTTCATAAAAGAAAAGGAATAAAGCTGCCTGGAGGACTGGAGGAAATGAATGTCAAGATGGGAAGAGAGAAATTCTGCTACATCATGCAAATGATTTCTGGACCCAGGCTTATAAGCAATTAATCTAAGACCTGAGACCTTAAGTTCTGTAGACCAAGTCAGACTCAACTTGTCTTCAGATATTCTCTTAAGTATAGAGGCCATTTATCCTTTGCCCCCCTTGCTTTCCACTTCCAACCAACACCATTTTGGAGAAGATGGTGATTTCTTGGGGGTACACAGATGTAAAAAGTGAAACTCAAGATTTAACCTAGGAGTGCTCTAAGTCTGTAATTTGGATGAAAGCTTCAGTACCAAGCCATTTGGTTCTATTTGCAAGTATAGCTACAGGAATGCAAGATAAAGTCTGCTAGGTATACCCTTTCTCCACTCTCATTATTAAGAGAAACTCCTGGGTAATCTGCAAAATCCTATTATAAACTTACAGGAGCATGATGAATATTGAAAAGAATTTATTTTTATTAGACTTATGACACTGATTCCAAAATAGTACCAGTTAAATTTTATGTGTTTTGAATACTGTCTTTCTTACGTGTACAGAAAAATGGTACCATTAATAATGTAGTAAGTACACTTTCTGAATTGCCCATGTGGTGATGCACCACTTGAACAACCAGTCTTCGGGTCTTATAATTTACTTTTTCTGGCATGTGCCTGAAAAATAATCTTTTTATAAAAAGGCTGTATGCCCAGTAGCCACTCTACCCCCTGCCCAACCCCAAATCCTACTGCAGTGGGGAGCTCACTGACTGGGCTCAAAACTAATCTTGGGGATAAAATGGAATATTGATCAAAATAATGAAATATGAAACCTGCTATTTACAACTTGTTCATGAGCCCCTCCCTATGCACTGCATACTGTGATCACATAGTTTATTATACTTAAAATAAAGTAGAAAAAAACTAGAGTAAAATTTCCAGAATAGAGGTGTTCACTGTAATTTCCTTGGGGAATCCTGACCACTCTCTCACTGTCTCATTTTATAAAAGATTTTCTGGGTCTTGGAATTTTTACTGAGATTTAAAAAAAATGATTCAGAAACACTTCTTATACTCATTCCATCAGGTTAAGGTTGGAAGTAGATGGCACAGAAGGGGAAATAAAGGAATTCAAAAGGCAAATTTCACCTAAGGGATTCTTACCACATTGACTGGGTGCAGACTCATGTCTGACTCACAAAATAACTGAAATATTTCTGAGTCCGGATTATTTTTTAAAAGAGCTTTCAGCTCTACAAAGAGGAGGCCACACTTTAGCTACATTAGCAGCAGTTCAGTGGACAAACAACGTGGTGACATCAACTCAACAAAGAGATGCTATCAGAAACTGCAGGGAAGCAGCAAGTGACAACTTCAGAGGTAGAGAGGGGTCCTAGCTGGGACTAAATCTTGGGAACATAAATTTTCTTAGTCACTCATGTTGCCTTTCCACAAGCAGCATAGCAATCAGTGGGAAAGAGAGACTTTATTTGTGGGAATAGGAGATTCTTTGTTATTTACCTTGCTCTCTGTTGGTTTTGAGTTAGTATCCTCTGATTTGGCCTGGTTAAAAAAAAACAAAAAAAAAAAACCAAAAAAAAAACATGGCATTGGATGGGAATTCATTTGCCTTGGTTTTGAATAAATGCTGACCCAAGTCATGCTATAAATCCAGGCAAAGCTATCAGAGATCCATCTTTGAGGATAGGCTGAGGTACATAATAAGTTTGCCAATTGTCAAGACTTTAGTAAAATGCTTCCTTTGGTCTAATCCTGTCATCAGGGCCTTTCCTGAGTAAATTGATTCTACAGAAGAGTAATTGTTAATGGTGACAATTACTGTGGGTTACAAATGGCTTCCTGGTTTGCTTGACTCAATAGAAACTTTGAGATTTTTGTCTCATATGCCTGAGAAAAGGGAAGCTATATTTCGAGTCAGGATATGTGGAGCGCATGTTTTAATGCTTGATTAGTAGTGAAATTTGTGGTGCTGCTCTGCCTTATAAGCATAATAGAAAGCTCATGAAACCTGACATTTCTCAATATATAAAATGGGTAGTGACTTTTGTTTAAGTTACATATAGGTGACATGACATTTCAATGTAATGACGTGCTTGGAAGGTTATCGCAGTCAGTTGCTTCTGAAATGCCCCTGCGTTGTTAACTCCCAGGTGAGACTTCATGGTTAAAAACTGACATCTTCCCTGACACCTAACATCCCACAGGTAAGACGCACCCTTTGTTATTCAACTTGCAATCCTATTAAAAATGTAATTGGTTCTGAGAGAGATAATGGTAGCTCAATTCACTCAAAGGTAAAAGAGTGATCTTGAGTTGCTCTAAGCAGTGGTAAACAGGAGGCAGTGTATAACTGAACAGGTGGAAAGGCAAGGGAGAGAGGGAGAAGAGGTAATAAAATAAAGGGCTTAAAGTCTATTTTTAGTAAGAAAGCTATTCTAACAATTCCCATTCTCCTTCTATACACTGACTCTCTAGTTTTTTTCTCGACTAATGACCTTAGGTACCTAGGTCATTCTGTGGTAGAGGAAAGATAATTAGTTCAGTTCTGGACACATTGAATTTCAGGTATCTACCAAACATACAGCTCACGATGTCTGAAAGACAGTTGAAAATGTATAAGCAGGTAAGGTTGGAGGTAAGCAGGAAGTGTGGGACAGAATCAACAGCCCAGAGAAGGTAATGAAATCTATGGGAATTAATGAAATCATCAACTGAAGTGGAGTGGAGGGAAAAAAGAAGAGGGCCCAGGACAGAATTCTGTGGGTTAGAGGGCCGGGCTTGGATGAGGGTTGAACAAAAGAGCCTGAGAAGGAGCATTTTGACAGGTAGGAGAACCAGGGGAGAGTGGTGTTTTAGAAACTTAGAAAGAAAATGGTATCAAAGAGAAGACAATCTATGAAGATTGAGAAAAGACCATTAGATTGGGTGATTAAGAGATCACTGGTAACTTTGGAGAAGTTGTGGTGGAATGATGAGGATGGAAGCTAGATTTTTTTTTCCCCTGAGTCAATTGGGGTTAAGTGACTTGCCCAGGGTCACACAGTTAGAAAGTGTCAAGTGTCTGAGATCAGATTTGAACTCAGGTCCTCCTGACTTCAGGGCTGGTGCTCTATCACTACACCACCCAGCTGCCTCTGGAAGCTAGATTATGCAAAGCTAAGAATTAGCTAATCTCCTTCTGGAGGACACCTAGACTAGTCTATGACATATCAGCAGAGGTCCCATTATATCCCATTCCATTCCATGTAGTACCTTTTAAAAACAGTTTTAAAATATTTTTTAATAGTTTAATACTGCCTATATTTCTCTCTGTAGTCTTCTTCCTCCTTCCTATTATAAATATGTAAAGGTATCAGGAGCCCTTTTTTTTTTTCCAATGACCTCCTTGGAGTGTATACCATACCAGTGGAATCTCTGGGTCAGAGGGTATGAACATTCATTTTAGTCATTTTATTTGAATAAATTGGAATTGCTTCCCATAGTGGTTATGCCAGTTCACAGCTCCACCGACAATGCATTAGTATGCCTGTCTTTCCTTAAGACCTCTGACACTGGCTTATTCCAGTCTTTTCATCTGTACCAATTTGCTTATTATGAGATAAAACTTCAAGATTTTCCCTCATTATTAGTGATTTCAAGCATCCTTTCATATAATTGCTAATAGTTTGTACTTCTTTTAGGCAGAAAAATTACTGAATGAAAATCAACACATGCTATTATGTTCACTTTTTTTTTCTTTTTCTTTTGTTTTATTTTCTCTTGTGGTTTTCCCCTTTCATTCTGATTTTTCTCTCTCAACATGATTCATAAGGAAATGTGTTTTTTAAATGAATGGATAACCTGAAGCATGTATAACCAGAAAAAAAATTTTAAATAAATTTTTTAAGGAGAGAAGAAAAATTACTCATTGCTATTGTTTGACCACTATTGAAGAATTCTGTTTTGCTTTTAACCAAAATGATGCTGAATCTTTTTTTTTCTTGCTGGGGCACTGAAGTCAGAGCTGGTGCTCTATCCACTGCACCAACTAGCTACCCCCAGTGGCAGAGATTTGGGAAGGTGTGACAGAAGCAATGCTTGTCACTATAGTAGCATATTTTATCCTACAGAAGAGGAGGCCCAGAGAGGCTCAGGGATCTACCAGAATCCTACTGTGACTGTTAAGATTTAAATCCAAGCCCTCTGACTATATCCATGCTTTCCCCTTCTCCTCCTACCTCTCTCTGTATTCTAGTCCCTACTCATTTACCCACAGTCTTCTCTAATCTCTCCCATCTTCCTCTGCTTTTCCTAATCCCTTAAGGACCCCTCTTCTTATAACTCCTCCATTGGTCTAGCTCCCCATTCTGACACTCAGATTTGTCTCAAAGGCTCCTGATCTCCTCCCTTACATGCTGGTTCTGATTGTTCTTTTCTTTTTCACAGCCTCTGATACACTGGGCCCACCTCGTACCTTGAGCTAATTAAATCTTCGATATGGTTTTCAGTGCCTTTTATGAGAAAACTAAGTCAGAATCCGAACTTTCCAGTTAACTTTCTACTTTTCATCAATAGCTTTGCCTGGTTTGGTCTCCACAGAACATCATGGTCCCATTCCAAGTAACCTCTGGTTCCCTACCACCCAACAACATACACACGTTCCAGTTTCTTTTTGTATGTGGTCTTTCCCCAATTAGGACAGGAGCAATCTTTATCTTATTTGTATCCTCAGCACTTAGCACAGTGCCTAGCACATAGTGTGCCCTTAATGTTTATTGAATTGAACACTGAGCACTGCCACATACCCTGTCACTGATTCGCTTTCTTTCCCTTCCCTTTCAGTACCTGGCTCACATCTCACCTGGCTCACAGAAAACACATTTCTGTTTTCACCCTCAGTCTTAAATGTTCATGATGTCCTTCCAAAGACCCCTTCCCAAGTCATCATCCTCTTCAGTTCTAATGATCTTTATTGCTGCTCTAACTCAACTATCTGCACATTTGGGTATTCCTTAGTCCTCAGTGTTAATTAAAGTGATCCCCCAAATGATAAAGTTCTGAAATTCCCCCTATTCATAATTTCTTCTGTTTTCATCTCTCCCTCTACTTTCCTTCATCCTCACTTCAATCTCTAGTCCTTTCATAACTTCTCCCCGCCAGCTCATTGCCTCTATCCTAATCTCATTTACTTCTTTTCATCGTCTTGACTCTAGGGTTACTAATTCAGTAAGGCTCTATTCTCCACCCTTATCCCTTCTGCCCCCTTCTTTGTTAATATTCTGCTTATAGGGATAAGTCGTAACCTAGTCCCTGGGTTACTTCTACCCCCTCAAGCTTCTAAATGAGGAAATCACAACATCATGCCAACTGAATTGCTAGAAATTCATATTTTCTTATCTCAAGTGCATCTTCACTGCTTCAGGGCAATCCTTTTATTCTTCTCTGGGTGATTCTCACAGCAGCTGTTCCAAAACTTCTCTTCTTCTCAAAGCCCTAATGTCACTTCCCTCTCTCAGCAGGTGACCTCCTTCTGTACTTTTCTGAGAAAAATGAGTGTCTCTCCTAAAATTGCCTCATTTGTCTACTGTATACATCAAAATCTTTCTGCATTTTCACTTATTTTCTCCTCCTTTGCTTCAGTCACCTTAAGGTTTTAAATCTCAACCTAGAGAGAACGTCAGAGACCATCTAAGGAGACTGCCTCCTTCCACTGACATGGTGGCCGCTGTCAGAGATGCCATTTGAATGTAACTCTTCCGACTTCAGAGTCAATACTCTTGACCTCATATCACACTGCTTCAAGTGTTTCTTCTCCTGGAACTTACCTATTGATCACATTTTCTCTCCCTCACATTTTTTCTCCTTTTGTTCCCTTTTCTCTGCTGCCTATAGTGCATTCCATCCTCCTCTTCAACTTTTAGAATCCATCCCAGATCCCACTGCCATCTCTTCTATAAAACTTGATCCCTTAATTCTGCCCCCTCTGCCTGTTAATTATTAGTTAGTTATTTCTTTCTCCACAAAATTTTCTGTAGTACTTTTTATTGCAATTGCTTCTAACATTGTGTTTTATTTATTTATGTTTGTGTTGTATTTCTCAAGTAGAATGTAACCTCCCTGAGGGCAGGAACTGTCTAATGTTTATCTTTGAATCCCCAGTGCCTAGCACAATGCCTGGCACAGAGAAGACACTTCACAAATGATGATTGGATTGATTTATTGAGTGAATCCCCCAAAAGGAAAGAAGAGTCTAATTGTGGGGAGATTGAGGAATTAGGGCTGGACACCTCCTCTTGAAGTGCAGCATCAGGGGGTGCTGATGATACTGGGCTTATATACACAAATCCATTAGGTAACTATCCCCATAATGAGACCAAATTAGTTCAGATTCAGGGAGAAGTAGAAGTTTGACATGATAATAAAAAACTGATAAAATTGCCTCCTTATTGTAAATTGACTCAATATGACATTTTAAATTCCTACTGACCCAGTTTCTCTGATGGCCCCAAACTGGGAGAGAATGTTTGTAAAGACAATGATGTACACAGATGGCAACAAACTGTTACGAGGACGAATGACCAGGAAAAAATAGCACAATTCAACACGGGCTGAACTTGTCATTTCATCCGTACCTCAGGGCTAGACACACGTCTGGAGCACAAATGTGCATTTGGTATTTATAAGTGTTTCGTGTGGGAGTTCAGGTCTACACATGCTAAAGAAGAAGATGAGACCTGGGCCAAGAAAGTACCTAATTCTCAGTAAGAGTGTGTAGGTTTCAATATATGTATGTATATTCATGCAGTTAAGTGTGTCTGTGCATGTGAATGTATGTGCACACTCTGAATGTGTTGTTGCTATTGTTCAGTCATTTTTTAGTCACACCCAGCTCTCTGGGACCCCATTTGAGGTTTTCTTGGCAATGACGCTGTAGTCCTTTACCATTTCCTTTTCCAACTCATTTTACAGAGGAGGAAACTGGAGCAAACAAGGGGAAGTGACTTGCCCAGGGTCACATGGATAGAAAGTGTGTGAGACTAAGTCTTTTTGACTGGTGCTCTATCCACTGCCACCCAGATGCCCAATCCATCAGTGTGCTGGAGGTTAATTTGGTTCAGGAAAGGTAGATGTGTGTTCCTCTTAGCAGTTACTCTCCTGACAAAGTGAGCATTAACCTTCTTCTAAACACCATTTGTATCTTCTGACCACTTGTCTGGAGTACCAACAGTGGCGCTGATTGTCTGCTGTGTAAAAGCAGTGAAAGCCAAGACCAGCAGTACTGAATGAGAGAAGAATGCGCATATGAGAATTGGAAACTGGTCATTCCTCTGGGTGAGTAATTATTGGATCCTCGGGTTTTTAGATATTAAGAATGATCATTTTCAGCTCCTTAAATCAGTTACGTCAGAGTTTCTTAACAGTGTCTATGGGTAGATTTGAGAGCTTCCATAAATTTGGATGAGAAAAGAATTACATTTTTATTTCAAGAGAAGGTAATTCTATGTGTTTTATTTTGTGCACTTACAAGTATTGTTCTAAGAAGGGTTCACTAATTAGGCAGTCAATCAATAAACATTTATAAAGTGCCTACTATGTATCAGGTATTGTACTAAGCACTGGGGATAGAAATACAAATAAAAATAGCTTATAATCTAATAGGGGAAGACAATATGAAAAAAGATGCTGAAAAGACTGCCAGAGGGGTCTCTGTTACAAAAGTCCTTGAGCAGGACTATAAGAATTTTGGTAAATTTGATCATTGTTATACATATAGAAGCATCACATCATAGAAGATATTGGGTGGGTCTTAGAGTCAGGCAGATCTGAATTTGAACCCTCCCCCTGGCACTTACTAGCTAATATGACCACAAACGCATTTAACTTCAGTTTCCTTATCCATAAAATGAGGATCATGATGCCTGCAGTACCCACCCAACAATTTTGTTGTGAAGACCACCTGTATAAAAAGCACTTTGCAAATTTTAAAATTTTATATGAAAGTTAGTTATTGTAAGTCTATATGTATTTTCTCTTCTTTCTTTTTGGCTGAGGCAATTGGGATTAAGTGACTTGCCCAGGGTCACATAGCTAGGAAGTGTTAAGTGTCTGAGATCACATTTGAACTCAGGTCTTCCTGACTTCAGGGCTAGTGCTGTATCTACTGTGCCCCCTAGCTGCCCCAAGTCTATGTATTTTCAGTGGATGATAGAAATGTAGGGACCCCAGGCTTCCTTCTAGTTAGAAGAGAATAGGCTTTAAAAGTACTGATCTCTCTCTCTTTTTTTTTTTTTGCATTTTAAATTTAATTAAATTTACTTTCTTTTTACAAGTATACTTTTTTAACTTTTATTTTTAAGAATGTTTTAACATTTTTTCCTCAATTACGCATAAAAATAATTTCTAACATTTGCTTTTATAATTTTTTAGTTCCAAATTCCCTCCCTCCTCTCCACTCTCCAGAAGGCAAACATTTTGATACTGATTACACATGTAAATTCATGCAAAACATATTTCCATATTAGTCATGTTGGAAAAGAGAACACAGGCAAAAAAAAAAAACAAAACAAGAAAAATAAACAAAGTTTTAAAAAAAAGTTTGATTTGCTCTACATTCATATCCCATCAGTTCTTTCTCTGGAGAGGGATAGCATTTTTCATCATAAATTCTTCAGAATTGTCTTAGATCGTTGTGTTGTTAAGCATAGCTAAGTCATTCACAGTTGACAATCATACAGTAGTATACAATGTTCTCCTGGTTCTGCTTACTTCATTTGCATCACTTCATGTAAATCTTTCAAGGTTTTTCTGACAGTATCTTGCTCATCATTTCTATAGCATAATAGTATTCCATCACATTCATATGCCACAACTTGTTTAGCCATTCCCCAATGAATGAGCATCTTCTCAATTTCTAGTTCTTTGCCACTACAAAAAGAGTTGCTATAAATATTTTTGACATATAGGAGGTTTTTTCTGAGTTCTTTGGAATTGTTTGGGTTTTTTTCAATTGTAATACAAAGGTAGATGAGAGAGAAAATGAATGCATATTAATTTAAGAAAAATAAAATATAATTTTAAAGATCTTGGGGTTTTTTTTCATCCTAATACAAAGGCCAAAGCACAAAATGCTACAAACATGCACTGCTTTGTTTGTACATTCAGCCATACTCAGTATCTTCAATGTAAGCCATGTAGAAAAAAGACAAGGTCAAATGAGCAGAGAAGCCAGATTAAAATCCATTCATTAATTCTTAACTCATTACTTCAGTGGTCTAGCTATACCAGACCTAAAACTATATTTTAAAGCAGCGATCATGAAAAACATTTGGTACTGGCTAAAAAATAGAGATGGGGTTAAGTGGAATAGGTTAAATTCCCAAGACACAATAGTCCATGACTATAATAATCTTGTATTTGATAAACCCAAAGACTCCAGCACAATCATGTGAATTTACTTGGTTCTTAGAACCACACCCTTGGATTACCACGCTCTACTAATTACCTCATACACAACAGGATTTGAGCAAAATATAATCTCTGCTTTCTCAAGAGCAATCTCACAGAATGGAGCAGCTGGACAATCACTGATGCATTCTTTAGTCTTGGAAACCTGTGAAATAAAGGAAAATAGAAAATATCCCTCAGTCTTGGGCAGTCCTTGTCAACTTCTGTATCAGTAAAGGCAAGGTAGTAGGAAAAGAGACAAAATGCTAAGACATTATACAGTAGGACATGGCTCACACAGTGAATGAGAAAGGAAAATTGAGTTATTATTTGCACTGTTGAAGAGAGGTCCAATATAGATAAGATCACAGGTCCACTGAAGTGTTTGACCATTATAGATGTGTATTGTCTACAGAGAGTGGGATTTGCAGGTAGAGGATCTGGATTTTGTTCTTTTTTTTTTTTTTTTTTTTTTTTTTTTTTTTTTAGCTGCTTAGCTCATTTTACTTAAGTCACTTGATCTCTCCATGTCTTAGATTCCTCATCTGTAAAATAAGAGATGCTTATTCCATGTGCTTCCCAAACATCCTATAAACATTTGCAGAGGAGGGACATGTTGAACATAATAATGCTTTCAGTAGTGCTTTTGGGTACAGCCAATATGAAATGGAAAATTGGGATATACAAACATGGTAATCAATGTAAATAATTTAGACCTTTGCAGGCAGAATGCAGATTTAGAATGCAACTGACCTTCCTGAGAAATGAAAACAGATTGGCAGTTTGTAAATTACTATTATTACATGTAAATATGGAAAAAGTTATGGAGCAATGCCATTGAGGACTACAGATTAATTTGAGCATATTGGGAATATTTGAATATGATATAAATTGGAAGTGGGATGAGTGTGCTATGGCTGGCAGCAGTCATGCCAGGAGCTGTGGCTAGAAATCCTCAGCCTGGAGGAATGGGTTTTGTGGTTTAAAATTAAGTAAGCATCCAACAGTGAGCTTCAACTGACTATGTGATCTATTTCTCAGAGATAATAATAATAATAATAGTGAGATAATATGTGTAAAGTTCTTTGTTAATTTTAAACCACAATATAAAAGTTAGTAATTGTCATTATTAGAAATGGTCATTTGTATTTGTTATAATAATCACTGTCATTAACATAGTGCTTTTTAAATTTTGCAAAGTGCTTTATACCTTTCATTTCATTTGCACATGATAGCCAATACATGGATTCATGGCTCCAAGAGACAATTTGCCAATTGGTAGAGCATTGCATTTGAAATAAGGAAGAACTGTATTCAAATCCTGTTTCAGATGCTTACTAGCTGTGTGACTCTGGGTAAGTCACTTAGGCTCTCCCTGCCTCAGTTTCCTCTTTGGTAAAATGAGAAGCCTCTAAGGTTTCTTTCAACTCTAAATTTATGAGCCCAAGAGATAGTCCCAAATAGAGTGTTTGTTTGTTCTCTGGGGACAAATCTTTCATTATTTCATAACTACAATTAAACTGATCTGATTTATCATCTGGGGAAATTTGGCTCTTATGTCTTTTATTTATTTGTCATATGTTATATAGTGGGAAAGAACTTGGCAGATGGTGGATGTGGCTCAAGCAATATGAAAAGACTGATCAAAATGGAAGTGATATTAGGAACTAATCAGCAGGTGCTTGGGGCATTTCCGTGTCCCAAGGCAAGGAAGGAGGACAGGTTTAGAAGATCCTAATGCTGCTAAGAGGAAAAATAGTGCTTAAGAGACTTTTAAGTAGAATAGGAATATACTGTGGGTATGTGGCTGGGACCAAAGGAATAGGGGTTAACCAGGGGAGCTGTCAGTGGTGATCAGAAAATGAGCAGAGACTTGGAGCTCCCTGACCATAGAACAGTAATCATATCCATACTTAACACCGTACACCAAGATAAGGTCAAATTGGGTTCATGACCTAGGCATAAAGAATGAAATTATTAATAAATTAGAGGAACACAGGATAGTTTACCTCTCAGACCTGTGGAAGGGGAAGGACTTTATGACCAAAGCAGAACTAGAGATCATTACTGATCACAAAATAGAACATTTTGATTATACCAAACTGAAAAGTTTTTGTACAAACAAAACTAATGCAGACAAGATTAGAAGGGAAGCAATAAACTGGGAAAATATTTTTACAGTCAAAGGTTCTGATAAAGGCCTCATTTCCAAAATATATAGAGAATTAACTCTAATTTATAAAAAATCAAGCCATTCTCCAATTGGAAAAATGGTCAAAGGATATGAACAGACAATTCTCAGATGAAGAAATTGAAACTATTTCTAGTCATATGAAAAGATGCTCCAAGTCATTATTAATCAGAGAAATGCAAATTAAGACAACTCTAAGATACCACTACACACCTGTCAGATTGGCTAAGATGACAGGAAAAAATAATGATGATTGTTGGAGGGGATGCGGGAAAACTGGGACATTGATGCATTGTTGGTGGAGTTGTGAACGAATCCAACCATTTTGGAGAGTAGTTTGGAACTATGCTCAAAAAGTTATCAAACTGTGCCTACCCTTTGATCCAGCAGTGTTACTACTGGGATTATATCCCAAAGAGATTATAAAGAAGGGAAAGGGACCTGTATGTGCACGAATGTTTATGGCAGCCCTTAAAAAAAAAAAAGAACAGCAATCATATCTGTAAAGTCATCCCCATCGTCATAAAAGGTGGCAGAAGGAGATCTGTGCTTGGAGAAGGAGGTGGGCTGGTCATATCGTATGAACGAAGATTAACAAACAGATGAGCCAAGTGGCACTATTCTCGTACCTAGCTAATGGTTTTTTTTTTTTTTTTTAAACAATCTAAAAGAGGAAACAATCCATCATTTTGGATAGGCTCCCACTGAAGGATGTCGGGGAGGAAATAGGCCAGAGTCATACAGAATAACGTATGAATGGGTTTCCACCACCCAGTTAGAGGCAGCACCCACTCCAATGAGGTAATGGAGGTGTTCCCCCCAGCAGCACAAACCCCCAGTGGTGATTTGGAGAGGTTCGGGAAGCCTGCAGGCCTCGCTCTAGGCCTTCCTAGAGCTGGACCACTGCGGTAGAGAAACTCGCATGTGGTGTATCTGTGCAGTTACACTGGAGGGAAGGCCCTGGGGGGCAGCCAAGGAGGGTGCGAGGTATCGGTCCCTTCAATAGCCATGGGAGTTCTAGGTGCGTTGGCTGGTGTTGACTGGGTCACCTTGGAACCATTTTTAGAGAACCTATTCTCTAGAGATACTGAGTCAAAAGGCAGAAGACTCGGCAAAGCTGACTGCCAGAAGCCGGACGTCTCTCCAGGTCCAGGGGCCTCCTGCCTGATATCTGGCTTCCTGGTGGAAGGACAAATGGCTGAACCATTGCCATAAGCGTTCGGAATGTGCAGAGACACCACTAGTTGTAGCCAATCTCTCCTTAGACATTTCCTTAGAAATGTCCAGAAATTACTTGTATAAACTGTGTCAATTCAGTGTACCTCATCTTCCCTGCCTATGAATATTTACTCTATTGTAGATCTAGGTGAGTGTATGTGTGTGTGTGAGCAAGCTCTGTAGAGATGCCCAGTTTTATCAGTATGGGCGCTCTCTTCCCCCAGAGAAGAGCGTGATTATTCTTCACGTGGGTAGATAGTTTCAGAGCTAATGTGGCTAGAAAATTCAGTACCCGACATTAGACATAGGACCCTTTGTTTTGCTGCGGCAGCCTGAGAATTATGAAACTTATTTCCACTTGACTTGTAGCTGAACCGTTATCTCTCCCATAAGAATGTGAGCTCCTCAAGGGCAGGAACTGTCAGACTTTTCTCTCTGTATTGACAGCCTTTAGCAGAGGACTTTGCACACAGTCAGTGCTTACTTCTCCAATCATTCATTCACTCATCTGGAAGCTAATATTGTGATCATGAGTTTCTTTGAACCTTAATCTTTCAGCAAGCTTAACTGCAAAAGAGATAGATGAAAAAACCTCATTTCATTCTGCTGAGAAGTAAAGTGAGAAAGTCCTCAGGTGTGGAACATTATATGTATTTTTAGGTTTCTGTGATGTGCTTGTCATTTTTTACTGATTTTTTCCTTCCTCTTTTTTTTTCATTTTCTTTTTAGAAAAATCTTTATTATAAGATCTGTCTCTCTGAGAATTTACATGATGAAAAATAAAAATTTATTTTTTAAAAAAAACCTTAAGCCTCTTTATATAATTGAACTGATCAATAGCAATTGATTGCCCAAATTGGTGATTTTATCTTCTTGATACTTATTAGAATTGGTAGGCAGAAAACTGAAATCAAGTGAATCAGATCTGAAACCTGGCTAAGTAGTTCTGATATATTTGGCCATGATGGTAGCAGAAATGAGTTGATAAGTACAATATAGGAGTGACTAATGGGCCCACACTTCAATTGGACCACGGTATCCTCTATAGTAATAGATACTGAATTGATTCTTTATGTTCCTATTACTGATATTAAGAGAAGGGCCATTTAGCAGAAAGGGTTGGAGACTCAAGAGGCATGGGTCCAAATCCTGGCTTTCTCACTACCTATATGTCTTTGTATTAGTCACTCAGCTTCCCCAGGCTTCATTTTTCTCCATCTCTAAAAGGAAGGAATTGGATGAGATGATGACTTAGTCTTTTCCAGCTTCAGAATCTGTGATTTTCTATCCTTTGTGATCTGCATTTTTAAAAAGTAGATAACACTCTTTTCTTCTGATTCCATCAAGAAATAGCATGAGAGTTTGAAAAGAGGTAGCTGGGTGCCCACAGGAGCCCAGATCATACCCTGTATCTTGGCTACATCTATCAGCACCAACTTAAGCAAATCGATTTTCCTATTTATTGCCTACACTTACACTTACTCTGCCCTCCCTCCCACAGGGGATTTATTTTTATTTTTGTAAATACTTTGTCTGCAATTATCTGAAGTTTCCCAATTCAGACTTTGGCCTCTATTTGATGGCTTCATCTTCTTGTTAGACAAACCACAACTGATTTCCTGGCACCTGAGCACTTCCATTAACAAGAGGTTTCATCCCACTGCTTTTTCTTTCTTTTTTCTATCTTTTTTCTTTCTTTTTCACTTTCTTTTTTCTCTTCTATCCTTCCTTTTTTTCTTTCTATCTTTCCTTTTCTTCTTCAGAATGAATTAAAATGACTTACACAGAATGATATCAGATATGCCAACAGAATTCCAAATCTCTGGTGACTTCATTAACTTCAGTGCCTTGAGTAAGCTTGAGTTCTGGTGCTTTCTTGTATTTCCCTATTTCTCCCTCAGAGGAGCCTCATTAACTGGAAAATATGGACCATTTAGTAGTCCCATTAACTTAATTCTTCCAACTTACTTTATCTTTAGTTTTCCTGATGCTTTGCCCTTTCACCTGTGAGTTAGTTGGAACTTTGCTCATTAGCTCAAGGTATCCCTGTGGAGTTAGTTGTTCATTCCCTTTTTCTGTCTCCTCTTCCTTTTTTCATTTTTCCAACCTCAACCCCCAGGAGTAGGGAAGCTGGGTTGCTTGCTGTGCTGAATGCTCAGATGATGAAGCATCAGATCCTGAGAAATGGGCACTGGAAGTAGGAGAATGGACTCCATCCAGTACCTGAGATAGGTGGTCCTGAGGCAAGGACAAGGCTTCCCTTTGGTGAGGGGCTTTACTTGGGCTTTCAGTGACTTCTTCACCTATTCTACTGACTTCATTCACTTTCCACCTTCTCCCTCTTCTTTCCTATTTCTTTGCCCCCTCTCTCCTTTTTTACTAAATCTGCCTCCCTAGCCTGTGCAAAGGGAAAGATTATCAAGCTAGGAGTTAGGAAATCTGGGTTTCAGTCTGTTCAACCACAAAGTTTCTTTTTTCCTCTTCTCTGCTAATTCTTCACTTCCTTTAGTTCCTCCCTCAGTTGAAGTAATGAGCATTGACTTGGGAATCAAAAACTGCCTCAGGTATTAAATGCTTCACCCCTTTCTATCCTATCCATTCCAGGGGCATTTGTTTTCACTTGATACTAAGGGAGGAGGGATTTGAGGACTGCCATAGTGCAATATGTGTAAAAGCCACCAGGTAACATGCCAAACTCTAGTTTTCCCATTTTTTCCAAGCAGAGGTGAGTAACTCCTAGGTTCCAAATTAAGTAGTGGTAGGACTAGTACCAGCAACAGTAGGATTAGCATTAACAGCAGCAGCAGCAATATTATAACTAACATTTATACAGCATTTACAGTGTGCCAGAATTTGTGCTAAGTCCTTTATAATTATCTCCTCGAAGTAAATAGCTCACTGCTAATTGAATCTTCTTAAAGCAGGATGAGTAGATAGGTTGCCTCAGTCTATCAAATGAGATAATTATAAAACCTTAAAATGATAAAAATACTGTCATTATCTAATTTAAGGATATGATTTAATTGCACCAAAACTCATATTTGGCTTATATTTGTCTCTAATTGACAATGATTCTTTCTCCAATTTCAAGTGATTTGAAATCAAGGATTTACTCTCCTGTTGATTAGAGTTCATTTTGAAATCTCACTTGGAAATGAAAGATATTAGCTTTAATTAGCATTAAAATCCGCTCCAGACCATTGTATCTTTTGCTACAGTTACTGAGTAGAACTCAGACCTGAAGCCTATGTACCACGTGGTATAGTGTCTTGTCTCCCCAAAATTCCAATCACCTGCCTCAAGATATGTTTGGTGGTGATCATCCACCCTAACTTAAATATTTATTAGCTATGTGACACTGGGCAAATAAGTCTCTCTCAGTCTCGGTTTCCCCATCTGCAAAATGGGGGTAATAACACCTACTTGACAAAGTTGTTGTGAACATCAGATAACATGTAAAGTGCTTTGCCAGCACATTATATAAATGCTCGCTATTATCATATTTCAGGCAGTAAAAAAAAGTGATTCAAAGCATTACTTGACAGAACTGCCAGTGACAAAATATCTAAATTATATGCAGAGCACATGTACATGTATCTATAGTACATGCATACAATTGGTATATTAGCAAATAAGTATGTCAGTAATAAGCCCAAAAGTCCTGCAATCGATAGTTAACATGAATCAGCACAGAAAAATGCAAATTAAAACAACTCTGAGATAGCACCTCACACCTATTACACCTAATAAAACAAAAAAGAAAAATGATAAATGTTGGCAGGGATGTGGAAAACTGGGACACTAATGCATCATTGGTGGAGTTGAAAACTGATCCAACCATTCTGGAGGGAAATATGAAATTATACCCAAAGTGCAACCAAATTGTACATACCATTTGATCTAGCAATACCACTATGAGGTCTGTATCCCAAAGAGATTAAAAAAGGGGATAAAATCTATATGTACAAAAATATTCATAGTAGCCCTTTTCATGTTGGCAAAGAATTAGAAATTCTTCAATTAACTATTGATCTGTTTGTACTTACATGGGAGCCAGTTGATAGTTTAGCATGCGGTTGGCAGATTATGGTCTGGGAGCCAAATATGTCTTGGTTTTGTATGGCCCAGGAGTTAAGAATAGTATTTACATTTTAAAGTAAAGTTTTATCCTGTTTTAAAATGTAAAAACAATTCTTAGCATCCTGGCTGCAAACTTGCAGGTGATAGTTTGCCAAGCCCTGCTCTGTCATTAACATTATCAGACCTATAGACCTGAATAGTCCAAAATGGCTATCAGCATCCACCATCACTATCATTGTCTCCAAACCCTTGGGGTCTACAATTGAAGGACTAAGGAGGAAAAAAGCCGCCTTTAGATACAGAACAAGTCTGAACTGAGATTTCCCTCACACCGAGGCAGAGATTTTACTATAGGTAAGTTGGAAGGAAGAAAATGTTATATTAAGTACCTACTGTATGCCAGGCAGTGTGCTAAGCATTCCCAAAAGCCTTCAGAGGTAGGTGCTATTATTGTCTCCGTTTTACAAGTGGCAGGTAGAGGTAACATAACCTGCTTCGGTTACACAGGTCTTTTGGACTCCAGACGCAGCATCCCCACTTTGCCACCCAACTGCTGTACTGTCGTTGACAGGACAAAGTATCTTCATCCAAATCATCACCTTCTGAGGCACTAACGCCAGTCTTTCTATAGCTAGTGTGTGGGAACTTCTCAGAGTCTCAGTGGTTCATAGTCCATCCCTTCCTTCTTTCTGCTTGCCAGGGGATCCAACTAACTCCCCACGAGCAACAGGAAGTTGTGCTTTGGCTTTGAGCTGCAAGAGACTCCAGGCATTGTCTTGTCCAGACCCCTCCTTTTACACATGAGTAAACCGAGGTCCAGAGAGAGGCAATGATTTGCTAAGAAAGTAGCAGTGCTAGGATGTGAACTCAAGTCTTTGGATTCCAAATCCCATGGAGCCCCAAATGTGTAACTGAATGCAAGAAGAGAAATGGCTTCCATTTATATAAAGCTTTAAGGCTTACAAAATGATTTACAAACATACATTTTCATCTGAACCTCAAATAGCCCAATGAGACAGATGCAAGTAACTCTCCAACTTTTACAGATGAGGAAGCAAGTTTAAAGAGATGTTGCTTGCCAAGCTCAAATGACTCATGAGGAGCAGAGTGAGAACTTGGAGGCAGGTCTTCTGATTTGCAGTTGAGCATCTTTCCTAATATTTTACAAATTGGAAAAAGTAAGTTTAGCTCAAAAGTAAAGGTTTTGCTCCAGAGATGTGATGACCCCAAGATTCAGAATAGGCATGGCCAGTGTGGAAATTTGGTTTGCTTGACTAAAGCATATTTGTTACTAGAGTTTTGTCCTGATGCCTCCCCACCAAGCCATGGGATAGGAGAGATAAAAGGAAATCATTTCTTATTAATTTGAATATTAAAATTTAGCTACTGGATTAAATGAACTCCAAGGACCCTCCAGCTCTGAAGTTCTGGGACCAGCCTGTGAAGTCTATTATCTTTTTAGCAAAGTCTAAGCTTAAACCCTCATATTATAGTTTAAAGTGCCTTTAAAATCCACAGTATTGAAAAAAACACCATTTTCCTTTATGACCAGTCTTTAGAGTTCATCCTTTTCTCTTGATCTTCTCTCCTCCTGCTTTAGATCTTACCAGCTCTGACTAGGGAGAAGACACTTTAAATCAAGAGATCTGGTTATTCCCATAAGTACTTTCTTAGCCTAAGGTTTACCAGAAACTGTAGTAAGACATGAGCTCTGCATTCCATTAATCTTCCCCATTCTTATCCCTCTTTAGGTAGTCACCAGATGCCCATCTTAGAGTCCTAAAGGGTACATTCTGATATGGCCAAGTTTCCATGTCAAATATGAAAATGAAACTCATACTGCCATCTGGGGGAGGGGGTGGAGGGAGGGAAGGGAAAAGTTGGAACAGAAGTGAGTGCAAAGGACAATGTTGCAAAAATTACCCATGCATATGTTCTATCAATAAAAAGCTATAATAAAAAAAGAAAAAGAAAATGAAACTCATTTCAGGTCCAAAAAGGGGAGAAAAATGAACTTCAGGAGAAGGAAGAGGGAATTTAGAGGAGGTCCAAGGGAAACAACATTCCAGAAAAGAATAAAAATCTTCCCAGAAAGAAGAACTTTGGTCAAATAGCTATGTGAAATGGGTTTGGCATAGCAAAAACAAACCCAGAAACTACTCTTTCATCCTGAGCAATTCTGTGGACCTCATTGTTCTCATCTGTCAAGTGAGAGGTTGGACTGGATCATTTCTAAAAATGTTTCTTTTTGCTGTAAATCATATGGTGTTAATCTAAAACAAATGTAAACTCCAACATGAATCAATTTCTATAATGTCTGTGAAGTACTTTCCTCAGAGCATCTTTGTGAGATAGATGAAGACGAGGGAACTGAGGTTTAGGAAAATTTGCTTGGGCCATGTAGCTATTAATTGAAAAAGCTGATTCCTGAACTCCTGGCCTTTCTGCTATGCAGTATGTTTCTTATTTCCAAAGAAGAGAGCAATCTTAAAGGTAATAAAGCCCAGTTTAAAAGACATCATATTTCCATTGGTTGGGAAATGCCTAGACAAGTTTTGGTACATGAATGTAATGGAATATTGTTATGCCATAAGAAACAATGAATACAATAATTAGGGAGAAACATAGAAAGACTAACATGAATTGATTTAGAGTGAAGTTAGAAGAACCAAGGACATAACATATCCATTAACCACAACAATATAAATAGAAAGATCAACTACCACAAACAACTATCATTTGACAGTGAATGTAGTAAAATTACAGTGATCAGAAGATCCCTCCTCCTACTCCTTTGCAGAAGTAGGAAGTTCTGGATAATGGTGTTTCTGCCAAGCTGACTAAATTTCTCTTTGGGCAATCTGATTTCCCCCCTCTGTCTTCCAGTGTGAAGGTATGGCCCATTGCATTTTGGCAATAGCTGGATATAATATATGTATAACCAGATTGTGACTGATTGTGTGATGTGTGCTGAGAGTACAACCACCCAAAGATACCAACTTCTACCTCCCATTACTACAATTCATTTCTTCAAGTCTCTTCCCAAATTCAAATGACAATCTGAGAAATAAATAGGTTCAGAACAATTTTGAACTATTCCCAAATGGCTATAAAACGGTGCACACTCGTGGTTAATCTATATTAGATTACTTGTTGTCTAGGGGAAGGAGTGGAGGAAAGAAAGGGAGAAAATTTTGGAACACAAGGTTTTGCAAGGGTGAATGCTGAAAACTATCTTTGCATGTATTTTGAAAATAAAAAACTATTATCAATTTTTTAAATTTTCATATCCTTTGGCCCAGAAATAACACTATTTTAGGTCTGTACCTCCAAAGAGATCAAAGAAAAAGAAAAGGACCATAAACACAAAAATATATACAGCAGCTCTTTCTGTGGTGCCAAAGAGTTAGAAACTGAGGAGGTACCAGTCAAGTGGGGAATAGCCGAACAAGTTATGTATATGATTGTGATGGAAAGCTATTTTATTATAAGAAATGAAGAAGGGGATAGTTTCAGAAAAAAACGGGGAAGACCTAGATAAACTATTGCAAAGTAAAGTGAGCAGGACCAGGAGAACATTGTACACAGTAATAGCAATATTGTAACAATGTTCAACTGTGAAAATACTCAGCAATGATCCATGGGATTTCATTTCCCTTTTAGATCACTTTCCCCTCTCTCAAATCTCTAACCTTGATTAATATGCTTTGATAGCAGTTTCAAATAGCATAGGAACATAATTATTTGATTCAAGGTATAGCAGGCTACGACAAAAAAAAAAGCCTACCATTTACATAATATTGCAGAGCACTTTACAAATATTATCTCATCATGTTATGGAATATTATTGTTCTGTAAGAAATGACTAAGAGAATGATTTCAGAAAGGTCTGGAGAGACTTACATGAACTGATGCTGAGTGAAATGAGCAAGACCAGGAGATCATTATATATTTCAAAAACAATACTATATGACGATCAATTCTGATGGACCTGGCCCTCTTCAACAATGAGATGAACCAAATCAGTTCCAATAGAGCAGTAATGAATAGAACCAGCTACAAACTCTGGGAAATGCATATGAACCACTACATAGAATCCCCAAACCCTCTGTTTTTGTCCACCTGCATTTTTTATTTCCTTCACAGGCTAATTGTACACTATTTCAAAGTCCGATTCTTTTTGTACAGCAAAATAACTGTATGGATGTATATACATATATTGTATTTAACATTTACTTTAACATATTTAACATGTATTGTCAACCTGCCATCTGGGGAAGGGGGTGGGAGGAAGGAAGGGAAAAGTTGGAACAAAAGGATTTTCAATTATCAATACTGAAAAATTACCCATGCATATAACTTGTAAATAAAAAGCTATGTTAAAAAAAATTTAAAAACAAATATTATCTGTAGAGGTTACATACCTCTAGAAAGTATCTGATTCTAGATTTGAACTCAGGTTTTCCCTATTCCAAGTTCATCCAGTGTTGTGTCCACTGTCCTACCAACCTGTCTAGGATAGAAAGTCAAGGAAGGTTAAATTTCTTCCTCCTCTTCCTTCTCCTTCCTACTGGTCAGAGTGGCAACCAGATCTCCTTGGTTCACAGTCTCCAAGAACGGTGTGGACCAGTCTCCTCTTGGTTCCAACTCACTTTTGTTGGCTTGCTTCTTGATGACCTCTCCTCCGGCCATCGAGGCGCTTCTGCTCTTAGTTTGCTCACCTGGACTGTCCCAGATTTCCTTGTTGAGCTGGGGAGAAGGCATGAGGGATCCCCTCTGTGCCCTATCTGCTTTCTCTACCAGCTCTGCAGGAGGAATCAGGATCTGGTATAACCCTTCTGCCTGACTTCCTCCTTTTCTCTCATGTTTCTTAGCTCCTAAAGGAAATTACTTCAAAGTCAAAGCAGTTAGCTAGGTGGCAAGATGGAGCGGAAGGCCTGAGTTCAAGGACAGCCTGTGATACTTGACTTTGGGTGAGTCACATATAACCTCTGCCTGCCTCAGTTTCCTTATCTGTGAAGTGGGGATAATAATAATACCTATTCCCAAGATTGTTGTGAGGATCAAATTATATTATATTTGTAGAGCATAATGCCTGGCACATAGTAGGTGCTTAACAGATGCATTTTTCCTACTCTGAATCATCCCAGTCACTCCCTCCTGGTTACCTAGTCTCCATGGCAACATCTGGGGAGGGAGGTTACGGTGAAAAATCAAATATTTGAGGAAAAAGAGGATAAAACAATATTTTCCCTGATGAAACACTAAAATTACTGTACTCCGTAATAACAGCTTTACTTTAAAAAGTATGGGCATTCTTTTTCCTGCTCAAGACTAAAACCCCTTTACTTCTTAATAGACAGACAGGCCATGGCCTTCTCTCTGGCCAAGCAATGACCCTCTGAGCAATACTAGACTGGTCCTCAGAAAATAGTCAACTGCTGAGCCCATATGGAAACCTTTCACAGCTGACAAGCCCTGAATTCTCCTAGCATAACCTTCGATAAAGCATGATCATCTCCATGAATCCTCCAAAGTCCAGGAGGAATTAAGGGGAGGTAGTCAACAAAGATCAGTAAATAAAATATATGCTGCTGTGGGCATTGAGCTTAGAACTGAATTAAAAACATTTGTCTTTATATCCCTGATCTGCCATGTCCCAGTTGTGTGACTGGGAGAGCCCTTCAACTTCTGAGTCTCAGTTTCTCTGTCTGCAAAATAGAGATAACACTTGTGCTGCTTATCCCCACAAATCTGTGTTATATAAAGTGTGAGCAATTCTTCCTACCACTAAATGGTTCCTTATTTAATTGACAACTAAATTTTCTCTGGGGTATCGGTAAATTCAAAGAGTGTTGGGTGGGATAAAGTATTAAATATCTTAGGGAACTTAATGGTTCAGCTGTAAAAGTAATAATATTTGTTTAGATGATACTCCTAGATTTATAAAAGATTCCTCACAACCACCTCTATTTTCCACAAGAGAAAATAGGCTCAGATATTTGGAGTGATTTGCCCACAGTCAGATACTCAGGTTGTGCCTGTCATTAAAGCTTGTCCACAAGGTCTCTCTCCCAGTGCCATAAATATTGCCTCGGTCAGGGGAGTCATTCCACCTTAGGCATCAGCAACTAGAACAAGATAGTAGCAGAAGAGACTCTGTATTTGATAAATTCATGTTGTGTGGTTGCTGAGAATGAATTTTTGGCTTTGCCAATAAATTACTCAAGTTCAGAATCCCATTGAGTTCATCTCTGTGAAACTGTGAAGCTACCCACATACCTGCATGGTAGGAGACAATTCAATTCAACAGGTATTCATTAAGCACCTATTGCGTTCAAGGCACCATCTGAGGCCTAAGGTAGGAATGACACTAAAGTGGAAAACAACCATTTTTGCCCACAAAGATAAAATAGGGTATACTACAACAGGCATTCAGACAAAAGTACAGAGCTGCACTAAGATTTGAGGGACACCATGTATTAAAAAAAAAATACAAAGTAAACCTTCTCAATTCAGGAAAGGACAGATCCCAAAACACTAGTCCAGAGAGTCAACAAACATGCAGGAAAATTTCAAGAGACAAAGCTCCCTTTCTTTTTTTATTATAGCTTTTTATTTACAAAACATATGCAGCGGTAATTTTTCAACATTGACCCTTGCAAAACCTTCTGTCCTTCCTTCCCCCCACCGCCTCCCCTAGATGGCAGATAGTCCAATACATGTTATATATGTTAAAGTATATGTTAAATCCAATATATGTATACATATTTAGAGTTATCTTGCTTAAAACTCCCTTTCAATTGGGGGAATCTGGAAAGGCTTCATTAAGTAAGTGACACTTACCCTGGCCTTGAAGAAGGAAGAGGATTTTGATAGATGGAAATGAAAAATATGTTTCATACATGCAGGAGTTGTTCACATGAATGCCTGGAGGCACTGGAAAGGAAGACAAGATCAGAGAATAGCTAGCTGCCTGATTTGACCTTAATATAGCTTATAAGGAACAGACAGGTATCTATCTCACTCTCCGAATCTAAAGTACTCTAATAAAAGTATGCAGTAAGTACTTAATAAGTGCTCATTCATTCACAAAAGGGTAACCATGTGGTTTGATGGAAAGAACAATAAATCTGGAAGTAAAGGATCTGTGTTTCAGTATTGGATCTGTAATATATCACATTGTGATCACTGGCAAGTGATTTCACTTCCCTATACCTCAGTTTCCTCATCAGGAAAATGAGGGAGGTTGGACTAAATGATCTTTAAGGTTCCTTAAAGCTGAAAATCCTATAATCCTATGAAAAGGGCAGTAATACACAAAGTAGTATTTCTAAGGCCTTTGAGTCCTCGGTTTGAAAGATTAACATTGCAAATTGTGCTTTGGAGCCTTCTTAATAACCCTGTAGCTGGCTCCGGAGTGTCTTTCCCTCTGGATTGATGAGGACGTGTTGCTCATTTCGATTTCAGAAGATTTCCCTACTGGCCGGATTCCCTTTGTTCATTCTGACTTTCTCATGGCTCTTTGGGCTACAGGCTACGTGTCCCAGAGAGCTCTTCTCTAGCCCCTCATTTCACAACACCCCTGGGCATCTCCCGTGGATTCAAGGAGCTATCCAGTAATTCTCCAAACAAAATTAATCTTACTTTCCTTTCATTTAAAAATAACAAACCATCAAGCTCATGTTGGGGCTGGCTTCAGATTAGTGACACATAGAGGTTAGTAACTCTAAAGGGTGGTATGACCTGCCTTTTAACACAGGGAAGGATTCCAAGGGACTAGAAAGGCCCCCAGTGTATTGCCTGAAACCCTCTTTTAACCAGTATTGAAATGGTGTTATCTGAGTTCTTACCTTTTGCTTAGAGTTTTGACAGCCCTTAAACGAAAAATGCCCTTGGAAAGGAGAACACTCCGAGTTTCTATCAATGGAGAGTCTTGAGGACAGGTTTTCATAAAGAAATAAAGGAACAGCAGCATGAGGCTGGCAGGGTTTTGTAGATAGTTGGAAGGGAGAACCACTGGAGGAGAGAAATGACATGAAATAAAGAGGTTAGAGGCACTTGAAAATGAGCTTTGCCAATTCCACTACTATGCATGATAGCCGTACTGCCTAATAATTTTTGGAGACAAGGTTTTCTGATGCATTGATCCTTAGAGCTTTTCATTGTTCAGTTTTTCAGTTATGTCTGACTTCTTGTGACCCCCATGGACCATAGCATACCAGGCCCTTCTATCTTCCTCTATCTTTTGAAGCATTTCCAAGTTCTTGTTCTATAACACTATCTCATCTTCTACTGATCTCTTGTCCTTTTGTCTTCAATCTTCCCAACATCAAGGTCTTTTCTAATGTGTCTTGTTTTCTCATTATGTGGCCAAAGTATTCAAGCCTCAACTTCAGTATTTGACCTTCCAGTGAAGAGTCTGTTTAATTTCTCTAAGCAGTGATTGATTTGATCTCCTTACTGTTCAAGGGACTCTCAAAATTCTTCTCCAGCACCACAGTTTGAAAGTGTTGATCTTGTGGCACTCAGCTTTCCTTATAGTCCAACCCTCACAGCCATCCATTGCTATTAGAAAAACCAAAACTTTGACTATACAGACCTTTGTCAGCAAGGTGAAGTCTCTACTTTTTGGTATGCTGTCCAGATTTGCTGTAGCTTTCCTTCTAAGAAGCAAGCGTCTTTTAATTTTGTGGCTGCAGTCATCGTCTGCAGTGATCTTTGAGCCCAAGAATATAAAATCTGACACCGTTTCCATTTCTTCTCCCTCTATTTGCCAAGAAGTGATGGGACCACTTGCCATGATCTTGATTTTTTTGATGTGGAGCTGCAAACCAGCTTTTTCACTCTCCTCTTTCCCCCTCATCAAGAAACTTCTTAATTCCTATGAATTGCACTTTCTGCATATCTGAGATTGCTGGTATTTTTACTGGAAACCTTAATTCTGACTTTTTCCTGGCATTTTGCATGGTGTATTCTGCATATAAGTTAAATAAATAAGGTGACAACACACAACCTTGTACTCTTTTTCCAGTCTTGGAGTTGGGGGCTAACAAATGATTCTTACAAGTGGTACAGGAGGATGTGGCTTTGGCTCAAAGACACTATCTTTGACACTCTATCATATGTAGGCCAGCTTCCACGTTCGTCTATGTCCGTGTTTAGAATTGTAGAATCTCAGGGTTGGAAGGGACTTTAAAAGTCAGTTTAAAAGTACTCCACCCTAAACTGGAATCTTCTCTAGGGAACCCCTGACAGGTAACCATCCATACTACGCTATCTTACTCCCAGTGACAGGGAAGTAATTTTCTCATATGGCAGCCCTTTCCACTATTTCATAGCTTATTGTGAGAAAAGTTTACTTAAGTTTAGCTGATCGTGAGAAAGGTCTACTTAAGTTTTAAAAAAAACAAAATTGCCCCTGGGTCTTTCCCACATTGATTTTAATTCTGACCTCAGAAAAGATGCAGAACAAGGATACTGGCCCTTCCATGTGACTGCCTTTTTGAAGATAGCTGTTATATCTCTCCTTTATCTTCTCCAACTAGTTTATGTAGAGTTTCCAAGGCTGCTCATCTCCCTTCAGGTTGATGAAGCATTTTCCCAGGGGTGACCTCTGTTTTCTGCACTTTCCAGGATAGGAAAGTACTCCACTATATCCTGAAATCCTTGCCTGGCATTAGTAACAGCTCACCCTTGCACAGTACTTTCTTCCCCATAGTTATGAGAGGTGAATATTAAAGGTATCATTATCCCCATTTTACAGATAGGGAAACGGAAGTGCAGAGGGGGTGATGTGACTTGGGGAGAGTCACATGAGGATTTGGCTACAACATCAGAATTTGAACCCAGCCTCTCAACTCCAAGCCCAGCCTTTTTCCCACCCCAATGGTTTGCTTCTCGTTAGGGGGAGCTTTTTCAACTGTCCCTTTGACGGAAAGTTGACTGAGGAGTAGGCTGAGCAGCTTTCTTGGTGGGATGTCACCACCTGCTGAAGAGAGTGAAGACTTTTGTTTCTCCGCCTGACCCTCTTGGGGATCCCTGAGATTGCTGTGATGGGAGGGGAGGTTGAGGTGTCCCAGCACACAGACAGACAGACACACGCCACACCCAGCAGGTGACAAGCAGCCATCAGGTGTTTATGACAAATTCATCTCTCGTGGAAGTAAGGGCCATCATACCGGGAGGCTCACAAGGGAAGAGAGAGGTAAGGATGCTGGAGAGCAATCGATACATTATTTAACAGTGGGAATGCAAATGACGAAAAATTAATGAAGGCACAGCAGCCCCCCTCGGCCCCCCTTCCCTCTCCCCTCCTCAGCTGTGAGATTGCTGACAAATTCTCTGGAAAATATCAAAACAGCCTCCGGCTGGAACCTGCCAGAGTGATGCACCATTATCTATTATTGATGTAAACCTTGACAAGTTCTCTTTTTAAGGAAGGGAGCGAGGGAGCGAAGCTAATCTGTGTTTAAAGGGATAGACACTCATTTCCCCCTCCCTGAGGCTGTCTGCCACTAGAACTGGGGCCACCTGCCAGCCCCTTCCATCAGGTCTGACCTGCAGCTAGCAGCCAGCAACGGCTCCCTCTTTCCTTCCCCACTCCTCACCCCAAGTCTAGCCCCTATCAGAGAAAATCAGGCTTGACCTTGGCCAGGAATTGTTTCCTGAGATTCAGGATTCTTGAAGGGGAGTGGAGGCAACAGGAAAATTGTGTTTTTCAGTTATCTGTCCTGATTCAAATACTTTGATGTTCTGTGCCTCAGTTTCCCCTCTGTGCAATGCTTCCCCAGGTGATTGTCAGAAAGAATTACGTTTGAACAAAGGAGGACCTCGCAGATGTCATAGATGGCAAACAATGAAAAGGGTAACAGGGAATTTCCTTTGGAAACATTTGAAAACAAAAGAACCATTCTGCCCTCTAGCATGATTTAGGACTCTTGTGTCTGAAGGCAAGGAAGTGGATTAAAGGGTCCCTTGAAAGGGGAAGATTCCTTCTGATGTATATAGAAGAATTGCACATGTTTAACATATATTGGATTAATTGCCATCTAGGGGAGGAGGGGGGGAGAAGAGGGAGAAAATTTGGAATACAAGGTTTTGCAAGAGTCATTGTTGAAAAATTGTCCATACAAAAGGTTTGGCAATTGTCATTGCTGTAAAATTACCCATGCATATAACTTGTAAATAAAAAGCTGTAATTAAAAAACAATTATCCATGCACACTAATACATTGTTGGTGGAGTTATGAAAGGATCCAACCATTCTGGAGAAAAATTTGAAACTATTCCCAAAGGACTATCAAACTGTGCATACCCTTAGATCCAGCAGTGTCTCTACTGGGCTTGTATCCCAAAGAAGTCATGAAGGAGAGAAAGGGACCCACATGTGCAAAAATGTTTGTGGCAGCCCTGTTTGTAGTGGCAAGAAACTGGAAACTGAGTGGATGCCCATCAATTGGATAATGGCTGAATAAATTGTGGTATATGAATGTTATGGAATATTATTGTTCTGTAGGAAAGACCAGCAGGATGATTTCAAAGAGGCCTGGAGAGACTTACATGGATTGATGATAAGTGAAATGAGCAGAACCAGGAGATCACTGCACATGGCAACAAGATTATATGATAATCAATTCTGATGGACGTGGCTCTTTTCAACAGTGAAATGACTGAAGCCAGTTCCAATGATCTTGTGATAAAGAGAGCCATCTCTACCCAGAGAGAGGACTGTGGAAACCAAATGTGGATCACAACATAGCATTTTCACTCTTTTTTTTGTTGCTTGCTTGCATTTTGTTTTCTTCACTCTTTTTTGTTGTTGTTGTTGTTTGCTTGCATTTTGTTTTCTATCTCATTTTTTTTCCTTTTTGATCTGATTTTTCTTTTGCAGCGTGATAATTGTATAAATATGTATAGATATATTGAATTTAACATATTTTTAGCATATTTAACATATATGGAATTGTTGTCTGGGGGAAGGAAATTTGGAACATAAAGTTTTGCAAGGGTCATTGCTGAAAATTTATCCATATATGTCTTGAAAATAAAAAAACTTTAATAATTTTTTAAAAAGAAAAATTATCCTTATGTTTTGAAAATAAAAAGCTTTAATAAAAAAAGAGAACTTATATGATAAAAATTTAAAAAAATAAAATGGCCAAAGTCTCCCATTGCATTCAGAGTCATCCAGTCATCCTGATCTATATCTGGCCACTAGACCCAGATGGCTCTGGAGGGAAAAGTGAGGAAGGTGACCTACCACAGCCCTCCCTCCCTCAAATCCAATCAAGACCTCCCTGATGGTTCTCTTTGAAAATGACAATAAGTCATAAAGAACTTTATTTTAAAATAATTATTGGGTTTATATATAGTTTTACCATTTATTAAATATGAAGGCAAGTTTGCCTACTAATGAGATGGATGTGTTTGTTTATTTTTATATAAAGAATTAAATCTTGGCAGAGTATTTGATACCTTAAAAAAAGAAAGTTCCTTCTAGTTCAGATGTTGGTTTTCTATTTTTGTTGTTCAGTTGTTTTCAGTTATGTCCAACTCTTTGTGACCCCATTTAAGGTTTTCATGGCAAAGATAGTGAAGTCATTTGCTACTTCTTTCTCTGACTCATTTTATAGATGAGAAAATGAGACCAACAGAGTTAAGTGACTTGTTCAAGATCACACAATTCAGTGTCTGAAGCTAGATTTGAACTCAGGTTTTCTTGATTCCACACCAGATGTTCTATCCACTTATGTTTCCTCACTGCCCAGATTTTCTACTTACAAAATGAATAAAATAGATAAATAAATATGAGGTATTTAACTATTGTTGTTGTTAGTATTATTACATTGTACCTTAATTTATCTAAAGACTAGTTACTTGACAATTTGGAGAATCCAGAGTCACACTGAGAATCTGGAGCAAAAAAAGAACACCCCCAATTCTGTGCCCTTTATTTACAGGAAAACATCTCAAGTGCTCAGTTTGAGCCTATTGACTCTTATCTATGACAAAATTCTAACAAGCTTGGTTGTCTGGTTCTGTAGTCAACAACTGATTAAAAGCCACAAATTTGAAGAGGGGAAGGAGACTATGGTAAGCAAATGCATTAAAGGCATGAAGTGACAGCTAACACCCTGACTTATTATTTTTTTTTTTATTTAATAGCCTTTTATTTACAGGATGTATACATGGGTAACTTTACAGCATTAACAATTGCCAAACCTCTTGTTCCAATTTTTCACCTCTTACCCCCCCACCCCCTCCCCTAGATGGCAGGATGACCAGTAGATGTTAAATATATTAAAATATAAATTAGATACACAATAAGTATACATGACCAAAACGTTATTTTGCTGTACAAAAAGAATCAGACTCTGAAATATTGTACAATTAGCTTGTGAAGGAAATCAAAAATGCAGGTGTAACACCCTGACTTAAAGGAAAAGATAGAAAAATCTTTAAAAAAACAAACACAAGAATTCAAAAAGTATAGCAGTCTAGGTCCATTTATCATAAAAGCTAAGAGCCCTATGCACTGGGAAACATCACCATGAAGTGTAATAGCATGAAAATGGGTGTCCATGATGATCATATTACCTTTGAGGCCTAGAACACTAAAGACAGAAGGGACCTTTGAGATCACTTAATCAAGGTGAAGGAGGAAAACAAAAGCAAAGGGGAAAAGGGACTTGCTCAATCACTCGATTATGTATAGAGGACTGAATATAGGATTCATTTCTCCCTTTCATAGTTTGGAATCAGTGGGATCAGTGGATAATGATAGGAGATAAAAGCCCATTATATCAAGTGTTCTTAATGTGGGGGTTCCAGGACCCCTGAGAATCCCTGAAACAACCTCTGAGGAATCCATGGATAGAATTCAAGTTCTGTGAACTCAATGGGGAAAATGACATCTTTCTTTTAAAGAATCTCCAGTTGAATTCAGCATTTCCTTCAATTATGCATGCAGACAACAAATATTATTCTGAGAAGTGTCTGCGAGCTTTGTCAAACTGCTAAAAGGGTCTATGATAAAATAAATAGATGAAGATCCCTACTTTGCGATTATAAATTGCCCCCCCCCAAAAAAAATTCTGGGCTTGAAGTCATGGGAAAAGGAACTGTACCTTGGGAGGGAAGAAAAAACCGAAGTTACTGAGAAAACAAAGGGCAGGGAATGTGACAACTCCCCGAGGTATGGCAATAAAAGATTGAGGGAGCTCGTGCCAGGCACCTATCTAATCGAGGGGCACGAACACAAAGATGGGATGAATATTTGATAAATGTCACTGTCCAGGTTCTCGGCAGCCCAGGCAGCATCTTTCCCCAGTGGAGCTGCCCGGTCCTTGATAGCACACGGCTGCCTAAACCCCACAGCCACATACCTTGTGACCCCATCTCCTCACCACAGGCTGGCCAGAAGGTTCTCCTTTGTGGTGGGTTCCATTGGACCCAAGAGCCCTTGAAACACCAGGTGCCACAAAAAAAAATCCCTGGGCTTGACACCTTCTGGGAATGCTGTGCTTATCTTAAATTAAGGCGGTTATCCTTCACTTCTTTGACATTACTGGCAAATGAGCTGTAAACTTTTCAGATTACTGAAGCTTAACCTTTAAGTGATGAAACTTATTTATATTTTAAGCTTTTGGGATAGGAATGTTTTTAAAATGCATCACATACTTTTTTGTCTTCTGAAACAGGATCCTGAGAAGACAGAGCATATTTTAGCTTTCTTCTTAATGGAAACACCAGTGGATTGGGTCTTAGAAAATTTGGGTTCTAAATCCCAGCTCAACATAACATTGAACATGATAGATCCCTGCTCAAGGCTTCAGTTTCCCCAGCTAGAAGATGACTGAATAATTTCTATAGTCATTTCCAGCCCCGACACTTTGTGGCCTAAGTTTTTGTCCAGAACTAAGGTCTCTCTAATGTTTAGTGCTTCTTATATCATGGAAGAGATATAGGGTATCTATAAGATAGGGGGAAGGAGAGAGAGAAAGAGAGAGGGAGGGGTAGGGAAGGAGGGAGAAAGAGAGGGAGAGGGAAAGAAGGAGAGGGAGAGGGAGAGAGAGAGATGAAAGAACTATGGGGTAACAAGAACATATTCATACAATGAGAGCAATTCATATAATATGGCCTCAAAAAAAGTTAAATATTGCCTAAAAGTAAAATATTGTGATATAAATTGAAAGGAGAATCTTAATATAAGAGAAATTACACTCTTATAAAGAAGCTATTTTCCATATTCTTCTCCTGTCCTCCAAATTAATTTGTAGTTATTTTGCATATGTTTTGAATTTACTCATCTGCATATATATTGTTTCTACCTTATCTACACAGTAAGCTCCTTGAGAGCATGGCTGAGTCATTTTTGTCTTATTTCCAGCACCTAGCATAGTGCCTAGCACTTAGTAGGCACTTAATAAATGTTTATTAATTTGAAACAAATTGATTTCAATTGGCTGCAGTGTTGACACATCTGGGCAGCCCTGGGAGAGGATGGAGCTGGCAGAGGCCTCTTAGAGATGCTGAATCAGGGTTTCAGGAAAATGAATATTTGCAAGGTTCTAAGCAGTCTCCCGCTCAGGAGGTGGGCCCACTGCACAAGGTCAGAGGGAGCTAGCCTCGGGCAGAGTTGGAAAAGCCCTCTGGATTTAAAGGCTTACAGAGAGTTTAATTAAAGGGTCTTACTGTTGCTTTTAAAAAAAAATACTTTCTCCCTGCATTGATCCTCCTTTGAAAGGCACTTTCTCTAACAATATGTCCAGGGGTTTGGGAGGAAGAAAGAGAGAAGGGAGAGGAGTGCATTCAGGCATTTTAATGTGATAGGTATGGAAAAAGGCTTTTCTCCCTCTGCATCCCGTTTCCCAAGAGTCCGTTCGCTCTGTGAACCCCAATGATCAAGCTTTTGGAAAGGCTTGGCTTCATTCAGTCTGCAAAACGACTTCATTAGAAAAGAGCAGAAAAGCCTGGTCGTTCTCCGCCCTCCGAGGCCTCTGGGCTGCCTCTCCAGTGCTATCCCCGAGGGCCGGCGGCGGCTGCTGTGACACAGCAAAGAGGCAGAGGCCTGGACAGGGAGCCACGCTCTCTCCGCAGAGAATCTCCCGAGGCTTCCCCAATGGCCCCGTATTACCCCGGAGCTGGCCAGAATGCTGCCTCTGCACAGCCAGCGCTGGCTCTGGGCAAGCACCGGAGCTCCTCCCGCCAGTTACTGCCGCACTAAGGGGCAGCCGCCCCAGGTCCCAGGGGTGTGCTTTCGGCTGAATCTTGGCACACGCCAGCATCACCCTACGTGGCCCTCGTGCCCAGGGCCAGGCTCTGTTACAGGGCAATGGGACTTGTTCCTCCCACCAGACACTGTGATGTACCGGACGCAGAGCTCTCTCCCTGCTCAGTCAATTCTATCCGCACAATGCTGGACATTCATACATTTTCACACTTCAAATTAATTTCTGTGCCTCAGATTCCTCCTCAGAAAAGTTGTCCTAGCACATCTTGGCTACTTCACTGGGCTTAGTGAAGACACAGATGTATTTATGAAGAGTCTTTAAGAAGTTTCTTGGGAGGCAGGGGAGTAGATCAGGCCCCCAATCAATTGAATTCCTGTTGCCTTGATACAATTATAGGATGTTAGAGGAATGTAACAGAGACATGAGATGGTACCGATCAACCCTTTCAGAATCTGAGTTGTTGAAGTTGCATGTGGTAAGGGTGGGTAGCAGGAGTAGTCTGGTAAATATTTACCAATTGATGTGGGGCCGGGGGAGAAGGGGGAAGAAGAGATGTACTTACAATATATTTTTAAATTTAATCTACATTATCACCATTTTCCCTGTTTTAGTCATGTCTTACTCTTTGTGATCCCATTTGGAGTTTTCTTGGCAAAGATTTAGAGCGATTTGCTATTTCCTTCTCTGGCTCATTTTGCGTATGAGAAAACTGAGGCAAACAGGGTTAAGTGACTTGTCCAGAGTCATACAGCTGGGAAGGGTCTCAGGCCAGATTTGAAGTCAGGTGTTCCTATCTATGGGCCTGGTGTTCTATCCGCTGTACCATCTAGCCTGACAATCGGTAAAATAATTAAACAAGTGCTGATTTTCATTTGCTACTTGTATGACTTTAGATAAGGCACTTAAACACTTTCATCAGTTTCTTCCCCAGTCACATGAGGAGGTTGTCTTATACAATCTCTAAGTAAGGAACCTCCCAGTTTGGAATTTATGAATCTAGGAAACAAATTTGGATGGAACAGAGAGCTCATGAAGGGAAGTTATGTGACTAATGTTTCAGTGGGTAAATGGAAATTAGATCGGGCCTTAAATGTCAAGCTAAAGAGTTTGTTTTTATGTCATAAGCAATGAGGAGCCATTAAAATTTTTTCAGTAGGGAAGTGATGTGGTCAGAAGTGCACCTTAGGAAGATGATTTTAGTAAGTATAGAGAGGATTTCATCCCCTGTCTATTTATTATACATTGTTTTTTCTCAATCATGTGATAAATATTTAGTTCGGCTAAAAACGGAAAAGTTGACTACAGCAAGAATAACACTGTATTACATCACTAGGATGATGAAATGTGATTTACTATGATTTATATTATATGCTTTTGTGGGCTTTAAATTTTTTAACCCTATGATTTACATTTCAGTTCCTTCAAAATAAAAGAAGAGGAAAGGAAGAGGAAAGAGACCAATTAGACTATTATAGAAACAACAGGACTGAACTAAAGTACTGCCTTTATAACTAAAGAAGGATATGAATAGAAGAAATGTTATAGAGGTTGTGTAGACAATATTTGGCAGATAATTTGTGTGAGGAAGAGGAAAGAGTCAAAGATTCTAAGTTTACAAATTTGAAAGACTAAAAAGATGATGGTGTTCTCAACAGAAAAGGGGAAAGTTTGAGGAAATGCCAGGTTCAATAGTAAGTTCTGTTTTGAATGCAGGGGATTTGATATGCCTATGAAACATCCAGAAGGTGATGTCCAAGAAGTAGTTTATGATGTTGGGAGTTTGGGAAATTGATTAGGGTTGAATGTGTACAGAAGTGGAAGTCATCTACATAGAGATAACACTTGAATCCTTAAGAAGAGTGGGGGCAGGTAGGTGGTGCAATGGATAGAGCACTTAACACTTCTAGCTGTATGACCCTGGGCAAGTCACTTAATTCCACTTACCTCAGCAAAAAAAAAAAAAAAAAAAACGAAACAAAACAAACTAACAACTCTTAGGAGAGAAAAAGGCATCTATAACAGGGCTCTGAGGAATATATATGCTAATAGGATAGGAAATAGGTGATAATCCAGCAATGGAGACTGAGAAGAAGTAGACAGGTAGGTGGAAAATCAGGAGGAAGCAGAAGTCATTGATGGAGAAAAGATCTAGGGTTTCAAATTCTGCAAAGGAGTCAGGAATAAAGACTGAGAAAAAGGCAGTTGAGATCATTAGTAACTTTAGAAAAAGCAATTTCAGCCGCAATTTCAGCCTAGTGGAGAGGTCAGAAGCTATATTGCAAGAAAATATAAGTAAATGGTTGGTAAGGAAGTGGGGATGGTGAGTATAGATGACTCTAGCATTTTAGCAGTGAAAGAGAAGAAAGATGTAAGATGACAATTTGAGGGAATGTTAGGGTCAAGAGGGAGTTTTCAAGAATAGACCTCAGCATGTTTTCAGGCAATGGGGAAAGAGAAAAAGTACATAGGGAAGATTGAAAATGAAAGAGAGAAAGTGATGAATGAGACAAGTTCTTGGATGAGTTAGGAGAAGATGGGTATCAGGGCAGAAGAAAGATTGGCCTTGACAAGTGGAAGGGTCACTTCTCTATGAGAGAAAGATAAGGAGAAGACAAATGAAAAGGAGTTATGTTATGTTTTTAGGAAGAGGGGGAAGAAAGAGAAATCCCAATGAATGGCTTCCATTTCTTCACTAAAGTAGGTGATGAGGACAATTTTTAAATTAATTTTTTGTTTTTTTATTAAAGTTTTTTATTTTCAAAACATATGCATAGATTATTTTCAACACCCACCTTTGCAAACCTTGTGTTCCAATTTTTCTCTCCCTCTCATCCCCTCTCTACATGACAAATATGTGCAATTCTTCTATACATACTTCCACAATTATCGTGATACAAAAGAACAATTAGATCAAAAAGGGAAAAATAAGAAAGAAAACAAAATTCAAACAAACAATGATAAAAAAGTAAAAATACTATATTGTGATCCATACTCAGTTCCCAAAGTCCTCTCTCTGGATGCAGATGGCTCTTTTTATCACAAGATCATTGGAACTGACCTGAATCACCTCACTGTTGAAAAGAGTCACATCCATCAGAATTGATTATCATATAATCTTGCTGTTGCTGTGTACAATATTCTCTCACTTCACTTAGTATCAGTTCATGTAAGTCTCTCCAGACATCTCTGAAATCATCCTGCTGATCATTTCTTGTAGAACAATAATATTCCATAACATTCATATATCATCACTTATTTAGCCATTCTCTACTTGATGAGCATCTACTCAGTTTCCAGTTTCTTGACACTACAAAAAGGGTTGCTACAAACATAGGTTCTTTTCCCTTTTTTAAGCTCTCTTTGGGATAGAGGCCCAGTAAAGACCCTGCTGGATCAAAGGGTATGCACAGTTTGATGGCCCTTTGGGATATCACATCCAAATTGCTCTTCAGAAGGTTGGATCACAATTCCATCACAATGTATTAGCATCCTAGTTTTTCAACATCCACATCCACATTCATCATTATCTTTTCCTAACATCTTAGTCAATCTGAGAGGTGTGTAGTGGTATATGAGAATAATAATCAAGAAGAAAAAAATGGAAAAGACATGGTGCTTAGAAAAAGAAAGCTTGAAGACAGAAATAACTGCTAAGGGGAGTGGGAAAGTGAGATACTTAAGGAAGAATAAGTTTTTAGATGTAGGACTGAAAACCCATTTGCAAAATGAAACATTTGGATTAAATGTTTGGTAAGGCATGTTCCAGATTTAAATCCAGTCATATATGAACAGACATTTTCGGATGAAGAAATTGCAAATATTTCTAGTCATATGAAAAGGTGCTCTAAATCACTATTGATAAGAGAAATGCAAATTAAGACAACTCTGAGATACTACTACACACTTGTCAGATTAGCTATGATGACAGAAAAGATAATGATGAATGTTGGAGGAGATGTGGGAAAACTTGGACACTGATGCCTTGTTGGTGGAGTTGTGAACGAATCCAACCATTCTGGAGAGCAATCTGGAACTATGTTCAAAAAGTTATCAAACTGTGTATACCCTTTGACCCAATAGTGTTTCTATTGGAATTATATCCCAAAGAGATCTTAAAGGAGGGAAAGGGACCCCATGTGCAAAAAAGTTTGTGGCAGCCGTTTTTGTAGTGGCTAGAAACTGGAAACTGAATGGATGTCCATCAATTGGAGAATGGCTGAATAAATTATGGCATATGAATATTATGGAATATTATTATTCTATAAGAAACTGATGGGGGTAAACCCTGAAACTGTGTCCCCTTGGGAGATTTGAAGGCTCAGGCTCTCTTATGGGAAAAGCATACCTTTCCCAGCCCTTCCCAAGTTAAGTGGCTTCATTCAATTAGAGATCACCCTCCATTGAAACTGAGATCTTTTGGGGGTGGCCTGGATCCCCTTCAGGGAATTCCCAGACTTTGGGGAAAAGCCATCAAAATAATTTTATTCAATTGAAGATCTCTGTCTGATGGTCTTTTATTGATTAGCCCAGACAGTTCCCAGCCCCAAGCCAATATTTTTGCCTATGTAGCCAGGGGTCTGTTAACACACTTTTGCCAAATTCCTCATTAGGAATTTGCCAGCTAAGAGAGCTCCTTCTTAGTAAACAATAAACTTTCCTTTTCTGCCATTCAGACTTTTTAGGTTTGCGAATTCTTTTGCATTGGACCTGCCTCCCACCAGAAGGGATTCCAAAAAAAAACAAAAAACAAATTAAAACAAACAAACAAACAAACAAAACCAGAAGGGATTCCCCATCTCAATTCTTACATCCCTTCACTACCACTAGCACCACATCAAAACGATCAGCAGGATAATTTCAGAGAGGCCAGGAGAGACTCACATGAACTGAGACTAAGTGAAATGAGCAGAATCAGGAGATCATTGTTCACGGTAATAACAAGTTTATATGATGATCAATTCATCCACATTGGGTGCCATCTGTAAAGGGCAGGATACTTAACCCTGGGGAGTCACTTCATTTGCAAATGCCCTAGTGTTACTCTGCAGCTCTTTACATTGCCAATGTCTCCTAATTCCCAAGGCTTCAGAGAATCCTCTGGCCACTGACCTTTTGCAGTGTCAACCAATAACCTGGCTTATCTCTTCTGAGGTCTTCAGAGGTCTCTGACTATGATTTCATGAACCATAGTTTTAAAACCAATAGTGTGCTCAAAAACAGCCATGTGAAAACTTCAAGTCTTTTATTATATTTACTCACATATTGCCCTGACCTGTTAATCCCAAGTGAACACCAGGTCTGTGAGAGACCCACATGATCACTATCAAGCTCTTTACCTCTTAGCTATCCATCCACTCAGCTTGGCTCCCCCAGGACAAAGAGGCTAACCTCTTGCTGCACTGGGCTTAAGAAGGGTCTGTGAGATCACACACACAGCCAATAAGAGAGGGTGCTGTCTCCCATTACGAAGCTATCTCAATATGACCAGGGTCCCGTGGTCTCTGAGGCGGTCTCTGGTCACAGAAATTACTTCCAGGCTGCTCAAGTTCAACCTCCTGTTTGCACTGGACTTGACCCTTGTAAAAAGACTCTAACACAATGGTCTTGTGATAAAGAGAGCCAACTACACCCAGAGAGAGGACTATGGAAATTGAGTGCGGTTCACAACATAGCATTTTTGCTCTTTTTGTTGTTTGCATTTTGTTTTCTTCCTCATTTTTTTCCTGACTTTTCTTGTGCAGCAAGAGAATTGTATAAACATATATATATAGGATTTAACATGTATTTTAATATGTTTAATATATTGGATTACTTGCCAACTAGGGAAGAGGGTGAGGGGAAGGAAGGGGAAATTTGGAATACAAGGTTTTGTAAGGGTCAATGTTGAAAAATTATCATGCATATGTTTTGAAAATAAAAATCTTTAATAAAAAAATAAATCAATCATGAACCACTCAGCTTTCTTTTCTCCTATAGAAATAGTGGTTAGATAGTTCATTCCACGTTCAGGTGAGTTAAGGAGATCCAGTTCAAATTGACATCTTTATCTTTCTCAGAACACAGTGAGAATGAAAGAGATATAAAAACCCAAATTGTATTCTTACACTTAAGTGGCCCAAAATTTTGCCTTGTTTCATGCAATCAGGACTGGTCTCTTCCATTTTTTGGTCTTCTTCAGTGACTAGGATGCTGAGTGAGATCAGTAGAGCTGGGACTTATTCATTTGGTGTTTCCCAGAGTGATTATACAAAATTTCAAGACAATGGTGTCATTCCCTGAATGGATCACTTAGCTCTATTATGTTCCACTGGATGCTAGAGTCCTGGTTTGTTTGTTTTTGTTTTGTATTGTTTTGGGAGTTAAGTTTTTTTGGGGGGAGTGCATCTTTGATCATAATGGTGAGAGTGAGTGAATCCATTAGATTAAATTACAGACCCAAAGATTTTTGGATTTAGAAGACTTAGTTTTGGATTTAGAGCTGAAAGACAATCTGAGACCCAGAGAGGTTTTCCAATACACCTAGATCATTGAACAATTTAGACTGTTAAAGCCAAAAGAACTTAGATCTTCTGGGTCAGTAGTAGTTACCTTTTATGATTCATTTTATGATTTATTAGTTGTCTGGTGAGATCTATGCATCCCTTCTTAGAATGATGTTTAAATGCATAAAATAAAAATACATAGGATCACCAAGAAAATAAACTACTGAAATACAGTTATCAAAATATTTTTTAAAACCAAGTTTATGGACTCGAGGTTACACAAAAGCTTTCCTTTTGCAAATGAGAAAACAACTACATAGGGGAAGGAATCTGCCCTGTAGCAAACAGCTGGCTCTTGGCAAAGTAAGGATCAGATTCTAGCTCTTCTGACTCACAAGTCAGTTCTCTTTCCATTCCACCCCACTCATGTAGGCAGATGAGAGGCTTCTTCCTTCCTGAGATTCAGAACTCAAGATAAGGTGAGAGAAACAGACACACATGACAACTGATCTCAATACACCTAATTAGTACAAGCTGACAGTAAGATCCCTTCTAAGGAGGGCTTTGGATTTAGTGGAGAGCTTCAAGCCTGCATTTATGGCTTTAGAGGCTTCCATCAGCAGATTCAATAATGCCAGTAGATTTAGAACAAATCTTGAGGCTGCCTCAAGCTGTTAAACCTCCTCTTCATTTAAAGTGACTGCCCAAGGGAAAGTCAGAGAGTTAGCAGAAAAGCTGGAACTAGATCCCAGAGCTTTACCTCACTCCAGATCACTTCCTACTAAACCAAGGTCAAAACTGTGCAAGACTCAGGTTAAAACTTTGTTTTATTCCCTAGGCTTTGAGCTGAGGCCCTCCCTACTGTCAGGATCACATACCCCAAACTTGTCTTGCCACCACCTTCTCAAGATTTACTTGTCTCTTAGGAGCAATGATAAGAGCCGTTTGGACCAGCCCCACATACTGTTTTCAGATATAGCTCTAGCCTAATTTGTTTTATTCACAAAAAGACCCATCCATTTCACAGAATTTTAGAATTTGCAAGTTGGAAAAGACCATGGCAGCCACCTCCTCTAACCTGTACAGGAAAGGAATCCTCACTGTATTATGCCTGAGAAATGGTTGTCCAGCTTCTGGTCTTGCCCTCTTGTTCCTGATCGGTCCCCCACATGATCATTCTTCAAATACTTGGAAGATAGCTATTGAATTCCCCCCACCCCCAAGTCTTCTCTTCTCCAGACTAGATGGGCTCAGTTCCCTCAATCAATCTTCCTATGACATGAATTCAAGACCCTTCACACTCCTGGATGCATTCCATGGGGATACTCTCCAGCTTATCATCTTAAACGGGCGTGCCCAGAACTAAGCACAACCCTTATGAGGTGAGACCTGAAGGGAACCAAGTACACAGGAATTCCCTCACCATTTCAGAGACCCATGCCCCTTTTAATAAAGCACAACCCGGCATTACTTTGTTTGACTGCACACTCCTGACTTATCAGTCCACTAGAAATCCATGGTCATTTCCAGAACAACCTCTGTCTATTTGTGATTCCCCCATCTAATACTTGTGAAGTTGATTTTCTGTATCTAAGTTCAAGGTTTTACATTTATTCTTATTGAATTTCATTTCATTACATCCTACCCAATGCTCTCACCTGTCAAGATCCTTGGGAGTCTGGCTCTGTCTTCCACCGAGTCAGTTATCCCTCCTGGCTTGGTATCATATGCAAATCTGATAAGCATGCATCTATGTCTTATTCAAATCACTGATAATAGTGTTGAAACACCAGTGGGCCAAGTATAGATACATGAGGTACTCAGCTAGAGATCTCCTGCCAAGCCTATATTGAACCAGTGTCAAATAATGTGAGGCTCAGGTGATGGCATTGGTAACAGGACATTGGGACCAAATCCCTCTTTTTACCATTGAAGAAATTGTATCCCAGAAAGATCAAGGACTCCAGCATCACATGCCTATTAAGAGTCCAAACCATGATATGAATTCAGGTGTTCTTGACCCCAAGTCCAATGTTCTGTGACCAATGCCATCACCTGACCGCCTCACAGTTATTGTCAATGGTTCGATGGTTTAAGATCTCTTTAGAATACAAGCCCAGTAGAAACACTGCTGGACCAGAGAATATGCATAGTTTGACAGCCTTTTGAGTATAGTTCCAAATTGCTCACCGGAATGGTTGGATCTGTTCACAGTTCCACCAACAATGTATTAGTATCCCACATTCCCTCCAACATTCATCATTATTTTTTCCTGTCATTTTAGTCAATCTAAGAGGTGACACTGCTTTTTAAAATCTAAGTTGGTTTGAAAATTCTCTGTGCGAGAAAGAAAATTATAGACCAATCTCTCTAATGAATATCGATGCTAAAATCTTAAATAAAATATTAGCAAAAAGATTACAGAAAATCATCCACAGGATAATACACTATAATCAAGTAGGATTTAACCAGGAATGGGGTGGTTAAATTAGGAAAACTATTAGATAATTGACTATACAATAACAAAATAACAAAACCATATGATCATCTCAATAGATGCAGAAAAAGATTTGAAAAATCCAAATCCATTCCCTAATAAAAACACTTGAGGTATAAGAATAAATGGACTTTTCTTAAAATAGTCAGAGGCATATATTTAAAAACAATCAGTAACATCATATGCAATGGGGAAAACTGGAATCTTTCCCAGTAAGATCTGAGTGAATCAAGGTTGCCCCTGTCACCATTATTATTAATATTAAAGAAACCTCCCGGCAATAAGAGTCAGAAAGGTTAAAGGAATCAGAATAGGCGTGAAACCAAACTATCATCTTGCAGATGATATGATGGTATACTTAGAGAAACCCTAGAGATTCTAGAAAAAGCTATTAGTAATCCATAACTTTAGCAAATTGCAGGTTATAAAATAAATCCCCAAACCTGCATTTTTACTCACCAACAAAAACCCAACACAAGAGATACAAAGAGAAATTCCATTCAGAATAACTGCCAATAAAATATTTAAATCTATCTCCAAAGGAAAGTAGGAATTATTGAGCTAAATTAAAAAACTTTCCAACAAATAAAGTCAGACTTAAAAATTGAAAAATATCAATCTCCTGGATAGGTCAGCAAATAAATAAAGATGACAATACTCCTAAATTCTATTTATTTAGTGCAACCAATCAGACTTCCAAGAAAATATTTTAATGATCTAGAAAAATAACAAAAAATTCAATTGGAAATAATAAAGGTCAAGAATCTCAAAAGAATTAATGAAAAAAATCAAATGAATGGCCTAGCTGTACCTGGTCTAAAACTATATTATAAAGCAGCAGTCACCAAAACCATTTGGTATTCAAGAAATAGACTATTGATCATGGAACAGGTTAGGGTTCACAAGACAGAAATAATTTAGCAATTTTTTGACAAACCCAAAGATACTCCTTTTGGGTAAAATTTATTTTGACAAAAAACTGCTGGGATAACTGGAAATTAGTATGGGAATTGGGATACCCACATTTAACCAACCAAGATAAGATCAAAATGGGTCCTATTTGAATAAAGAAGAATTATAAAAAATTGAGGAAATTATAGTTTATTCTCAGACTTGTGGAAGGGAAGAAATTTGTGACAAAGGAACTAAGACCTATTAATCACAAATAGAAAATTTTGATTTCAAATTAAAAAGCTTCTGTACAAACAAAACTAATGAAACAAGATTAAAGGGAAGCAACAAACTGGGAAAAACTCTTCCAGTTAAAGGTTCTGATAAAGGCCTCATTTAAAAATATATAGAGGCTATTTAATTTAAAGAAACCAAGCCATTCTCCACTTGATAAATGGTCAAAGGATAAACAGACAATTTTCAGATGATGAAATTGAAATCATTACCCCATAAAAGAGTTTCCAAATATTATTAATCAGAGAAATGCAAATTAAGAAACCTGGAATACACCACCTGTCGATTGGCTAGATGGGAAAAATAATGATGAGTGTTGGGGATGTAAAACTGGGAATGATACATTGTTGGTGGAGCTGGAAGAATCCAACCATTCTGAACAACTGGAATTATCCCAAAAGTTACAAACGTTTACCCTTTATCCAGAGTGTTTCTACTGGGCTTATCCCAAAGGATACTAAAAAGGGAAAGGGACCAATGTGCAAAATGTTTGTAGCCCTGTTTTAGTGGTGAATGGAAACGAGCGGATGCCCATCAATTGAGAATGGTTGGGTAAATTGTGGTAATAGAATTTATGGAATATTATTGTTCTGTAAGAAACGACCACAAGAGAATATAAGAAGCTTGGGAAATTAATGAATGATGCTAAGGAAAGAGCAGAAACCAAGAGATCATTATATCGTAACAAGATACTGTATGAAGATGTATTCTGATGGAAGTGATTTCTTTGACAAAGAGACCTAATTTAGTTTCAATTGATCAATGATGGAAAACAGCTTAACCCAAAGAAAAAAACACTTTAAAATTACCCATGTTTATCCTGTAAATAAAAAGGTTATTAAATTAAAAAAAAAAAAAGAAAAGAAAAAAAACTGGGAAAATAAAAACTGTTTGCATTTTTTTTTTCTTCCGGGTTATTTTACCTTCTGAATCAATTCCCTTTGCAAAAGAAATGTTGGATTGCAACAAATTTTATCTAGGATATAATAGGACATTTCACATATAGGGATGCGCCTCTAGGGGAGGGTGGAGGGGTGGGAGGAAAAAATGGAAAGAAGTATAAGGGATTGTAAAAAAAATTACCCTGGCATTGATTTTAAAAAATTCTATTAAAAAAATTTAAAAAAAAAAAAAATTTCTTGTTTACATTGGCTTTTTTTTTTTTTTCAGATAATATTTTTTTCCCCTCAGTGGAAGACTTTCTTTTACTTGATTTTTTCTAATTTTCTGAAGATTTCCCATGAGATCCATTATTTTTTCTAAATTTAAATTGTTTTTCCGAGATTGGATGTCCGATTTTCCTCTCCTCTCTCATATCAATAATTTTGGGTTCAAGATGGAGTAGGACTTCCCTTTCAAGGTTTCATATTTCAGTAAACAAGTTTGTTATTAGTAAAATTAGTCGAAAATATTTCTTTTTATTTTGATTTTAAAGGATGAAATTATCAATAAGGCAAATCAAAAAGTTATTAATTACTCTCCTCTTTTTTCAGAGATCTCCAGTAAATATGTATATTATTGAAGTCCCCCATGGCTACCACATCATACCTGTGTGCCAAGTTTGTGATATATTTCCCAAACTCCTCTTTCACTGAAGTGGTTTAGATTTATAGCAGATGAGTTAGTCCTCCAAACCCTAGATTTCTGAAGTTAAGTATAAAGTTAATGCTTATCCTACCTTCTTCCTTTCCTTCCTTCTCTTCTATGTTATAAGGTCATTTAGATCACTGTGTGAATAATTGTATCAGAGGCTTTCCTAAACAGAGTTTTTGATACAGAGGAAAAGGAAAGAGACTAAGATTTTGAGTCCCTTTTCTGAGGGTAGATTTTGATGGAAAAGAGAGAGGCTGCTGATACTTAGGTACCTTGGAGGAAGGGTAAAGGCACAATCCCATTTGCTGCTAGTAATTTGTAGCTAGTAATATGCTAGTAGTCACATGGACATTGGGCAAATTATTTTCCATTCTTTGGTTTCCTAGCCTTTCTTCTCTCCTTCCCTCCTTCCTTCCTCCTTCCTTCCTTTCCTCCCTCCCTTCCTTCTTTCCTTTCTTCCTTCTTTCCTTCCTTCTTCCTTCCTTCCTTCCTTCCTTCCTTCCTTCCTTCCTTTTTTCCTTCCTTCCTTCTTTCCTTTCTTCTTTCCTTCTTTCCTTTCTTCCTTCATTTCTTCCCAGTTCTTTATTATAAGGGATGGAAAGGAGAAGGGAAGAAATAGAGCAGGAAATGTGGGTGAAGTAAAACCAGAGATATTAATACAAAGCTGTTCTTTAAAAATAACAGAGCTAAAGTCAGTTTAACTATAAAAAGATGGAATTGAGGTTGATTAGGAGAAATAAAAACTTTATATCTGATATCTCTGATAAAGTTTTAGTACTTAAGATATATGTAAAAACAATGTTTCTTTTATGGTTATACATGTACGTTCTTTTTTTTTTTTTTTTTTACATATTTCCTTATAAATCAGGTTGGGAGAGAAAAATCAGAACACAAAGGGAAAAAATCATGAGAGAAAAAAATAGAAGAAAAAGAAAAAAGTGAACATAGCATATTTTCGAAATGAGGCTTTTATCAGAAACACTGGATATAAAAATTTTTCCCCAGGTTTCTTCTCTTCTAATCTTGGCTTCCTTTATATTGTTTATGCAAAACCTTTTAAATTTAATGAAATCAAAGTTGCTCATTTTGCATTTCATAATGTTCTCTAGTTCTTCTTTGGTCATAAATTCCTCCCTTCTTCAGAAATCTGATAGGTAAACTATTCCTTGCTTTCCTACTTTGCTTATAGAATCACTCTTTATACCTAAATCAGGGACCCAATCTGACCTTATTTTGATATAGAGTGTGAGATGTATATCTATTTTTTTTTATTTAATAGCCTTTTATTTACAGGATATATGCATGGGTAACTTTACAGCATTAACAATTGCCAAACCTCTTGTTCCAATTTTTCACCTCCTACCCCCCCCCCTCCCTAGATGGCAGGATGACCAGTAGATGTTAAATATATTAAAATATAAATTAGATACACAATAAGTGTACATGACCAAAACGTTATTTTGCTGTACAAAAAGAATCAGACTCTGAAATATTGTACAATTAGCTTGTGAAGGAAATCAAAAATGCAGGTGTGCATAAATATAGGGATTAGGAATTCAATGTAATGGTTTTAGTCATCTCCCAGAGTTCTTTTTCTGGGCATAGCTGGTTCAGTTCATTACTGCTCCATTGGAAATGATTTGGTTGATCTCGTTGCTGAGGATGGCCTGGTCCATCAGAACTGGTCATCATATAGTATTGTTGTTGAAGTATATAATGATCTCCTGGTCCTGCTCATTTCACTCAGCATCAGTTCGTGTAAGTCTCTCCAGGCCTTTCTGAAATTATCCTGTTGGTCATTTCTTACAGAACAGTAATATTCCATAATATTCATATACCACAATTTATTCAGCCATTCTCCAACTGATGGACATCCATTCAGTTTCCAGTTTCTAGCCACTACAAAAAGGGCTGCCACAAACATTCGTGCACATACAGGTCCCTTTCCCTTCTTTATAATCTCTTTGGGATATAATCCCAGTAGTAACACTGCTGGATCAAAGGGTATGCACAGTTTGATAACTTTTTGAGCATAGTTCCAAACTATTCTCCAAAATGGTTGGATTCGTTCACAACTCCACCAACAATGCATCAATGTCCCAGTTTTCCCGCATCCCCTCCAACAATCGAGATGTATATCTATACTGTTTCTGACATACTATGTTCCAGTTTTCCCAGTAATTTTTGCCAAAGAGTGAATTTTTATCCCAGAAGCTGGAGTTTGGGGGTTAATCAAACACTACATTACTTTAGTCATTGATTATTGTGTCATGTGTATCTAACCTATTCCATTGATCCACCACTCTATTTCTTAGTCAGTACCATATGGTTTTGATGACTGCTACTTTATAATAGAGTTTTAGTTATGGTACTACTAGGACATTGTCCTTTCCAGTTTTTTTCATTAATTCCTTTGATATTCTTGACCTTTTGTTCTTCCAAATGAATTTTGTTATTTTTTCTAGCTCTCTAAAATGTTTTTTGGCAGTTTGATTGGTATGACATTGAACAAGTACACTAATTTAGGTAAAACTGTCATTTTTATTATATTAGCTTAGCCTACCCATGAGCAATTGATTATTTTTCCAGTTGTTTAGATCTGACTTTGTGTGAAAAGTGTTTTGTAATTGTGTTCATATAATTCCTAGGTTTATCTTGGCAGATAGAAACTCAAATATTCTATTTTGTCTACCATTATTTTAAATGGAATTTCTTTTTCTATCTCGCTGCTGGGCTTTGCTAGTAACATATAGAAATGCTGATGATATGTGTGAGTTTACAACAATGATACTATATGAGGATGTATTCTGATGGAAGTGGATTTCTTCAAGAAAGAGATCTAACTCAGTTTCAATTGATCAAGGATGGACAGAAGCAGCTACACCCAAAGAAAGAACACTGGGAAATGAATGTAAACTGTTTGCATTTTTGGTTTTTTTCCCAGGTTATTTTTACCTTCTGAATCCAATTCTTCCTGTGCAACAAGAGAACTGTTCAGTTCTGCACACATATATTGTATCTAGGATACACTGTGACATATTTAACTTGTATAGGGACTGCTTGCCATCTGGGGGAGGGGGTGAAGGGAGGGAGGGAAAAGTTGGAACAGAAGTGAGTGCAAGGTATAATGTTGTAAAAAAAATTACCCAGGCATGGGCTCTGTCAATAAAAAGTTATAATTTAAAAAAAGTTATGTGTGAGTTTAGTTAATTGTTTCAATTAGATTTTTGGGTGATTTTCTAGGATTCTCTAAGTATACCATCATATCATCTGCATCATTTTTTTCTCCTCATTGGCTACTCTAATTCCTTTAATTTCTTTTTCTTTTATTATTGCTACAGCCAACTGTTCTAGTACAATATTTAATAGTGGTGATATGGGGCATCCTTGTTTTCACCCCTGACCTATTGGTAATATGTCTACCTTTTCCCCTTTACAAATAATGCTCACTGATGATTTTAGATAGATGCTCCTCATCATTTTAAAGAAAATTCCATTCATTCCTATGCTCTCTAATGTTTTTTTTAAAATAAGAATGGATACTATATTTCATCAAAAGCTTTTCTGCATTTCTTGAAATTATCATATGCTTTCTATTAGTTTTTTATTGATATGGTAAATTATGCCAATAATTTTCCTAATATCTAAGATATATAAACAACCAACTGAAGACATAAAACAAAAAAATCATTCCCCAATAAAGAAGAAGTCAAAAGGGATGAAAAAAAGTAGTTATCAAAAGAAGAATTGCAAATGATTATCAATCATTGAAAGAATGTTCCCAGTATAATAAAAGAATTGCAAATCAAAGAGAATCTCAGATACCCATCAAATTAATAAAAATAACAAAAAACATAGCAAATTAGCAAAAAAAGTGTAAAAGTCAATGTTGGAGTGGTTGTGAAAAAACAAGCACATTAATGTATTGTTGGTGGAGCTATGAATTGGTCCAACTGCTTTGGAATGCAATTTGGAATTGTGCAAAATGAGCTACTAAAATGTTTATGGTGTGTAGCAAGTGAAAAATTAAATGATTGAAGAAACAAAGATTTGCTCTTCTGAGAATATATTTTTATTAAGCAATCCCTTCAATTTGGGACCAAACTTCCTGAGGATAGATCTAGACTCTGAATACAGGAGACAGACTTTTGGTCAACTAATTAAAATGAAACAGTACAACATTAAGTAATCTAATTTCAAATTGGAGGGAAGATTAGGAACTTCCCAAGTTGGAAGGGAGAGCAAACAGGTGCAATTCTCTGGATTCAGAAAAGCGTTTCATTTCTCCTACATGTCTAAACAAAGAAATATGGAAACGATAACTGATTAATCAGTACAGGGCCAGTTTTCAGATAAGACATATGGGTTGCTTGAGATTTTGTTTGTCATTTCTTATAGCACAGTAATAGTACATTGAATACATATACCACAATCTGTTTTACTATTCCTCAAAGAGTGCACATCAACTTTATCTATAATTCTTTGCTGTCAGAAAAATATTGCTATAAATATTATGGTATATATAGGGCCTTTCTTTTTGTTAATGACTTCCCTAGAGTATATATATACATATATGTCTGGCAATAGACTCTCAGAGACAAAGACATAAAGGAATTGAAGGGATTGGGATAGCAAGTGGTTAATTGTAGGAATTAAGTGAACCGCATTGACGATATTTTATGACTAAATTATAGAGATAGCTCAGTTCTTTTTCTATTCCATATGGGTCTAGTCCAATTTTTGTCTTGCAAGAAAATGACATTCAATTGTGGAAATTGTGCAAAAACCTTGCTGTGTTATCTGAATCTAGCCCTGCATGGCTGGGAAGCTGAACCACCTCTACCTGCTGCTTAAAGACTCAACCAAACACCTAGGTTATGCTGACCAGAAACCTGATCAGATTCAAAGAGGGATGCAAGTATTTTTCTCACAAGTATAAATCTCATCCATAATCAAATATGTGGATGGCCCAACAAATACTAATCATAGATACTAACCATGATCAAAGATGAAGCAAAGATGAAGCAAAGATGCCCAGCTAAAAGAAAGTTAACCATTGAGAGGTGTGCCTCTGAATTGGGATGGGCAATGAGGAGGGTCTGAATGAATGTACAAGATTTAGTGCACATGGAAGTCTTGTAACAAGACAACAATGTCCTTGGGAGTATTTTTTAGTCATTCATTTCAGCTTTCTCTCCATTCTGGGTTCTTGCTGGGTAGAGAGGCTTGGAACAGCTTCACAGAGATAATGCCTTTCTTCTCTCTGGTCCTTTCTGGATGCATCATGACTAATAATGTACTTTTCTATGGCATTTGTCTCACAATTATTCTGTGAGGCAGGTAGTGAAAGTATTTTGCTTCATTTTGCAGATAAAGATGCAGAAGGAAAGTATTGAAATCTAAGACTAAAATCTGAGCCCACATCCAATGAGGATACAGGACATCATGTTGCCTTCTTAGAAAGTAGCTTGGCCATGAACTTGTCCTTCCTAGGCAGGCTCCCAAAGAGGCTAATAACACTTATTTCTTCCTTTTTGCTTTCTGCCCAGGGCATTTCAGGCCTTTCCCTAGGATACCAGGAGCATAAGATATGGAGTGGGAAGGAACAAACGAGATCATCTTCTCTAATTTTAGAGGAAGAAATTGAAGGCCACTATTCATTCCACTTTTGAACAGTCCTAATTGTTTGAAAGTTTTTCTTGGCTCTGAGGCTAATTTTTTTCTTCCCAACTATCTCTCTTTCTGCTCTCACAGTCCCCACTCCCACCCCTCCATTATTCCTAATTTTGTTTTTCTCTTCTCTGGGATCAAGCACACTAAGTCTAAGCCCTTTTCCATAGGACAGCTCTTCAAAGCCTTGAAAACAGTTATCATCCTCTTTTCAGTCTTCTCTCCTTTAGTCTATTGATCTCAACTGAATTCCTAGTTGTTCTATTCAGTCCTCAAAGCTTTTGTCTTGAATACACCTTAACTTGGAGGGACCTTGGGTATCATCTAGCACAGCTGCTTTACTTTACAGATGAGGAAACTGGGCTTCGACAGAGAAAGTGAATGACCTAAGGGCACATGACAAAAACTGCCAAGCTTTCATATGTGTGCTTTATCTTTCTAACCAGGTAGTGTGTAAAGGAAGACACCTTTTCTTACACTTCCCGGTATCCATCAAGGTGCCCAGCACAGGGCCAGACACAAAGAAGAGCTTCCTCTTGGAAGCTCTCCCTGATGATTCCATCCCCACAATGATCTCTCCCTCTCCCTTCCTCTTTCCTCTTCCCCCCTTTTCTCTTTCTTCCTTCTCTCTCTCCCTCTCCCTCTTTTCTACTCTTCTCACTCTCTCTCCCCTTCTCCATATCTTCTTTTCTCCTTTCCTCTCTCCCTCTTTCCCTCCCTTTCTCCCTCTCTCTCTTTCTTTCTCTCTCCCTCTTCTTTCTCTCCTTCTCTCTCTTCTCTTTCTCTCTCTCTCTTCTCTCTCTTTCTCACTCCCCCCCCCCCCATTCCTTTCACACTTGTCTGTGTAGCCTAATTAGTCCAATTGTACACTCTTCTCTGTATGGCACAATTTGCCTCTTTATTATCTCAGTGGAAAATGCTGATAAATCTATTATTGCCTTGTTCATTAATTGTGTGCATATGTGTATGTAATTGTAATTTCAGCAACATTGAAATATCCTTGTTCAAAGCATTTGGAGTTTTTATCCTTTTTTCTCCTTTTTACTCTTTTTTTGGAGCCTATTTCTGTTATACCCCACAGCACTTAACATCAGTGCTAGACTCACACTAGACTCAACAAATATGGGATGATTGATTGATGGATGTCTTCTTGTTGCTCTTGTAGAAGGGAAGAATTCACACAAAGGACACTGAGTCCTTCATACCTTAGGAGGTCTTCAAGCAGAGCCTAGATAGCCACATGTCAGACTCAGCAATCATGATTTGGGGGTGGGATTGAACTAAAAGACCTCTGAGTGGATCTTCCAACTCAGCAGTTCTCCAATACATTAGCTCACTGTGTGACCTTGAGGAAGTTGCCCTATCTGAATTTTAGTTTTCTCATTCTTGAAACATTGGAGTTGAACTAGATGGTCTTTAATATACTGTGATTCTTGGGGCAGCTAGTTGGTGTAGTGGATAGAGCACCAGCCCTGAAGTCAGGACCTGAGTTCAAATTTGACCTCAGAAACTTAACATTTTCTTGCTGTGTGACCCTGAGAGCTGTCACTTAATCCCAATTGCCTCAGGAAAAAAAATACTACAATTCTTTGAGGATAAGTCTATATATGGATAGAAATACTATAGAAAAAGTGCAAGCCAAATGACTACCCCTAATTCCAATTACAAGTGATCTCTCTGGCCTATCAGTGAAGCACTTTATTGGTACTTCATAATTGCTGCTTCACTTTTTAAATGTTCACTAGTCATCTATTTAATGACCCATTCTAGAATTTTCCAGGAATCAAAGTTGAGTTTTTGAGTCTGCAAATTATGATCTAATGAGCTTGAATTCATTTTCTGGGAAAATCACAAAGATGGAGTAAAGCTTTATCAATAAGAAGTCATGCCAGACTGACCTCATTTCCTTTTTTGACAATTACTAAGTTGGTAGATCACAAGAATGTCAAAGCTATAGTTTACCTGGAGTTCAGTGAAGGTTTGGATAAATGCACTTTTTCTCTACAAGATTGATTTACATGACATGATCATTCAATTAGATGGATGTAGAACTGATTAAATGATGTAGAATTTGATTTGCTATTGATGGTTCCATATTAACTTGGAAGTAACATGGATACCCCAAAGATCTTTATTTGGTTCTATACTACTTAACCTGCTATTCCAGTGGCTTATATTCTATACTCATTAAATTTGCAGATGACACAAAACTGGAGTAACACACTGAATGACAATCAGGATTCACAAAGATGGTGAAAGGCTAAGGGTAATTTTAAAGACTTAGACTTGAATATTAAAAAATCACTTTTACAAATATAGAATGGTTAAACATAGGTAACAATTCTTCTGGAAAATTAGTAGATTGTAAACTCAATATAAATTAATTATGTAACATGGCATTTGAAGCCATTCAATGCAATCTTGGTCTGCTTTAAAAAGTTGTAGTTCCCAGAAAGGAGATGATAATCTCATTGGAAATCTACCCTGTTTAACTTTCATCTGGAATATTTATTGTGTTTGACACTGGGCACTTCAGTTTAAGAAAGATATTGATTGAGAATAGACCAAGATGGTCAAAAGCCTTGAGTTTATATCATATAAAGATCAGTTAAAAGAACAGAGAATGCCTGTACCCTGGAGAAGAGAAGATTCAGGAAAATACTTGATAGATGTCTTCAAATATCTAGTAAGGCTATTAGGTAGAGGGATTAGCTTTGTTCTCTGGTGTCAGACTGCAGAACCAAGAGTCACAGAAGGATGCTACAAAGCCAATTTAGGTTCAATGTCAGAGAAATCTTACAAATAAGTAGAACTTCTCAAAATTGGAATAGTTGACCTCAGAAGATGGTTCACCCTCCTGAGGTTGTTAAGCAGATGCTAGGGGCCACTTTTGTGTGATACAGTGAAGATTCCTGTCATATGTGGGTCAGACCAGATTGTCTTTATTTTTTTTTCTTCCTGGAAATTGATAAAATTTTTATTGTAGTGAGACATTGTTTTGTCTGAAGAGAATTAAAAAAAAAAGGCAATTGAAGGTATATCAGCAATTACTGATCATTATGCCTATATTTTCATATTCTTTATGAAAATGACCCATATGAAAATCAAAACTGATTTTGATGCAAACATGCAAAGGGTTTAGATAAACTTTTTTTTTCTTGTAGGCCACATCTAAACACAATTAATGGAAATAGATGAAAATAAAAATTCCATTGTATATATTATTTTTTTTTTCAGGATTCCATATTATTTTTTTAATTTAATAGCCTTTTATTTACAGGTTATATGCATAGGTAACTTTACAGCATTAACAATTGCCAAACTTCTTGTTCCAATTTTTCACCTCTTACTCCCCACCCCCTTCCCCAGATGGCAGGATGACCAATAGATGTTAAATATATTAAAATATAAATTACACAATAAGTATACATGACCAAACCATTATTTTGCTGTACAAAAAGAATCAGACTCTGAAATATTGTACAATTAGCTTGTGAAGGTAATCAAAAATGCAGGTGGGCATAAATATAGGGATTGGGAATTCAATGTAATGGTTTTTAGTTATCACCCAGAGTTCTTTCTCTGGGCGTAGCTGGTTCAGTTCATTACTGCTCCATTGGAAATGATTTGGTTGATCTCGTTGCTGAGGATGGCCAGTCCATTAGAACTGAGACCAGATTGTCTTTAAAGTTTCTTCCAAATCACAGATTCCGATTCCTCAGATTTCTTACAGCATTTTGCTATGCAAACCTCCTTTATCTTTATCATGTTCTATTGAGTATCACATTTATTTATATGCATGTCGTATCCTCCCTTGTCTCTCCCTCTAGAGTATAAGTTCCTGGAGGACATGAGCTATGTCATTTTCATATATGTGTTTGCAGTGAGGAATGCAGTACCTTACATATGGCAAATGCTACATAAATTATGAGAAGATTGAATTTAATTTAACAGTATGCTTTATTGATTAATGGATCACTTGAACGTGTTTTCAAAAATTCTAACATCTAAAATTACTCATTTTCTAATGACTTTAAACTTTGTAAAATGACTGAAAATGATATATATTATAAAAATAAAATAGATTAATGGAGGCAGCTATACGTGAACTGATGCTAAATGAAATGAGCAGAACTAGGAGATCATTATATACTTCAACAATGATACTGTATGAGGATGTAGTTTGATGGAAGTGGATATCTTCAACAAAGAGAAGATCTAACTCAGTTCTAATTGATCAATGATGGACAGAAGCAGCTACACCCAGAGAAGCAACACTGGGAAATGAGTGTAAACTGTTTGCATTTTTTACCCAGGTTATTTTTACCTTCTGAATCCAATTCTCCTTGTGCAACAAGAGAATTGCTCGTTTCTGCACACATATATTGTATCTAGGATATACTGTGACATATTTAACATGTATAAGACTGACTGCCATCTAGGGGAAGGGGTGGAGGAAGGGAAAAGTCAGAACAGAAATGAGTGCAAGGAATAATGTTGTAAAAAATTACCCATGCATATGTGCTGTCAATAAAAAGTTAAAAAAAAAAAAAAAAACTAACGGAGACAGCTAAATAGCCCAATGACTAGAACACTGGCCCTGAGTAAGGAGAATCTGTGATCTTGATCAAGCCTCTTCACCTCTGCCTGCTTCCATTTTCTCAATTGTAAAATGGAAATGATAGCATCTGCCTCCTAGGGTGGTTGTGAAGAACAGATAATATTTGGTTTGAGGTGTGTGTGGTAATTTTAGGATTAAGTGACTTGCCCAGGATCACATAGCTAGTAAGTATTTGAGGTCATATTTGAACTCGGATCCTCCTGACTCCAGAGCCAATACTCTATCCACTTCACTCCCTAGCTGTCCCTGAGATAATGTTTCTAAGTCTGGCACATACCAGGCACTATATAAATGCTTGTTTTTTTTAAAAATGTGTTTCTTCATTCCAAAGGAAAAATTGAAGTTATGGCTCATATGGTGATCAAAAATGTATACCTATAAATATTGCTCTTAATTTTTTTTTTTTTGCTAACATGTTCATTGTTGGAAAGAGATCCTTCTGCTTTCCATATCATAGACAAATTCTTCTTAAGTATCAAATTCCCAGTCTCTCTCTTCTCCAATCTATCTTCCACATAGTAGCCAAAATAATCCTCCAAAAGTATACATTTGACTACATTGTTTCACTGCTCAAAAAGCTTTATTGTCTCTAGGGTAATGTACAAACCCTTTGCTTGACATTTAAAGCCTTTTCCATTCTGGCTTCAGTCTACTTTTTCAGACTTATTTCACATTATTCTTTTGCATGCATACTAGGTTTTAGTCAACCTGATTTATTTACCATTTCCTGAATTTAGCCTTTAATCTCCCACTCCCACTCCCAGAAAAGCTGTATGCAATACCTTTCTCACCTCTGTCCCTTAAAATTCCTAGATATTTTGAAAGTTCAATTCTTACGTGAAGCTTTCCCCAATTCTCTTATTTGTTAGAGCTCTACTTCACCAGAAGTGACTTTGTGTTTACTGTTTATATTTTGTGTTTGTTTACATGTTATAATATAAGCCCTATAAAGTAAAGGACTTTTTCATTTTTGTCTTTATATCCCTCAATCCTTGTATATTTATGTACACATTAGGGGATTAATAATGCAAATTGAGTTGAATTCCCCCAAAATTAAATGCATTTATAACTGTAACATCACCTGCATTTTTATTACTATTATGTTAGAAAAAGAGAAGAAGTAATAAAATGATGGAAGGGATACTCACATAAGAATATCTTGAAAGCAGTCAAGGATGGATGACATCTTTTTGTCTTAAATTCTTAAGACTCAACAAGCACTTATTAAGCACCTGCTATGTGCTGGGCACTGCTAAGTACTGAGGTATTAAAAAGAATGAATCAGTGGTTTGCTGGTAGATATTGACAATGGCTCTCTGGGTAGAAATATATGCTTAATACACATTTAAGTTTAATCTGAATTATTAAAATTTTCTTTATCACCTTCCTAAGTCTAGATAATCAACAAATTTTTGAGGTATAAATTTTGCCAATTTCTGAGGTATAAATACTTATACTAAAAATTTAACAATTGGTTCTAGTGACTGGTTTGAGAGGGCTTCATTACACCCTAGATCCTTATTCTTACAAACAGGAATTATTAAGGAAAAGCTACATATGCTTGATTATATTGAAATAAGGAAAACTCTAGAGTAGAAAAAAGATTTATCATCACAATAGCTGGTATTTACATAATAATAACTAGAATTTATATAGTTTTTAAAGTGTGCAAATGACTCTACAAATATTGTCTTATTTGATCCTTGTAACAACCCTGAGAAATAGGTGCTACTGTTATCTCCATTTTACAGATGGGGAAACTAAGGCAGACATATTAAATACTTTGCGCAGTTACCCAAACTGGTAAGTATCTGAGATTGGACTGGAACCCAAATCTTCTTGACTCCAAATTCAGTTCTTTATTCATTGTTCCTCATAGCTAGAAAGATCTTTGTGAAATAATGCATTATACATGTTTTACCTATATTGGACTACTTGCTATCTAAACAAGAGGGAAGGTGAGAAGGGAGGGGAAAAAAATTTGGAACACAAGGTTTTGCAAGAATGAATGTTAAAAACTATCTGCCTATATTTTGAAAATAAAAAGCTATTGTTTAAAAAATTAAAAATAAATAACACAAAGGTTTTTATATATACACACAAAAAAAGAACTAGAACAATAGAGAACACACTAACTAGTACCATAAAAGAGGAAATGTTAATGAATGGGAAAACTTTGAGAGAATGACTAAACGACTTTTATTACTATATGCATTTATTTAAATGAAAACAAGGCAAATTTAATTGCATATGTGTTTACTATTATTTTTATGATTGTTTCTAATAAGTAACTTTTTAAAAATTAGTTTATTTCAGAAAGATGAAGGTTAAAAATGAGATAAGTCAAGTCAAACAGTCAATAAACATTTATTTGTTCTTTTATATATGCCAAGTCTCTAAACATTGATAGGATGCCAGTAAGTTTGTAAATTTATATTACATGTCTATATCTATATCCATAGCTATACCTATATCAATATCAGTATATAGGTATGAAATCCTATACACATATGTGTATCATATGTACTTGTAAATGCTATAAATTTAGGATAAACATGTATATGTATATGTATTTGTAACTTCTATACATACATGTATATATGTGCATGTATATATGTATGTATGTTAGATATGGACAACTAAGTAGTGCAGTGGATAGGGTACCAGGGCTGTAATCAGGAAGACCTGAGTTCAAATCCAGTTTCACACACTTGCTAACTGTATGACTTTGGACAAGTCACTTAACCCCATTTATCTCCATTTCTTCATTTGTAAGATGAGTTGGAGAAGGAAAAACCAAGTCTGGTATCCCAAACTGAGTCAGAAAGAGTCGAAAGTGACTGAACAACAGCAAATATACATATTCAAGAAGGCCTTCATGAGATATTTAAAGCTGGAAAGGAACTCTGAGACCACTTAACTCATCTCCCACTCATTTTATAGAGAATAAACAGAGGCCCAGAGAAGTGTTCAAGATCATAGCTAGTTGGTATCCAGCTTCCCCTAGGTTCCATGACTCCAAATCCAAAACTATGCCATCTTGAATTATGTATCTGTATAATCACAACTTGGCCAAAGTTTGTGCTAAAGCCTAGAGAACCTCACTTTTATATTGC